>NC_088683.1:199609748-200234748 GCF_028017835.1 Emys orbicularis
ATAAATCACTTTCCCATGTAACCTTCATTTTAATCGGATATGTTTTAATGTAGGCTTGAGCAACAAATACCTGGTTTCACATTTATGGGCATGTGACACACTGGATTGTCAATGGACATATTGAGATACCAATGTGGTTTGGACATTCTAATATCTTCCTTTTTCAGGAGGGAAGAGAGTGGATGGTTTTCACAGGGACTGACTTGTTGATTGTGACCTAGATTAAAGGGTTTGTATTACACAAATTCTAACTAAGACTTGGGCTTATTTCAGTTTCCTAGCAATGAAAAGTCCATGTTACAAAAACCAATACCACAACTGACTGCCTTATTGGAAGCTTCAGCAAATAGAGAAAAGGATTTAATGGTTCTGGAAACTGAACTGTTTTACCTTTCTGTGGATCAATAGACTTTTCTTCGCAGGGAGTCCTGGCCTCCTTCTCTAGACATTTTAAATGACCTATATTGTGCCTGCAAAAACAAGAAGCCCGTTTAAGGTCAAGCTGTAAATTGGGCTCAAAGTGCAGTTCTACCCCAATTCCTACGTAAACTTGGACTTTCTTATTCAATGAATCCGTCCTCTGTGTAAATGTAGATGTGCTTATTTCACTGATTAAAATATATATTTTTTACTCCTGTTAGCCTATAAGAATCTGAAAAGCTTTGGGAGCACGAGCAGGATTCTATTTTGGCATGCATGTCATTCAAAGAGTGACTGACTAAACTGAAGCTTCAAGCTGTACAGAGGTTTTCACTTCAGTTGCACCGTAACTGCATGCACACTGCAATACCCTTCTGTAGGTCAGTGTTGGTATGGCTATAGCTCAAGTGGGAGAGAACATAGGTCAGTTTTTAGATTCCAGGTAGAGCTTGCTGTGCTGGCAGTTAGGAAAAAAGGGAAAATAGCATCTTGTTACTTGTAAATTTAGCAAATTGTATCTGAAAGTCACTGATATTCCAAATGTGGGCTCCCACAATGCCTTTTTTCTTGGAGTCACTTTTTAGAGTAGATCCACACTTTAAAATAGGATTTATCCCCTTTCATTTAGGAATGAAGGCAACTACTGTACCTCCTTAGGTCTTGAATCTGTAATGTTAATGTTTCTATCACAGACCTAAGGAACATGTATACCAAAATCAATATATCTGAATCAAAACCTGTTTCTGCTCTAAAGCATACTCAGTTCAATCCGTTGTTTTCCTAAACTGATATGTTGTATATTTTACTAACACATATCCTAGGTATAGTAAATGATTACTAAAACTAATCTTGTGGATCCAGTCTTCCTACTTGGACTCTCTAATTCTTTGGATGACCATGTCCATTTTTGGGGAATGTGGGGCCCAAATATCTATTTCAAGTACTAGTGTTGTATATGCCTAGGAAGAGAGATTCTCTACACCAAAGGAGCTTCACATCCTGGCCAGAACTCGGTGCTTAATTCATAAGGAAAGAGGCGCTAGGGCTCAAGCTGAATGACTGGAGAGCAGTGGATGCTGGCCAGTTGCCCAGCTCTGAAGGCAGAGCCGCTGCAAGCAGCAGCACAGAAGTAAGGGTGGCATGGTATTAGGGTGACCAGATCAGCAGTATAAAATATCGGGACGGGGGGAAGCAAAAAAAAAAGGGGGGGGGGGTGGAGCAAAAAAAGGGAGTTTAAAAGGGGCCGGGGGCATTAGCAGGCCCCGGCCGCGTGCGCTGCCCTCCCCGCGGAGCCTCCCGCCTCCCGGCCTGCCACGGGCATATGCGGCACGTGGTGGGTGCAGGCGGGGGCAGCGCGGAGTGGGCAGGGGCCGGGTGGGCGGCGCGGGCCGAATCCCCGCTGCTGCCAGGGAGCCCCGCGCCTCTCCCTCCCGCTCGCGGTTGCGGCTCCTTCCCGGTGGGACGCACCTCCCGCCGCCCCGGCCACATGCGGCGCGCGTCCCCCGTGCCTAGTCTCCCTTCCGCCAGAAAGGAGCCGCTGGACGCGCGCCGCATGTGCCCGGGGCGCGCGTCCTGCCGGGAAGGAGCCGCAGCCGCGAGCGGGAGGGAGAGGCGCGGGGCTCCCCGGCAGCAGCGGGGATTCGGCCCAGGCCCCCGCGCCGCCCACCTGGCCCCTGCCCGCTCCGTGCTACCCCCGCCCGGACCCACCGCGCTGCCCCGCGGGCTACAGGCCTGGAGCAGCCTCCAGGCTGCGCTCCCGGCCCCGGCCCCCGTGTGCAGCGGCCCGGGGGCCGGGCAGGAGTCCTCTGGCACGGCAGGGGGCTCAAAGCTGAGCCCCCCCATCCCCCTCACTTGCCAGCCCCCCTTTGCACGACCGCCCGGGACAAAGAAGCAAATATCGGGACAGTCCCGATAAAATCGGGACGTCTGGTCACCCTACATGGTATAGTATTGCCACCTTTACTTCTGTGCTGCTGCTGGCAGCAGTGTTGCCTTGAGTGCTAGGTGGCCAGAGAGCGGTGGCTGCTGGCCAGGAGCCCAGAGGTGCTGGGGCTATGAACTGCCGAGCCCAGAAGTTCCGGGACTGAGCCCCGGCACAAATGAAGCACAGGCTGAACTTGATGGCACCCAACTTACAAGTGTCGGAGTCAGGTTGGGTAGTCTCTGATTACTTCCTCCTGCCTGTGGGGCAGTGTGGCGACTGTGCGTCCGGCTCCTGCTGGCTGCCGCCAACTCGTGCTGAATAGTGAGTGTGCTCATGAGTTCGGATAGGTTGTGGGCTAGTTGGGCCTGGGTAGAACTTAAAAATAAGGCCCAGGCAGACCTCTACCCTGAAGAACTTACAGTTCAAGTAAACAAGAATGAGAAAGGGTAGGAGAAGGGGATGATGATGATATCCCCTACCTTTCAGCTGGGAAACTGAGGCACAGAGAGAATGTGATTTGCCCAAGGTGTCTCAGTCGGTGGCAGAGCTGGGAATTAGTCAGATCTCCTGAGTCTCACTCCAGTGCCTTAACCAAGCTATCATCTGTTTTTCCTCCTCAAGTGGTAGATTCAAATCTCACAGGCCTGAAGGACCCAGGTTATAATCCTGGCTTCTTCAGTGTGTTGCTGATTTATCTTGTAATAGTGCTTATGGTCTGGAACTTACAGATTCATTAGCTGACCATATGGCTTTATTTTTTTCTGTAATTGTAATTAGTTTAGGCCACTGTTACTCAACCCTTTTGTGCTGGTGACCCCATTTGGACTTAAAATAATTGTGACCCCCCCCCCCCCACACACACACTGTAAGCGTTGGCCTGGGCTTCGGCCCCCCCACAGCAGGGCTGAAACATGTAACTTAGCTCTGCAGGGCCCCCTGTGGTGTGGGTGCCAAGGCAATTGCCTTGCTTGCTACCCCCTAACGCTGGCCCTGCACTTGCAACCCCCCCCGCCTCCCAAATCTGTCCTGTGGCCTTCAGGGGGTCACGGCCCCCAGGTTGAGAAACACTGGTTCAGGTTATCCCTTACTACCTATTGATAACTGGGAGGAACGAGTTGTTTCTTGAGACCTCTTCTGTTGTAAGTGGTATGGTATCTTCCCGTCAACTTTTTTACTGTGCATTTTGAATTGTGAAGCAGCCTTCTTTGTGTTAGTTGTGAAATATAAGGTAGATCTGATTGACAAAATTTGAGTAGCATGGGCTTTGGACATGTTAAAGGTCAACTTACATTCATGCTCTGTTAACAATTGAGAAATATCATGAGGTCACATTCACACTAGTGAATCTAAGATATGTCATTGGGGTAGTGGAATAGGGATTGGTATATAAAATGCATAGTAACTTGCAATGTGCATTGCTAAAGAAACCAAACAAGCCATATTTTAATATAAGAAGCTAATTTTTAAAGATTTTTAAACTAACCTTGGAAAAGTTTAAAGGCACATGATGGAGTGTTCACCACACACTCTTTTAGAAGAGGGTTAACGAGGCTGAGAAGGAGCCACTTAACTGCACAGGCCACAGGTGAGGGGAGTTAGGTGGCCTAAGTAACCCCTGGATGATGATGATGGAGCCCAGATCAGAAGAAACAGGTGGGGCTAGTATAAGGCCAGGAGCAGAATAGGGCTGCAGTAAGGGAGCCTGTAACCACTCTTGGGACATTAGAGAGGGAAGGAACAAACCTAGGGGGAGAGGGTGAAGGAAAAGGGTTAGGAAAATAGCAGTGAGGTTTAAGATTAGAGGGTTCTTGAGCTGGAACCTAGAGTAGGGGGTAAGCCCAGGTTCCCCACCAGCCACTGGGGAAGTGGCACAGCCTGTGCAGTGAATGGGAAGACTGCCTGAGACAGTTTGCATGGAGAGATTTGATACCCCAGCCAAGCTGTGAAGGGAGAGCACCCTGAGTGGCAGAGAGAGGCAGCAGAGCATGTGAATGAGTGACAGAAGGGGGCATTGGACCTGGAAGGAGCTAATCCCCAGAGCAGCCAGGAGGCAGCGCCCTAGTGGTGAGTGTACCCTGTGACAGGACAGCTGCCATCTCTCAGAGCTATTGTTTGTGTATGTCTCTACTTGGAGTGGGATGTGTGTGATGTTTTGAGGTTTGCCCAGGATGGTAAGTGGTTTGGTCACCATTTGCCTTGTAACGCTGGGTGCCTTGTGGCTGTGCAGCTTTGGTCCAACGCTCTGACCTTATCAGTCTGCCAGCAGCCCACAAGCCTCACCTGGACTTTTTCCAACTTGGTTACTCCTTGCAGGCCGACCTTAGGACTCTTCCAGCCCCAAATTTGCCCCAGAATTGTCCTACTGCAGGAACCAGTCCCTCTCAGTGGGCCCTCACAGAGAGAGCCTTGGGTTTGCTGCCTTTACAGAGACAGTAAAACAGTCCAGCCTATTAGCTTTCTAGAAGCACACACTTTACTGAATTTACCCAATACTGATTGAGAATGAAAACAAAACACGTTTATTAACAAAAGAGCTTGTATTAAGTGACACCAAGTACAAGGGGGAAAGGTAAAAACAGTTACAAGCACACAAAAGTGAAAACACACATCTAAAAGATGAAAACTTAATCTAGCAAAATGGTTTCTCACCCCCAGTCTCCTTTCCAGCCTTTTACTGGCCAGGACCCATCTCAGAGATCAAACGCTTGGTTTCTTTGTCTCCTAAGATGAAGGATAAAGATGGAGTCTCTCTCTGTTCCTTATATTCCCAAAGCCAGTCCTGCAGCGTGCACTGCTATAGCTACATGCTATTGTTAGCACGCTAGCTCAATGACCGCTGGCACGAGTATGTCTCCTTGAGCTGGGAATCTCATCCCCAGCTCCAAGTGTAGCATACCTTTAGTCTGCAAACATTAGTTGTATTACAGTAGTACAGGTCCCAGCTGTGCTAAGCCCTGTACAAACACAGTTTCTCTCTCCTCCAAAGAGTTTGCTAGCTAAATAGGCATCACAAAGGGTGGGAGGGGAAACAGAGGTCCAGAGAGGTAAAATGGCTTATCCACAGTGGTGCAAGTAGATTTTAATTCTTACTGGTATGCGTAGGCGACTCATGGAAGTAACACAAAGGGGGGCACCAGCTAAAGGGGGGCACGTGACCCCCCCATGTAACTCCTCTCTGCCCCCAGCCCAGGGCCCTCATGCTCTCCCTGTCCCCTCTTCATCCCACATTACCTCGGGGCGGGGGGGGGTGGGACGACTCTGTCCTCCCACTGCGCAGGATACTGATTTCTGAACTGCAGGGTTCTCCCAGGAACTGCAGTGGTGAAAGGAGCAGAATGTGGGGAAGCCAAGCAGCCTCACACCGGCAGCTCCTCCAGCGTGGCTGTACCATCCCCAGCCCTGTCCTCTGGTAGGCCTGTACAGATCCCCGAGAGGAGACGCAGCTGCGTGGAAGGGCTGGGGGCGAGGCTGGGGCCGGTACAGCTGCGCTGGAGGAGCTGCCAGCATGGGGCTGCCCAGTGGCCCCACCTTCTGCTCCTTTTGCTACTGCGGTTCCCGGGAGAGCCCTGCAGTTCTGAAATGTCTTTCCAATACAGTACCGGCAAAAACTATCTGAATGGTATGGCGCACCTGACCGTACCTGCTTACTTGCACCACTGCTTATCCAAGATCATGCAGCAGGTCAGCTGCAGAGCTGAGAATAGGACCCAGGTCTCCTGACTCTGTCACGTCTACCCACTAGACCACAACAATAGTCACCAAGATATAGGTCAGGCCAGAGAAGACTGTTGCGGTTGTAACATCAGCTCAATTATATTTTTCTTGTGCAAAAAAAGTCTGAAACAAAAGAAAAAAAGATTAGCTCTCGACATTTAAGTTCTTGGGAATGGCTTGTAGCATCCTAAAGCCCATAGCCTTGACCTGGGTGAAGGGTTCCGTGTTGCTGTCATGTTTGGAAACTTTGACCAATGACTCTATTAACTTCAGTATGAACAAGAAGCATAAAGAAGGTCAATATCTTAGACTGCCACTAGGTGACAGCACACTTATGAATGTGTTTCATGTCATAATGAAAGCAAAAAGGCATTTCTTCCTCTGATATATTCCACCCTGACTGCAGTCCATGTATCTAATCTATCAGACTGCTCAAAGTTCTGAGCAGTGATCTCCTTCTGATAACATTTCCAGTTGTTGGAAAATACCATTTTTCATGAAGGATTTTGTTGTCAGCATAGCCGCTGGCATATCTTCATGTGACAATAGAATAGTGCGATCCTTAGCATTTTCCACAAATAACAATTCAGAGGTCACATAGCAATGTATGGCACTTAGTTATGGCACTACAAACTGATCTTTGCAAGGATGTCTCTTTTCCCTTGTGGCTTTTTTTGTGCACCCTGTTGCAAACTTTTCGTCAGAACTTGCAAGAGGGCATAACTGTGTTTTCCTTGTCAACTGTTGTAATGTAATGAGCTCATTGAAATTGATCTTTTGCCAAGATTTTAACGATTTCTTAGGAGGCCAAATCCTGACCTCCTTACTCAGCTTGTTACTCTTTATGCAGGAGATGGCATATTGTTTCTTTTGCTAGATATAGAGAAAATAGAGACTAACGTGTGAAGACCACGTCCTCTGTACTCAGTACATAATATTGCATAATTTTTTCCAGAGAAAACAAATGTTCCACATTGCATCAGATTAAACACTATTGCTCATATATATGGAATTGTTCATATATTGCCTATGTAGGGAATGAAATCAGTTTCTTTGTATCTTATTATAAGAGGGGAAATACATAGTCCAAAGAAAGAAATCAACCCTTTTATTGCAGCAACATATAGCTGTGTCGGACAAAATATCAAGTCAATTGTAATCCATATTTACCCTTCATCAACTAGGAGTGTTCTTTAAAAGGGATCAGATTACTTCTTATGTAGTCCTATTTAAACGAATGGGTCTGCTTGGGCTATGCAGCCCCCCCCCCAAAAAAAACCTGTAACCAGTCTCAGAGCCTGGGTCAATTAACTCAGGCTCAAGTTCCAGGGCTAAAAATAGCTGTGTAGATGTCAGGGCTGGGGCTGGAGTCCAGGCTTAGACTTAGCAAGGGGGGAGCATCTCAGAGCCCAGGCTCCAGCCCCAGCCCAAACGTATGAGCCTGAGTCAGTTGACATGGGCTCTGAGACTTGCTGCTGCTGCAGGGTGTGTGTGTTGGGGGGGGGGGGGGGGGAGGAGGTTCTGTTTTTGCTGTGTTACCATACCCTAGGGTGCTACTTGGTATAAATAAGGGTGACAATACCTGGTTTTTCAGCCATCATATGCTTCTCAGGTTGTCCATAGAATCATCATGCTAAATTAAATGAAAACTCTAACAGATACAACAGAAGAAATGTCTACATGCAGAATTTCATATCCTTTTAAACACACTGATTTGTCTTGATTTATGTGAACTGGACTGAGCCTTTGAGAGACTTTAGTTCTTGACCCTGCTGCAGACATCTTGCATGACCTTGGGCAAACTGACTCCCTCTTTACCTGGTTCTCCATCTCTTGGTGCTGCTGAAACCTCTCTCTACACCTTTGTCTATCTTGTCCAATTAGACTGTAAACTCAGTCTAGAGGATAGGGACTGCTTGCTCACCATGTTCACTTCAAGTGCCTAGCCTAATGGGGCCCAATTTAAGCTGAGGCCTTAGGTTGCTATTAAATGTAATACTCGCACAAATAGTAATAATAAATTAGGACTGGGTGAACCAGTTCGAATAAAACAACAAATGACACATATCTCTGCTCCAAACTTTGTGTTGAATTTGTCCAAAGTTTGGATAACTATTTAAATAAAGAATTATTTTTTGGTTCTGCCTTTCCTGTGTGGAGTGGAGGCCACACTCAGAAGTGCTAAATTACTGAGGTTATTACTGGTGGTTGGGTTTTTTTGTTTTTTTGTTTTTTTTGATCCGGCCAGGATCTGATACTGAACATCTCGCAAGGGACCTTGTTTCATGAAATGCTTCAAGATGTTTTAGATGGTTTGGATAAGCATCCAAGCTCTGAGGTTTGCTGATCACTATAATGCTCCATTAGAGCAGGCTTTGGGCTTTCCTGGGTCATTTGCTGGCTTGTAAAATCATACTCCTTTTTTGTCCTAGTTTTGCTTGTCTGTTTGTGTTTCTATTGCTGCAAAACCCACAACTGTGGCATCTACAACCCCCCCTATTTGTTTCTGCTTAGCAGTATCTTACATGATAGTACTGCTGACTTGTTTGGTTTTTTTAGCTGCTTGCTACTATGTAGTCAAAGGTCAATTGCACATGTGTGCGCGCACATATATACTACATACATAAACGTGAAGATTACTTTGTCATGGTACAAACGCTTCCTACTGCATGTATACTTCTTGGTTTTATTGTTCTGAAACATGTTGTCAGTGAAATTCCTTCTCCTAGGGGGAAAAGTAGCTGGAAAATTCCAATCTCTGTTGTACTCTGTTACAAAAGCACCCTGAGGCTCATTTGCCTCTTGCTCTCTGCTCCCATCAACCTTACTGCAGTGGATTTCTGTCCTGAGGGGCTTGATCCTTCTCCTACTGATCTTAGTGGGTTGCTATTAATTTCATCAGTGGGTGCGGCAACAGCCCCCAAATTCATCTTGTTTTTTAAAGTTTAAATTTCCATGAAAAGCCACACTACCTATACACCTTCCTGAAAGAGAACTTCCTTGATAATTTGACAGCAGGTCTCAAAGGAATGAAAACAGTTAAGACACCTCAAATATTACATTATTATTGTGCTATTAAATTTTAAATAAATTTAATTTTTTTTTAAATAAATGGAGATATCCTATCTCCTAGAACTGGAAGGGACCTTGAAAGGTCATTGAGTCCAGCCCCCTGCCTTCACTAGCAGGACCAAGTACTGATTTTGCCCCAGATCCCTAAGTGTCCCCCTCAAAGATTGAACTCACAACCCTGGGTTTAGCAGGCCAATGCTCAAACCACTGAGCTATTCCTCCCCCCCTAAACTTTGTTTAACAAGCATATGAAAGATCCCATTGAAAGGAAAATCCTGATGCAGCCTTCAACTACTGAGCTGCTATTGACATTAAAAAAAAAAATCTGTAGAAGATTAAAGACCACTGTGGGGAAAAAACACAGTAAAATGAAGCAGATATATAGTAACTGCATGATGAAACTCTAGACAGATGTCTAAATGATAGCAGAAATCTCCACTGCATAGAAAAGACATATTTGAGCATGCAGAACTTTCCTCTGTGAGGAATGCTTAGTCTCGCTAATACTCATGAGGAAGTAAGAACTCCTGAAGTAAGGATTACAGACATGGGTCAAAAAGAATCAACAAAAACACATACAAATCCAGGATAGAATAACCTCTCTCTTGTAGCCAAGGGAGCCTGTCATGGCTATACTTACTCAAATGGTATGGCTGTGAGTCACCATACCATCTTGCCAAGAATGGATTGTCCCCATCTGCTTTTTCAGATGGTGGCTCATCACCTGCAGTTCAGTTAGGAAACAGTACCAGGGAAGTTAAAGTAATAACCTCAAAATGCCTATATCTAGGTTTCATGGACAAACCACACATCACAAATATCAGTTTGATTTTACCTACCCAGGGGGCAGATTTCTTAACTAACTATAGAAAGGCCAGTGTGGTGGGTTTTTTTGTTTTTAACATTTCAAAAATTGAATAAATGTTGGTCACTTATAATTAAAAATGACACACACCTTGCTGTTCCTTTGGACCTGGACCCATGACTTTTTTAATTAACATTTTTGACATATCACAGCAGTGCTGGTGATGCCAAAACTCAGACCTGCAAAATCCACTAAAATCTTTCTGCAGAGGAGCTCAGGGATGAGGAATGTAGCAAACGATGGACCCCAGAGCTCTCAGATGAGACGAGCTGAGCAACCATTTTAACACTACTTATACGCAAGGCTAAGTTTTTGTCACGGATATTTTTAGTAAAAATCAGGGACAGGTCATGAGAAATAAAAAAAATATATAGATATAGATATAGATATTTTTTTACCTGTCCCTGATTTTCACTAAAAATATCCCTAACAAGAGGGGTAGGTGGGTTCAGCACCCACTGCTGCTGTGGCTCCCCCACTGATGTGGTGTGTGGGAGCTCTGGGGTCCCCCTGCCCCTGGGGCTGGGCTGCTGCGGAGTCCCCTCACCCCGGGCAGCTGGTAGCTGCAGGGTCCCCCAGCCGCTGGCTGTGCCTGGACAGATGCGGGGGTCCGCTGGCCGCCCGCTATGGCTGGGCAGGTGCTGAGGGTCCGCTGGCCATGGCGGGGCAGCTGCGGGGTTCCCCCACCAGGTTGGGGCCTGGGAGCTGCAAGGGCAGGGCTGGCTGGGAGCTCCAGCTCTAGGGCAGAAAATGTCACTGAGGACAATGGAAGTCACGGATTCCGTGACCGCCGTGACATAATCATAGCCTTACTTAAACGTGATATTTTAGCGGTCTTAACTGTATTCATTCTTTTGAGACTTCCTGTCAAATTATCTAGGGAACAAGTTCTCTTTCAGAAGGTGTATAGTCAGTGTGGCTTTTCATGGAAGTTGGTGTGAAAAATCCACACTTTAATTACATGTGGACATATTTTAAAATTATTGGCCATTCATTGTGTAAATTACTCAACAGATATTAAGTTCATTAGCTGTAATGTATATGCAAAACTACAAGGAAACTGTTAGCTACAACTGCTTGCATAATGTCTTCATGGAAAGGTATTTAATCCACTTTACTTGGCCAGTGTAGACAGGGCTTCTCTTTGCTATAAACCATTTCGGAAATGCAGTTTATATTGATAAATCTAACTTTGACTATAATTGTTAACATGCCCTTTATAAGAGCAATATTTCAATGCTCTAACCCTGTTCCCCCATAGATTCACAAGTTCTGTAATATTTTTTTTTTTTTTGTGAGAGGGCTGGGATTGATGGGGAAGCCAATTGGGATGGACCCGTAACATTTGTTTTTAGAGTAATGACCACAACATCTTGCTGTGGAGCCTTTTCTACTTTTCTTTGCACACAAAGTGGCATGTTGCCCAGCAGCGGGTCTCAAACACTTTCCCCTCCCCCCCCACAACATGGACTTTCTCCTATTAATGAGGAGATCTTGTGGCTAACCTCCCCTTCAAATCATATTGAGATCAGCAGTTATACTGGCTGATCCCTTTTCTCCTTCCCCTGAGCACATGTTGAGCTCCCTTCTCCTCAGTTCCCTACCTAATCAATTTCTCTTGATTCATTCCACTCAAAATCAGTTCTCTTTGCAATCAATCCCCCTCACCTCCGGACAAATATAACTTTCCTCCTTTCCCTGCTCCTCTTTCTTCTTTCAAAATCACTTCTCTTCAAACTCCCCCCCCCCACCATCCTTTGCCCCTTCAGGATCCTGGCTTCTTCATGTCCAGTTATTTCCTTCTTCCCACCCACCCTTTTGGGGTCTTACTTCCTCCTCCTGGCCCTTCAGGGCCCCTGCTCCTTGGCTACTTCACTGACCCGGCTTTCTTTCTTTGCTGCTATTCCTCCTGAAGTAATTCCTTGGCCAGGTAGCTCCTTCTGATAAGAGTGAACTCATTCTGGCCCAGTGACTCCTCCTTACCAGTATCAGTATCCATCATGGTAACATGTCAGTATCCATCATGGTAACGGTTCCAAAGTGTAAAAACTGGGACACCATCATAGGGAGGCAGCACAGGTCTGTTTTGGGAGGAGGGGTTCTAGGGAGAGTGTGCAAAAGAATATTTGAGCAACTGAAGGGGATGAGGAAGTGGGGAGAAGAGAGGGAAAATATGGCACTTATTTCTCATTACCCAATCCCCTCCATACCACTTTCCCCCCCAGGTCAGCTCCTCCTCAATCAGATCCCTATATTAGTGGGGACTGACAGGGTGCTATCTGTAGCTCCCTGGTCACTGAGATTGCAGGCTTAATTGAAATCAAGTCACCGGTTTCCATTGAGGATTACTGACCCTTGGGTAGTGATTGTTGGGCTAATGAGGCAATTGGCTCACTAATTGGGAAGTAAATGGGAGAGCTGAGAGGAGGAGCCTAGGAGAGGGGAGAGTTGTGTGTAAGTCTCCTCCTGCTGTATACCTGTGGTACACTTTGTTTTGCTCTGGAACAGCAGAATAAATGCACACATGATGAAAGGGAAAAAAACCTGTGTGTTTGTATTAGACCACAAAAACAGGCTAGGCAGTGGTACTCCGAGGATTGAAGAAGGCTCTCCCTGTGACAGGGACTCATGCAGGGGAGTGGGCCCATGGTAGTAAAGCTGATTGAAAAATGGGAATATTTTTGCATGCTATTTGCATAATTTATCCCCCAGGTACTCTTGCCACTTCTCATTTCTGATTGGCTGGGAGTTTGCTACATAAGGTGACATGATGATGTCCCTGCCATCTCTTCTTTCCTCAGAGACACGTACAGTGTGTTCATGTCATCATTTCTTAAGGAAAACGTATTGCTGATAACGTAAGGAAATCTCCCTGCCATTCCTTTTTACACTGGAGTAGAAATACCTTCAGTTTCTCCCCATCACACTAGTTTAGTCATTACCCTATGAATTTATCCTGTGCTTTATATCTACCACATTTTAAATTAGGCCCTGATCCCACAGCTTGTTGTGCTTGCATGCCATCAGTTGTTGCAGGATTGGGGTCTAAGGTTGTAAGGTGTTCTGGGCAGGGAATCTGTCTGTACTGTATTTGTATTATAAAGCACCATACATATTTGCAGTGCTGTAAGTTAAGTGTTGCACTATTATACAGTATGTATATTTGAATTAAATTCTCTCTAAAATGGGTATGGACATTGACTGTTTACAGCCATAAGCTATTTGGCTTTCTATCCTAATTCAATGGTGCCCTACTAACAAACCAACTTCCTGTGAATATAAGTGATGCAGCCACTTTGTATCAGACACCATAAGCACACATATCATTTGAGAACATCTGATAAAATGCACTAGAAGATGCAGCACGGATCCTATTCTGCTCCTCTAGGATAAATGGAGATCGTGTGGCTCTTTGACATTGTGTCTGTTATGCACCTGAAATGCTTATTAATGGCCCTATAATGCATGTGGTCTTGCTTAACTGATGGTTGACTGACTTAAAAATCCATTTCTTGACTCAAGTCTACCATCTGTCTCTTATAATTACAAGAAGTGATTCTAAGATTTCAAATCTGTCATCAGCTGCGTCCTCTTCTAGCTGTTCTATGGAAAAGCTTAAAATGTCCCATCTGGACAGTTTGCACTAGGTGGAAACAATTTATGTACCAGTGACCAGACTATTCATCCTCTTACTCGAAATTTGTTGCATTTCAATCATATGGATATGCTTTGGGTAACAGTAATTGAACTTCGATCGAACCCTAACATAGGGCACGGAGTGTGAATCAGGTCACTGATAGTTCTGAGCTTGCCAATCAAGTCTACTAATACAAACAAAAAGCCAATTCAACAGAACTGCTCTCTACTCTAATCACACACAATTGTTCAAAACCTCAGTATCTAGCTCACAAACTTTTTCGTTCATTTCGGTCTTCATTACTAGAGGTGGGACTGTGTGGACATTTTTATTTTTAATTTAAAAAAATCAGTGAATACGTTGATGCTTTGGTGATTAACTGCATGGAGAGAATAAAGCTCAGCTCATTATTCAGATGGTCACAGTCTCTCAACACAAATCATGATTTTCTGACTCTTATCAACTGCTCAAAATTCTGTGCTAATTACAGGCCATTTTCTGCCACCCTAATTCATGGTGAGTTGTATCTTACTGAGTGGTTCTATCAATTTAAATAGGACTATGCACAGGATAATGTACAATTCACCATGAGTTAAGGTGGCAGATACTGGCCCTTAAATCACTACGCTGTCAAACAGGCACAGGTAATCTAAAAGCAACATTCAACTTTTTTTATTTTTATTGTTATTATTTTCCTGGTATGGTAGCCATCATTAGGTGGCACCGTTAGTCTTCCAAGTCCCTTTTTTTTTAGTGTGCAAGTAAGTTTTGACAGTTGGGAAGACCTGTGGTGGTGGTGGTTAGTTTTCCAGCTAAAGCTTTCATGCAAGGCTTTGGTGTAGAGGGGTGGGGGTGAGGAAGGGAGAATTGTGTGAGTTTGGTATCTGACTAGAGTCGATGTGTGAGGCAGAGCTGCTCTCTGAGAGCAAGACATTGGTGCTAGGCTGAGATCCCTGGAAGAGGGAATTGTCCTGCAAGCTGTTTGACCATCTCGTGTCAAGACTGGTGTCACACCTCTAAAAATGCAGTTTCGCATGTCAGTGTGTTAACCTCTATGGAAGTTGGGGGTGGGAATAACACTGAATTTGGGTACTTTTATCTTAGGGTATGTCTACACTACGAAATTAGGTCAAATTTATAGAAGCCGGTTTTATAGAAATCGGTTGTATACAGCCGATTGTGTGTGTCCCCACATAAAATGCTCTAAGTGCTCTAGTCGGCGGACCACGTCCACAGTACCGAGGCTAGCGTCGACTTCCGGAGCATTGCACTATGGGTAGCTATCCCACAGTTCCCGCAGTCTCCGCCGCCCATTGGAATTATGGGTTGAGATCCCAATGCCTGAATGATGCAAAACAGTGTTGCGGGGGGTTCTGGGTACATGTCGTCAGGCCCCTCCCCCTCCGTCAGAGCAACGGCAGACAATAGATTCACGCTTTTTTACCTGGGTTACCTGTGCAGACAACATACCACGGCAAGCATGGAGCCCGCTCAGCTCAGCTCAGCGTCACCATATGTCATCTGGGTGCCGGCAGACGTGGTACTGAATTGCTACACAGCAGCAGCAGCTAACTGCCTTTTGGCGGTAGACGGTGCAGCATGACTGGTAGCCGTGGGGCTGGCAGCCATAGGGCTGCATTGCACCAGCCCCTTGCCTTTTGCCTTTTGGCAGTAGACGGTATATTATGACTGGTATCCATCGTCGTCATATTGCGGTTCGATCAGAGGCACCTGGGCAGACATGCTCAGTCCTATTGAACTGTCTTGACGATGACGGCTATCAGTCATAGTATGCTATTTTCTGCCAAGCGCCCAGTATTTTCTGCTAAGCACCCAGAAGAGGTCGAGGGCGATCTGGGTGCTGGCAGACGTGGGGCTGCATTGCTACACAGCAGCAGCCCCTTGCCTTTTGGTAGAAGATGGTATATTACGACTGGTATCCATCGTCATCGTACTGCAGTGGCTATCAGTCATGCTGCACCGTCGGCTGCCAGCTTAAGATGTAAAAAATAGATTTGTTCTGTATTCATTAGCTTCCCCCTCCCTCCGTGAAATCAACGGCCTGATAAACCCAGGGTTTTGAGTTCAATCTTTGGGGGGGGGGCATTCTGTGTGACAGTTGTTTGTGTTTCTCCCTGATGCACAGCCACCTTTGTTGATTTTAATTCCCTGTACCTGTACGCCATGTTGTCACTCGCCCTTCCCTCCCTCCCTCCTTCCCCTGGTCTGTCAGATACTAGTTTCGCGCCTTTTTTCAGACCAGGCGCCATAGCTAGCACTGGGATCATGGAGCCCGCTCAGATCACCGCGGCAATTATGAGCACTATGAACACCACGCGCATTGTCCTGGAGTATATGCAGAGCCAGGACATGCCAAAGCAAAACCAGGACCAGCCGAGGAGGCGATTGCAGCGTGGTGACGAGAGTGATGAGGAAATTGACATGGACATAGACCTCTCACAAGGCACAGGCCCCAGCAATGTGGAAATCATGGTGTTACTGGGGCAGGTTCATGCCGTGGAACGCCGATTCTGGGCCCGGGAAACAAGCACAGACTGGTGGGACCGCATCGTGCTGCAGGTGTGGGACGATTCCCAGTGGCTGCGAAACTTTCGCATGCGTAAGGACACTTTCATGGAACTTTGTGACTTGCTTTCCCCTGCCCTGAAGCGCCAGAATACCAGGATGAGAGCAGCCCTCACAGTTGAGAAGCGAGTGGCGATAGCCCTGTGGAAGCTTGCAACGCCAGACAGCTACCGGTCAGTCGGGAATCAATTTGGAGTGGGCAAATCTACTGTGGGGGCTGCTGTGATCCAAGTTGCCAGGGCAATGAAAGACCTGGTGATATCAAGGGTAGTGACTCTGGGAAACGTGCAGGCCATAGTGGATGGCTTTGCTGCAATGAGATTCCCAAACTGTGGTGGGGCCATAGACGGAACCCATATCCCTATCTTGTCACCGGAGCACCAAGCCACCGAGTACATAAACCGCAAGGGGTACTTTTCAATGCTGCTGCAAGTCCTGGTGGATTACAAGGGACGTTTCACCAACATCAACGTGGGATGGCCGGGAAAGGTACATGATGCTCGCGTCTTCAGGCACTCTGCTCTGTTTCGAAAGCTGGAGGAAGGGACTTTCTTCCCGGACCAGAAAGTAACCATTGGGGATGTTGAAATGCCTATCGTGATCCTTGGGGACCCAGCCTACCCCTTAATGCCATGGCTCATGATGCCGTACACAGGCAGCCTGGACAGGAGTCAGGACCTGTTCAACTACAGGCTGAGTAAGTGCCGAATGGTGGTGGAATGTGCATTTGGACATTTAAAAGCGCGCTGGCGCAGCTTACTGACTCGCTCAGACCTCAGCGAAAAGAATATCCCCATTGTTATTGCTGCTTGCTGTGCGCTCCACAATATCTGTGAGAGTAAGGGGGAGACATTTATGGCAGGGTGGGAGGTTGAGGCAAATCGCCTGGCCGCTGATTACGCGCAGCCAGACACCAGGGCGGTTAGAGGAGCACAGCAGGGTGCGGTGCGCATCAGAGAAGCTTTGAAAATGAGTTTTGTGACTGGCCAGGCTATGGTGTGAAACTTCTGTTTGTTTCTCCTTGATGAACCCTCCGCCCCGCCCCCCCCCCCCGGTTCAGTCTACTTCCCTGTAAACCAACCACCCCACCCTCCCCTCCCCCCTTTGAGCACCGCTTGCAGAGGCAATAAAGTCATTGTTACTTCACATTCATGCATTCTTTATTAATTCATCCCACAACTAGGGGGATAATTGCCAAGGTAGCCCGGGATGGGTGGGGGAGAGGGAAGGAAAAGGACACACTGCAGTTTAAAACTTTAACTCTTATTGAAGGCCAGCCTTCTGATGCTCGGGCAATCATCTGGGGTGGAGTGACTGGGTGGCCGGAGGCCCCAACACCGTGTTCTTGGGCGTCTGGGTGAGGAGGCTATGGAACTTGGGGAGGAGGGCTGTTGGTTACACAGGGGCTGTAGCGGCGGTCTCTGCTCCTGCTGCCTTTCCTGCAGCTCAACCATACGCTGGAGCATATCAGTTTGATGCTCCAGCAGCCGGAGCATCGACTCTTGCCTTCTGTCTGCAAGCTGATGCCACCTATCATCTTCAGCCCGCAACTTGCTCTGTTCATCCCGCGATTCAGCCCGCCACCTCTCCTCTCGTTCATATTGTGCTTTTCTGTAGTCTGACATTGACTGCCTCCACGCATTCTGCTGTGCTCTCTCAGCGTGGGAGGACATCTGGAGCTCCGTGAACATATCGTCCCGCGTCCTCCGTTTTCTCTTTCTAATCTTCACTAGCCTCTGTGAAGGAGAAACATTTGCAGCTGGTGGAGGAGAAGGGAGAGGTGGTTAAAAAAGACACATTTTAGAGAACAATGGGTACACTCTTTCACGTTAAATTTTGCTGTTCACATTACACAGCACATGTGCTTTCGTTACAAGGTCGCATTTTTCCTCTTATATTGAGGGCGTGCCGGTTTGGTGTGAGAGATCACTCACGCAGTGCCAGGCAACAGATTTCGGCTTGCAGGCAGCCATGGTAAGCCACAGTCTTTTGGCTTTTTTACCCTTCTTAACATGTGGGAATGGTTTCAAACAGCAGCGCCCTCATTTCCCATATCAAGCACCCATTGGGCTGGCCATTTAAAATGGGTTTGCAATGTAAAAGGAGGGGCTGCGGTTTCCGGGTTAACATGCAGCACAAACCCAACTAACCCCCCTCCCCCCCCCACCCAATTCTCTGGGATGATCACTTCACCCCTCCCCCCCACCGCGTGGCTAACAGCGGGGAACATTTCTGTTCAGCAGAGCAGGAACGGGCACCTCTGAATGTCCCCTTAATAAAATCGCCCCATTTCAATCAGGTGACCGTGAATGATATCACTCTCCTGAGGATAACAAAGAGCGATAAGGAATGGATGTTGTCTGCATGCCAGCAAACACCGGGACCATACGCTGCCATGCTTTGTTATGCAATGATTCCAGACTACGTGCTACTGGCCTGGCGTGGTAAAGTGTCCTACCATGGCGGACGGGATAAGGCAGCCCTCCCCAGAAACCTTTTGCAAAGGCTTTGGGAGTACATGAAGGAGAGCTTTCTGGAGATGTCCCTGGAGGATTTCCGCTCCATCCCCATACACGTTAACAGACTTTTCCAGTAGCTGTACTGGCCGCGATTGCCAGGGCAAATTAATCATTAATCATTAAACACGCTTGCTTTTAAACCATGTGTAATATTTACAAAGGTACATTCACCAGAGGTCCCCTGTGTGCCCTCAGGGTCTGGGAGCACGCCTTGGGTGAGTTCGGGGGTTACTGGTTCCAGGTCCAGGGTGATAAACATATCCTGGCTGTTGGGGAAACCGGTTTCTCCGCTACCTTGCTGCTGTGAGCTATCTACATTATCTCTATCCTCATCTTCCTCGTACCCCGAACCCGCTTCCCTATGTGTTTCTCCAATGAGGGAGTCATAGCACACGGTTGGGGTAGTGGTGGCTGCACCCCCTAGAATGGCATGCAGCTCCGCGTAGAAGAGGCATGTTTGCGGCTCTGCCCCGGACCTTCCGTTTGCTTCTCTGGCTTTGTGGTAGGCTTGCCGTAGCTCCTTAATTTTCACGCGGCACTGCTGTGCGTCCCTGTTATGGCCTCTGTCCTTCATGGCCTTGGAGACCTTTTCTAATATTTTGCCATTTTGTTTACTGCTTCGGAGTTCAGCTAGCACTGATTCGTCTCCCCATATGGTGAGCAGATCCCGTACCTCCCGTTCTGTCCATGCTGGAGCTCTTTTGCGATCCTGGGACTCCATCACAGTTACCTGTGCTGATGAGCTCTGCGTGGTCACCTGTGCTCTCCACGCTGAGCAAACAGGAAATGAAATTCAAACGTTCGCGGGCCTTTTCCTGTCTACCTGGTCAGTGCATCTGAGTTGAGAGTGCTGTCCAGAGCGGTCACAATGAAGCACTGTGGGATAGCTCCCGGAGGCCAATAACGTCGAATTCTGTCCACACTACCCCAATTCCGACCCGCTAAGGCTGATTTTATCGCTAATCCCCTCGTCGGAGGTGGAGTAAAGAAACCGGTTTAAAGGGCCCTTTAAGTCGAAAGAAAGGGCTTCGTCGTGTGAACGTGTCCAGGCTTAATTCGATTTAACGCTGCTAAAGTCGACCTAAACTCGTAGTGTAGACCAGGCCTTATTTTTAAAAAACTCCAGTTATGCCTGTTTAAAC
The DNA here is from genome assembly GCF_028017835.1 of Emys orbicularis. Classification (NCBI taxonomy): domain Eukaryota; kingdom Metazoa; phylum Chordata; order Testudines; family Emydidae; genus Emys; species Emys orbicularis. The sequence goes on from NC_088683.1 coordinate 199,629,628, forward strand.
TCCAGCCATCTTGCTCTCTCAGACTAATGAATCACTACTTTTGCCAATACATAGGTAGTCATTCTTGTGCATCTTAAATGACATTGGTGACAAACTCACATTGTAATCATTCTTTGGTAAGTAAGGATCTTCTGTTGGAGCCTAAGTGATTTGATTGCCTGAGATGGAAAACTATGGGTCCATTTGGAAACGCATGGTGGTAGTCTGCCAAGCTCCTCTCAAAACCTAGCCCCACCCCCATTTGCAAAATCAAAATGAGATGCTAATTACAGTAAAATAAACACCACAATGGGCTCTTCCTTCCCCACTAGCTAGGGTTGCAGGGGGCTGTCATTTGAGAGAGAGCATGGAGAATGGGATTTGGCGGTGGGGAGCAGCCCATTGCCAGCTTGACAGGAGGCAGGTGCTGCTGTGTGAGAGGGTTCTGGCTGCATTAAAGTTTAATTTTTTTTTTTAATTTACCATGTGGTCTGGATTTCATTCCTTTGGATACCCCAATACTACAATATTGACTATAATGATGAATCACTTACATTTGTTTGCCTTGGATATCTTTCCAGTGAGGCATTGATCACCAAACCCATTTTGGCTTTGTTTATTTGAGTTGACGGGATCCCAGGATACGATGTTATGGCTGTAGGAGAAACAAAGACCTGGGAAAGCAAGGGAGGGTGGGGAAGGGAGAGAGCAGGGATGTCCTCGTTACATAGTGCTGCGTGAACATAAAAAGGTGCCAGCTGACATAACTCTATTTGGACTTTCAAAAGACTTCTGACAGAATCACTACAAGAAGATACTAAAGAAGCTTAAATGGTGATGGTGTGAGAGACAAAATTGTGGTGTGGATCAGAAATTGACTAAGACAGAAAACAAGGAAGAATAAACGGTCAATTTTCATCAGAAGGTTAATAACAGGGTGCCACAAAGTTCTGTACTAAGAAAGGTGGTGTAACTAATGATCTTGGAAAATGGAGTAAGGTGGCCAAATCTGCAGATGACACAAAATTATATAGATTCTTCAAGACCAGGGAAGACTGTGAGGAACTTAAGAGGAATAAAACCAAGCGAGGTGAATGGATAATATGATGGCAGATGAGCCAGTGCTGACAAGTGCAATGTAGTGCACATTGAAGAGAAAAACTTGAATTACTCACACGTTACTGGGTTCTAAGTTAACTATCAGTTCAGGCCAAAGACCTAGGCATCATCCTGGGCAGTTTGGTGAGGACTTCAGCTTAATGTGCAGCAGCAGTCTGAAAAAATAAGCACAATGTAGTAAAGCAAATGGAATGGAGAATAAAGTGAAAAATATAATTCTAGAAATGTCGGGCTGGAAGGGACCCAAGAGGTCATCTAGTCCATTTCCTCCCAGTGCTGAGGCAGGATGAGGTATACTAGATCAGTGTTTCCCACACAATCTCTGGAAGGTTGTCCCGTGGGCCCAGGGAGGAGGGGAGGCCTCTGGGAGAGGAGCTGAAGAGAAAACTTGGTCCACGCTCACCTCACAGTTGCAGCTTCTGTCCCACAGGGCAGGACTCAGCTTCCCACTCTGTGCTTTGTGACCTTGTACATGGACTGAGGTTTGGTGTGGATGCCAAGTTACAGTGGATGGGCATGCTGGAGGGGCAGGTGGGCCAAATGTGAGTGGTGCCGCAACCCTGTGTGCCGGGTTGCAATGTTCAGAGAAGGGAGAGGGGCCCAGCCCCACAAGACAGGAGCCTTGCTGTGGAGTGAGTGCAAGGTGGGCACTTTGCTGACCTGTCGTGCTCTAGAGCCGGCTTTCTTGGATAGTGGTGGTATCACCATCCTTCTGGCTCCAACAGGTCTCCCCTCATTGGTAGCAGGGTTTGGTCCTTTGTCCCATCAGTGCCTGTACTGAGCTGTTTTGGCATCCCTGGGGTAGGGTATTCATGTACCAAAATGCTAACAAGGGAACTGAACCACAAAAAACAGCCTTGTATAATAGTCTGTTTTTTGTAGCTGATTCCACCTTACCATTACTCTGTGGGCATGCTGGGAAGGAGGTGTGGTGGTCAAACTCCCATTTGTATGCAAATTCCTTACATTCTTCTGAGGAGAGTTAGGGTCTGTTGATGAATTCAGTGTCCGGAATGCCATATCTTGCAAAGTGGGCCTTCAGTATGCAAATTACTGACTTGCTTCTTGTATCAGGCAGGGCATCAACCTCCCAGGAATTTGAATAGTAGTCCACTGTAATTAAGTTCTGTTTTTTCCTTGAAGATAAGTAAGTCCACTCCCAGCTTTGTCTGGGGTCGAGTGGGCAGCTCACGTGCTAAGTCTCTTTACGCTGGTGGTTATCACGTTACTGGCAAGTGTCGCACTTTTCTATCAAGGAGTGGAGTTGTGTATTCATTCCAGACCTGTAAACACACTCGAGCCTGCCTAGGAAAAGTGGTCAATGCACAGGTGTGAAGCATGTATTTTTGCATGGCCTCCCTGTGTAATGAGGTTGGAACAGCTCTTTGTCCTCGAAATAAGATTTCATCCTGCACAAACAGCTCATCTTTAATTTGAAAATAAGGTTCTGCTCCTACTGGTACTTGTTTGTCTTCTGTCCACCCTGCTACTATCACTCTCTTGACTGCCTAGAGTTGGATGTCCTTCTCTGTAGCCTCATGGATTTCCATCCACTTTGCTGTTGAAACTGGGAAATTGAATCCATTAACATGCAGCTCCATGTCCTGATTCCCTTCCCCCCAACTCGCAGAGGCTGGGTCTATATGCCCTGCTCAAGGTGTCACTAACACCAGTAGTCTTCCTGGACAATGTCTGATCTCTACCTGATAGCGCTGGAGTCACGTCAACATGTGCTGCTATTTCTTTGGAGCACTAAGAAGTGTTTTACCATGATTGTCTCCAGGGCTTTGTCGTCGATTGCACTTTGACTGGATGGCTGTAGCTCTATTGATGAAAGCACTGCACTCCAAACACCACAGCCAGAAACTCTTTTTCTATGTGGGGAAACCCCTGGTCAGTCTCTGCCAGGGCTCTGCTGGCAAAAGCGACCGGCTGCTCCTCTAAAAGAGATGCACCCAGTCCTTTCTCCAGTGCATCCCATGGGAATGTCATTGGCTTTCCTGACTGAAAGTACTCCAGGACAGGGGCATCTGTTATCCTTTTTGTTTCAGCGTGTCAAATGCTTGCTGTTGGGGACCTGCCCAGTCCAACTCCACAAGACAAGATGTTAGGTGACGTATGGGTTCCACTCTGCAGCCAGGCGTGGACAGAACTTGGACAGAATTTCATTCCTATGAAGCGCTGTACCTTTTCATATCCATTAGAGCTGGCATGTCTGTGACAGCCTTAATCTTCTTGATATGCTTTCAATCCCTCTGTTGTGAGCAGATGTCCAATATATGTCACTTCAAACTGTTTGAGTCATTTTTTTTTCTGGGTTGATATTCTTATCACTGTAGAAAAGCTTGTAGTTTTCTGTCATGGTCTTGTTCAGCTTCTATATCATTACTCTCTTCACCTACAATGAGATCTGCAAGTATTTTCACTCCATGCAGTCTTTCCAGTGCTTGGTTGAGTTTTCTCTAGCACACATCTGGGACTAGGTTTAGGCCCCTGGGCATGCACATCTATAGTGACCAAATGGTGTTGCAAAGATTGTCAGCCTGCTGGACTCTTTATCCAGGCTCATGGGCCAAAACCGGTTCTTCACATCAGACCATAAACTCTGGGGAGTTCTGGCATCAATTGTGGGCAGTGGATAATGGCATTTTTTAATGTCCAGTTCAGTGGCTCTGGGTTTATGTAGATGCGTAACTTTTTTGATGGCTTCTTTATCATCACTATACTGCTTACCCAGACTGTGCTGGCCTCCACAGGTGCTGTAATACCCCTTCTCTGCAGACTGTTGAGCTTCTTGTATACTGGATTATGTCGCACCAGTGGAATTTTCCTTTGTGATAAGCACACAAGTTCCACTGCGGGGTCTACTTCCAGTTGCAGCTTTCCTTTGAGGTACCCATTGCCCTTGAAAACATCTCCAAGTGCTTTTAAAATTGTTTCCATTGTCCATAGACTCCACCTTTTTTTACTTCTTGCATTGCAGCTATAAAATTCTGATGTTGCACCCTGATCAGATGGCTCTGTTGCCCCAAGAAACGTCTCTGTGGTACTCACCATCCACCACCACAAACTTCAGTTAGTATTGTCACAATGCAGCCTGTAGGAAAAAGATGATTTCTCTAAAGGGTGTATTCGAGTCCAATTCATTCAGAGGAATTGCATTACAAGAGGCCCTGCTATCCAGCTGAATTGCTGAAATAGCTCATAGCATTTCCCTATTGCATGCATGCATGGAGGCTGGCATTGTCCCTGGTTGCTTTCTTATTCTCATATCCTGAACCTGATATGCATTTGAACTAAGGGAGAGAGTCATCATCAGATAATCAATAGAAATGTAGGGCTGGAAGGGACCTCAAGAAGTCATCAAGTCCAGCCCAGTGCACTGAGGCAGACCAAGGAAACCTAGACCATCCCTGACAGGTGTTTGTCCAACCTGTTATTTAAAATAGCCATTGACAGGGATTCCACAACCTTCCTTGGAAGCCTATTCCGGAGCTTAACTATTCTTATAGTTAGAAAGTTTTTCCTAATATACAATCTAAATCTCCCTTGCTGTAGATCAAGCCCATTAGTAATTATCATACCTTTAGTGGATACGGAGAACAACTGATAGCAGTGCCATTTATAACAGCCTTTAACATATTTGAAGACTGTTATCAGGTCCCCCCTCAGTCATCTTTTCTCAAGACTAAGCATACCCTGTTCTTTAACCTTTCCTCATAAGTCAGGTTTTTCTAAACCTTTATCACTTTTGTTTCTTCCCTCTGTATGTCATGACCTCTGTCTGACTTGCCATTCCCCCATAGCCAAAGTGCCCCAAATTGCATGTAGTAGGCAGTATACATGAGATAGTAATACAGGGGTCCATCCCCTGCCCTTCAGATCAGTCTAGTGAAAAACCTGTGTCACTCCAGTTTCATTCTGCTTTGGAGAGCGTTTGGTCTCCAGGGCTCCTAAAAGTGCTGTGAGGCAGTGGTGTAGACCTCTCTGCCTTTTTCCCCAATAAGGTAAAATAAGTTTTTTTTACTTTCTTGCTGTTTGTCATCCTGCTGCACAGCCAGGTCTGTGACTATATCTTGGTCTTTTCCTTCCACTGAGTCCCTCACTGGTCGAGGTTTGCTTCTGCAAAATCCCAGGCTCCAGGGGGCTTCAGACTGAGTTCCATGGCTCACGCTGGCTGCTGTTCAGAGAGCTCACAGCTCTGGCCCTGTCACCAGATTCATTAGCAAAGCGTGAGATGCAGATTACATTGAACAAATGCAACCTTATAAAACCCTGTGCACTGCTCTGTCCATGTGGCGGAGTTGTTTCTAAGCTAACTCCCTGCCTTCCCAGTTCTTTCAAAAACAGCCCTCCAGGAACATGGTCCCTTGGACTCCAGTTCCACTTATTATACAAGCAGGAGTTCAGAGTTTGGCATGCGCTGAATGAATTCATTCTGTGAGCTCTGAACTGCTTAACTTATACGTGATAGACAGGAAAATAGTTGTTTACATTGCAAAATATGGATTTTCCTTTCTAAAGGAAATATTGTGAGTGAAACGGAGATGTAAAGCACTGAATGGTGCTACAATTGGGTGCAAGGGGTCATAGCAGCAATTGCTAATGTGTTATTTATTTATACTCTTCCATTGTTAGCACTTACGATATGCTGGCTGTTATGCAAAGCAAACAAAATTGCATACAAAACTTGAAGCCATAAAAAGGCTTACCCTGCTCGTTAAAAACAGCTGAGTTTGTCTTTAGACTATTGTTCAGTGAGATATATCATCCAGAGCTTTTTCTTTTGGACAAATTTGCTGCATTTTCTATTTGGAAGGTGTTTTGTCTTTCAGGGTGGGGAAAACTCATCTTGTCAGCTGGGACACACGTTTTTCTTGGTTAGGCTGCAGGTAGCATCTGTAGCAGTGGCTTTACAAGAAAGTAAGCCCAATTAAATGCACATGATTCTTGGTGTTTTCTTTTTCCGCTTTAACCTGTGCACTTCTCTCCCCCCCCCCCGCCCCAAGTAAAATGTTTTTCCTGCAATGCAGTGTACTATGCATGCATGCCTGACCTTTCCTGTTGAAAACATTTAGCAGTCTACTCAACACCTAAAATAACCAGCAGGGCACAGCTTTTGCAGCTACAAATTTAGGATGCAGCTCCTCACTCCACCTCCCCTTCCCCACCAATGAAGGAACCCCATCTCTGAGTTCTATACTGACCACTAATCTGAAGGAATGTGTAATCTGTTTGAATGAAATAGATTACAGGGATTTGTTAGGTTAATAAAATGCTAGATTGTGATTAGAGAGATTAATCACTAAAGACAGTTCTTTTGGATGTAAAGTCTCTCTTTTAATTTAGAACAAAAGTTGTAGTCTATTGAAAACTATTTTTCTAGCAATTAGTAAACTGAAAACATGCTGGCCTTCTGAAAAGCTATTGAAGTTAAAGGTAAGTTTGTTAAAATATTACTTGATGATGTTTAATTTTTAAGGTAGCCAATTTTCCTGCCACACCTCTGATATTTAGGGCCACATCTTTAAAAGATCTCTTTCAATGGAGGATGCAAGAACACTAGAACATCCAGTGTATGTGTCATAAATTTGCCATGGGACAGCTGCTATTATGTAAGGAAGCAGCATGCGGCTGCAAAGGTCATCCTCCATCTTGGGTTCAGGGCTCTGGACTGCCTGGGGCAGAGCTGGTAGTGGCTGGCTGAAAGTGACGGCAGTCTCTCCTTGCTGTACTAAGAAATGGCCTTTAGATTAGAATAACAATTGTTAAATACAAGCTCCCCATGCTTTAATAAAAGCTATAGCCTTATTGAAGAATGTAAGATGTTATCTCTAGGCATGTAACTGGCTAAAAAGAGTGTGCCCTAAACAAATCCTTGTCCAGGCTGAGTTGAGTGTATAAGGAGACCAAATGAAAAATTAATGAAATGTTAAAATTCTTTCTATGTGAATAAACTGAGATGACATACATGATTTTTAAACAAATACAATGTGGTTGCATCCCATTTTAAAAAGGAAAATAACTTCTTCAGGTGGGGGTTGAGTCATCTGGTGATATACTAGTTCTGAACTGAAAGAGAAATATTAATACCTCACTGAAACCTGCAATGAGAGTTTTTGGGGTGCTTTTGTATGCAACAAGTTTCCCTTTGGAGTGCTCAGCAGTGAGACAATCAAAAGGAAATATAGGGTGGGGCATGGATAGCCTCCACAGGCACCATCTGAAGTGTATCAGGGACACGGGAAGGACAAAGTCTCCGTTCAACAGGCACTTTTCCCACTAATTCTACCAGTTTCCCTATTTCCTCTGTACCTGGGAAGGGGTGAGCAAAGATAACATAGTAAATGCTAGTGAAAATGAGGTAGGATCACAGGCTAAAATAGGGAAAGAGCACACTAAAAATTACTTAGACAAGTTAGATGTCTTCAAGCCACCACGGCCTGATGAAATACATCCTAGAATACTCAAGGAGCTGACTGGATATATCTGAGCCATTAGCGATTATCTTCGAAAAGTCATGGAAGAGGGGAGATATTCCAGAGGACTGGAAAAGGGCAAATATAGTGCCCATCTATAAAAAGGAGAATAAGGACAACCCAGGGAATTACAGACCAGTCAGCTTAACTTCAGTACCTGAAAAGGTTATGGAGCAATCAATTTGCAAACACCTAGAAGATAATAAGGTGATAAGTAACAGCATGGATTTGTCAAAAACAAATTGTGTCAAACCAACCTAATAGCTTTCTTTGACACGGTAACAAGCCTTGTGGATAAGGGGGAAGTGGTAGATGTGGTATATCTTGACTTTAGTAAGGCTTCTGATCTGGTCTCACATGACCACCTCATAAACAAACTAGGGAAATACAACCTAGATGGAGCTACTATAAGGTGGGTGCATAACTGATTGGAAAACCATTCCCAGAGAGTAGTTATCAGTGGTTCACAGTCAAGCTGCAAGGACATATCAAGTGGGATCCTGCAGAGATCAGTTCTAGGTTCCGTTCTGTTCAATATCTTCATCAGTGATTTAGATAACAGTATAGAGAGTACATTTAAAAAGTCTGTGGACGATACCAACCTGGGAGGGGTTGCAAGTGCTTTGGTGGATAGGATTAAAATTCAAAATGATCTGGACAAACTGGAGAAATGGTCTGAAGTAAATAGGATGAAATTCAATAAGGACAAATGCAAAATACTCCACTTAGGAAGGAACAATCAGTTGCACACATGCAAAATGGGAAATGACTGCCTAGGAAGGAGTACGGCGGAAAGGGATCTGGGGGTCATAGTGGATCACAAGCTAAATATGAGTCAACAGTGTAACACTGTTGCAAAAAAAGCAAATATCATTCTGATGCCATAGTTGCCATTATCTTAATATCTTCCCAATTTGGTGTTTGATAGGCTTTATCGCCTCCACTCAACTTTCCCATTGTGTAGCACTCAGTGGTTTCAGTGTCAGAGCGGATGTTCCCAGATGTTGCTTCAAAATTTGCCATTGATGAGTTGATGCAGAGAAAAATACATAGATGCTTTGAATTGCATTAAAAAATTCAGCAGCCTCACTAGAAGCTGATGCTGCATCACTGACCACCAAGTTCAATGAATGAGAACTGCATGGGATAAAAAAAGCTCGAGGGTTTAACTCTCGGATACGTATCTGCACTCCTCTGTTCTTTCCTCTCATGTTGGCACCATTATCGTAGCCCTGACCTCTCATGTCAGCTATCGCAATTCTGGTATCTCCCAGCTTTTTAAGAAGCACATTTGTCATACCAGCTCCTGTAGTATCATCAATGTCAATAAATTCTAGAAAATACTCTCTGACAGTCACCATTGCAGGGACATTTTCACTAGGTTCTGTTGTTGTTACAAAACGCACCATTAAAGTCATTTGTTCCGTATGGCTGATGTCAGGTGTGCAGTCCAGAATAACAGAGTAATATCTTGCTGACTTCAGATCTGCCACAATCTTCTGTTTGACTTTTGTTGCCAGTAACTGTATGATCTCATTTTGAATTGTTTTTCCAAGGTAGTGGTGTGTGTACGTTTCTTGGGTGGTGACTTCTTAGATGCTCCTGGAGTACAGCATCAAACTCAGCCATCAGGTCCACAGTTTTAAGGAAGTTTCCATTGTTTGGCACATACAGCTGATCTGAAGTGCTACGCAGTGCTAGGTTTTGGGTAGCAAGCATTCTCACAATGGCAATGAGCCTTTTCAGAACATTTTGCCAGTAAAGAGACTCTGATGCAATCTTCTCTTGATGCTGATCATCTATGGTGGCCTTTAACCTTAGTCTCATCTCAAGCTCTTTCCACCAATGGAATGCTCTCTGGTGATTTGCTGCCTTCTCATGGCATGCCAGATTTCTAGCCAGATTTTTCCAGTCCCTTTGTTCCTGTAGAACACCATGTGGCTGGAACATTAGACTGGAAGAGTTTGCAACCAAAACAGTATGCAGCATTCTGGGTTTTTGAGGACATAAGCCATGGCTTCTCCACTTCGTCACCATTGGGGATTTCATGCCAGTAATGTGTCAGATGGAAACTTCTATTTTCATTGTCTTTGGGGAACATGAAGTTTTTCACTTGCTGTGGCCCATGCAGTACAAGGAAGTCCCTCAGGCTACTGCTCAAGTGGGTCCACAGTCCTGGATCATCTAGACTTAAGGAACTAAACTCAGCAGCAGCTGTTTCTTGCGCCTCCACCACACTCTTCTCTGATCTACACTTTTCTTCAGGAATGTGCATGGTTACATCCATTTGAGATGGAGATATGGATGCTGCAATAGCTGCCAGGTCACCTGCACTCTGACTAACTGGAAGATCAGGTATCTCCTGACCACTCACATCCTCACTGGGGCTGGAAGGCTCACCATGAACATTTGTGTCTATGTATCTCAGGAGAGCTCCTTCCTGCTTAGATAGAAAAGCTTCCTTTGCTTTCTTTCTTTTTCTAAATACTGCCCCAGAAGGGCGTTTTCTTCTTTCACTCATGACTGCTGTTCTGTGCCAGCTATAGTGGCTCTCAACACTCAATTGAAGGGGACAAATAAGCAGGCTGGTAGCAGGGCTTGAGTGAGGGAAGATATCAGCGTCTTAAGGGTCTAACTGGCTCCTACTACTTCAGTTGACTGCCTGTTCTCCTCAAATGGGTTCAGGGAAGCAGCGGGAAACAGGAAGCTCCCTGAGAAGCTGGTGTTAATCAGTCCAGGATCCTGGGGGTGCTAGAGAGGTACATAAGAGGCTCCTCCTCCTCTCTCCCTGCAGCTCCTGCTGCTTTCTGTTATTCCCTCTCATCTTTTCTCTTGCCTGCCTGTTATGTCTCTTGTGCCCTCCTTCCTCCAGCACAGCATTCCACCATTTCTGTGCATCTAGAGCAGAGAGAATACATATGCACCAGCAGCAGACACAATTTTCTGCACTCTGGGTCTTAGTGGCGCCTCCCCACAGTCTGGTACCTTGTTCGTTTGTTATGTGAAAGGGTAAATAACACTTCCTTATTCAATTTTTCCACACCATCCATGATTTTATAGACCTCTATCATAACCTTCCTCAGTCGCTTTTCTAATCTGAACAGTCCCAGTCTTTTAAATCTCTCCTCATATGTTCCATAGCCCTAATTATTTTTGTTGCTCTTCTCTGTACTTTTTCCAGTTCTAATATCTTTTTTGAGATGGGGGCAACCAGAACTGCATCCAGTATTCAAGGTGTGGGCGTACCATAGATTTATATAGTAGCATTACCCGGTATATTTTCTGTCTTACTATCAATTCCTTTCCTAATGGTTCCTAACATTGTTAGCTTTTTTGACTGCTGCTTCAGTAACATGTCAGGAAGTTTTTGTGACAAGTTCTGATGGCTGCCTAATGTACTATACTTACTGTATAGTAAGTAGTGTACCAGTATGATTTCATAAAGTTATGGGCCATTATTGTTTCCTTTAAAGTATCTGGAAGGAATGTGTATGTTACAGCACAGAATTATCTTTCCTGTTCCATCCCTTTAGGAATGGTTTCTTAATGCCATGCTTCAAGCACTCAAGCCAATGCCGTTTAAGTCAGATCTTTTAGAAACCAGTAGATTGGCATGATGTATAATACGGAGCCACAAAACCAGTTTTTGCTGTACAGTCTATTTCAGGTGACATATGGAATGATTTTTGTTCCCCCCCCCCATTTTTTAACTAGTTAGAGGGATGGTACGAAATGCATTTTTCAGTAGAGGACAAGGAGGGAACTAGAGAGCTCATGGAATACAGAACCTGTGCTCTCATGAGCAGGGCCAGATTTACACCTTGCGCGCCCCTAGGCACCCCTGGTGGATGGGCAGCTGTGGGGGCTCTGGCTCTGAGCTCCCCCCACCGCAGACAGGAGCTGCAGGGGAGGGGGGTGGCACCCGCAGCAGCTCAGAGCTCCAAACCGCCGTGGGCAGCAGGGGTACCCCGCCACTTTTAACTTTTAGGCACCCCACCACCACAACTGCGCAGCACCCCAACACACGGACCTCCCCCACCCTCCACTCCCCAGCACCCCCCACAAACCCCGCCAGAGATCCACTCTCCCACGCCCTGCCCCTGGCCGCACTCACCGACCCCGCCTAGAGGTGACTGTGTCCGCCGGTCAGAATCACTCTAGCCCCTCAAGAATGCCTCGATCAACCAGGGTGGAGCAGGAACGGGGCCTGCCCAGGCGGAGCTCCCCCAGGACCCACTTGCCTGGCAGGGCCCCCTGCGTTTGACTGCTGAGCTCTTCCCCTGCCACAGGGGGCTGCTTCGCCATCCCTGCTGGTAGGAAAGCTCCAGTAGGGCTGCGTGACGCCGTTTCCCCCTCAGCCACTGCCACCCCAGAGCCCAAACCCCTCCTGCACCCCGCCCCCAACTCCCTGCCCTAAGCCCCCTGCCTGCAGCGTGCACCCCTCCTGCACCCCAACTCCCTGCCCTGAGCTCCCTGCCACACCCCTCTTGCACCCCAACCCCCTGCCCTGAGCCCCCTTGTACACCCCGCACCCTTCCTGCACCCCAACCCCCTTCCCTGAGCCCCTCGTACACCCCGCACCCCTCCTCTGCCCCAATGCCTTGCCCTGAGCTCCTTCCTGCACACTGCACCCCCTCCTATACCCCAACCCCCTGCCCCGGCCCTGCATACAATTTCCTCACCCAGATGTGGCCCTCGGCCCAAAAAGTTTGCCCACTCCTGGTCTGGAACATTTACCATCAGGCATGTTCTTCTCCCCAAGTTCAAGCTCAGGGTGGAATTACTGCTGGTCACGGTCTTTGCCCACTATGACTTTGTTCTCTATCTCATAGTATCATTGCACACAACGGATTATTCATTTGCAGCTGCAGAATTGAGGCTAGAGAGCACTGGCTCCCCCTTAAACTCACTCCCCATCTGCTTGTGGGTGCTCCCATCAGCTAGGCTCCTCTGTTTGATCTGGTCATAGTTTCTCTAGTCCCACAAAATCTTTCACACTAGTTTCTGGCTCCTCTCTCTGAATGGCTAGGATTTTCTTCACTAGCATTTCACTGCCATCCTTCCCTCTAATCCCAAGCCTATGTCTCTGCGTCCACTTCTGTAACACGCAGTAGCTTTATGCATGCCTACAACCTTGAGTCCAAGCCAGGGCCGGCTCTGGGTTTTTTGCCGCTCTAGGCAAAAAAGCCCCCCGCCGCCCCCCCCCCAAGCGCGGCAGGGGAGGGCGGCGAGCCCAGCTGGGGCTCTCCGCTCTCCCTGACCGGCCGGAGCGCCGGGGGGAGGGCGGCGAGCCCGGCCGGGGCCCCGCCGCGCCGCCCCCCTCCAGGCGCCGCCCCCCTCCAGGCGCCGCCCCAAGCTAATGCTTGGTGGGCTGGTGCCTGGAGCCGGCCCTGGTCCAAGCAGAAAAAGGTGTAAGGGTGCTGAGACTTTTCCTTTAGTTCTCTCCAATATTTTGTAGCATTTCAATTAGTTAAAACTCTGATTAAGCAACATGCACATTTAAATCCCATTGAGACTTAAGCACATGCCTAAATGCTTTGCTGACTCAGGGCCTTAACTTCTTCTGCCCACTTCAGAAGTTACTGGTTAGGCTGCTTACTTTTCACACACCAAAAAAGTGTATTTTAGTTTTTAATATCTGCATATATACAGTACAATGCATCTGTTATATTAATGCTCAAGGTAAATTAACACTAGTGTATCTTTATAGACATATGTCAAAAGCAACACTGGTTGTTTTACACCATTTTCATTAACTCCAAAAATAACACCCACAAACCCAAAGAGGGAGAATATGCATTGTCTTGACAGATAACAGTGTGTCTATCTACAAACTCACAACAACAAATATGATTAGTTTTGACCTTTTCATAATGTCCCAGCAAATAGTGATTTTTTTCTTGCATGGCAGAACATTATGCAAATTAAGTTAACTGAAAGATTATCTGTCAGGAAAGCAAATGTTCTTATTAGATACTTATACTGGCTGATTATATGCATATACTCTAATTGTTTATAACAGAGAAATACAGTCTTGATGGGTACTGTTAAACTGCTAATGTGTTTCATTCCAGAAGTGTCTGTATTTTTGCAGTGGGTGAAGTGATCTCTATACAACTGCACACCACCGCAGGGGGGTATTGTAAGGCTTAATTAACATTTAACAATTGAGATGCCTGGAAGAAAGACTCTGTAGCAAGTACAAAATATCATACTATATATATAAAGATCTCTGTTTTTTATTGCGTACAGAGCCTAGCTCAATAGACCCGTAATTGGGGTGTCTGGGTACTACCACAATATAAGTTATATAAATGAAAACAAGTCTAGCCAATCACTCCTTCCAAAAATCAAACCAAAAGAACACAAGCTATGACTGACACGCTGTTCAGTTGCCCCATGTCTTTTTAGTGCAAAGCACTCCCTTGAACAAAGACTCCAATTCACCTTTTCAGTCTTCCCCCTTCATCCCAGCCACCCTCCCCATGTTACATCAGCATACAGTCTAAAAAAAACTTTCCAGCACTCACGAGGAAGGAAAATGTTTATTTTTCTTTATAGCGGCCTGCTTTATAATTTTTATTTCTTATACTGAGCTTCAAGAGACCTCAACTGAAATAGAGTCAAAGTGAAGTTCAGGAGTTCCTTTTGGCCAGAGGATCAGTTTAATATCTTTTAAGCCCTTTGTCAGGGGACTGCATCTTTCAGGAGTGCTATAAATCTGTAATCCTACGTGCCATTTATTGATTGGTATACTTGTCCCTTAATTACTCCATGTGAGACTGGCAGTAGTCAGAATTACTACTATTTAGCTACAGGTCACCTGCAGCCCTCAAATGACTGGGAATTTTTGACTAGCTGATCAGTTTGAAAAGATGTACATTTTTTGCCTGCTGATATGTATCAAACAGAATTCCCATTTGAAGCTAAAATTATGCCTCTGTTAGCCTGCCCCCACTTGCATCTGTAACGCCACTACCTTTGAAATAGAAGTTATGTGATTAATACTGTCCGACTCTCAGCTTCCCCCTTGTAGTTCTAAACACCACTGATCAGGAAGAGCAAAGTCAAAATAGTTCAGATTAAAGGGTTGAAGGCAAATGTTTGGAGAACTCGCATCCCTCTGCTCTGAGGATGGGCTCATATAGCACAGGACTCTTCTGGGCTGGTGACACAAAGTAATCATCAAATGATTGAACTAAGCTCAGCAGAACTGGAGTCTGGAAGGCTAGTATGCTGCTGATTTGGCCAGGTTGAAATTTCCAACACAACCAAATTGTCTCATTTGGGACTGGAGTTGCATAGAGACTGAAATCCTGTATTGGCTCAGCTAATAATGGGTACTGCTGAACTGGGTACTCTCTACGTAACATATATAGGGCAGGATTTACATCCAGCACTAATGTTTGAGGTCCAGCAAGCCCATGGAGGTCTTACCAGACAAGTCAGAGAGACAAGAGTCAAGCTGCACTAGCTGCCTCTCCTTCAGTCTCTGGTTGGTCTGCAGGAGAAGAGATCAAAGAAAAGCACCTGAGTACAGCAAGAAGAGAGCAGAGGGGAGGGGGAAGTGCTAAATCTTTAACCCCATTGAAGGAACCTTCCAAAGGGAAAACAGATGGCAGTTCCTTTCAAGCTGCTTGCTCATCTGCATACATGGTAAGGGCCACCTGGACAGAGGAGCAGCTGGTAAGAGTGGGCTGTTTGGGTCAACATATGCTGGAGTTTCGCCTGTCACAACAGACTGGAGTGGAGAGGCTGTTAGTGTTAGGAAGGACATTACAGGTGCCTTGAAAGGGGGGCTGAGCATGACAAAGAGGGCACTTCAAACTAAACGTGGAATCTCACTTTGAATTTTTCTTGGGAGCCCACTTAGCATTGTTCCATTTTTGGTAGCTCTGCCGTTGAAGTGCTACATGTCTGTAATACTGAATTAACCCATTTGTTTCAAAGGGAATGTTTATACTGGGAGGCTTAGGGAGGGGAAGGAGAGGGAGAAAACTGTAGCTAAACACCTAAAAATGTTGTCCATCAGCCGTATGCTGCCTGTAACGTTCATCACCCTCCAGAGTGGTGAGTTAGTCAGGAGCAGCTGGCACCACCACAAAGCCCTTCGTTCAATATCCAAAGGGAAAGTTAACAAAGTGCTGATTTAACAATCGCTCTAGAACTCTTAAGAATGAGCTATATACAAAGCAGATACACAAGAGTGCTTTGGGCTACCAAATTGTGTGGAGCACAGGGACAGTTAGCTGTGCTGGTCCACTGCAAAAATATTTACCAGCCCTCAATGTTTCTCTGGTGGTTCAGGCTGAAGTGACATTTAAAAGATAATGTTTAAAAATTATATATATATATATATATATATATATATATATATATATATATATATATATATATATATATATATATATATATATGTTACACTTGTTTCTCTTCACCCAGTAATATAAAGGCCTTCAGCCAAGATTTTCAGAAATGGCAAGTCATTCTGGGAGATGAGAAATGTCAAATGAACCTGATTTTTCAGAAAGTGCTGAGCAGCTGCCTTCTGAAAATCAGACCCCTTACAGGCATCTCAAGCTGAACACCCAAATATTGAGGCACTCCACTCAGTAGCCATCTCAGGAAATCTGGCTTTTTTTTCATCAGTCAGTGGGCCAGAGGTGCAACTGCATGAGTTTACACTGGGTGCAGCTGAAGAAAGTGGTGGTTGAAAGGTGGCTTTAAGTCACCTTTCTGGCTCCTCCAATCTTGGGGCAGCTGAGGGCAGAAACAGTACAGATATTATTTATAGCAGCCTATGGGATGCTGTTAATGAAGCTGGCTAGAGCACTTCCAAAAAGGAGTACTGCACTGGCTGGGAATGAGGTAGATGGCTGTGTTGACCAGTATATGCTAGGCTAATATATCACATCATAAACATGTATTACTCAGTCACACCACATATATTAATATGAATTAAGCATACGGTATCAATGTAACCTATTGCATATATATTTCTAGCAGTTACATGGCCTAAATTGGCCTATGTCTTTCTGTAATCCTGTTCATTTATGCTAAGTATCTCAGAACACTTTGTAAAGCTGAAGTCAGCGTTGGCATTAGAAAATAGGAAACTTGTCAAAGGCAAAATACATTAACAGTCTGCGCTGGTGCAAGCTGGGGAGGTACCTTCACAGACCAGTACCTAGAATGCTAGCATTCAAAACAAAGATAACAATAAGGTAAGGGCAAACTGGAGGGTTGGATTTTAGTGATGTGTAAAGAGTTTTGTAACTTATAAAATCCTATAAATTCTCCTAGCAGAAGTGTGTAACTTTGGAAGCACATCTTTTGCGTAAGAGAATTTAACAACGTTGTGCCAGACGGCTCACTGGAAACTGGTATCCTATTGAAACTTTTTGCCTGTACTAGATTATCATTGACTTTTAGCAATCAACTTGACTGATATTGGTTACTTAGTCTCGAGTCTATTTCATGATGAACCAAAGTGTGGTCAAGCAACTGGTTATACAATTTACCAATAGCTGTGTACTCAGTCCCACCCTCTGCTGGCCCAGCATACCCCTGACTCACTCCTATATGGGAGTGGGAATGAAAGTGGCATAGAACTAGCTAAACCCAAGGATTCCCCTCTATTGGGAGAATCCTCATCTGCACCTTGGAGTAGCTGTTTTCCTGTTTCTGGCAGAGAATCTGACTAAAACCCTTGAAAGGGGCAGCAACAGGCCATTAAGGTTCTACTGTTGTCCTGCTCACTGTAAGTGAGCAGAACATGTCCATAAAGGACCTGATTATGCTTATCCTTGTGTGGAGCAGGCCACAACAGGTCTTCCATGCAGAGGGCAGGCACGACTGCAGTCTCCGCAGTTATCTGAGTATAGGGATTGTTGCTTGCTAGCACCCCAAGGTGTACTAGCCACACTAAAAGAGGCAATGAGGGGTGTGAAGTGGTGCCCTGCAGTGGTGCAACCAAACAGATAAAGCTGGAGAGAGGAACCAGAGTGAGAATAAATGAGCCCTGTGACCACACTGAATAGGCTATCGATGGAACAGTGAGAAGTTTGTGTTGGGTAATATGTCATTGGATCATGGCTCTGTCCCCCTCCACACCAGCCTATGCAATTGGGTTACTGGAGAAGGAAGAACATGCAGGGGCAGTGGATGCATTCCCACTGCATACCAGGGACTTGGAGGGAAATCTGGGAGAAATCTCCCCCCAGAGGTAGGGCAGGGCAGCTGTGCCCCATCGCAATGCAGCCTTGTACCTAAATGGTACAATCTGGTCTAATTTAAAAAAAGGGGGTGAGAACCAAGAGAAACAAGACTAGTTCTGAACATGGCAGTTTCCCAAACAAGCGCACTGCCAAGAGCCACAGGTGTACAACACGTAAGCAGCCAAGCATGGGACTAAAGCCTGCAGTGACAGTTCTGTGTCTCTAATGCCTCCATCCAAAAGTACATTTGAGCATCTGCTATGTACGTGGGTCTTTTGTTATTAATAGCCCCTAAATATTTAAGCAGGCAGGAATCTTCACCTTGAAGAGCTTACAAAAGGAGAATCACTGAAGACCAGTAAGGCAATAAGAACAAGGATGCTGCTGAGCATTGTAAGCGAACAAGTATGGAGCATTTACAAGGTTATCTAGTCTGCCCTCTACTTCCTTTTACTGGCCAAAAAGATCCGGCCTGGTGAGTTGCTCTTAAGTGAGGTAAATAATTCAAATTACCTGATTAATTGTTAGCTGACACATTTTAGCTTCTCTTTAAGGTCCTGCCCAAACCAGGCAGCAGAGCTTGCTAGCTACAGCTATAATCAAAACTGGCTGTAAAGCTTAATAAAGACAGGCCTTTTCTTGATATCAGGTTTTCTACACAGCCATAGTTAGCAAACTTGCACCATTGTGTTGTTTATAATTGTTCTAGGTGCTGTGGGCTACCCCTTGCATGTCTAGAACATGGTTTCAGCTTATTCTGTGCAGATGCAAGCCATGTTGCAAGTAAGTTTAGTTGTAACAATATTTGAAAATGTTTCCAAACATTTTTCCAGGGCACCCCAAGAGCCAACATGTGGTCTGAATTTTTCACTCCAGAGCTGTCTATCAGCATTTCCGTATCCGTACCCATTCTTTTTCCGGGGTGTGGGTGAGCCTCTTTGGAACTGCGCATTTGAACAGAATTCTGGTCTGGAACGCCACCTGGGTAGGATCACAAGACAATTTGAATGGTCCCTTATTATAGAATCTTAGGGTATGTCTACACTACGGGATTAATCCGAATTTATATAATTCGAATTTAGGAAACCGATTTTATAAATTCGAATGTATTCGGCCACACTAGGCACATTAATTCGGTGGTGTGCGTCCAAGCTACCGTAATAGCATCGATTTCCAGAGCGTTGCATTGTGGGTAGCTTTCCCATAGCTATCCCATAGTTCCCGCAGTCTCCACCCCCCTTGGAATTCTGGGTTGAGACCCCAGTGCATGATGGGGCAAAAAACATTGTCGCAGGTGGTTCTGGGTACAGCCTCCCCCTCCCTCCCTGAAAGCAACGGCAGACAACCATTTCGCGCCTTTTTTCCTGAGTGAACTCTGCAGACTCCATACCGCAGCAAGCATGGATCCTGCTCAGCTCCAGAACGCAGTCATGAACATTGTAAACATCTCGCGCGTTCTCGTGGAGTTTATGCTTACCCAGGACCAGAAAAAAGAGGCGAGGAGGAGGAGGCGGCGACTGCAGCGCAGCGACAAGCGTGATGAGGACATGGACATGGACCATGAATTCTCTCAGACCGCGGGCCCCGGTGCTTTGGAGATTATGATGTTAATGGGCCAGGTTATAGGCTTGGAACGCCGATTCTGGGCCCGGGAAACAAGCACAGACTGGTGGGACCGCATAGTGTTGCAGGTGTGGGACGATTCCCAGTGGCTGAGAAACTTTCGTATGCGTAAGGGCACTTTCATGGAACTTTGTGACTTGCTTTCCCCTGCCCTGAAGTGCCAGAATACCAAGATGAGAGCAGCCCTCACAGTTGAGAAGCGAGTGGCGATAGCCCTGTGGAAGCTTGCAACGCCAGACAGCTACCGGTCAGTCGGTAATCAATTTGGAGTGGGCAAATCTACTGTGGGGGCTGCTGTGATGCAAGTAGCCAAAGCAATCACGGAGGTGCTGCTACGAAAGGTAGTGACTCTGGGAAATGTGCAGGTCATAGTGGATGGCTTTGCTGCAATGGGATTCCCTAACTGTGGTGGGGCGATAGATGGAACCCATATTCCTATCTTGGCACCGGAGCACCAGGGTACCCACTACATAAACCGCAAGGGGTACTTTTCAATGGTGCTGCAAGCACTTGTGGATCACAAGGGACGTTTCACCAACATCCATGTGGGCTGGCCGGGAAGGGTTCATGACGCTTGCGTCTTCAGGAACACCAATCTGTTTAAACGGCTGCAGCAAGGGACTTACTTTCCGGACCAGAAAATAACCGTTGGGGATGTTGAAATGCCAATTGTTATTCTTGGGGACCCAGCCTACCCCTTAATGCCATGGCTCATGAAGCCATACACAAGCAGCCTGGACAGGAGTCAGGAGTTGTTCAACTACAGGCTGAGCAAGTGCAGAATGGTGGTAGAATGTGCATTTGGCTGTTTAAAAGGTCGCTGGCGATCCTTACTGACTCGCTCAGACCTCAGCCAAACCAATATCCCCATTGTTATTACTGCTTGCTGTGTGCTTCACAATCTCTGTGAGAGCAAGGGGGAGACCTTTATGGCAGGGTGGGAGGCTGAGGCAAATCGCCTGGCTGCTGATTACGCGCAGCCAGACACCAGGGCGATTAGAAGAGCACACCAGGAAGCGCGGCGCATCAGGGAAGCTTTGAAAACCAGTTTCATGACTGGCCAGGCTACAGTGTGAAATTTCTGTTTGTTTATCCTTCATGAAAACCCGCCCCCTTTATTGACTCATTCTCTGTAAGGAACCCACCCTCCCCCTTCCCCCAGCTTGCTTTCAAAGGAAATAAAGGCACTATTGTTTAAAAATCATTTATTCTTTATTAATTGATTATAAAAAGAGGGAGAGAACCTGAGTGGGGTTTGGGAGGAGGATCAGCGGGAAGGAAAAGCCCACTAAAAAAAGGTTTAAAAAATGGCAGCCTTTTGCTTGGGCTGTCCACTGGGGTGGAATGGGAGGGTGTATGGAGCCTCCCCCCCGTGTTCTTACACGTCTGGGTGAGGAGGCTATGGAACATGGTGAGGAGGTAGGGGGGTTATACAGGGGATGTAGCGGCACTCTGTTCTCCAGCAGCCGTTCCTGAAGCTCCACCAGACGCCGGAGCATGTCTGTTTGCTCACGC
Organism: Emys orbicularis; assembly: GCF_028017835.1. Lineage (NCBI taxonomy): Eukaryota > Metazoa > Chordata > Testudines > Emydidae > Emys > Emys orbicularis. The sequence goes on from NC_088683.1 coordinate 199,650,560, forward strand.
AGCAGCCCCAGCGTTGCATCCTGCCTCCTCTGATCTTCCTGACGCCACCTCTCATCTCGAGCGTCTCTCCTCTCCTCACGTTGGTCCCTTCTGTCCTCACATTGGTCCCTCATGTCCTCACGTTGGTCCCTCCTGTCCTCACGTTCACTGGCTTCTTTCCTATACTTGCAAACCGTGTCCTTCCACTCATTCAGATGAGCTCTTTCACTCCTGGTGGATTGCATGATTTCTGCAAACATCTCGTCTTGCGTCTTCTTTTTCCGACGCCTTATCTGGGATAGCCTTCGGGAAGGAGGAGGGAGGCTTGAAACATTTGCAGCTGCTGGAGGGAGTGAAAAAAGGAGAGAATTTTTTTAAAAGATACATTTTTCAGAACAATGCTTATACTCTTTCACGGTGACAAATACTATTCACATTACATAGCACATGTGATTTCTGTGCAAGGTCGCATTTTGCCTCTTAATATTGAGTGCCTGTGGCTTTGCTGCTAGAGATCACAGACGCAGGTCCGGGCAACAGAATTCAGCTTGCATGCTGCCATGGTAAGCCACTGTCTTTAGGCTTCTGCGCCCTGCTTTCCCACATACCAAGCAAAGCCCGTTGTGCTGCAGTTTTCCTGTTAACCTTCAGCAGCAGAAAACAAGCTAACACCCCCCCACCATCCAATTGTCTGGGATGAGTGCTTTATCCCTCCCCCCACCGCGTGGCTGGTATCAGGGAAGATCCCTGCAGGAACCAAACTAACACCCCCCCCAACCTGCCATGAATTCTCTGGGTTGAGTGCTTTATCCCTCCCCCCACCGCGTGGCTGGTATCAGGGAAGATCCCTGCAGGAACCAAACTAACACCCCCCCAACCCGCCATGAATTCTCTGGGATGAGTGCTTTATCCCTCCCCCCACCACGTGGCTGGTATCAGGGAAGATCCCTGCAGGAACCAAACTAACACCCCCCCAACCCGCCATGAATTCTCTGGGATGAGTGCTTTATCCCTCCCCCCACCGCGTGGCTGGTATCAGGGAAGATCCCTGCTAGCAAAATGCGAAAAGCTCTGGGCCAATCCTCCCCCCCCCCCTTTGCACTTGGCTAAATGCAGGGAAGGATTTCTTTTCAGCCACAGGCAAACAGCCCAGTAGGAACAGCCACCTCTGTCCCCTTAATTAAATTCCCGTATTTCAACCAGGTTACCCTAAGCGATATCACTCTCCTGAGGATTACACAGCAAGATAAAGAACGGATGTTGCTTGAATGCCAGCAAACACGGGGACCATACGCTGCCAGGCTTTGTCATGCAATGATACCAGATTACTTGCTACTAGCATGGCGTGGTCAAGTGTCCTACCATGGAGGACGGAATAAGGCTGCACTGCCCAGAAACCTTGTGGCAAGGCTTTTGGAGTACCTCCAGGAGAGCTTCATGGAGATGTCCCTGGAGGATTTCCGCTCCATCCCCAGACATGTTAACAGACTTTTCCAGTAGCTGTACTGGCTGCGAATGCATCCCAAGTGCTCAGGGCAAATTAATCATTAAAAATGCTTGCTTTTAAACCATGTTTTATATTTTAAAAGGTAAACTCACCTGAGGTCCCTTCCATGGGGTCATGGTCTTGGGTACTGGCTTGGGAGGGTACTTCAGTCAGGGTGAGAAACAGATCCTGGCTGTTGGGGAGAACGGAGAGCTGGGTGCTCTCTGCCAGCTCGTCCTCCTCCTCCTCCTCCTCTTCCCCTTCCGCGGAATCATCAGGTGTACCTGATGAGATTATCCCCATCTCGGAATCCACAGTCAGAGGTGGGGTAGTGGTGGCGGCCCCCCCTAGAAATGCATTTAGCTCGGCGTAGAAGCGGCATGTCCGCGGCTCTGACCCGGAGCGACCGTTTGCCTCCTTTGCTTTTTGATAGGCTTGTCTGAGCTCCTTGACTTTCACGCGGCACTGATCTGAGTCCCTATTGTGGCCTCTCTCCATCATGCCCTTGGAAATTTTTTCAAAAGTTTTGGCATTTCGTCTTTTCGAACGAAGTTCTGCTAGCACTGAATCCTCTCCCCATATAGCGATCAAATCCAGTACCTCCTGTACGGTCCATGCTGGTGCTCTTTTTCGATTATCAGCCTGCATGGTTACCCTGTGCTCTCCACGCTGTGCAAACAGGAAATGAAATTCAAATGTTCCCGGGGCTTTTCCTGTCCACCTGGCCAGCGCATCCGAGTTCAGATTGCTGTCCAGAGCGGTCACAATGGTGCACTGTGGGATAGCTCCTGGAGGCCAATAACATCGAATTGCGGCCACACTAACCTTAATTCGGATTAACAATACCGATTTTGACGCTACTCCTCTCGTCGAGGAGGAGTACAGAAATCGAATTAAAGGGCTCTTTAATTCGAATTAAATGGCTTCGTTGTGTGGACGGGTCCAGCGTTAATTCGATTTAAAGCAGCTAAATCCGAATTAAAGTCGTAGTGTAGACCAGGCCTTAGCACTGAAAGGGACATCGAGAGGTCATCTAGTCCAGTCCCCTGCACTCAAGGCAGGACTAAGTATTATCTAGACCATCCCTGACTGGTGTTTGTCTAACCTTTTCTTTAAAATCCCCAATGATGGAGATTCCACAACCTCTCTGGCCATTTATTCCAGTGCTTAAGCACCCTGAAAGTGAACCTCCCTTGCTGCAATTTAAGCCCATTGCTTCTTGTCCTAGCCTCAGAGGTTTACGAGAACAATTTTTCTCCCTCCTCCTTGTACCAATCTTTTATGTTTTAGAAAACTTATGTCCCCTCAGTCTTCTCTTCACCAGACTAAACAAACCCATTTTCCCCCCCAATCTTCCCGCACAGGTCATGTTTTCTAAACCTTTAATCATTTTTGTTGCTCTTCTCTGGACTATCTCCAGTTTGTCCACATTGTTACTGAAATGTGGCGCCCAGAACTGGACACAATACTCCAGCTGAGGCCCAATCAGCCCGGTGTAGAGCAGAATTACTTCTCATGTTTTGTTTACAACACTCCTGCTAATACATAGTTGCCATTATGGAGGGTAATGCTATGACAGGAACTGTTCATGGGAGAACAATGGCAGAGGGAAATGGAATCACCAGAAACATACATAACTTCAAATTTCTGTGTGGCTTAGTGTTGTGGCATGACATACTGTTTGAAATAAATGTTGTAAGCAAGAGACTCCAAGGTGTTGACCTTGATATATCTGGAGCAATGGAACAACTGGACAAAGCAAAGTCATACCTACAGTCTTACCGGTCAGATGAGGGATTTCAAAACGTTCTGAAGAGTGCACAGAAGTTGGCAGAGGAACTTCACACTGAAGCTATTTTTCCCACCCATTCAACAATACAAGAGTCACCGAAGAAGACGACATTTTGATTATGAGGCACGGGATAATCCCATAAGAGACCCCAAACAACAATTCAAAGTTGAATTCTTTAACCAGGTGCTAGATTGTGCAATACAGTCAGTTGAAGTGTGTTTCATGCAGCTCAAGGAACACAGCATTATATTTGGGATGTTGTATGATATTCCAAAACTCCTCACTATACCTGAAGAAGACCTACACCAGCAATGCAGGGCTCTAGAGACAGTGTTGAAAAATGATGACATGCGCGCTATTGATGCAAGTGATTTAGGTGATGAACTGAAAGCCCTTTCAAGATACATTTCAGCAGGATCAACTCCAAAGGCTGTTCTGGAATATATGTGCACAAATAAGATGATCACCCTCTTTCCAAATCCTTTTGTTGCTCTGCGCATACTTCTAACACTTTCTGTAACAGTTGCCAGTGGAGAACGCAGCTTCTCCAAGCTGAAGTTAATAAAAACACATCTACGTTCCACAATGACACAGGAGAGGCTGGTCGGCCTTGCAACCATCTCAATAGCGCATGAGCTGGCCCAGACTGTGGACCTTCAGGAAGCAGTTCAAATCTTTGCAACCAAGAAGCACGGAAAGCACCACTTTGATTATTCAAACAGATAAAAATGCCAGTGTTTACTATGCAGACAAGAAAAGTTACATTTGCTGTTCAGGCGTTTGAAAGTTGTGTTACTTAACATTTTTGAACAAGGCATTTTAAGTTGTTAGTTCTCCTTTATTGGGGTAGGTATGAGAGGAGTAGAACAGGAAGAAGGCAGAATTGAGAACTTTCAACATTTTGGCCCAAGCAAGGGGCATGGGGCGTCATTTGAGCTCCCCACTTCAGGTGCCAAAATGTTGTGGGTTGGCCCTGGCTGCAGAGAGCTGCGGAGTGCACTATTGCTGGTGGCTCCTGGATGGAGCAATTGTGGAGCTATGGCCCTACCTCCTGGCAGAGCAAGGAACAATTGGGGACCGAGCTTGTGACAGCTGTGCAGGGATGCTTCCCTGTAACCTAACTAGGTTCTTGTGTCATGCCCATCACCAATTCCCAACACCCCCCAGTGCTGGATAGCTCACTGGTTTGAGCATTGGTCTGCTAAACCCAGGGTTGTGAGTTCAATCCTTGAGAGGGCCACTTAGGGATCTGGGGCAAAAATCAGTACTTGGTCCTGCTAGTGAAGGCAGGGGGCTGGACTCGATGACCTTTTGGGGTCCCTTCCAGTTCTAGGAGATGGGTATATCTCCATTTATTATAAGTATTAAGTCTTTGAAGCTTCCAGGCAGCATCACTCCCCTCTCCAGTTCATCTTAGCTACAAGAGAGCCATAACTGAGAGCCCCACATCTGGAATGCTTTCCTTCATCTCCCGCGTAAATGTGACTCATTTGACAACTGAGTATCAGGCCCCAAGTGAAGTCTCTTAACATATATCACAATATCCGGTAAAGCCACAGCTCTTGATAGCCCTGCAGTTTGAAATTTAAGGGACATATTCTGCCCTCACATACATGCATGCAGCTCCTGTGGATGCTCATCAGAGGAGACAACTTGGCTTTCAAATGTGCAATATTCCAGGAAAAGAACAAAAAGCTCCCAAGTCATGTAACACTCAGCATTTCAATCAAATAGTTTGATTAACTTTGTGTTTCAGTTCACACACTTTGCATCTTTCACTTTCCAGTTTTGGCTGAATTTTTTGCTTTTGTTTTAGGGTTTGTCTGAAACCAAATCACCCCAAAATTTCAACTGTTTGGGTGTGTAAAACACACAAAACCAGTTTCATTTATTGCCTCCAGAAGCTACCCCTTCTCCCAGCTCTCAGGGAACAGGCCACAGACCAGGAAAACACTTTTTTGATAATTTTGATATGACTTAAAAATAAGCAAATCAATATTCGCTTTAAAGCCTCCCAGGCTGATATTGCACTGGTCATAAATAGGTTATAGTTTTACTGTATAATGAGCCACCACCCACCTGAAAAACACTGCACAAGTAAGTTACATAAAGAGAGGTGGCAGTAAAGAGGCTTGTGTGAAGTTCTTTTTCAAAGTCTGCCACCAAGTGGACATATTTCCCTTCTATGACCTGATTCATGAGTGGGAATGAGGAGCAATCACAGGGTGTGACGCTGGCAAAATTGCCACAGGTCTGAAATCCATGAATCCCCAGTCAGCTGTGCAGAGACCCCCTCCTCCCCTTTGATCCTCTGATAGCCACATGAACCCAAAGCAGCAGGGAGTCAGGACATAGCCATCTGTCACAGCTTGCGGTCATGTTCTCTACCTTCTCTGAAGGGGGAGTCAGAAAACACGCAGGAGAGCTATTGCTACTTCAGTGGAGCGCTAAGCTCTACAGTGGTTCTTTTACATTCTCATGGGGAAGCATACCACCTACTGCTACTCACCTTGAGCTTCTGGTCATGTCCACTTCCTCTGCAAATTGCTGTGATGGGCGAAATAGATACATAGAGGTGGGCTGGAGAAGTACCTATAACCTTCCTCCTCCTCCCCCACAGGATCTTTTACACTAACTTGCACAGCTGGGGGCAACATGAAGGAAGCAGAGGAGCCTGAGTCTTGAAATGAATTAAGTGTCTTTACTAGAGTTGTGTGAATGCTATTAATTATTATGGTCCAGATTAAAAATAGTGACTAGTGATTTTAGGTGCTGACCTTGATATGCCTGATCTTCAGGAAGTTCTAAGCAACCACTCCCTGAAAATCAGATCACTTTTAAAGTGGTTCAAAGTGGGCACCAAGAATTTATTCCTCACTTTTGAAAAACTTGGTGTGTATCATGTACCTCAGTAGCAACAAAGGGCACCAATCAAGGATCAGGTGCTGTACAAAGAAGTGTATTAAAAACAGTCGCCACCCCCAGAATGCTCACAGGGAGTGTTACAAGGAGCCTTCATTCTTTCAAAAGGTCCTTCATTTGATTTAATGTTGCAATAGACTATTTTGTATACCATTAGGCTTCTGAGGTCCTTGCAGGTTGTGATTTGTGTCTTTGACGTGGTCACACTGACAACCATAACCTTCAGATATTTGAAATTAATACGTTCAAAGTGTTGAGACTTGTGATACTGGGCTACTTACTTTAAAAGGGATATGATGGTAGCCTAGGCTTACTAGTTACACATTATAGGTTCTCTTTTTAAAAAAGTTTTATATATTTCTATTCATTTTTTGATAGAAACAAAAATAAAAGATCAGAGGTTTTAATTTAAACATTCCCCTCTGTGTTTGCAGCAAGATGCCGGTGCATGGGAACAAGGAAAAAAAAACTTTTCAGTGTCCAAACTGAATTGTTTTCATAAACTGAAATTGTACTTAAGAACATAAGAATGGCCAGGTTAGATCAGACCAATGGTCCATCTAGCCCAATATCCTGTCTTCCAATAGTGGCCAATGCCAGGTGCTTCAGAGGGAATGAACAGAACAGGACAATTATCAAATGGCCCCATCTCCTGTCATCCAGTCCCAGCTTTTAGCAGTCAGATGTTTAAGGACACCCAAAGCATGGGGTTGCATCCTGCCCATCTTGGCTAATAGCCATTGATGGACCTATCCTCCATGAATTATCTAATTCTTTTTTGAACCAAGTTATCCTTTTGGCCTTCACAACATCTCCCGGCAACAAGTTCCACAGGTTGACTGTGTGTTGTCTGCAGCCCTGCCTGCAGCCCAGTCATGTCTGTCACCTGCTGGGATGCACTGGTGGGGCAGGGGAAGGAACTCCCTATGCCTTCAACTCCCTCCTTAGAAGTTCATCTGTGCTAGGGAGGCCATTATTACACCCATAACTGCTCACGCTCTCAACCTACTGAAAATGTTTTTTCCTTTCAACAGAATCTTGGAACTAAACTCCTGGTGATAATAAAACCCTGTGAACAAGTGAATTAATTACAGGGACAATGCACTAGAATAAATATGAATATACTTCATGCTACTGTAGTTCAAAGGATCTAAGGAAAAATTTCTGCTATTGAACATGTCACTGCCCTTCTTCCTAACTAAGAGGCTAAAAAGAGGTAGTATTTCATGAAAGACTATTCTTTGCTTAATTATAGGGTCTTTTAAGTGGTGCCCCCTGTCACTCTTAGAGCAAGTAGTTATAACCCAGAAAATCAGCACAGTTCTATTTTCTAGCAGATGCAGTCTAGCTTTGATACTTTTGTGGTCCATTTCATAATATGAACAAAATGAACTGTCTATTGTTGGCTCTTACTTCTAAGGGAAGCATTATAAATTAGGAATTTCTTTGGTACCATGGGCCAGAGGGATAATGCAGTGTACCAATGGCGGTGCTGCCAACTCTCTCAACTTTTTCAGGAGGTTTGTAATATTTGGTATCTTTTCTTAAAGCCCCTACCCTTAAGAAAAGACAGAGAATCTCAGCTTTCATTTAAAGAAAGTTCCTAGCCCTCCTGGTTGCAGAGAAAAGCTTGAAAAAGTGATCCTTAATAAGTCAACAACAGGAAGGCAAATAAAAAGAACCTATCATTTTCAAGCCACTTAGTTTTGTAGAGCCTGACTCATGATTTTTAGATGCTTGTGATTGGCAGTACTGCAATTTTTATAAAAAGAAAATAAGATTACATTATGACTAAGAAAGTGACAGGAAAAATGTAGGACATTCAGATTATTGGAAAAAAACAACCCTGTATCTTTATTTATTTAGAAAGCACATACAGCAATGTATGGGGAGGGAACAGAGATGCAGAACAGGTCAGCATACAAATTCCTTTCAAAAGATATGGTGAGACGCTTTTCCAATTAGTTATATATCAGTCTATGTGAGCATTTAAACTGCTATACCTTCCCTAGATAAAAAGAAACCCCACACAATTTCTGAAGAACAAATTAAATGTCTATTTTCAGAAATTCCTTCATAGTCAATTTTGTAGGCAGCAAAGTTTTTTGTTTTGTTTTTTATTCCTGATGTTTCCCAAGAGGGTTTTTTTTTGTTTTTGTTTAAGCCATAGTTTCTTTCCTCAGTGTCCGCCTCTGATGACAAGTAAGGATACTTGTGAACGATGATCTCCCTTTAGTTCTTGACCTTTTCTTTAACTTCTTCTGATGCTTGAGTGAAATCCCGAGCTCCTCCATTATAGCATTAAAAGAAAGACACTAGAGAAATGTGGAAACAGTGTTTAACATTCAATGAACATAAATTTCAAACTTAAATTCTGCAAAACTTAGGGTTTAGGTTTCTATAAACACAGGCTTTAAGGCTTGATTCATGGACTTCATGAGTTCTGGGAGTCTCTTCATTGAATTAAACAGTCTGTGGAGTAGGGCCATATTGCACAGTGGATGGGATTTTCAAAAGCTCTGGGCACTGACTCAATCCTGCTCCCTTTGAAAATTAATTTAACATTTATTGCAATGGAAGCAGAGTTAGGCCACTGCTATGCAGTTTTGAAAATCCTACCTAAACACATTTATGCCTTCCATGGTGTCTTCAGATTATGAAACTTACCTTTCCTCGGAAAACCATACTCACGTTAGTCTTGAAACACATAGTGCTAAAGAGAACAAATACAACTTCGTTTGACGATTATTTGATTTCTCCTCCCCCACCCATGAAATTAATGAATCTATAAATAAAACATTTTCCAATGCTCTTTCTACAGAGAAATAGAGGAAAAACACTTTTAAAACGTGTGTCTAGGAAAGGAGAAATTACATTAGAGTGAAATAGTTGGAAAATTGCAAAATGGTTTAGAAAGTGGAATGCCATTTGGCTACAGGATTCATGAAGATGTGTTGGGGGGGAAAATAACATAAAACTGACTGCTAAAATAACACCATGTGGTATGAAAATGTATATAGCTTCAAATGGAAAGAGTTGTGATGTACAACTAATATATAGATTTTTAAAAAAATCAGGTGATAAGTGTGATTAAAATGTACTTTTTTTGACCACCTCACCAGTACCCAGCCCACTAGTCCATCCCTTATTTTTAACATTCCAAACCCCTCTGAGGAGTTTTAAGAGATGCTTTTTTAAACAGCCCATAGAAATGTTTCCTATATCCCAAACATGGATTTCCCCCTAAAATTACACTGCTGGAAGATGGGCTTTATTCAGTCCTTGACCGGTAACAAGTCAATTCTAATATGTCAAAGCCCTGCAGAGCTAAATATGAAATATTTATTCTAGGGGAAAGAGAGAAATCCAAGCTTTCCTACCAGCTTCGAGTTCCCAAGAAAGACTTTAAAATGTGAAGTATGGCATTATGTTTAGGGCTGTCAATTAATCGCAGTTAACTCACGCGATTAATCACAATTTTAATCACACTGTTAAACAACAGAATACTAATTGAAATCTATTAAATATTTTTGAATGTTTTTCTACATTTTCAAATATATTGATTTCAATTACAACACAGAATGCAAAGTGTACAGTGCTCACTTTATATTTTTATTACAAATATTTGCACTGTAAAAAAGATAAAATAAAAGAAATAGTATTTAACAAAAATATTTAATAAATTTGGTATTCTATTATTGGTTAACAGTGTGATTAAAACTGCGATTAATCGCGATTAATTTTTTTAATAGTTTGACAGCCCTATTTATGTTAGATGTTAACTCAGGCAGAAAAGTGATTTACCAAGGCTGCAGAGGGAATCCTTGTCAGAGCAGAGATTAGAACTCAGGAATTCTAGACTTCTAGTACCATGTCTGGTCTACTATTAACCATGCCCTCCTTTATCTGAGTAGTGCCTGGCGCTGATTCTGCAAGCTGGTGTGCACACAGCTCCAGTCAGAGATTGGGGCATTACTATGAGTGCTTCTTCAGTGTACATGCATATATTGTACGTACTCCATACAATGTGGTATATACTGTGGTGTACCTGGTGAGAGTTTATTTGAGCAATATGTTGCACACAGACCTAGTATGACCCTAGATTATTTAATATACAGTTTCTTTGAGAGGCTTCATTTTTGTTCATCTTATGAAACACTGAATGCCTTAAGTATATAATAATTAAATGGTTATTAACTCATGACTGACTTAAAATGTAATTGATATGGGCAAGAAAAACATACTGCTTTCTTCAAATTACTTTCTAGTAGATCAGCCCTTGGTAATAGTGAGGACTTCACTGGTGTAATTATCATTTTAAATAGAGCTTTTGGCTACACAATTTAGGAATTTCTGGTGCTAACCATTAGTTTTAACCAGTGATATTTGATAGATCTCTGGGCCCTCTGGCAGCAGTTGCTGAAGCAGGTGTCATCCTGCTGTTGAAGTTGCTTTTAAATTGCATGAGCAAAGCCTTTTCAGAGAATGTCACCATTGATTTCTGCAGCTGATAAAAATTATATGCACCAACCCACTGGCTCTAATGCGTGGTTACTCCCTCTACATTACTTTAATTGTAATTGGATTTTTTTTAAAAAATCCAGATTTTTAGAATGAGCCAAGAATTCCATGGTGATTGAGCAAGGGAATATATGAATCACTAGACTATCTACTTTTTATATAACTGTAATGCAGCGTCTGATACTAATCATTGTTCGTTGTGTGTGTTATAGATGTGGATTTCTGCAAGATGTGCATAGGGATAACTCCTATAGTCGGAACAATATCTTCTACTGGCATGTTAATGTTTACATCTAGGTTTTCCCCAAACTTATTCAGTTTATCCAGATCATACTGTACTCATTACATTGTTTATCATTTGATATCAAGAAACTTAATCCCACGAAGAACATGTCATATTTATGCAGAGATGTTTGACACATCATTGATAGGTTGGTACTTGAAGTCTTAACATTTAAATACTTGTTGAATAAACTACATGGAGCTGTTCTAGCTCCTAAAAAGCTTTACATGGCCCTCAGTCTGTTCTACTTGTAAACTTTTCTTTTTATTTTTAGTAATGACTGATGCTGTTTATCCAAGTCTGTGTGTGTTTAGATCTTGTATTTCAGAAGTAAACTTCTGCCATCTTGCTCATTATTACACATTTTACTTTATCACCAGTTTCAAGAGTTATTGGTTTACAGGTCTGTTGCTGGTCTTGGTTTTAAATTTGGCTTTATCTATAAATAGTTTATCATATTTACAAGAAGTACATATTGGGGCCCTGGCTTAATCCCAAATGTCTTTGTCCCACAGAAAATATCCGCAGCCATACAAGCAATTCAGCATGTAGATTTGGGCTGACCCATTCAGAAGAGAGGTTAATCAGCCAAAAGCAAACACACACTGGAATCTGCTGTTATGTACAAGGCACAACTTGGGAAAGGGGAAGGAGGAAAGCTTATATGACAACTTCCTGACTCCTACACACCACAGCTCTCAATGCTGTATCTATTGGAAACACACAAGTTGTTGTAGCCCTAGGGTTGGATTTAAATCTATGTCTTGGGAGAATTAACCAGCTACAAAAGTTGTTTTGGTTTAACAGAGTCCTATAATAATGAAGTGAATGTAAAAATAAGACTGGGAACCTGGACTGATCCTTTTAAGGGAATATTGACAAGGTTTGTAGGCTCCAACTTTGATCTATGGCATATCTGTGTCTGTCTGCAAAGTCCTGCCACCTTTTAGAAAACAGAGTGGAGGAGATGCTGGGTCTCTACAAATAGTTTTAAAAGGCCTTGAGATGAGCGACTCTGTACTGCTTCTCCTTCCTCCCTTCCCATTTCCATGCACTTTAGGATGTTCTGAAGTGCAACTGGAGAAGGTTCCTTAAATTATTTACTAGAACACTGAAAGTTCATCAGAAGAACGTCATACAAAATCCCCTATGGGCCCCATGAAACATACCCCAAAGTACTGTTTATCTTCAAACGTGTACATAGATCACACTTCACTGCTTCTAAAGTGACCTAGGCCCAGTAACAACATGAAGCACTTACAATTGCTGTCTTTCTAGTTTGTGTCATGCAAAGTGGAGATGAGGAAGCAGGACAGATGTTCAAAAATCAGAATTGCCCTGAACTTTTCAGATGAGGAGACAAACTTGCGTCAGCACTACAGAGCAACTGTAAGCCAAGCCAGTGTGCATGTGACAGAAGAAAAAATGGCGGTAAGGAAACGCATTCCATTATCAAGCTGCTAAAGAATCTTTATGTAAAAGTAATGTATATGAAATATCATATCATATTCTTTTAAAAGGGCATTGTGAAGTTAAAATTACATTTAAAATCACCTTCTGGGTTTTACCTCTTCTTGAGGTATTCAAACTGAAATTTTTTAAGAGCTTTAAAAATTGTTCTAATACTGTCAATTCCTTAGAGTTAGTTGAGGGTGAACATTGAAGACAGACCCGTAAATTTCATTTTTGCTTATAGTGTGCTTCACTTGCTGGTTCTGTTGGGATGCTGCAGTATTTGGCTTGCAAACACTGCATGGGAACGTTATTCCTTTAAAATATATTGGTTGAGGCCTAATTAAACCAGGGAATTGGTCTCTTCACTGTATAATGGGCATAGCAGTAGATCCATCACCTGCTCAGGTCTTCCAAATCTTTCCTCCGCTCCCATCTCAAAACAGTGAAAATGCTGTTAGACTTTGGGGTAGCTACCTAATTGGACAGGGATTAAAAAAAAAATGTAATGGAGACTAGACTGAGGAAAACAGGGAACTGTAATTCTTGACTCAATATGCCACACGTGAATCTTTGAAGCCTGTGGTTTCAATCTATTCAGAAGACTTTATACTGAACTTCATAAATACCTAAGAAGAAATACCTTAATCTAGAGGTGCTGTGTCACACTTGAGAATTATGAAAATTCTTCACTGATGAGACAAATTTATCCTGGCAGAATATATGACAAGAATTCAGCTCAGAGTTTAGTAACAGAGAAAGAAGAGCAGAATCAGGATTTCCCTTCTATGAGCCACAGTAGCCATGTTTTTATAGTTACACATAGATGAAACAGTGGCATATGCTTAATATTGGAGGGGGTGGGAGTACTTTGCCATGTGTCTAATATACTGGAGGAAAATGTTTCAAAGTAGTTCTTTCTTGTGAAAATATCACTGCTGTAGTGAATTCAAAGTCTGCTTGAGTACTCCGCCACTAAGAGCTAATTATACAAATTAGACCAGCAGGCAAGCTATTCTAAACTGTGCATCAGATTTTTAGAAAGCATAGTTCTGCACTGAAAGTGACTATAAAAATGGGCATTTCATGTTTGTTTTCCCAATTTTCATTTGGTAAGAAAAAAGATGGTTTCTCTGATTGCCAGCCCCACAAACCAATTGAAGGCTAGTGGGATAACTGAGAGTAAAATCTGACCTGCATATCTTTCAGAACTAGTGTAAATGCATGAGAAGGACTGAGCGCCTATTGATTTTTGAAGCAGAGGGTCAAGTTGCAGAGCTAGCAGTTTGGGGGAAAATCCTTCTTGAAAATTTGACGTAGCTGTTACTGAGAAATGATAAAATGCTATTTGTATGCAGTCACTTCTCAGAGTAGAATTAAACTTCAGAGATGTGAAGGGTTTTATTAATTATTTCTGTAATCATTACCAGTTCCACACCTTTCTGGTTTGTACCACACTGGCTCAGAGTACACAGATTTGTTTATACAATTCACAAAACATTAAGCATGTGTAGAGTCTAAGTCATGCATGAAAGGACTCTAAATGTCTCCTGATGCTTACTAATGATTTTAGAGACTGATGTCTGCATATTTTCAAGTTGCCTTTTAGATAATTATATTTATAATCTGAAACAAGCGACCTGTTCCTCATAATGATAAGCATGTTAACCATGTTATAGAAAAGTGTAATTGCAGCGCATTTTGAAGCCTTTGCAGAATATGTTCATAAGGGCATGGTAAATAATATGTAAAATATAATTATCTAGTTAAGCAAGGATAGTCTTTGGACATAGTCCTCTTAACACAAAAAGTATTAAATAAAGATAACACTTCCAGTTTGATGCGCTACAGCATTTGTTTTTAAAATATGTAAAAAAATGGTCGTAGTGCCTAGAACCCCCAGTCATAGACCAGGCCCCGTTGTGGTAGGCATTGTGCAAACACAGAAAGAAAAGATGGCCGCTGCCCCAAAGACCTTACAATCTGTGTGGACAAAACATTTAAGAATTTGATCATCAATTGGTTCAGTTTGTTGATCTGCCACAGACTTCCTGTGTGACCTCAGATAACCCATTTAATCCCTCTAGGCCTTAGCTTTCCATCTGTAAATGGAGATGGTGATGGTTTTTGTCTTCCCACTCTTAGTCCTTTTTTTGATGTAGAATACAAGCTGTTTAGGCCAGGGAGTCTCTCTAAGTGAATGCACAAGGGAGCCCTGAACTCTAGTCACCAACATAATACAAATAAATATAACCATTTAGGATCAAGTACTTTGGCTTTGATAAGTGCAATGACTGAGGCTACATCTACACTACAGGGGGGGGGTCGATTTAAGATACGCAAATTCAGCTACGCGAATAGCGTAGCTGAATTCGACGTATCAGATCCGACTTACCTTGTTGTGAGGACGGAGGCAAAATCGACTGCCGCGGCTCCCAGTCGACGGCGCTTACTCCCACCTCCGCTGGTGGAGTAAGCGCGTCGATTCGGGGATCGATTGTCGCGTCCTGACGAGACGCGATAAGTCGATCCCCAAGAGATCGATTTCTACCCACCGATTCAGGCGGGTAGTGTAGACCTAGCCTCAAATTACTAAATGCCCTTAACTTCCATTAACCTCAGTAGGAGTTGAGAGTGCATAGCTGCTCTCTGGAGGCACTGAGCACCTGGCAGGATCGGGTACCTTCGCTACAAATGTACCTTCTATTAGAGCTCAAGTGATTGTCCCATTTTTCACATGAACAGATGCTGGTATAATTTTTGAACGGCAAGTTTTTTAACACATCTTTGTGGTTAGATATGAAATTCCATTTAAAAACAAGATAATTGTTTCATGATTGTCCCCAGAGGCAAGCTAAATCTACTATGCTGTTTGGCACAGTAAAACAAGAAGTAAGGAGCATTGTTCTTAAGACTGGCTCTTTTTTTCTATAGTCTTTCTCAAAGATGTGACGGTGCTCATCTAAAAACTGAACAAAACAAAGGCACTCCACACTGAATGTCCATCCAAAGTTCAATGGAGGTTAAGGGACTGGTGAATGGGAAACTGAGGGGGACAATGTTTAGGATAATAAGCATATTAGTCATTGTCCTTCTCTAAGAGCTCAGAGGAGCTGGATTTGATTGGCATTAAAGTTCTTTTCCCACTGGGGAAATCACATGCTTAAATGCTTTGTTGAATTGGGACTAGAGTGCCTAATTCTCTCACTGCGATTAGATCTTGGTTTGTAAGCACACAAATTTTGCCAAGACTTATGGATCAAAGCTCTGGGGGCCTTAGCCAACAAATTTTGTTACAAGGTGAAGTATTAACTATTGTGAGTAATTCCATCATAACCAGGATAACTTCTTCCAGGATCTTGAGTGGGACAGACACAAACTGACATGCTTACATTGTAAAGAGTACTTTCTTGGTCATAAAAACACAAATGTTTTTTAAGATCAATAGAAGAACCAGGGAAACCACTAAGATTATTAAAAGGGTAAATAAAATTGGCCAATAGACAATAATGCAAAATGGAAACAAAATGAGCAAAACTCCTGTGACTGTATATAGAAGACCATGTTTTCTTGTCTCATTATTCAGGTCAGATAGAAGAAATCAGAACAGGGCTGAGTTGGAGTGTGTTAAGGGAGACTAGAGCATCTGGAGCACTTCACCTACTTAGTGTGAAGAAGTCAATCAGCAAGAAGTGTTTAATTGCAATAGAGCTCAGACATGGTCCATCAAAAAAAGGGGATCATTAACTTGCTACATCTTGTGTTGCAAGGGTAAACTGCAGTGTACAAAGCAACCATACCAATAGATAAAAAAACTCAAGTACCCATAGCAGACAAAGATGATCAATACAAATGAATTCTAATGGTCAGGACACTGTACCAAAGAGACAGATGGGAGTGATGTGTGGGAGATGAAATAAGTGAAATTACAGGATCAGCTGGGGTATAATCAGATCTGGATAAAAAGTAACTGGGCTTATTTAGAATAAAGGGCAGTTTATCATGGTTCATGACGTTATTCTGATCCCAGATTTATATAAATATATATCTAAAACTACAGTCACAATAGTATTTCAGCATAGCTATTCAGACCAACTTCCTACACACAACTTTGTAGTAACTTGTATATTTATTATGCAAAACAAATGCCAAGGGTTTACAATTCAACATGATTTGATATCCTGATTGGTGCTTATACCATGAAAGAATCCTCTGTCTTATAATAAGTACAGTATGTCTGATCCTCCTTTCAGTTACACAGATGAACATCAAAATTAAATCTATGCTATTACACTGATGTAAAACTAGTGTATACAAGAAGAAAACTAGGTGTTCTATGAGGATGTATTCACGGAATAGTTTTTTTTTTAATGTTAATGGTTACCAGCTTAAAACCTAAGTGTGATTTTGTGGTACAATTGTACAAGCTGCTTGGAGGTGGTGTATAATGAATTTTAAATGGATGAATTAAAATTAATTAAATATTTGACACTGGGAACAAAGTGCTGTCAGCTAAAAATCACGGACTCTTTGCCATGAACGGGCCTTTCAGAGAGTTAATGGAATCCTGCAGATTGTTGATTTGTGAGGTTTCTAAATAACTGCATGGACTTCTTGCTAAATGCTCTGCAGAGACTAAAGAGTGAGTTCCTGCAAATCATACTTTCAGCAAATGGCACTGCAAGGGAAAGATGGAAAGAAGGTAAATACATTTTTCTCACCTGAAAATGCTGAACTACCCAAAGGAATGACAAGAGGCTTATTCTCTATAGAGAGATATAGAGACTAACACTTTTTTAAAATCTATTTTTTATTCTATGATATGCACCTAACTGCTCAGATTCTCAGGACCCTGGAGATCCATCTGCTACAGTAGCCAGGCTTTAAGGCTATTAATATGTGAGGCAATATTTTGATCACTGTCATGTACACTCTTTAAGATGAATGCTTTCCATTGGACACACCTTTTTCCTTTACTGATTATACAGTGTGAATTGAGGGCTGTGTTCGAATCCCTCGCTCCTCTCGGATTAATTTGCCACAGTCTAACTCCGTAGATAAGGTGGTTCCAGAGGTGGAGTTGGATGGATGGGTTTGCTTACATTGTAGTCCATAAAAGAAACAAAAGGCCTTGCATGCAGGAAAAAAAAATGGAGAAAAAATAAATAAGTGAAATAACAAAAAATATGAAAATGAGACCTCTAAATTAAAAATACTATTATGGAAACAGAAAAAGTCACAGATTATATGCAATTTATAGTCATAATGAAACTCTCTGTATTCTTCTTTTTATACAGTCATTTCCCACAGATTCTGTGATAGTAATATGTGATATCGCCACTTTACTCTAATGCAGCTGAAGATTTTCATTATGATGAGACAAGCTACCGTGTCTATTGCATGTTGCTGTGATATAGTAGCAGGATTTTCACATAAACTGAACCTGTCACATCAGATTCACACTGGTACTCACCCAAATTATAAAGAAGTGAATTAATAGTCTTCTTGGGATACAATTTTTGGCCTATTAATTATGATTCCAGAAATATTGTCCTACACACTTATCCCATTATCATTTTTCCTACAAACTTTAATCAACTGCATTACCTTTGCTTTTTTATACAAAAAGGATAGAAATAGAATAATGGATAAAACCTATCTGAGTCAAGAGCTGGAGAAACCCTCTTTTCATTGTATGTTTTTGAAACTGGTAATTGAGATTTTAAAACTTATAAGAAATTAACAATATATACAAAGTACATCAGTTCTCTTGGATTTATACCTAAAATACCAAATGTTTGGCTTACTAAAGCCTTGATCCTGCAAATCGCTCCACATAGGTAGACCTCTGTGTCCATGTGCAGTGCCATTGACTTTAGTGCGGGTCTGCTCAGGTGCAGGGATCTGCCTGCATGGAGCAGTTTAGAGTATTTTAGGCCTCGATCCTGCAATAAGCCTATCCCTGTACCATGATGGCCAAACTAATGGATGCCACTAACACTGTTATTGGCTCTAACTGATCCACTGGATGCACCTAAGCGCCATACAGACAAATAAAGCCATGGTGCCTGCCTCCAATCTGATCCCAAGCCAAGTCCCATAGAAGTGAAATGGGGGGCTGAGCAGGCCCTGGGGATCCACCTACAAAGATGAGATGGCAGAATTGGGGTCTCAGTAGAGAAGTGACAAGGGAAGACATAGGGACAAAGTAGGGATTACTGAGGACAGTAACTGTACTGTAGCTGGAGAATGGCAATGGTAATTATGTCTTTCTAAAGAGACCCTGTAGAGCAGAACAAATTATTTAGTATTTGTTGCAGGATCTGGGGTGTGCTTAGTAGTACTGCTCTTCATCTCGCTTTGTTCTTAAACATATTTAGTGTGTGCTAGGTTCTATAATGAAAACAGAACAGTATTTCCTCAAACATTGCAAAATCCATGTATTGGTTTCCATCCATTATTTTCTTGGGTTTTTATATTGTTCATTACCCTTCAATTGAGTTACTCCAGGGATCACTTTTAAGCTAGATCCTACTGTTCTGTGGCTCCCATCTTTCTATCAAGGCTCCCCACTTTATGGCCTGCCCTTCCCTGTGGAACATGCAGACACCTGGCTTTGAAGGAATGCTTTAGAGTGAGAGAGAACTGCATTGGTGGAGACAGACCAGTAGATTGCTGCCATTACCAAAGGGATGATACTGAAGCTATAGAGAGAGATGCAGTTTTCTGTTTTTATTCCTTTGCAAATCCATTTGTTTGAAGTGTTAAGACCAAGCAACAACTGTTTGAGAAATTAACTACGCTTGAAATTTCTGCACAGTCATACTAAATAACGCTAATTGGATTGAGTGAGGTACTTCCCTCTTCTCATTTAATAAATTTATGTGGCTTTAGTGCCAGAAATGCATAGCAAAGATTCAATAACACAAGAGCCTGAATAGACTCTTAATGGTACAGCCTCCTATGCCTTGGCAACCCCAGCCCTAAAAAACAAACCAGAAACGAGTTGGCAATAGACAACTCACCTGTTCAATATCGCTGTTTTTCCTGGATTTATATATAAATTCTCCAATGGCTACGAACACTGAAAGAACAAGTCCGGCAGCAAGCACTATAAAGATGCCCCCAATATTCTCAACCCCCAGAGCACTGGCCTCTTTGCTGTCCTCCTCAGGGCACCCATTGCCCCGCCACCACTTTTCTTTCATCATGTGCAGTTTCCCCTCCTCTTGTAGCTGGAGAATGGCAATGGTAATTTTGTCTCTATAAGGAGACCCTGTAGAGCAAGAACAAACCATTTAGTATTTGTTGCAGGGCTGGGGTGGGGGGATGTGCATTTGAGACAAAAGTGCACCCTTATAACAATACAAATTATTCCTGATAGAGTATAACCAAAACAGTTCTGTGCATGACTGCTCATGTTTAGATTTCTCTCTCATTCTTATAGATGGATAACATTAGCTTGTGAAATTTGCATTGTTGACTGACAAAGAGAGGGATCTTTAAGTCTAGCTATTCATTTGGGAATGCATTGGGATTTCTGTGGATGCCTACAATGGACTTTGGCTAAACCACTGCATTGCAGCAGATTTCCCCCTAAATTCCTTTCTATGTCTGAGTATTTCACATTCTCCTAGACTCTCTAC
Source organism: Emys orbicularis (assembly GCF_028017835.1). Taxonomy (NCBI): domain Eukaryota; kingdom Metazoa; phylum Chordata; order Testudines; family Emydidae; genus Emys; species Emys orbicularis. The sequence continues at coordinate 199,670,641 of NC_088683.1, forward strand.
TTTTACATCTATTCAGTTTACTTCAAATTTTTTTTTTGTACCACTGCATTTAAAACTCAGCACAATCTAAGAAAACACACAGTGAGTTAAATAAGTTCTGGCCTGAGTTATACCTTTGCGTCCTTATTTATGACAATTGAGCTGGATGGTTATGAGAGCTGAAGCTGGCCTTGTATTTTCTTTGCATTCTGCAAAGTTTTGCCAACATATAGGTGCAGATAGTAAAGTACTTGAGGCCTTTCTTTCTGTTATTTTTTGCTTTCCCTCCACTGACATTCTACTGGTAACAACACACCAATGCATGCTATACTGTCAGAGTGGATGAGTATGCACGATGCCTGGCAAGCAGAACAAAGTCGCAGTGGAGCAATTAAGCTTAATAGACTAGCAGGAGCTAGCAGTGTGGACAGGACTAATTAGCAGCAAGCACAAAATTCCCCAGTCTGGACTTTCAACTGTAAGAAGCTTTGTCTCCTAGGCTGGTCTATGCTACAGCTTATGTTGACCTAACTATGGAAATGTCTACACATACATTTCACTCCTCCGACGTAACTGCCCTGCTATGCCAACTTCATAACTCCATCTCCCTGAGTGGCATAGAGTCGAGGTTGATGTAATTAGCTTGGCGCAGTGTCAGTGCAGACATTGCATTGCTTATGTCGACTGTTGCTGGCTTTCAGGAGCCTTCCCACGCTGACAGTACAATTGATACAAATGCTCCTGGTGAGGGGGGACACCACCGACACAAAGAGCAAAGTGTAGACACACACAAGCGATGTAATTACTGTGGTGGCTGTGTGCCAACGTACGCTAGGTCAACTTAATTTTGTAGTGTAGATATGGCCTTATAGTTAGAGACTGGAAGAACTCCAATGTGGTCAATCACTTATTTGTGTGACTAGTCATCGTACCTACTAGCTTAGCAATTAGCAAGACAGCTGTCTAAGTAATGATTCCACAATTGTAATTTTAGCTGCAGACTAAGATGGCTGCAATTTCCAACCTGATCAATGTAAACAACACTGAGTTCTTTAAGGCAGGGCCTGCAGGTCAGATTTCCATAGGTGTTTAGGCATGTAACGATAGGCATCTAGTGGAATTTTCAAAAGTGCCTAGGTGTTTTGGAAAATCCCACTAGGAGCCTATCTACATCTTTAGGTGCCTAAATACCTATGAAAATCTGTCCCCATATATCCATTCTCTCTAACATGCCATGCATCTTATGGTACAATAAACAAATATATTAAAATAATTGTACTATGAATACAGTAAGACACCCCCCGAGCTTTTTATTTCCTTTAGCCTACTATATTGTTTAGAGAAACAATGTAAAAAACATCCCAGTTCATTCATTTGCAGTGCCAAGCCTCAGATAGCTTTCAGAGCACAGTCTGTTGTCAGCAGTAGGATATGCTGAGACCGCAGATGCCAAGAGATATCAGATTATGCAAAGTCTTTCTGGGTAACCAAAGATCAGCAGCCTTTGCTTTGGGTAGCCAGCAGGAGCGGCGCCAGGGTTTTTGCCGCCCTAGGCGGCAGCGCTCCTCCTCTGAGCATTCGGCGGCGGGGGTCCTTCCACTCCGTGTCTTCGGGGCACTTCGGTGGCAGGTCCCGGAGCGAGTGAAGGACCCGCCGCCGAATTTCCGCCGAAGACCCGGAGCGGAAGGACACCCCGCAGCCGAATTTCCTCCGAGGACGGCAAAATGCCGCCCCCCAAATCCTGCCACCCTAGGCGACCCTAGGGGGTCGCCTAGTGGAAGTACTGGCCCTGGTAGCCAGCAATGAAGGGAAAACTATACCCTGTATAAGAATAGCTTATTTTAATGAACATGCATTCTAGTTTTTTAAAAAAATCTTATAAGAAAGTTAAAAGTTGCCAGTTAAAATATAGTTAGCAGTGCCTCCTGGAAAGCGAGTACAGCTGCCTAATCTTTAGGAGGGGTTCTGGTTCCTGCAACTGCTAGAGTTTGTTAGCCTGCAGGGTATACTGCAAGGCCCCTCTTCTCTCCCTCTGTTTCTCCCCCCCCCTCCGACCCCACCATAAGGAGATGGGTTGGTGTGGGGATTGTGTAGAACATCTGTTATTTGTTTCTGTTGCTGTGGGGTTATTTGATTCAAACTTGGGAGTAACAGAGACCACTGTATTTATACTTGTACTTTTAGAATTTTTGCCAAGTGTGCCTAGGGCATTGGATTGGAACTTTTAAAATTATTATTGGAAAGTAGTAAAAATTCACACAAATCCATTCTGATACCTCTTTGTTCAATATTTAATTTATGGCCTTGGTGCTGTTAACAGAAGCCACATCTCAGGTTGTTGAAATACAGCTACCCACTTGCTTAGCTACCTCCCAAATCACTGTTAATAGTATGAGAATTACTAGCACACGGGCACTGGCAGCAGTAATTGTGAAATTAGTGCTTGTTTGACACATTTAATAACATTTCTTTGTTCAACTGAATTCCTCCTAAGATGCCCTTTTGCATATTGTTTTTTTTTTAAATGTTACCTATGTCCTATGCACTAGTCCTCTCAGAATGCACTAAGCAGATAAGTGCTAAAGAAAAACAAGTGTTGGCTGCTTTAGTTCAGAGCCAAATGCAAAACCCATATCTTACACAGTCACTAAAAACCACTAATAGAAACAACACAGTGAAGGTCCCCTATATCTGCCTCTTTGTGCTAGGGAAGGAAGAAAGAGCCTTGACTTTTTTTTTTTTTTTTTTTTAAACTTGTGGAGATTGCTCAGATACTAAGTAGAGCTGGTAGGAAAAAAATGTTGGAATGATTTTTCCAATGAAAAATGCCCTTTTTTTGGAAAACTGAAACTTTCAGTGGAAACATTTCAGTTTCTCTCCTCCCCCCTCCGCCCCCCAAAAAATCAGTTTCCATCAGGAAAATCAAAATGACAGCTGCCTGCCTGGAATGGTCTTGTCAATTTCACTTTCTGAGTTGCTGAGGCAGAGCACCTTGAGCTGGAACAATACTGTAATTAAACAGCCCCTTAGCCTGAATCCCATGAGTCCCAGTCAGTGGGCATGGGCCAGCCCCCGTTTTTTAATTGCAGTGTAGACATTCAACCTGGCTGTCACAGGGTCAGGCTCTTATAATTTGACAAAAGCCTTTCAGCTGGGCAGCTGCAAACCTGGAAAATTTCACTTTGGTTCTTCTGAAATTTAATTTTTCTTGAAAAACTTTCCCATGAAATATTTCAGTTTTGATGTTTTATCCTTGTTTGACTGAAATTTTTTTCAAAGATGCGAAATTTTTCACAGCTAGGGATTTCCATTTTCCAGCTATCTCTAGTGCTAAAAGCCATTCATGTCCCTAGCTAGATATACAGATTTTTTAAATCAAGAATTACATTTTTATCTTTTCCACTTGTCTGAGGACAACACTATGATCATACTTGGCACATTCATGAGGATTTTTGAAGTGCCTGGGCATCTGCACCTGTAAAGTGTAGGCATGTTTGTGCATTTGAATTCTGAGGATTGCACAAGGGCAGATTTGGCTAAATATTTGGTCCTAAAAATACTGAGAACCCAAAGTACGTTCATCTTAGAAATAACTTGATGGGATGGTCTTGGATACTGGGAGAAGACAACTGAGCCCGTTTCCTTTGGGAATTCATGTGTGTTATGGGAGTATCTTTGCAGCATACCTTGTCTAGGGCAAGTTTCAACTTTTAATTTCTTATTAAAATTGCCCATATGACATTAAAATGGTTTATTTCAAGATACTTGAAGACTTGTACATATATTCTATATATCCTTGAATCCTAACTGATCTTTCTAAAACAGCATATTCATCATACAAGAAACCTCTTACAATATATTCCACAGCTGCATTTCCAGTGGATGTGTTCTCTCTGAGGATTACCATCTGTTCCAATTATCCTTCATTGTTTTTAGTTTAAGCATGGCAGCTTTATAACTGCTATGAAATTCTTGCCATGTATTTATCTTTATTTTGGGATATTTTAAATTTTTGGTTCATTCTTCTTAGCCAGAGAAGTTTGTTCTCACATAAGCAATGGAAAAATATTTTTACAATATCATCTCTAGGGAATTCTGGCTAAGACTGGGTAGAGTTCAATATATTGGGGCAGGCTTTCTACCTCAGTGGCTCTCAACCTTTCCAGACTACTGTACCCTTTCAGGAGTCTGATTTGTCTTGCGTACCCCCAAGTTACACCTCACTTAAAAACTACTTGCTTACAAAATCAGACATAAGACAAAAGTGTCACAGCCTCCCGTTACTGAAACATTGCTTACTTTCTCATTTTTACCATATAATTAGAAAATAAATCAACTGGAATATAAATGTTCTTACATTTCAGTATATAGGGCAGTATAAACAAGTCATTGTATGAAATTTTAGTTTGTACTGACTTTGCTAGTGCTTTTTATGTTGCCTATTGTAAAACTAGGCAAATATCTAGATGAGTTGATGTACCCCTTGGAAGACCACTATGTACCCCTAGGTATGTGTACTCTGGGTTGTTCTACTTCACTCAAAGATGGCCAAAGAAGAAATTGAAAGGCCAAAGTCTGTGAACAGTTATACCAGTGTAAATCTATAGCTAATTCCATTGAAGCCAGTGGAATTACGCTGATGTAAACCGAGAAGAGACATGGGTGGGGTGAGTGCATGACTGAGCAGGACAAATATATTAAACTAGAAAAAGAACTGGCTACACAATGTCCATTTGCAGAAGGACCCACTTTCTGTGGAAAATACGCTATCTCTTTAAATATGTATAACTGGCAAAGTACTGAAACATACAGTGGCAAGGCAAGCAAATTCACTGAAAAGGGCAGCTACTTATTGGCGGAAGTGAGGGAGCTGGGTTTAAGAATGCACCCAAAGCATTGAGACTCTTGATGTAGGAATATAGTCTTGCAATGGCTTCCTATAGTCCCTACATATTGCTCTGAAAATCATTGCAAACTTTGTAGACGATTCTACTAAGGTGCACAGGCAATGGCGCATAGGGTGCGATATCAATCCTGTCTCCTTTCATGCAGCTTTCCAAGGGGTACATATGTTGGAGATCACATTTACCTTGATCCTCCCCCCGCATCCCCATCTTTATATATATATATATATATATATATAAAAGGCTCCCGCAGCAAATATGTAATCTGTCTTGCTAGCATGGTTTAATAACATGGGAGGGAGGAGCAGAGGGCACCCCGTCACCCGTGAACAGGACCTTTTATCCACAAGAGCAGCAGGCCAACTGACTGCTTCTTGAAGGCACGCTCTACACCTTAATTTTCCTGCTTGCTCACAAGCCGCCCTCTTGCCCCTGCCGAGTAGAGCCATTGCTGTAGCTGGGGCAAGAGGGGAGACGTTGAATGAAAGAAGGATCCTGGGTGCTCAAAGGTTACAGAGAGCTCCTAATGGGCATCCAGATTTAACTGCCCAGAACCTCTTGAGGTCTGCTTATCATTAATTATCTTTAATGCATCTTACCAATAGGAGTTCCCACGCCATAACCTTTAGAATCAATGAGTCCGCCGATCTGCGTGAGATTGCAGTTTCTCTGAGTCACATATTCTATGCTGGTTGATTCCATCAGCAGGGCATAGTCCGTTGTGAGCACCCGCTGGATTCCCTCATCATTGTTCTTCACCAGTGCAGTCTGCTGCCTGCTGCTCATGAATGCCCACATTTTTTCATATGTTGATATTTTGGATTTCTAAGGAAGGAAAGTGGATTCAGCAGAAATGTTAGTTCTCAAATTACGCTTGCAAAACATTCCTATGCTTAGCGTGAACGCTGTCAATAACATCTCTCTGTCCCTCCCAATTCAAGAGAGGACTCTTTCAGACTCCCTGGAAGCGTTTTCCCCCACACATTCTTTTCACACTGTGTAGTGTGCTGTGAGGTAGTTTCTTACTGCCTCCTGCCCTAGAGGTGCCAGCATTTCAGTGTTCACATGTAACCTGGGAGGAGCTGTGGGATCTTTTTGGATGAGCGGTGCTCTATAAATGTAAGATGTTACAATAAGCCCAATGAATTAGTTAGCTGGGTTACATGTAAGCGAGTGTTTGAGATTACTGCATTGTGGGACATTGTTTCCTCTTCATTGGGCAGTAGTACCACACTGTATTCCAAAAGCTGATCAATAGGGTACTATTTATCCGGATGCCAGTAGTCTGTAAGTCATGCACTCCACAAGGAAGCTCGAAACTGTATGAGAAGGAAGTGAAATCTTAAAAGCCAAGCTGCCCTGATACACTTGTGCTTCTGCCTCCCACCACAGCGAACATAAAGGGCCTAATCCTGCTCTCACTGAAACCAATGAGCATTTTGCCATTGTGTTCAAAGGGAGCACGTAGGGCCTTAATGTGCTGAGACCTGGGCTTCAGATCATGCCATGTAACATGATGCCATCTAAACAATAAAACTAAAGAATAGATTGTGCCGGGTCCCTGCTGGGGTGCTTGGGGGAGGGAGAGGAAGTACATAAGGAGTGTCCTTAATGCTCCTCACCTAAGAGCCAGGCACAATCCCAGGGAACTCAAGAACTGTTCTCCTCTTAGCTCCCCTTGAGGGGAACAAGGGAAAGGGAGGAACTGAACACAGCAGAGAGCAGGTTTCACAATCCTTGAGGATGGTGCACAGTGCACACTCCCTTTTTTGCCTCAGGTGCTACAAGAGGTGTTATGCCGCCTTAAGCGCCGTTCCTCCTGGAGCTCCCTGGGGGTAGTGAGACACTGCCCATATGCTCAGTGTGCGCCTCTCTCTTGTAGCTACAATCAAACCTGAAGTGTTTGCACTATATTAACACTATTCCCTGCTTCTTTTTTGTACTCAGTCATGCTATATTAAACACACACCTTTTTTTTAAAGTTACAAATTGAGATTTGGTCTAAAGGTTAGAGCACCATTCAACGTTTTGTCCATATTACACTGCTCTACAGCCAAAATGCTTCTGAAATAAATGTAGTCAAACGTTACTAATTCTGGGTCACTGAGAACGAAAATGATGCTTAAAATTGTTGATTGGCTCTAGTTTTCAAGATATGCTATTGGGTCAGTATATACGACCCTTGACTTGGGAATGGCGGAGGATAAGTGAGTTATAAAGGGAAGGGATCTCAATTTAAACCAGAAATGACTAAAATACATCTTTGACTGGATCTATGACTAAATCTATGACTGGGTTTGGACAGTACTTGCTTTTTAGGCAAAACAATGAATGATGCAATCTGAAGCTGGTATTGCGTCATACATGATATGAATTGCATCATGTTATTCCTAGAAGTCATGGATGATGCAATCATAACGAAGCTTACATCACTCTGCTGAACAAATTGCCCTATATCAGCTCTAGAAATCATACAGTGTCGTGCTCTCTTATCTGTCAGTGTTTGATTTTGCAAAGGGACACATTTCTGTTTAGCCAAAGTGAGCAGAGATGCCTCGTACTTGTGTGAACAGTGCAGATAACTTCTGCTATGTTTGTGGTGAAGTGACTTTTGCATCACAAAAGCGCAGTATAACCACTATGGTTAAGAAAGCCTATCACCTTTATTTTGGCTGCAAAATTGGAGATCAGGACAAGAGGTGGGCCCCACACATATGCTGCAACACTTGTGCAACAAATCTTCGCCAGTGGTTGAACAGGAAAAGGAAATCTATGCCTTTTGCAGTGCCAATGATTTGGAGAGAGCCAACAGATCATACCAGCAATTGTTACTTCTGCATGGTGCCTCCAGTTGGGAAAGGTGTGTCAAAGAAGAAAAAGTGGACTGTGCATTATCCAAACATTCCATCAGCTATACGCCCAGTACCCCACGGAGAAGGATTGCCGGTTCCTGATGCACCAGAATCATTCTCACTTGAGTCAGACGAGGAAGAGGAAGAGGATGAAACTTCTGGTCCTGAACCATCAATGTCACAGGACCCATATTTTCTCCCATCCTCCTCCTCTGAACCACACCTCATAACACAAGGTGAACTGAATGACCTTGTCAGGGATTTGGAACTACCCAAGAGTAAGGCAGAGCTGTTGGGCTCCAGACTACAGCAGTGAAATCTCCTGGCAGGTGATGTTAGGGTTTCCATGTTCCGTGACCGTCAAAAGGATCTTGTCCCATACTTCTTCATGGAAGGTGATCTTGTAGCCTGCAACAACATCGATGGTGCGATGGCAGCCCTCAACATCGTTCATGATCCAGATGAGTGGAGACTGTTCACTGATTCATCGAAGACGAGTCTTAAAGCTGTTTTACTGCATAATGGCAAGGTTTTGCCATCAATTCCAGTTGGTCATGCAGTCCATATGAAGGAAACCTATGACAACATGAAACAACTTTTGAGGTGCATAAACTATGACCAACATCAGTGGCAGCTTTGTGGCGATTTGAAGGTTGTTGCTCTCTTGCTTGGTCTGCAGACTGGATACACAAAGTACTGCTGTTTTCTCTGCGAATGGGATAGTCGTGCAAGAGATTCCCACTACATCAAGAAAGATTGGCCACTCCGACAGTCATTGGAGCCTGGGAGGAAAAGTGTTCAGCATCCACCACTTGTTGAATCAAGGAAGATTTTGTTACCACCCTTACACATCAAGTTGGGTCTGATGAAGAACTTTGTCAAGGCCATTGACAAAACACAAGCAGCTTTCAAGTACCTCCGTGGAAAATTTCCAAGGTTAAGTGAAGCTAAGATAAAGGAAGGTGTCTTTGTTGGTCCTCAGATTCGTGAACTTCTTCGAGATGATGGATTTGACCATGCACTGCGTGGCAAGGAAAAGACGGCATGGAAAGCCTTCCAGTTAGTGGCAATAAATTTTCTCAGAAACAACAAGGCAGACAACTACAGGTTGTTGGTGGAAAACCTCCTCAAGGCATACAAAAGCCTTGGTTGCAACATGTCACTAAAGATACATTTTTTGCACTCTCATCTAGATTTTTTTCCACCGAACTGCGGAGCAGTGAGCGACGAGCACGGCGAGCGATTTCACCAGGATATTGCAACAATGGAGAAACGCTATCAGGGCAAATGGAGCCCATCAGTGCTTGCAGACTATTGCTGGACAGTGACAAGAGATGCTCCATTTAATGAATACAAGAGACAAGCCAAGAAGCGCCGAGTAGACACTGAATAGGACTAAACTATGTACAGAATAGTTTTTTGCCTTTTGTTTCATAATAAATTTTATTTATATAACCCTTTTGCTGATTTTTAAAGTGTTACATAAACAGGACAGGTGAAATATTATCATGTAAAGCAATCATAAACACATGAAAAGACCTAGGTTTACAATTTATGATTAAAACTCTACTATCTACACAATATGCATAGACATAAAATGTAAAAACTTAAATATCTTAGAAACGGTAGCCAATCCGTTGTTTTAATTGTCATATTTGAATTCAGCACATCAAAATACATAATAAATAGCACATTTTATCTCTGAAGCAGACGACTTCTCAAAAATTATAGACCAGTGTTACCTGTATTTTGTCTTAACGCTTCATAGCTTTCCACCCATTTTACAAAAATGAAAAACTACTGTAACTGTACAGTCCAATTACACATTTGTACATGGATAGAAAAGTTGTTGCATTCATCACTGCAGCTGAAATCAGTTTATTAATAGCATGTTTTAGCCAAAAATCAATGTACCACCATTTTTGTGTCTGCGCTCTCTCTCTCTCCCCTTAATTCTCTAGAGTGTTCCATTGCACTTTAGGATAGTACTTCCTGCATAGCCACTGGTGTTATGGATGTTTCCGTCTATTGGACATCTTTCTGTTCTATTTTCACTCAGCCAGACAACCAGGCTGTATTGCTTCATTTGACTAAGGCTACCCCATCAATGATGTAAATGAAAGTCTGTTCTCCATTTACAGAATGAGTAATTAATAAATTGGAGGTTTTATTTTCATTTTTTGTTGAAATTTCAAACACTTCACAGCTTCCCAAGTAGCACTCTCCCTCTCGTCACATAAATGCAAATGCTGTTGGAAAAGGACTCGTTCTCCTTTAGCCTGGTGCATTTTCTGTTACTTAAACTCACAGAAAGGATCCAAGTGAAAAACACACATACTAATGAATCTGGAACAAGAAACACAATCCCTGCTGTAAGAGTCCTTGTTTTAAACTTCTATTTTTACAGCAACCAAGAAGTACCTCTTTCAAAGTTGTTAAGACTAGTGAGCTAGCAGTAGAGTGGGTGCTGAGCTGTGGGTACGAGATGAGCTGGGGTTTTGTTCCTTGTCTCTGCCTGGCGCTGACCTGCTGTGTGACCTTGGGCAAGTTGCTTCACCATTCTGTGCCTCTGCTTCCCCTTCCCACCCTTTGTCTATTTAGATGTCACAGGCTCTTAGATATTAAGAGTCTCTACCTCAGTTTGTATGCCTAGCCTAATGGGGGCCCCAATCTATTTGAGGCATCTAGGTCAGTGGTTCTCAAACTGCGGCTGCCGCTTGTGTAGGGAAACAAACTGGCGGGCCGGGCCGGTTTGTTTACCGGCCAGGTCCACAGGTTCAGCCGATCGCAGCTCCCACTGGCCGCAGTTTGCTGCTCCAGGCCAATGGGGGCTGTGGGAAGTGGCGCGGGACAAGGAATGTGCTGACCCTCGCTTCCCCCAGCCCCCATTGGCCTGGAGCGGCGAACCGCGGCCAGTGGGAGCCACAATCGGCCGAACCTGCGGACCCGGCAGGTAAACAAACTGTCCCGGCCCTCCAGGTGCTTTCCCTACACAATCGGCGGCCCCAGTTTGAGAACCACTGATCTAGGTGCTACAGCTAGAGATGCAAGACATAATCCGGTTACCCACATTGGTTACTGAGTGCTTGTGAATATTGTATTGTTTCCCCACCCTAGTAGTAGTTAGGCTCCAGGTTGGTGTGGTTTTGAAAGGCTGGGGGAATGGAAAGGAAAAGTAAATGTACAGGAGTATGGTGCTGCCTGTAGCCAGGTCTGTGGACATGGGCACTTCTGTCTGGGGACTCCAGGCTCCACTGAAAATGATTATTGTATTTATTTCTTGTGCCGAGTGCTGGGTAATGTGCGGACTCTGTTCCCGGTAAACTAAGCTGGCTCTTTATTAAGAGAGCTGCTCCAAGGGCAATTTAACATTCTTAGCCAAGGGCACACAGATTGACTTCTTGGTGCTTCCTCCACATTCTTCCCTTCTGCAACCCATAGTCCTTCCTCCAGCTTGCTACAGTAGTAAAACCACATAATCTCATTTCCTTCGTCTGAATAGTCTTGATGTAACACTCTTCTGACCATGTCACAGGTCAGGATAACTGAACCTGTATTTCCGCTCACTGGTCCAGCAATGGCACCCATTCTCAGGCTTCCAGCTTCCCTCTGGTTGCCTCTCTTGAGTGGAGACCTGTGTCTCTCCCCCTTCTGACTGGGGTATGTCCAGGCTTTACAGTTCCCTGCATTTGCTGCATTGTTCCCAGCAGAGAGAGGCTTCGTCTTCAGAGATAATTAATAAGTGTAATTGCTATAGTTAAAAGGACCACACAGTTCTTTCTATGCAACCCTATTTTATTTTGAAGGTAAAAAATACTACAGTAGAAAACATATTCTGGCAGGAGCAGTTCTTTAAACCCTCACCCAAGTCACTGGCTTGTGGTTACAAGTTCATCACAGCTTCAACTCAGAACAAGCACCCCGTCTTATGGAGCCTCAATAGGCCCAGTCCTTCCAATCGTACCCTGAGGACTGGGGCTCTCTGTGAACCAGGGGTCCTGTCTGGTTGCTGGATCAGGAAGAAAGCCCTGAGCCAGTTTAAAACCAGGCTATTTATCCAAAACCCCCTTCTTTGTCTGTTGGTCCCTAGAATCTAGTTTGAACTAGTATATGCGCACCTCTCCAGAGGGGTGGCTTCAAAGCGTTGATAACAAAGGAAATGCATTAGCATCCCTCTCCCTACTAGAGAAGGTACCATATAATTCCACAAAAACACATAAACAATTGCCTTTTTAATACAATGGACCCCCCAAAGTATGAACCCAAATTGAATAAGGTTTAACTTAATTCAATACATTTTATTTTAATGTCATAAGGTTTGTGCAGGATATTGTCAGTCTGTCTCAGACCATTTTTAGGTTCATTGGGTAGAGTTAGTCTGTTCTTATTAAACACTATTCTGCATGGCAGCTCATATTAGATATTGACTTCCTACTTGGCTGCGTATTAAACTTTTAAGCAAAATTTCTTTGACTCTGAAGTTTGGGGCTTAATATTTCGTCTAATTCTACTCTTAAGTTTGTTCAGTCAGAGGACAATGCTAAACTTTGAAGGTTAAACGGATCTGCTCAGTTTCTTCTCAATTAGTATAAGCTATTTTTTACCCTAATTAGGAATATATTTTTGAAACTGATACACTTTATAGGGTAGTTTGAGACTGATACAGACCTATAGAGGTTATAGGAATAATGTATTCTGTATGCAGATGAGTTTGCAAGAGATATTTTAGCTTCCTGCTGTGTTAACCCCTCCCCACCCCCCCCACTTCCACCTCCCCCACTTCCACCCCCCTGCCATGCCCCCTCACACACACAGATTTCTCCACTAAGGATGAAATTCAAATTTCTGCCCTTTGGATGCAGATGCAGGACTGACTGATTTCAATGGAGCTGTATATGCATAGCAGAAGGCTGGATTTTGCTAGCTTCAGAATGGGAGATTAAACATCAATTATTATAGATGAGCCAAAAATAAAGTGAGAAAACAGAACAAACTGATAGAATTACAAGAAGAGCTGGTTGCAAAAATTCAAATGAGACAGGTTTTCATCAGAATTTGCTGACTTAGCAAAACTGAAGCATTTTGTGGAGACAGTTCTGTGGAACCCAAGCATGTTTCTACCCAGCTGCTGGGGAACCAGGTTTCCAAGGTCTGCGGCCCCAGGACAACCTGCTATGCGGAGTGCTGTGGTGCCTTTGAGGGGAATTTCAATTTTGTGGGGGTCCTATTTGGAACAAAATAGATTTTGAAACAGATCTTCCATGAAATGGAATGGCCCGTCTTTGCACAGCTCTAGACAGGATAGATGCATTCATTTCTTAAAGGTGCTCTTATTCTAAAATAAATTTTTTGAGAAATGTGTAGAGGCTTGGAGTTTCTATTGAAGCTAGTATAAGGTATTCAACACACGAGTGGAAATATGCTCAGAAGTGTGTGTGTTTGTATTCTGTGTGTATTGTAAACCAACAACAGGAATGCGAGTGGGCGTGGGACTGAATAAATTCAAACAGAGTTCCTAGACAAGTGATGTAAACATGTTTTCCCAACCTGCTCCTACCATATTCCCTATACACTCGATAGCTTCTAAAAATACCCCCTTCTTGGGATTTCCTTTTACTATTTTAAACAAGTTATAAATTTAAGCTTGGGCTTTCTCTAGAGTCCAGCTGGTCCTAGGATTTCTTTTTGCAGGCCCTTTCCGCTTCTGCCCCTCCTCCTAGTTCTTTTTACTTTTAAGGAGTTATCTATGTCTTACATTCCATAGATTAGAACTAGTCAGTCCAGACTGGGCTGACTGCTAAGGAGAGTCCAGAAAATGGCTCTGCATCTCATGTAGGGCACATGACACCCTGTCACCTATCTTTCACCACAAAGAGAGCCTGGAACAGTGGGTGTGCCTTAAATTTTTCTACAGGTTTGAAAGAGATTGATTCTACTGGCATTTCCCATTTTAAACGCAAGGAGTATCTTCCAAAAGAGAATACACTTTTAAAGAGTGCCCGCTCTATGCTCTTTTTTCCTTCCAACCTAGTCAGAGCTAAGCTCCTGAAGAGCTATGTTGCTGTACAAGTCCCAGACTCACTGCTGTGGCTGCTGCTGCTGCATGCCTTGTTTCTATTTTGGTGGCTACGAGTGACCTCCCTGATCACTTCAGCACTTTCTGAAGGGCAGGAAACTGCTCCTAGTCTCTCCCCAGGAAAACATACCAGGCTCGTGGGCAGGACACTACCTGCCTGGACTCGACTCTACTGCACTAATATTTGGGCACTCCCTGAGTCCACTAAGCCCAATACCATCCCCCCACCCACTCACTGCCTTCTAGCCAGACTGGTCTGGAACAGCCCTCTGGGAACCCTGGGCCTTGTGAACTCAATAAGACCACATCTCCCCCACAGTCCCTTTCTGCAAAGGGACAGGACTTTTTCCTATGTCCCCTTTAGAACTTCTACTGTGAGCCTAATCATCATTGATCTTCTATGGCTGCCCATGTCTGACCACTAGGAAAACTCACAGCACTTACAGTCTCTTGAACTGAAAACCATTCTCTTCCCACTTCACCAGGCTCACCTGGAGATTTTCATACATTTCTCTTAGACTTCCCCCACCTGTTACAGCAGCCATCTAGTTCAGTGAGCTTGGCCCCCCTCCATCTGTTTTTCTTCGGATTATGAGTTTCCTAGGCTTTGTCCCTCAAAATAGATTCCTTTCTTTTAACTGAGCCACTTGAACCTCACACCCTGCTGGTTACCATATGATCCACCGTGCCCCATTCAGCTAGCAGTATTGCAAGCTGGGAAACAGTTTGATACCAGTAGACTGCAGTATCATCTTCGGGAGAAATATGTTTTTTGATATCTAAATATCTCCCCTATCCTATGAAAGTTTTATTTAAAAAAATAAAATAGGAAGGCTTGTGCTTAAATTTAAAAATATAACTGCCCTTTGTCTCTACTGTGGCTCTGAATTATTTTGCAATATCTGCTCTTTACTATAAATCATGATGGGCACACAAAACTCAATCCTCTGAGGGCCCTCAACTCCCAGTGACGTCCCTTGAGTTGAGAACGGTCAGCACATTGCAGGGTCAGGCCTGAAATGATTTCTTAGAAACATTGGGGAGGGAAATCACACCATTTCCTTCTTCCTCCCCCAGAAGTAAGCCAGCTCTTCCCTGACTTTACATGGTAATGTATAACTCATATATATAAAATTACAGCTGGGGCTGGTAGAACTGCCTATTAATAAGGTTGACTGACACTTCCCATTATAAGACTCTGTGCTTTAAATTTTGCCAACATTTGACTGTTTGGCCTATATTTCTCATGCTTAGTGTCAGCCTCAGGGTGATTTCTTTTGCCTTGGAAAATTTTAGCCCAAACTATTTGTTTCCAAGAACGAGGCTAGAGAAAAATAAATTGCTTCATCCATGTTACATACTGGTGAACTTTTCTTTGAAAAGCTCTAGTGCCCCCATGCTGTGGAGCAGGGACTCAAAATTTGGTAGGGGGTGTCCTTTGTGTCCACGATGTGCCTCTTGACACCCTAATGAAAATCTGCTCAAACTTGGGAAAGTTATAGGCCTTTGAAAAATCACAGTTTGCACATGCTCTATAAAGACTTCTCAGATTTTAGCAGCTAAATTCCCCCTAAATTCCATCCACACTGGGCATGCATCAGCCTGGACTGAGCAGGACTTTCCCTGCTGTTGCAGCTCTGGGCTGTGTTGGGTCTGGGCGCCTGAACTGAGAGTATGGAGCCTATGTCTCCTGTGCTCTCAATGACACCCCTCCTGCCCCCCCCCCGGAGCCCAGGTAGCATGGAGGAGGAAGCTGTCGGATTCAAATGCAGAGGGGACAAGAGTTGAACCTCTGGGGAGCAGTGGAGTGGATTGGGACAAGGAGCTTGGCAGGCATTGGGCGTTAGGGGGGATGGGAGACAGGGACTGCAACTGGCAGTCAGGGGCAGAGATGGGTACTGGGAACTGCGTGGAGTGAAGACTGGGCAAGGAGACTGGAACTGAGAACCCTTGGGATGGGGGAACAAGGTGATGGGAGGCCGATCTGATGAGAAGCCAGGTTGTAGGGCTGGCTGGACAAGGACTTGGGAAAAGGACCAAAGGGGCACACTGAAATTAGATAGGGAGGGGGAGATTGGAACTGGAAGCCAGTGCAGCCAAGGGTGGGTGGTTAGGTGGAGAAACTGGAGGCCAGGGGTGGGGAGAGAGGCAAATCAAAGGAGGGGCTGGGAAGGAGGGAAATAGAATGGTTGGGCAGGAAGACTGGGACTGGGATGAGAAACATGAGGAATGTAGACAGGGAGCGGTAAGGTAAAGAGAATGGTACTGGGGCAGGTTGGTGGGGGTGGGACAGAAGAATCTGTGCCCACTAGAGAACACTCCCTTCCAGAGCCTGCAGTGGAACTCAAGATTCCTGAATCAGCAAATATCTGTGACACCTACTGGCAAAGTGTCCCATCCCCCTTTAGTTGT
This sequence comes from Emys orbicularis, assembly GCF_028017835.1. Classification (NCBI taxonomy): domain Eukaryota; kingdom Metazoa; phylum Chordata; order Testudines; family Emydidae; genus Emys; species Emys orbicularis. The sequence goes on from NC_088683.1 coordinate 199,686,864, forward strand.
GGTCACATAAAGGAGGCCCACCTATTACTGCTACTATTGGTTACTCCATTATCTAAAGTGGCAGAGGTCTTTGTGGTGGATCTAAAGGTTCCAATCCTGCTGATGACCCATGTGGGTGTCAATGTGATGCCACCTGATGGAACTTCTAATTTTTCAGTTTACTTTTTTAAAACCCTAGGAAATGACACAATAAAAACGATATTAAAAGAACATTATCAAGGTTGCAAAGTCAAGCACTCAAAAGTTAGGAAATGCCGGAATTAAGACAGCCTGGGAAACCTTAATTCAGCCCCCTTGTGCATATGCATTATGACAGTCTTTAATTACATGATCACATAACTATTTTTTCCATAGGCTCATTGCCTCAGTCAGTGCACAAAATGGACCTGCTTTGGGGGTGAATCAGGGTTGTGTAGTTTAGCAGACTGTTGTCCATAGGATTCCTGCTCCATTTAGTGCAGAAGTAGGAAGATGCATGGTGAATGTGGCAGGGAATTACAAGAAGAGGATCTCATGGTTAAGGCAGTTAAATGCTTCCCTGGAGAGTTGGATTCTATCCCTTTCTCTGCCCCAAAAGCCCAGATACACGCAGGGATCTGCTGCAGGCTCTGGAAGGGAGTGTTCTCTAGTGGGCACAGATTTTTCTGTCCCACCCCCACCAACCTGCCCCAGTACCATTCTCTTTACCTTACCGCTCCCTGTCTACATTCCTCATGTTTCTCATCCCAGTCCCAGTCTTCCTGCCCAACCATTCTATTTCCCTCCTTCCCAGCTCCTCCTTTGATTTGCCTCTCTCCCCACCCCGGCCTCCAGTTTCCGCACCTAACCACCCACCCTTAGCTGCACTGACTTCCAGTTCCAATCTCCCCCTCCCTCTCTATCTAAAGGATTTAGGAGTTGCAGTGGAACAGCTTCAACAGGAGAGATTGAGCCCACATCAGAATGTTTCATAGCTCAGTGGTTAGGGTAATCTTCTGAGAGAGAGGGAAATCTCTGTTCAAATCCTTTCTCCCCTATTTGGCAGAGAGGGGGGAACTGAACTTGGGTCTCCCACATACCAGGTGAGTGTGCTAACCACTAGGCTAAAAGTGATAAGGTGGACACTACCACCTTCCCTCCCAAATTTGGTATAGGACTGATCTTGTAGGTAGCCTCTGCTCAGGCCCCACAGATGAGATGGGGGAGGAGCACCTATCTTCCCCCATTTTGTGGATCACTCTGGGACTTAGACAGGAGATAGACATTCAGATGCCTATTGTGGGGCACATGCCCAGAGGCGGAAATGAAGGCACCTGGGGAACTTTTACCCTGAAAACTTAAGTGCCAACTGAGTATAGGTTTTGCGAGAGCCACAGTTTTGTGGTTTGCAGTGGAATTTAGGGGTTTAAGTACCTATGTATCTTTGTGGATCTGAGCCATTGTTCCTATGTGATGCTAGGCAAGTCATTTAAACCAGCCTCTCACAACTGCTCACCCATTCTGTATTCCTCATTTCTGGGTGCCTGGCTTGAGAGTCTGATGTCAGATTTGCAGAAATGTTGGGTGGCATATAACACACAGTAGGTTATAAATAATATATATCTTTGTATGTATAACATTTAGACTGAATGCACCCTGGGGACATGGATTTGTCTCTTCTACGTCTGTACCTAATTACCTGATTTGAAACCTCAGTTAGATATCTAAATGCTAAAAAAAAAATATTTAAAAAATGAATCCATCTTTATTTGTGCCTGCAAAATTCCACCCTCTTATTTGTGTCATAAAAAGCTGGTGCAAAACTGGAAGCCGCTTTGGAAAACTTGTTCTGATTTCCACAATGCTTAGAGTATGCAGTGATTTCCTCTGCTATAGAGCAGGAGCCACAACTGTGGAGTCCCTCTTTGTGCAGATTCATCTTTCAAGGCCCTGTATTATGGTGACCTTTCTTGGCCAATGAGGGGAAATTGGGCTAAGGAATTTTTCTGGGGTCTTTTAAGTAGTAGCAAAAAGTACTAACCAGCCTAATAGGTGTTCCTTATTAAAATAAGTGATATTGTAGTTACTTTGTGACAATTCCTAGGGTTCTCGAGTTGTTTCCCAGAATATGTTAATAGAGATTTCAACTTGTTATTTCAAAAACTGACTAAATAATCAGGCTTTGAAAAAAGCATCGTTTATTCTCTTATTCAAATACACAGTCACCTCTCCGCAATGATAGATGGAAGTAAGCAGGGGCAGCAAGAGAGGAATTTACCCTTAACTGCTAAAAACAGGGTGACCATGTAAGATGTAGCAAACTACTGCAGAATCCTTTTTGAAAATTACTAGTTTTGAGACATGATCCAAATATTTGAACTGCAATCCATTACTTTCCTTTATTTGTATATAAAGAATCTTTCTTCATCTGAAGACAGTCTTGTGGTTAAAGTACTGCACTTGGATTTGAGGCATCTGGGTTAAATTCCCAGGTCTGCCACAGACCTTTTTAAAATCCTCACTTAAGATGTCAAACTGACAACACCAGAAACTGAAATGTTCATTCACAGAACATCTATGACACAGGTAGCAGAAGCTATTTTTCCACCATGTTGCTTCACCAATGTGACTCATTGGCCTGCTAAACCCAGGGTTGTGAGCTCAATCCTTGAGGGGGCCATTTAGGGAACTGGGGTAAAAATCTGTCTGGGAATTGGTCCTGCTTTGAGCAGGGGGTTGGACTAGATGACCTCCTGAGGTCCCTTCCAACCCTAATATTCTGTGATTCTATATGATTCTATGATTCTCTTTGGAAGGACTGCTTCCTAAAGGTTAATTAAAAGATGCTCAGATACCATACTGAGGAGCATGATATTAATACTTACCTAGGTACATTCAATCCTTGGATTTCCTGCTGGGTGTGACAACAAAGCTGCTAATTAGTGCTAATTGCCAGGGGATGTTTTTTGTACATTTTCCATATTTATAACTTGTTGGTATATGTATTGACATTTTATGAGATCCATTCATTTCATATGTAATTAAAGTTGATTATCAAAAGGAATTTAGTTATCTACTGAAGCAATTTCACTAGAAAATGCTTTCACTTAATTATATTTATTAAACTTTAAATCTATATTCTTTATATAAAATATTTTTAAAAGCAAATTAACTATTATTTTGTATTTTTCCAATTGCTTTTCAAGATCAAGTAGCTATCTTAGCAAATTACTCGTTATAAACTTCGGGCCAAACAGCCCCCTTTTGAAGACTGAAGAATAGCTAGTAGTAATGGGCCCTGATGGGACAAAACTACGGAGGTTCTCCTCGCAGAGTTTTCACTAAATTCTTTTGGCTAGGGCATGGGTTTGCCTTTCTCAAAAGGAGGAGGTGGTTGGGCCCCAGACTGTATAGATCTTGGGGGATTCACTAAAGGCACGGGGCTATTCCAACAGAGACTTTGTGCCTGTACATTGTTCCAGAGTCCTTTATCCCCTCTTGTATTGGACCTGTTCTAGCAGGGACTTTCCAGATTGTAGCTGCCCCGGAGCTCTCCATTCTTAGGGAGCAGTGGGTGCCACGGTACCGAGGACCTTTCACTAAAGGTGCTACAGTGTCAGACTGTAATCTATTTGTGGTGATTTCCTGTTGGTTGGCAGAAGAAAACATGCATATAACACAACCTTCCCCATCACTCAGGTGTAGATTCCTGGAGGATGCTCTGTGGATTAGGGATTTGTTATAACTGCTAAATTTTACTAGACTAATGTTTTCAAAATTTCTCATTCTGTTCCACGTTTCAGAATCTATTAGTGAAAGGTTACAATACTGACAGTGCAAAACTACCTGGCACCATCTTACCTTGAAGAAGGTCATTGTTGATCCATCTCTAACAGCCCCATATTCTATCTTGGTTTGCTTTGCCAAATCATCTGCTGAATCGATGGGGGATTCCATTCTCTCAACTGTCAGGAAGGCAGCCAAGTTGGCAGTGTAGGATGAGATTATGATTAAGGTGAAAAACCACCATATTCCTCCTACTATTCTGGTAGAAAGAGCTTTGGGCATCAGCTCTGATCCTGTTATAATATCATCAAAACAATCATATTAAAACATGTTGAAAGAAGTCTTTCTCTGGCAGTAGATTATTTTTAGGAGCATAATACATTTATGAACCACAGAATAATAAAAGAAATCTACACAGTAATCTCACATATGTACAGCTAACATTTATAATGGTAACATACTTTGAAGGGGATGTATGCCATGATACCTAACAAACACGATTATCCATGGGTCTGAACACCAATTTGTCTTTGAGATAATGTCACCTTTGGAGTTAACCTTTTAGACTCCTAGCAAGCTATACTAGCCATTTATCTGTATCTTAACTGCTTGTTACAAGTACTGTAATGAGTCTTTAAGCCTTAAACCTTCAGAAGAACAATACAGTAGAACCTCAGAGTTTCAAACATCTCGGGAATGGAGGTTATTTGTAACTCTGAAATATTTGTAACTCTGAACAAAACGTTATGGTTGGTCTTTCAAAAGTTTACAACTGAGCATTGACTTAATACAGCTTTGAAACTTCACTATGCAGAAGAAAAATGCTGCTCTCCCTTTATTTTATTAGTAGTTTACATTTAACACAGTACTGTACTGTATGCTTTTCTTTTTTTTTTTTTTGGTATTTGCTGTTGCCTGATTGTGTACTTCCGGTTCCAAATGAGATGTGTGGTTGACTGGTCAGTTTGTAACTCTGAGGTTCTACTGTATCCCATTCACCACTTAGAGGAAGTGCTTAAAAAGATGGCTTTACCCTGTGTCTCTTATCTACACATCCAGGTATGTATGGTCCTGCAGCCCTCACTCAGGCAAACAGTATCATTGCAGTCAGTAGTGTTCCAGTAAAGTCAGTGGGACTTACTCACATGCATAAGGGCTGCAGGGGTCAAGACCTAAAATATGTCGTCTTATAAGCCTATACTTTTTGTTTTAAAGGTAAGAAAGTTAAAGCAACTATACAGTCCCTTCTGGATCTCTACTCAGTGTTTTTCAACCACTGTTCCGCGGCACACTAGTGTGCCGCGAGATGTTGCCTGGTGTGCCGTGGGAAAAAAATATTAAACCATGCTTGAATGTCGGAACTGGTTACTAAAATTTTTGAATCCCACCACTGATGTTAAGGACTATAAATAGCTCAGAATATCAGCTTTGTGTTCAGCCAAACAGGCCCAGGTTGCGCACTGAATAAAGTATTTTATAATTTTTCATATTTCTGTTTACTTACTATTTCATAATAAAGTAATTATAAAATACTTTCTTTGTGTTTATTTGATTCCTATTCAAGAGAATTACTTTATATATAGTCAATATAGGCACAGAGTTAAATTTTTTAACATTTTCTAATGGTGGTGTGCCTCGTGATTTTTTTCATGAAACAAGTGTGCCTTTGCCCAAAAAAAGGTTGAAAAACACTGCTCTACATGATGGTGCAATGTTACGAATAATAAATTAATCCCAGTTTAAAGGACAGAATGATGACTGAAATGGTATTAGCATATCCGACTGCACATCTCACATTGTGAGACTAGGACAATAAATGGATAATTTGTATGATTCATTTTACTTTTTAAGGGCATATAATTGACTCAGGAGGGTTAATTTGATCCCAGCTGTGAAGCAAAGTACTCCTAAACATTACGAGCCAAATACTGCCCTGACTGACACAGTATGCAACCTTGCTGACTTCAGTGGATTGCCTCGGGTTTAAGGCCCAGATTCAGACACGCACTTGATTGTGTGCTTATAGTCAACTGACTTCAGTTTAACTTCAGAGTTAAGCACAGTGCATAAGTGTTTTGTTGCATAAGGATGGACTTAAGCAAATGCTTAAGTGCTGGCTGAACTGTGGTCTGAGTGTGTACAGAATTTGATTTAATTAATATTCTTTATTGTTAGAGAAAGGTCCCTGTTGTTGAAGTGTTATGTCTTCTGAGCTACTTAATGATTAGGAACTTCAGACATTTCACAGAAGGTATTTAAGGCCTTGGAAGATTTTAACATAAAAACTCTATACAATTTGAGCAAAAGTTGAAAGGGTAATAATCTTCCAAACCACAGGCAAACAGATTTAATTTAGCTTTTTATAAATATATGTACATCTCTCTTAAAGGTCAGAGCTAAGCATAGCCGAGGGCTCTGAGTACATTGATGTAGCTACCAAATTATGAGAGGTAACAGCAAAGCAGACTTCCTGCCGTGTGTAGCCTTTGTGTTGTACTGATTTTAAACTAGGCCAACAGTCTAAAAGTAGAGGTTCCTATTTAATTTAGGGAATCTTAATGTATCATTTCAAGAGCTGCAGATTCATCCAGATTTATGTTTGTTAACTGTGCTTTTCTTGGTGCTTTATCAGACTAGATTTTTTTTAATGTAGTGAAACATGATTTTTTACTCCTAAGGATGTATTTATTTCTAAACTGTAGTTGATCTAGCAAACGTAAGAGCAGGCTGCTATGTATGCTGATTCAGATCTTCATGAAGATGTCATTTTCTAAAAGCCTAGATAGTTATAGGAATATAAAAGATGTAGTTAGACACTGGTACAATACCTAGTTTTAATGTATAGTGATAGTAATAGCCAACTAAACTTCAGAGACCTTAGCAGCTTGCCATAAAAGCTGGTAGTGCAGCCTTATAGTTAGAGGTACACGATAATAGATGGAGGTGGAGAAACTCTTGGTTCCTGTAGCTTTTTGGCAAAATTATAATACTCCAGTGGCAAATTAGTTGTATAAATGAAACAGAAAATCTTTAATCTAATTAAACTAAGGACAGTACATTTTAACCTGCCACTGAGTGTTATAAGCAAGGGGATTGATCTTGTAAGATGCTGAGCACCCTCCACTCTCACAAAAGTCAATAGGAGTTGAGTGGGGTTCAGCATATTGCAGGATCAGGCCCATGATTTTTTCAGTATTCACCATCTCTTGGAACCCACTTCAGCAAAGGGCGTAAGCACATGCTTTAGTTTCATTGACGTAATCTTGTGAGACTTAAGCTCTACCTTTAAAGGTAAGAATGTGCTTACGCACTTTGTTGAATTCGGGACTTAGCAGGTCACTTGAGTTTTTAAAAGTAATAGTTTCTCATACATTTTTTAAAAATTTATCTGCTGACTATAATTAGAAGTATGCCATGTCTGGATACCTTCAAAGACCAGAGGAAATATCTGGGTTGAGAACTTCAAGGGAATGGGGAAATAACATCTAAGTAAAATGTTACTAGTAAGATTCAGGGTCAGAGACAATACTTGCTGAAGTCTCTCTAGTGCTTTTTTATGGCAGACATGACAGCCAATCCTGATCCAGACTTTGCTCACGCTCTGTAGAAAAGAGAAAGTCTGATCATCACATTTTAAAATTTAATAAACAAGTGGCTTCCAATCAAGCACAACAAGCGGCTTCTGTTAACAAGAAAGAGCATAACAATAGATGCAGAGGTTAGCAACCATTCATCTCTTGTTCAAACTCTACATGTTACTGATGGTGCACTTACAGTCACACGTACCACAAGTTTGTACATGGAAACATTTGCTTCACCTTACAAATGTTTTTGTAAAGCTTCTTGAAAGACAAGCAGAGTCTGGTTGGGGCTGACTGTCATGTACCCAAGGTAGTGGTAACTAGTAGACACTGCATCCCACAGTTTGCAGTGGATGATGGTAAACTCCAAAAAGGCAGGACATTAAAAACACAAAATCTTGGGGGCACTCTCACACACAAGGCAGTCACAATTATATACACACACCTGCCTGATACTGTAAAACCTTAGTCTGTACTTTACAGATACATTGGAAAAAACAAAAACACCTTATCTCCAATCTTCTTCAAAATAATTTTGGTGAGGATATGTGTGTCCTATGAATATACCAATAAAACTGTGTGCATGCATTATCCTAGTTACAGTGTGAAATTTCTTCACTATCCTGTCTAAGAAAAATTCCTTTATTATTATTATTATTATTATTATTTTACAAAATCCAAATTGGTATTCATGCCTATGAAAAGAATAAATTGTACCTGAATGAATGTAGGTATTCCTTCCTTTCTTAAATATTTGGGAATTTAATACCAATATATTGCTGCGACTTCCTCTATGTGTTGCCTTTTTTTTTTTTTTTTTGGCCAAAAAATGTTTTCAGAGATGTTGAATGGAGCCCCGTATTGATACAATATAGCCCTTTAATGGGAAGCCTCAGTATACACACGCCATAAGCATAAGTGTTTACTACATGTATCTGCGTGACTTCCCATATCGAGTGCACTTCGCTGCCCTTCATTGACATGCGAGTATCTCTGTGCAGTTTCCAAAATTCAGCAGCAGCTGGCACTTGACTTGGTTAAATTCTAAGGTTGGATGCATTTACAAGAGGATGGGACTCAAACCTGCAGAAAAGCCAATAAAAATAGGTTTTGTTTTGGTTTTAAATAAAAGTTTGACAATTGCCAACAAAACTTAACAATCTTTGTGAAGAAATACCTTTTGACTGGCTGTTACTGTATGTGTTCCAGAATTGCTATGGCTATTACTGTCTATATTGGGATGAAGCCTACGTGAATAGAGATTTTTCCTGTTTTCAGTGTAGGAATTTTAGATTTATCATCAATAAAAATACCTTTGTAGTCATCCGGCTATTATTTTCTGTTTTGTCCACAGAAGCTCCCATATAGGACAGCTGACTTTATACTTTCTTGTATGTTTTCCCTTCTCATTTCTGCGGTTACCATATTTTGTATTTAAGCAAGTGTTAGTTTCATTTCCCTTCCCTCCCTATCCCCACTTCACTGTGTAATCTGCTTTTTTAATTTCTGAGATCAGGTTTTACAATATATGTGGTAGCTACAGATGGTGGAGTTTACCAGCACAGAAGCCCGTGAGCAGACTGTGGGATGTGTGCAATAATGATGTGTGACCGGTGTACCTTGCTGCATGAGAGCTCCAACTCCAAACCAGAAACTATTTAGTAAAGTAAAATTGTTTTCCACCACATCTGAGTCAGGGTTGCACGGGTGGGGGTTATACCACTCATAGGGTGTAAACCTGTGGTAGTTAACAGAAACAGTCTGTAAACATCAGATAAAATACACACTGAGCCAGCAAACCTGCTAAAGAATGCAGAAAATGAAAAGATTAATGAAGAAAATAACCAAAACTAAAGCATAGATAGGTGTCCCGCTACCGTATGCAAGCTACAGAGCAGCACTGCAGTGCAGGGAGTGGCTTTCAGAGCTCCAGTTTTAGCATAAGCCCTACTTCATTAATCCTAATGCTCTTTGACTGTAATCCTCAAATATAAGACTACTGTTTCTTTCAAAGTTCCCAGTCATTCCCCTAGCCACGCGATTGATGACCTGCAGAGAGGGGGATGCACTGATTCCATGTAGCTGCTCCCTGGCGAAGCATGAAAGAAAAATGGCACTCTAAAAGCAGTGCCTTTGGAGTACTCTCTATATAAAGAACTGGCATTGGGCATGACAAAAAAACTATATTACAAGACCCGTTGGTGTTAAGATATTAATTTTTGTGGCACTTTCTCCAATAGTGAGGTTACAGCACTTTAATAATAATAAGTTGTTGCTACTTTGCGGGAGTAATTTCAGTGCTTAAAAACCATAGGGGTATATTTTCAGTGTCATGTATAGAGAATTAGGCAGCCAGTTTCCCCTTAATGAGTGGAAGAATAGTGCTTAATTCCCAGTGCACCTTGCTGAAAATGCAAAATCTATACCCTATTATGGTCTGCAAAATAGTTGGCAAAGTTACTTTAAAGATTGTTCCTCCCCATGGTACTGTGCCTGCTGCTTTTCAGCTCTGCAGGGCACATTAGGTACATTCCTGCTGAAGTTTATGAATATAGCTTTAATTGACAATGCCATGCTAATACATTTTAATTACTGTTTCAGCAATATAATTAAGCTTTGAATTTATGCACTCTTGCAACCAGAGTGCTACGCTAAGCGGAAGTAATGAACGCTGATAGTAATGAACATACTAATTGAAACAGTAGGTAGCTTAAGATGCCATTAACTAAACAATATCATCATCACTAGTACAATAGTTGTTAAACATAATTGCAAGAGGCAATATAAAGATTAAAGACAAAAAAATTCTACATACGCCATTTAAAAAAAACAAAAACAAAACCAAGCCATTACATTCCAGCAAGTTTTTCACTGTGCTAATAGGGTGAAAACCACCTTTCTACAATCAATGAAATTGTTCTTAACTAGATTTGTTCACAAAGGGTGAAATTCATCCCTGTGAGCCACGGCCTATGTACCAGCTAACTTGCACATAAGCCATCAAAGTGCAAAGGCCTTCTGCTGGGCATTCACACACACTGAATTACAATGTTGACATGTTACAAGCAGGGCCGGCGCTTCCATTCAGGTGACCTAGGCGGTTGCCTAGGGCGCCAGGATTTGGGGGGGCGGCATTTTGCTGCCCTTGGCGGCAATTCGGCGGCGGGGGGTCCTTCACTCGCTCCGGGACCCGCCGCCGAAGTGCCCCGAAGACCGGGAGCGCGGAAGGACCCCCCCGCCGCAGAATTGCCGCCAACGACCGGGAGCACGGAAAGACCACCACCTAGGGCGCCAAAAACCCTGGCGCCACTCCTGGTTACAAGGAGTGTAAAACAGTAATTGTGCATGATCTTTTGCTGGGAGTCTTGCCCTGCAAATTGAGCAGGGCTGGGCTCTTACATTTTTTTAAGTAATAAACATATTCTGTAGCTTAGACAAAAATGTATCTATAACAGAAGGAACAAAATGGCAACTGCTAGAAAATAGTAATAAAATTCAGTCGGCAGAACTACTTCTGCCGGACTAGAAAGGCTTTATTTTATTATATGACCTTTTGATTATTCAAAGAGCAAAAGTCTACAGCTGCTATTTTTAAAAAGTTTGTGCTAGTATATCAGTGACTCATTCTCTATTAGAATTAAATATCAGATTTTCTTGTTATGCACCTTATTCTGTGCAATGCACTGTATGAAATGTTGATGCAATGAACAGAGGAGGGGCAGGTCAATGATTCTATTCCAGGACTTGGCTAACCTAGGAAATTTCTGTTAATATTTCCACTGTTGTTTCTCCTGATTCATTTCCATCAGTGGGAGCAGTAGTGTAGACAAGATGTTGTAGGTTGCTGGCAGTTAAGCGTTACCTCACGTAGGGTTTTTCTGAGCAAAGTTTGATGACTTTGTGCCTATATCATTGATAGACACCTATGCTAGCACTTCCACCACTGATATCACCAGTGGAGATGAAACAAAGGTGGCAACAGAGAGAAATTTTAGCAGAACATTATTAGTGTAGTCACAGCTAATGTTGTGAAGAAAAAGAAAGAAACTGTAAAAATCAGTAACTTTACAAATAGTGATAAGGCATAGCTATTTGTTTAATTATTATGGCACTTTATACAAAATTTAAATAACAATGGTAATGCTACATACGACCTCAGGAGAACTACGATATGAGTCATGCCACTGAAAAAAAAATCTTTAGAAGTACAACAGACATGTCCATAAATATTATCCCTGAATATTTCTCTCAATGAGAGTGCAACAATAAACAATGACGTTTATTTGTTATAGCACTGCTAGAATAGTGGAGATTTGTGTGCAAGGGTCTTCCTGAACTCTGCCTCCAGTATCTCACCAAAAGGTTCTTGAGAATTGACCTGTCCAATCCCTGGTGAAAGAAGCAAATCTTTAGCAGATGAAAAACGGATTTGGAGGTGTGAATGGACTATTCTGGCTTTTCCTAGATGTGTAGTCAGAGTCCTAGCCTGGTGAAGCAAGTTTAAATGTCAGGTGTATACTAAACACCTTCAGCATAACTATTTGCCAACTAATTTAGCACTGCTTCTAGATACCAGTTCAGCAAAGCACTCAAGCAGGCTTTTAAGTTCCATTGACATGAATAGAACTTTATTAAGTCATTTGCTGAATTGGGCCCTTAGTCTCCTGTTTTCCTAAATAAGTAATCAGCAAGAATAATAAAGCTTGATATTTCTAAGGATTTTTTTAAAAATTAGAAAATGGGAATTATCATTGTTCCAGGGGCAAAGGACTGGTTTTAGCTAAAGGGAGCAACGGTTAGCAGTTGAGACAGTGAAACACAAGGGATGATGATTCAGTAATATTTTCCTCTTTTTTGTTTGTGTTCATTTGAGCATGCATTTGGGTATAGCCCATTGGGTGGCTTTCTTGATTACTTGCCGTATCCGGTGCATTCTTTCATATACTTAAAGCTTTGTCTGTTTTCTGAGTTTGACATGGTTTTCCTAGAGAATTTACAGGGCTGAGGGCAAACTGGGGCTTGTTTGTTTGTTTGTTTTCCTTCTCCCTGTTCCTTGGTGGAGAAGGCTGTGGGATGTTTTTAGTCTTGGCGCACAACAACAGAACGAAGTTAATCTGTCACTGATGGGCAGATTTAATATCAGCCATGAATGAGACGATGATTTGTGTGCAGTTAGAATTATTATTCATGGTACAGTGAGCTACTGCAAGAGCTTGTGGGAAATCATGACTAATTGTACACAGTCTTGTGGCTGATATGAGATTAGCCGTCAGTGATGGATGAACTCTTTCTGTCACCCAGGACCTACACTAATGAGTTGTCCCATGATCCTCTAAGCAGTTTAAAACAAAACAACAATAAAAGCTACAAATTGCCCCCCATCACTGTAGTCTGCCTTGGGCACTGGTGCTGAAACCAGCAAGCAGACAAAGTTTCACGTATATGAAAGAGTGCGTTTACCAGTGCATCCACTTGAAAAGAAAGCTGTTCTGTGGGCCATAAAGAAATACACAACCACGTCAAACTGACCTCTGTGGGACTGCTCTTGTAAATAAGGGAGCTCGCCAATTAAAAGAAATCATAATTTGGGGTGCGGGGAACTCATGACAAGAACTATGTAACTCGTCTCAGAGCTGTATAGGAAATCAGACAGTGTGTATGCATATTATCAGAATGACTAACATGGGGCTATTATAATGATGCTGTTTTATTACATTTGCTCTTTCACTGTAGTCTCTGGAATCAAAAGATACAATTTTAATTGAGTCAAATTAGTTTGAGCATTTACAAGAGTTTTGTATTACATGTTTACATTGTATCTTTACTCTGATATGAGGAATATTTAGAATTTCAACAATACAGCATTACAGCTTTATATATTATCTTATAGCTACCTGTATTATAAAAATGTTAGACCATGAAGAGTTACATTATTTGAAACTTGTTTTCTTGGAGTATCTACTCTGATGCTCTTTTTCCTTCATTAGTGTGAATTATGTCATTGTTTTATATTCAAAGCAATACATGATAGAATTGGGGGGAAAGCTTTACAAGGTGTCAGAAGAAAAAATATAATTGTTGGTAATGGAAAAACCAATAACCCAGACAAATATTTTTATGTATATTCCTAGGAAGGAGGAGGAAGGGTTGGAAAATGTTCAATAAATAGTGATGAAAATTATAATTCCAAATAGTGGAAGAAGTAAAAATAAATGACTTTTTACAGAGAGTCTTAGTATGGATATCAAATGCCATCAGAAAAAAAAATTAATATGTTTCAAATATGGCATCCAAGGGATGTTGAATTAATATTTTATATATAAAATATTGAAATTCCTTAGGAAGGGATATCTTGGAAAGTTTCATATGCAATGTAGATGTCTGATCCCACAAACCTTTATTCAAATGACTAACCCTTATTCATACTAGTAGAGGCATTGAATAAGGTGTGACTACTTATATATGAACTATTCATGTAAGAAAGGTTTCAGAGTAGCAGCCGTGTTAGTCTGTATCCGCAAAAAGAACAGGAGTACTTGTGGCACCTTAGAGACTAACAAATTTATTAGAGCATAAGCTTTCGTGGGCTACAGCCCACTTCTTCGGATGCATATAGAATGGAACATATATTGAGGAGATATATATATACACACATACAGAGAGCATGAACAGGTGGGAGTTGTCTTACCAACTCTGAGAGGCCAATTAAGTAAGAGAAAAAAACTTTTGAAGTGATAATCAAGATAGCTCAGTACAGACAGTTTGATAAGAAGTGTGAGAATACTTACAAGGGGAGATAGATTCAATGTTTGTAATGGCTCAGCCATTCCCAGTCCTTTTTCAATCCTGAGTTGATTGTATCTAGTTTGCATATCAATTCCAGCTCAGCAGTCTCTCATTGGAGTCTGTTTTTGAAGTTTGTCTGTTGTAAGATAGCCACCCGCAGGTCTGTCATTGAATGGCCAGACAGGTTAAAGTGTTCTCCCACTGGTTTTTGAGTATTATGATTCCTGATGTCAGTTTTGTGTCCATTAATTCTTTTGCGTAGAGACTGTCCGGTTTGGCCAATGTACATGGCAGAGGGGCATTGCTGGCACATGATGGCATATATCACATTGGTAGATGTGCCGCTGACTGCTATGGGTACCCGCATGGCCCCACAGTATGCCAACATTTTTATGGCTGACTTAGAACAACGCTTCCTTAGCTCTCGTCCCCTAACGCCCCTACTCTACTTGCGCTACATTGATGACATCTTCATCATTTGGACCCATGGAAAAGAAGCCCTTGAGGAATTCCACCATGATTTCAATAATTTCCATCCCACCATCAACCTCAGCCTAGATCAATCCACACAAGCGGTCCATTTCCTGGACACTACTGTGCTAATAAGCGATGGTCACATAAATACCACCCTATACCGGAAACCTACTGACCACTACACTTACCTACATGCTTCCAGCTTCCATCCAGGACACACCACACGATCCATTGTCTACAGCCAAGCTCTAAGATATAACCGCATTTGCTCCAATCCCTCAGATAGAGACAAGCACCTACAAGATCTCTATCAAGCATTCTTAAAACTACACTACCCACCTGCTGAAGTGAAAAAACAGATTGACAGAGCCAGACGAGTACCCAGAAGTCACCTCCTACAAGACAGGCCCAACAAAGAAAATAACAGAACACCACTAGCTGTCACCTTCAGCCCCCAACTAAAACCTCTCCAGGGCATCATCAGAGATCTACAACCTATCCTGAAAGATGATCCTTTACTCTCACAGATCTTGGGAGACAGACCTGTCCTCGCTTACAGACAACCCCCCAACCTAAAGCAAATACTCACCAGCAACCACACATCACTGAACAAAAACACTGACCCAGGAACCTATCCTTGTAACAAAGCCCGATGCCAACTCTGTCCACATATCTATTCAAGTGACATCATCATAGGACCTAATCACATCAGCCATACCATCAGGGGCTCGTTCACCTGCACATCTACCAATGTGATATATGCCATCATGTGCCAGCAATGCCCCTCTGCCATGTACATTGGCCAAACCGGACAGTCTCTACGCAAAAGAATTAATGGACACAAAACTGACATCAGGAATCATAATACTCAAAAACCAGTGGGAGAACACTTTAACCTGTCTGGCCATTCAATGACAGACCTGCGGGTGGCTATCTTACAACAGACAAACTTCAAAAACAGACTCCAACGAGAGACTGCTGAGCTGGAATTGATATGCAAACTAGACACAATCAACTCAGGATTGAATAAGGACTGGGAATGGCTGAGCCATTACAAACATTGAATCTATCTCCCCTTGTAAGTATTCTCACACTTCTTATCAAACTGTCTGTACTGAGCTATCTTGATTATCACTTCAAAAGTTTTTTTCTCTTACTTAATTGGCCTCTCAGAGTTGGTAAGACAACTCCCACCTGTTCATGCTCTCTGTATGTGTGTATACATATATCTCCTCAATATATGTTCCACTCTATATGCATCCGAAGAAGTGGGCTGTAGCCCACGAAAGCTTATGCTCTAATAAATTTGTTAGTCTCTAAGGTGCCACAAGTACTCCTGTTCTTTTTTCATGTAAGAAAGGCATTGGAACATCAGACTCCAGAATTGCTAAGAAAGGAGTATTGCTGAACTTTGTCAATCATATTTTCATATTTTTCCTTTTCAGTTTTTAAACACAATTTGTTGAACTTTTCATTAATCAATTCCCCCCTCCACCCCCAGTTTCTAAACTTGTTGTATTCTATTAGGAGTTTGCTCTTCCATGGGTTAGGAGTTCATTGTTAGCAGAGGCCTGATTCAGGACAGCATTTAAGCATATGCTTAATTTTAAGCCCAGTTTAAGTCCTATTGAAGTTAAACACATGCCCCCCTGGATCATAAGTGCCTTCCTGAATACGGTTCTCACTTGGGATTTGAGAGTACACAGTGCTTTGTACCTCCTGTGACAATTCACTTTAGAGAGAGGTATGGGAGCATCTTGCAGAGCCCAGCCCTTGGGTTCTCTGTTATGCTATCCTGAATTTTCAGAGTGAATTGATCTGAGCTGACTTCCACCCTTCAGCAACAAAGATTTTCAGATTTTCTCTTGGCTTTTAACTGTATGCACTGTTAGCTGAAAAGTGCAGTGTTTATAAAGGAGTAACTATGCTGAAAAGCAGTTGTATATAATATTTTCATTTCTATTAAGTAACTGATGACACATTTTATCAATTTTATTTTTTCTCCCTTAAACTCTTAAGTAAAGAAGAATCCCGTTACACTATGAATATTTATGTTCATATAAAAAATAATGCAAGACAACCCCTCTGGAATGCAATGTTTTTGGTACTGTATCAAATTCCTAGAATATCATTAAATTGTCATTGGTGGAGTGAGTATATGTTGTGTGACCAGTGCAACACATATATGATAAGAGGAAAGAAAAGAGGTTGTCTCTCACACAGTCTTTTAACTTACCTTGCAATTACAAAGAGTACACAACTGACTCCAAGGCAGGCTAGGAGGACATACATCCAAATATCAGGAGAAAGAGGGTTGAGAAAGGAGAAAACACCAGGATTTGTGCCATTGGGTTTCCGGTACAAAATACTGATCCCCAGCGTCATGAAGGGTTTTGAAAAGTCGATTACTTTCTCCCTTACGTAGGTGATAGTGAGAGGAGCAACCGCCAGATCGGCTTTCTGGGAACACAAATTGGAAAATATTCTCATTTTCTCTGCATTCAACAAGCATATTTTTATTCCTTCCACCTTTTCCCATGGGTATTAAACAAGCTAAAACAAACATGTCTAGTTTTGCCTAGAAGCTGAACTGTAATTGAGTGTAAAATAAAAATTCTTGGTTTCCTTATTAAAGGTCATTGTGGGCAGAAAAACTACTTCAGAAGAGCTATAGTAATTTGAGTATGACTGAAACAGTTTACACCAAGAAACTGTGGCAAAACAGTGCATTATTAGGACGTTACCAGAAGCAGAATGGACATGTCTGACATATTATTCATGGGAAGTGAGCACCCAAACAAATCAAAGCTTTTCCTTGTCTTTGCAGACACCGAGATCCTTTGATGCAACAATATGGGCACCTTTCCAATGGATAGGGTAGAGCATGATTTGCAGAGCCTGCAGGGGGGCTCAGCACCACTCATGAACTGCAGAGCAGTGAAGTGCAGCGGCTCCCTGCCTGCTGTTGTGCAGGGGAGATTGGGTCTACTGCTATGGAGATTTAACTATCATTGCTGCAGAGTAAGGGCCTAGGTGCTGGGTGAACTACTGTAGTCTCAGGGCTGTCATAGTAGCCATGGATCAGGTCTACAGTGTGGGGGAATGTATTTCTTCCCTCCTAGAATACCCCAGCACTGGGGGGAAGGATTTTCCCCCAAAATGCAGACCCTAAGTACTTGTCTTTGCTCAAGGGCTTTTCTGCGCTGTGAAAATGGCTAGTCCTCCTGTTAATGTAAACACTTCATTTGACTTGGCTTCTTATAAACTATCTTAGGTTAAAGGAGAATAAAGACAGAACAATTCATTCTTACATGATCTATGAGTTCTTTGACCATCCCATTCCACTCTCCTTTGTCATTCTGGGCTCCATATTTACCATCAGAAACTAGTTTGACCTCATAGATGAAGCCTAAAATATTTGACAGTTCCTTCAACAAATCCAGGCAATATCCTTCGAATCTGTCATTTCCATACAAGGGCTTATCAGACTTTTTGTACATAACATAGGGATCTTCCTATAGAATAAACACACCAAACATGTAACAATAGAAATGAGGTACATTTCAGATAATCTCAGTTTATACATTACACAAATAGTTGGATGATTTACTACAGTTGTACAGGTGCAACAAATTTACCCTGTCCATTAAAAGTCATCTTAGATATGTTAGTAAATTGCCCAAATCAATCAGCTATAAATGTCCTGGGTCTGAGTTTCATGGGATCTGAGGGACTGTTACTCCCATTGGCTTTAATTAGAGTTGTTGGTGTTCAGCACCTCCAAAATCAGGCCCAAGATCTATACTATATAATGTGCCATGTTAAGGGATGGGTAAGGATACTGCAGTAGTACAATAAATACTAGACCAAGAATCATAAAGTAAACCTAAAAATTGACTTTCTAAATAAAACAAACCTTAAATAGTATGAAATAATATAGCCATTGACTGGAATATATTCATGGGAGAGAATAAAAAAATAGCATAGGTAGAGTGGTTTTGTGTATATGGTATTTCCTTTTCAGCTCTGGGCAAGGCAGGCTTCTGTAGTTTTAACCTAAAGCGCAGGGCTCCTGGCAGTGGAAAGTCAGCAGAGAGGAAGTTGTGGCACAAGGAATCTGCAACTTTCCTTTCTCCAGGGAACCCAGAACCAGCCAGTACAGCCCAAGAAGTAGCAGCACTGGACAGGAAGACAGGGATCAGGGTGGCTGGAGGATACACAATTCAACACATCCTCCCCACTGTAACTTCCATTCGACACCGGTGAGGATGTACCAGTATCTGTCTCTCCACTCTGCACCATAAGCTGCTCTTCTCGTCCAACCTTGTTTGTAGTGAGAAATCAGAACATGTACACGCTGACTATAAAAGTTAGTATTTGGGTGTGTGAAATTTTCTTTGTTGAAAGAAATACAAATTGTTTCTTCAAAGTACAGAGATAAGCTAAACATAATTTGGAAATGTGATTACTTTAGTGTATAGATGGATAATGGGCAGTTTGATTCTGTGTCTATATGCAAATAATATGCTGGGCTAGAAACATGGGGTGGTTTGTCAAACCATACATTGGTACAGGGAACCACAAAAGATGAAGTGCGGAGTTTAGGCTGAAAAGGAAGGCTTCATATAAATATGTAAAACAATGTAAGCAATGTATGATCTATTCTACACTATGGATAATAATATTAACACTGAGTCCTGTGGCACCTTAAAGACTAACAGCTGTATTGGAGCATAAGCTTTCGTGGGTGAATACCCACTTTGTCAGACGCATGTGGGCATTCACCCACGAAAGCTTATGCTCCAATACATCTGTTAGTCTTTAAGGTGCCACAGGACTCTTTGTTGCTTTTTACAGATCCAGACTAACAGGGCTACCCCTCTGATACTTAATATTAACACTATGCAGCAGGACTTACCAAAATGGTAGTGACTATGAGTGTTCGGTTAGCCAGTGAATCGGTGATATTGGTAGATCTGTCTTTATTGCTGTCAGTCATATTAAGGCCACTATTTGAGTTCCAAACCCCAATCTGCACAGAACAAAGTAGATAAATGGCTGCTAAGCCTCAGGGATTGCATTCAGTGAAATTATGTATAATTTTCCATAAATGTGCATTATAGTTTACAGTCCAAAAAAAGAACATTGATACCATACATCACTGTGATAGACTAAAACATCAGCCGTATGAAATGTTTCAGGAACAAACTGGTTATAATTCTAAATAAGGGAACAACATCAAATGGTTGATTGTCGTATTTAAATCATTAGGAACACACTGCTCTTTCAAAAGCAGGTTGAAATGAATTAACCATAAGAGTATAAGGTATGTCAATATAGCTGTGCATTTGCCCATTTACTACAAAAGTGGAACGTGTTGACGTTGTTTCCTCCTAAAAATGTCAAATGTCTATTTTCATGAAATTGGTTCTTTTTGTAAATGGTAAAGTTGAAACATATGGCAAGACCTTTCCTTTCCAAGACAACAGATTAAAAGCTTGGATAAATATGCTGAAACAGATTGATGGATGCACTGGCCTTTTACTTTTGCTCTGAACCTGCTGAAGGCACAGATGATTATTCCAGTCACTTCTTGACTACTGATAAGACAGAACCATCAAGGTGATGCCATTTCACCTCCGATCAGTATTTGTCAGTAAATGCAAAAGACTAAAGGAGAATGTAGGTTTAGATTCCTTTCCAATCCCCACAATAAGTAGTAACTCCAGCGTTTAGGGCCTGATCCAGAGCCCAATATAGGCAAGAGGGAGGCTTTCACTGATGTCAATGGATTTGGATCAGTATCTTTACAGTGGTGCAAATTACAAAAGTAAAGTTAATTTATTCAGATAAATATCAACTTTACATATATTCAAATTTAAATCATCTCAAAATTTTATTTCCAAATCTTTCTGGTATTAATGTCTTTTAAAATAAAGTTGTATAGATTTGGAAATTGGGCAATAATAACTAACCCCACACAAGTTTTCAGGCACAAGTTTTCCTCCTGAAAAAATATTGTGCCTCCAAATAGGCGTAATTAAAAATGCTACTTGCCTAACTTTGCACAAGGCCCCAGTTCAGCAAAGTATTTAAGCACATGTCTAACTAAACACATGAGTAGTTCCATTCACTTCAATGGGGCTATACATGTGCCTAAAGTTAGACGTGCTCAAGTACCTTGCTGAATAGGGGCCTAAGTGCCCGGCTCTGCAATATGTTGAGTGCTCTTAAAGCCTGCTGAAGTCACTTAGCACCTCACAAGACAACTGGCACATTGAAGAATCAGGCTGAATGTGAGAGCCACTGTTCTGAATGGGCCTGATCCTGCTAGGTGTCGAATGTCTCCTACAAGACACGAATGCCCAGATCCACAAAGGGACATAAGCGTTCCAATGCTGAGAGTCACAACGCCCAACTTTTAGGTGCTTAGAAAAATCACAGGAACAACGTTGCGATCCACAAAGCCTGAGTTAGGTGGCTAGGCTCCCTATACAATGAATGGGGAAAGATAGGGGCCTTAAACTGCCATCCACAAAAGCCATCACACTAGTCAGCTCCCTGCTAGCCAATGGCAGATGCTGACTGGATCAGGGCGGAGGTATGTCTTAAGCCCTGCCCCTATCTCTGCTTGCACTCCACAACTGGGAAGCCTCTTCTGGAGTCAAGTGGCTTAGAAGCCAAAGGTGTTTCTTGTGAGATGGAGCTAGGTGTCTGTCTGTCTCCACACAAGGCATCTCGGGGGTGAGGAGGGGGAGCATTTCAAAACCTTTAGCTCAGTGGTTAGGGTACCCCTTGGGATGTAGGAGCCCCCCTGTTCAATTCTCCCCTCCCCTTGGGGAGGAGAAGGGAGTTGAACAGGAATCTGCCACCTCTCTGGGTGGGTCTCTCTCCACTTTAACATTCTCTCCCCACCACCAGATCAGGCCAAACAAGCAAGACAGGCACTCCTCTGCCTACCTTTCCCCCCAGTCTGTGGATTGCATTGGGGCTTAGGTGGGTGATTGGTGCCTGGGTGCCTACAGCGGGGCTGCAGTGTGAATGCCTAGAGGCAGAAACATAGGCCCCGAGGGAATATTTACAGAAGAAATGTAGGTGCTAAATGAGTCTAGGTGGCTACAGAGTTAGGTGGCAGCTGAGCAGGAGTTTTGTGTATAGCAGAGGAGTCTAAAGCTGGGACTTAGGTGCCTAAATATGGGGTTTAGGCATGTAAGTACCTTTGTGGATCTGGGCCTATGTGCCCTCAATTTTTATGGGATTGAACATGTCACTTCAACGGGAACTGACTTCAGTGGGGATGGAGGGCACTGAGCATTTCCAGGATTAGGCCCTGAAGTGACATCTGAATACAGCAATTTGAAAATGGAGCTTTTCATTATCTATCTATTGTTAGACACTCGTGATGAAATGACACATGCAGAAGATGTTTAGAGAGTATTCAGTATCTTTCTATGCTATTAGAAACCTTGATGAATGAAGCATGATATGCCTTAGACCAAATTAATGCAAAAGATGCACAAAACGAGCAGATTCCCTGTACCAACATTCCAGGCTTTTGAAAGGTTAGAAAAAGAATCTTGCCAAGTTAACTGTCAAACAACTGGAAATACAGAATCAAAATATCTGTTACTGAGGAATGATACATTTTACAAAGCTCACCACAGGTTTTACTTTAATTGCATGGAAAGATTTTCTTCTTAACCTGAGCTAATGAAACAACAACCTCCACTTTGAGGAGCAAAATCAATACAAAAATGGTATATGAGCCATCTGCGTTAAACTGCCACAATTTAAATATGATCAATACCCATATAATGATCCACACTCATTGATTTGTTAAAACAGTCTGGAATGATGTCACAAACATCACCTACCATCTTAGGCTAGAAGAGTTGACCAATGTACCTTGGATTTAAAGAGACAGGGCCAGCTGTGGGTCTGGTCCATTCAGTATACATATATTTTAAATTGAAAGTTTGTGAAAGGTACCAGATTGATGGCTTTGGGGACTGGCATACTCCATCCTCAGAACAGCATGCTTCATCATACTGGTCTGCCAGTGCGTTTCAACCGTATCCTGGAGGGACCAGCTTTCAGTGCCTCCCTGCTGAGATTGCCAACAAGGCTGCCAAATCAGACCAAGATTGAAACTGCTGACCTGCCTCACATACTGTACACCTCCATCAGCTGGTCAGTCACTACTGACTCAGGCGGGATTTGTTGAGATTATTAACTGAGGCAGGGACTGTCTTTCCTTGTCCAGAACCCAGCACAATGGGGCACTGCTCCCAATTGGGGTTTTGGGGATTGCTATTATATAAATATTACAATAACAATTATATCATTCAAACTATCTATGGCTGAAAGCCCCAGGATCCCATTATCAATTTCTTTAGCTAACCATTTCTCCTCCTATGGCATTTTTAATTGGGATAATGTTGCTCATGATTCCTTCCCCTCCCCAGACACACACACACACACACACACACACACACACACACACACACACACACACACACACACACACACACACACACACACACACACACACACACACGTCTTTTAGGTTTCTTTTGCTTCCAGAAGGAGATCAATTTGGGATTATTGATCTGAAAAGTATTTATATACATGACGTGTTGGGCGTTATCAGTTTAGTTAATCTGGGGCCATGATAAATGGCTAGTTTCTTTTCATTTGTTTTGGGGCAGTGCGCATTAATCAAAAGCTATTCTGCTCAACGTTACAGACTTCCTGACACACTGGTGTGCTTGAAATAGCTGGCAATGAGGAAGAGCAGAACGGTCATACAGAACATGGAATAGTACAGTCAGTGTATACACAATACATCAAGATGGCCACTGTACATTAAAATTAAAGGAATGACACTGTAGGTCAGTCTTGATACTAACAATGAAAAAGGTCAGAAGGGCATTGGATGAATGAGGCCAAGGTATTACATCACTATGGTGAATCTGGAGGGGTTTATTGCAGTTTAGTGACAAATTCAAGACATATAATATGCCCTTCTCAATGAGTCTGTGTTCTGAACCAATTGTAATTTGGTTTAAATTAATTCAACGTAACATGAAATGCCTAGAGTCAAAAGCTAGATTGGTTCAATAAGCTTCTGTATGTCAGGTAGGATGATCTATCCACTAGTAATGAGGAAAATAGAATCCGTTGTGCTTTAGCCTGATTCACTGAAGATTAAAACAAGGTTATTAAGTATGTGTTTTATTAGATTAGAAAAAGAGTGCTATAGGACACTGTAGGCTACTCTAGAGTAGAGTGCCAAAAAAAAGTATTTTTAAATGGGGGGAAAAAGTTTAACGTTTTTAAAGATGTATGCAAAATATAGTTGTTATTTTACATAGCATTTTTTCATCTGTATATCCCAAGCACTTTACAAAGGTGGGTAAGAGATTATTATCCCTCTTGTATAGAGGTAGAAAACTAGATTCACAGAAGGCTAAAGGCCTTATCAGAGGTGCTGAGCACTTGTAGTGCCCTTCGACTTCAGTTGGAGCTATGGGTGCTCAGCACTTCTGAGAATCAGGCCTTGTAAGTGACTTGCCTATGGCCACTCAGTGAGACTTAAGAATAAAATTTGGTTCTTCTGATTCTCAGTCTGGTGCCTTTTGTATTGGTCCAAGCATCCCCCATATGTTAAAAGGAAGCATGAGATGCCTGGAATAAGTTGGACAGTTTATAAACAAGCCTGCTTCCAGTTTACATGTGTTATTGAATGTCTGAATTGCCCATTAATCGTACTGTATGCCAGGAGCTAATGTAGTAGTGAAAACTTAAGTCAACGATACTAGAAAAGTCATTCATGGCACACACTTTGTGGGAGTGTCAATAAGCAACACTCTTAGCACAGCACCCACCATTAATGCTGTTAAAGGCACTGATACTTGAAACCCCACTTTAATGAGTGAGGTAGGGGAACAGCTGTGAAGGTGTCTGCTTTTTAATGCCATCATTCAAAGGAGGAAGAGGGCCAACCCTTGAGAATTAAAAAAAAATATTATTAGGGAAAAATATTTAATCCATCTGAGGCCTCTTTACAATTTGTAAGTACTAGAGTACATATCCTGAGTAGGAATGGAATTCATTCTATCACAGAAAAGCACGCTCTGAGATAGAATATTGTCTCTAAACTGCAATCTGAGATCCATTTGTCAAAACCCAAAGGATGAGTTTTAAGACCCAACCTGAAGGTTTCTTGCATCACCTGTCTGTGTACAAACCTTCTTCCACACTTTATATAAATGCTTAGAAACCTCGCCAGCAGCCTTGGTAAAGAGAAAAATAAACAGAGTGCTTCATTAAAGATGAAAAGTGAAACCAGTCTAGAGAGCTGGGTGCTAGTAGTTATGTCTCAATTAACTCATAGATGATTATTCAGAATCAAAATGGAAATCCACTGAGCCAAATGTTTTAAGTGGGAGGAGAAACAAAGTTGTTTTTAGTTGACATTAAGCACTGAGCTCTGTAAATCAAGAACTCTAACTTTTTCATAATTGACACCTCCGGTCTCCCCCCTTTCCCTCCCACCATGAGCCCTTTCCTCTCTAGCTGGAGCACAGGGAGCCCTGTGGAGCACAGTTCCTTGGTGCACAGGGTGCATGAAGCCCCTGAGTGGGTGTTTGGTATCCTACCCTCTACACCACACAGCAGAACTGTGCTGGTTCCAATAAATTCAGAGACTTCTGCATCCTTCATTTTTGCCAGTAGTAATTAGATCTAGCTGACAATATGACGCTTGAGATTGCAGCAGTAGCTTTGCCCCTGTTGTTATAGATCGGAGCCTAAATGGAATCTTCTGGGATTAGGTGCTTTTTCTTACCCTGTGTATTAAATAAGGAAAGAGAGGTAGGTTCTTTAGTATCTTCCCAATCTGCTAGCCTACAAATGTGAATTATTTGCTTTTGTTTTATTTAACAAAAAGAAGGTCCAGATAGGTGTCCAATCTGCATGCTCAGGACAACTGGTAAACGACAATATAAGGGAGACAAGACCTTTTCACATCGATTATTTCTGAAGTATAGCTTTGCAATTTACAAGACTCTAAAGCATGTCCTGATGGATTGTGATTTTGCTTGACCTTTGCTTGAGTATAATACCAAATTCAGAAGCTTATCCCAAAGAACACTGTTTAATCTCAACAGACTAGACCACAACTAATTTCATTTTTCCTCAGTAGCATAACCATTTTAATGCAATTATGAGTAATTAGGGATGGGGTGAAAACATAATTGATTGGCTCATCTTCAATAATTAAACAATTTTTAGTATTTCAGCACATTTTGAGAATATTACTTAAGTTCCTTAAACCCCACCACCACCTCCTTACACACTCATTAAAAATTGCATAATAGATATATAACTTGGCTAAACCTCTGGACGTTAAAAAAAAAATCACTTTCTTTAAAATACAGATGCTATTCTTTACAAGGCACACCGGTTTATTGTCTGATGGTACCTACATAAAAGTTCGTTCAACTAGTGCCATTAATTTTGTGGGGAGTTATAAAAATTATAAGATTGAGTTGACATTTAAACTTATATTTACAGGATGTGAGTTGACACAGTGAGACCTGGGAGGAGCAAAACCTCATGGGAGGAGCAAAAGAAAATATATTTTCACTTAAGATAATGACTGCCATTTCCAGATTCCTATTCAGTACCCAGATATGTAAGATAATATGAATTGCAAAAGTCAAAAATCTTTTCTCAGTATCTGTGTAGGAGAGTGAGGGAAGGGTGACCTGTCTCCTTCCTGTCCGACCCCAACACCTGCTGCCCTCCTGGAAGGATCTAGGGAGGTGAGTTTTCTTTAACAAGAGCCCAAGAAACTTTAATGGAAGTTTGTCTCATTAAACGCAGCCTTTTGGGCTTTCTGAGTGGGAGGCGGGGCGGCTCCAGGCACCAGCGCACCAAGCACGTGCCTGGGGCGGCAAGCCGTGGGGGGCGGCACGCCAGTCGCCGTGAGGGTGGCAGTCAGGCTGCCTTTGGCGGCATGGCTGCGGGAGGTCCGCCGGTCCCGCAGTTTCGGCGGCAATTCGGCGGCGGGTACGCCAAAGACGCGGGATCGGTGGACCTCCCGCAGGCATGTCGCCGAAGGCCGCCTGACTGCCATGCTTGGGGTGGCAAAATAAATAGAGCCGCCCCTGGTGCGAGGGCATCCCAAACTAACTTAAAAGACAGCTTTTCCAATCACTCTCAGAGCCCCAAAATGTGTCCCAAGGCATGGCTCTTACTTCAGAGCCTGGGTGGGTGGGGAAAAAAAGGGGTTCCTTTGCAGAGTATCTCTTATAATTTCTTATAAGGTGACTCACCCTGCAGCTAGCTGTGGTGCCCAAAGCTGACTCCCTTGCAGCTTCTCAGAGTCAGTCTTTGTCCCATCCTCCACCCTCACCCCACAAACTGCTTCAGCTCTCTTATAAGGAATCAGCTGCTTGAGATTTCTTCCCTGCACCGGTGTCTCTGGTTAGCTCATTTAGCAAGCCTGCTCCAGACTTCGTCTCTTGCAGGACAGCTCCCTCACTCCTTGGCTCTCTGCCTTTGAGTGGGTCTGTCGGGACACTCACTGTGTGGCTTTCCATCTTCGTGCACATTCTGGTGGTTCTTGTCGGCATGATGGTCTATACGAAAATGAAAGGGCTGTAAGGTGAGGTATCAACGGTGACCTGGGCATTGTCTGGAGCCATTGGAGTCCTGTGTGGTCAGTGATGAGAAGAAGGTGGATCCCAAACAGATGATAGAGCAGGACTTTCTCCACCCAGTGTATTGCTAGGCATTCCTTCGAGGATCGAATACCACATTTCATAGTCCAGGAGTTTCCTGCTCATATACAGAATAGGGTGTTCCTGACCATGGAACTTCTGGGGCAGTACCACTCCCAGGGCCCAGTATGAAGCACCCGTGTGTAAAATAAAATCTTTTGAAAAATCAGGGCTACACACTACAGGTTTGTTACAGAGAATCTCTTTAATTTCTCTGAATCCCAGTCACTCTGGGGGGACCAAGTGACCTGCCGAGAAGCTATTTTTTAATGAGATCATTGAGGGGAGCTGCTAGTGAGGAAAACTGGGCACAAATCACCTATAATACTCTGCCAGCTGACGGAATGTCCAAACTTGTTTGTTTTATTCTCTGAATGGGTGTGTTGGCTAGGGCTTCCACTTTGTCGACCAAGAGTTGTACTTTACCGTTTTCTGCTAGATCAGTGGTTCTCAAACTTTTGTACTGGTGACCGCTTTCACATAGCAAGCCTCTGAGTGTGACCCCCCAGCCCCTTATAATTTTTTTAAATATATTTAACACCATTATAAATGCTGGCGGCAAAGTGGAGTTTGGGGTGGAGGCTGATAGCTCATCACCCCCCATGTAATAACCTCGCGATCCCCTGAGGGGTCCCGACCCCCAGTTTGAGAACCGCTGTGCTAGACACTCTAAGTAGATGGTCTCCTGCTTCCCTTAAGTGTATTTCTTTGGGTTTACAGTTAAATTGGCATCCCGTAGAGCAGGGGTTGGCAACCTTCGGCATGCGGCCCGTCAGGGTAATCCGCTGGCAGGCCACGAGACATTTTGTTTACGTTGACCTTCCACAGATACAGCCCCCTGCGGCTCCCAGTGGCCACGGTTCACTGTTCCCGGCCAATGGGGGGCTGCGGGAAGCGGCAGCCAGCACATCCCTGCAGCCCGTGCTGCTTCCCGCAGCTCCCATTGGCCGGGAACGGTGAACCGCGGCCACTGGGAGCTGCGGGGGGCTGTGCCTGCGGACAATCAACATAAACAAAATGTCTCTTGGCCCGCCAGCAGATTACCCTGATGGGCCATGTGCTGAAGGTTGCCGACCTGCTATAGGGTCTGAAGGATGGCAGCTAAGTCTCTGAGGTGAGTTGGCCAGTTCCGACTATAGACTACCACATCATCCAGGTAAGCTGCTGCATAGGGCTAATGTGGCCATAACACCTTGTCCATTAGTGTTTGAAAGTGGCCAGGGCACTGTGTAACCTGAAGGCAGTATTAATGAACTGAAACAGGCCCACACTGGTCAAGAAGGCAGTCGTGGCATGGAAACTGGGGGAGAGCAGGATCTGTCAAAAACCATTAGTGAAATCTAATGTAGAAATGTATCAGGCTTTGCTGAGCCCATTGAGCACATCACAAATTCGGGGAATAAGGTATACAGTACATTGAAGTCAGGGATCATGTTTATCTGGTGGAAGTCTATGAAGAATCGAACGGTCCCATCTGCTTTAGGGACAAGGATCACATTGGATTACACCAGGGACTTTGATGTTTCAATTATGCCTAGCTTTAACATGTCTTGGACCTCCTGTATTAAATGGGATTTTAACCCTTTCAGGACAGGTACATTTAGCAAGCCTGCTTCAGGCTTCAGCTGGGTTTTATCTGAATGTAGTGGTTGACTAGCAAGGTTTGTCTTGGCAATGGGTAAAGTACGTCCTAGTATGCCCACACCAGGTCTCTAATTGACCTCTCTGGTCAGTGGACAACCCATTACCAAGTTGGATCCCTTTGACCCCTACTGCAACTAGTTCTGGGAGCTGGGGTCCTAACTCCTCATCTCTTTCTGGATGGATGAAGAGATATTCTGCACCCTCCAAGGTCACAGCAGATGGTAGATCTCCTGTGGCCTTTGTCAGTCTGGGTAGTAAACCTTGTAATCAGCTGGCCCAACACATAGAGTACCTCATAGGGGCCCTGAAATTTGGCTAGGAGTTTGCTCTCTGAGCTGGGGAGAAATAGGATGACTTGGTTGCCAGGCTGGAATACCCTCATCCTAGCTTCCTTATTATACTGCCAGGCCTGGCTCTATTGGGCCTGGAATAGTTTGGCCCTGGCAAAATGACCAAGGCACTCTAGCCTCTCTTTCATTTGTAGGACATAGTGGAGGACATAAGTGGGTAGGCTGGGTTTCCCATGACTCCTCGACCAGATCTAAGATACCCCTGGGTTGTCTTCCATTGAGAATTTCAAAAGAGGAAAAGCCAGTAGATGCCTGTGGAACTCCTGTGTGCCACAAATAAAAGCAATTGATCCCAATCTCTGATTTCTGTCCCAACGAACTTTCTTAGCATCAACTTAAGAGTCTGATTAAACCATTCAAGTAGGCCATTGGTCTGAGGATGGTAGGACCAAGATCCAGAGTCAAATCTTTAAGGGAAACAAGACCCCTTGATAATTTCTGAAGGAAGGCCTACCCTGGAAAAGATTTGCAGTAGCTCCTGCACGAGGGTGGAAGTGATAGGGTTCTGCAAGAGAGCAGCTTCTGGTTACTTTGTGCCATAGCTGATGAGTATGAAATAAATGTGACCCCAGGCACTTTTCTCAAGGGGGCCTACGATGTCAATCCCTACCTTATCCTGTTACAAGAAGGAGGGATATTAAGGGTGCCTGGCCTCGTTCCTTAGGGGGTACCTTCTGTCAATCCGGGCAGGACAATAAAAATCCACTACTTCCTAAAATATACTCAGCCAAAAGAATTGGGCCAGTAGTTTTCCAAATGTCTTTGCCTTATCCAGATGTCCAGTCATCAGGACAGAGCGCGCTAGTCTCAACAGTTCTTGATGAGCTGGTTTGAGAACCAGGAGTTGGACCTGTGAGGTTGTTTCTTCACCCAGTCCAGAATTTCATTATGTAACATGAAATGGGGAAACTGTTGGATAATAGTGTTCTTAGGTGGCTTCCCCATTGATCACAGCTACCTTGTTGAAACATTCTTGGAGGGTCTGAACTTCATCCTGAGCAGTGATGAAGTCAAAGGTGTCATCTAGTCTAAGGGTCTCTGACTCGCTTTGGGGCGGAGTGTGATGGGGGTCTATTGGGAGGTCTGTTCCAGGGGGTCCTCTTCTCGGGATAGACTCTCTCCAGGCCCCAGGGGTACAGCCCCAGCACAGGCCCAAGTCTTACTGGGCCCTTGAGAGTTGCCTGGGGTAAGGGGCATTGAGTTTCTATTCAGGAGCATGGGGAGGTGTATGCTAATCGTGACCCAGGATTACAGGCCAAGGATGGTGCTCCACTACATCCACCTGGAGACACCCTATGTAGTCAGCTACTTGTAAGATAATAGGGACAGTCAGATAAGTGCATCTTTCCCATGTATGTAGAAGATTTGGTCAGTTCGGTTGGATTAGAAGGCTTTGGGCAGGAACAAATCTTGGTGCAGGAGCATTTGCCCAAAGCCAGAGTCCATCGGCCCATCTATGAGGTGTGGTCTAACTTGATGGGAACCAAGAAGGGTCTTTTGGCATCCCTCTTTGTCAGGTATGAGGTCTTGCCCTGTTGGCCAAAGTGACACCCTAAATAATCACACTCCAGGAGGGGGCACTCTCACTGCATGTGTCTCAACTGCCCACACTGATAACATATGATCACACCCTCTTGAAAGGTAGATGAAGTCCACTCTGGCGCCTGGAGTGCCACCCACTTGAGATCCCCAGGAAGGTAGGGGCTCTGTCCATCAAGGGGGCCAAGTAGTGTGGGCACCTCCATGTTCCAGGGGTGCTGAAACCTAGTGCATCTCCAATTACTCTTGAGTTACCGTGGGGAAGCAGGAAGGGGTGGTGCTCCCAAGGCCTGGGGCCTCTGCCTCCAAAAAGCTTTCTGTCATCTCCACGGCCTCTGCAATGGTTGCTGGGTGGAACCAATGGACCCAGGCTTTTACTGCTACTGGGAGAATTTGTAAGTACTGTTCCAAAACAATGCTATATATGACATTGCCCATGGTCTTGGTTTCTGGTGTCAGCCAGCCAAATCTCAGAGCTGTTGGGTGATGGCCCGTGGGCTGCCTCCTTTTGGAAATATTTCCTCTTGAAACTTCCTATGATAGACCACTGGTGAGAGTCCAAACCAATCCAATATGGCAGGCTTCAGGGTAGAGTAGGACTGGGCTTTATCTGCACATAGGGCCCTGTAAGCAGTCTGGGCCCACCTGGTTAGATAAGGGGCAATCTGGGCGGCCCAGGAGCTCCTCTCATAGCCAGTGGTGGCCACCCCCTCAAATGTTGTCAGGAAGATTTTGAGGTGGAGTTAGTCAGTTTGGTTAGGGTGGGCCCTGGGAGAGACTCAGCAAAGAGCACCCTCGTGGGAGTGCTCAGTGAACCTTGCATGAACAGCCTGGCCACCTTGGCTTGGAACTGTCAATTCTATTCCTGTTTGGCCAGCTGGCCCTTCTCCAGGCACTGATGGGGGATGGGGGGTTGTAAGGCCTCCTAGAACTGATGATTTCACTCCTTCTCTATCTCTTGCTGCTATATTATTAATTGCAATATTTCCTTTCTGGCTTCTCTTGGGAGAGGGGAGATCAAGTCCCTATTCAGACACTAAATGTAGGAGGGTGAGGGAGGGATGGACTGTCTCTTTCCCCTAGCCCTACCATCTTTCCTCCCACAAGGATCTGGGGAGGTGGTTTCCTTTCATAAGAGTGCAAGAAACATTAATGAAAGATTGTTTCATCAACACACGGCTCATTTGGGCTCCTTTCTGGAGGGAGGGGTGCCAAATAAACTTAAAAGGGAAATTCTCCAATCACTCACAGAGTCCCAAAATTCTGTCTCAGGGCATGGCTCTTACCTCAGAACCTGGGTGAGGGGGAAAAAAATGGTTCCTTCACAAAGTCTCTCTTATCAGTTCTTATGAGGCAACTCACTCCAGGTCTAGTTTGTAGCTGCTCTGCCCAAAGCTGACTCCCCAGCAGCCTCTCAGAGTCAGTCTTCCTCCTCTTCCCCATAAGAGCTACTTAGCTCCTTTATAAAGAATCAGCTACCAGGTGTCTCCTGTTGGCTCATTTAGCTAGCCTGCTCCAGGCTTTAATCTTCCGCAGGGCAGCTTCCTCGCCCCCTCTTGCTCCTTTGCTCTCTCCCAATCTGTGTTGCAACTTTAACCCAAACAATGTAAAAACTAGGACGAGCTTTTTTCAACCATAGGAAATGTAGGTCAAGAGGAATGGGCTTCAAGATATCACTGTCAAATTAGGTTTTCATCCTCATGGTTCATGAGGTCCACCTTTCAGTAAGCACAGTCCCACTGACTGTACTGTGTGGCTCACAGTTTGAACACAGTTAGTTACCTTTTCTGTGCCTTCCTCCTTGAGACTAATAATGTCCAAATCAAAATCCTTTCTTAAGCCATCTGTTTTGTTGAAGGTAATGCGCCCTGTCAAACCATCCCACCGTGCCTAGGGACAAATGAAAAAACACACTTCCATTTAATGTTTAGCAACAATTATTCTAAAGCCATTAAAAATGTTACACTTATTAGCGCACCAGAGGACTGTCCCCTTGCCGGGCCCATAAAAAGGGGTGGGGCCAAACCTGTCCCCCACTACACCCTGCCAAGCAGACTGAATGATGTGGAGAAAATCACCAGGGGAGTTTTCCTACCCCTGAGCACTCCCCCTCCCCCATGTGTTTTACTGTGGCACATTGTGATCTGGACATCAGCTGTGATCGTCTGTAAAATGTTGCTGAAGCCTCATTCCCTTCCTCACCAGAATCGGTGGGGTTCATTAGCTGAACCAACTAACCATCCAAAGTTGCCAGAGCATCCAAAACCAGTCTGATTTTGGTTTTCCTCTTTAAAAGTGACACTCATGTCACCCCTGCCAAATCCACTACAGGAGTCCGATGCACAGAATCTCAAATTTCACCTAGCGCTGGTAACTTGTGAAGGGCTTTCATCACTCAGTGTTTGGACTGTTGAACAGATTGTGGTTAAATCTTGTCTAGAGCCAAGGGATTTGGGTCTTAATGCCCTTAGACTCCTCTCAAAATCTCAACCTAAATAACTTTGTTCAGAACATTTTCTGGAGGACTACGTTCATAACTAATATACATGCAGCTGCAGTGGTCACCGAGGAAGTTTTTTTTTTTTTGAAAAAACATGAGACATATCTTATTTATAATTAAAATAATGCTCTTCAAATCATGACCCCAATTCTGCTTCCATAGATATCCATGGCACAATTCCCATTGACTTCAATGGAAGCCAGAAGCAGGCTTTCACCGAAGCTGGCTGAAAGCCCCGTGGTTTACTTAAGTTACACTCAAGTCTTTAATACAAGATTTAAATGGGGCATAGGTGGCGCATCAGAGTTTACATAGACTCTCTGGATCAAGGTGCATTTTAACATAATTAAATTAAAATGCATCTTCACAATTTCCTTTAAACTTTAATATCAGGGAAGAAAGTAAACAGGGACATTTGTTGTACACCGCTACCTCGATATAACGCGACCCGATATAACAAGAATTCTGATATAACGTGGTAAAGCAGTGCTCCGGGGGGGTGGGGCTGCGCACTCTGGTGGATCAAAGCAAGTTCAATATAACGCGGTTTCACCTATAACGCGGTCAGATTTTTTGGCTCCCGAGGACAGCGTTATATCGAGGTAGAGGTGTATATCACAGTATATTCAGGTAGGGTTATTGTATATAACAGTATATAGTAGATACAACCAAGGATAATTCTGAATTGTGGTTGTCAATTCTCTGTTCTAAAACAACCTCTAATGAAGTATAAGATTGCTACATCTTGTGTTCTTTCCCAATATAAACCAAAGATTTGCACCTTTTAAAATTAGACCCATATGCTATATTGCCTGCGGATTTTGGTCCTACCACTGAATCTTATTAACTAGAGAGAAGGATTTGATGGATTTTAAACTGAAAACAATTGTTGTAATCTATTTTTAGAGACCCCCACATTAGATTAATTTCTTCAAAAGTACAAGGAAGATATAAATTATGACATAGCTTCCACATACGTGCCAGCCTTATAATTCTTAAATTACAGGCTTTTCTGCTATGCTTTTCTTTTTTTTCTTCATTTGATTGATCTTAGGTAGCTTTTAAAAAAAGATGCATAATAAAATCAACAAATATAAATTACAGAGTAGTGTAACCACTTCTTGTTTAATCTGTACATAGTTCTGAATCTTCAGGGATTAATCTCAGACACGGGTTTGCCATTACCATGTATCTCAAGCAAATCTGCTATGGTTAGAGCTTGTCTCTAAATGTTATGGAAGTAGGGTGGAATTTTTGAAAGTAACTAAGGAATTTAGGAGCACAAGCTGCCCATTCAGCGGGGCTTGTGTTCCTAAATCACGCAGGAGTGTATGAAAATCCCACCCATAAACAATTAAACATTTTTTTTGAATATGCAGCTCATATTTTGTTTCGGTGATGTAAGATACTAAAATGTGCATCTGAGAAGGAACATGTTGACGCATTTTGTTTTATGAGACCAGTTCAATTTCTTCTTCTGACATGATCACCATCACTTAGTTGTAATGATGGATCTTGTCTAAATGATCATATTTTTTAGACATTGATTTGCCACTAACAATTGACATTCGTCATCACTGTATCACATACCTCACTCCTCCATTAAACATATTATGGTCTTGAATAAAAGAACTACCAGTAAAATTTTCAAAAGTGACTTAGCAGCCTAAATCTCATTGAAAAAATCAATGTGACTTGTGCTCCTAAGTGTCTGAGTTACTTTTGAAAGGAGGATTTAGGATCCTAAATCATTTAGGTGCTTTTGAATGTACATAATTCCATTTCTGTCTGCAAAGATACTGTAAGAATAAAAATGGGGTATTTCCAGACAGTCATATCATAACCTTTTAATGCCCTGAATGCCCTATGAAATTATAGAAAGCCTTCCTCAAAAACTGATGGCAGGATATGGGCCAAAGACTACCCACTTAGGTTCAAATCCTGGTCCTTTTGAAGTCAAATCTCACACTGGCTTCAAGATATGCTCAGGGAAGCTCTATGGCCTATGCTATACAGGAGGTTGTTTTTAGAAATGGTCAGACTAGATAATCACAGTGGTCCCTTCTGGCCCTATAAACGATGAATAAGACCAGAATTTGGCCCCTAAAATGAAATATGCCAGTTCCAAGAAAGAATAGTCCATATTCACTTCTAGGGAAATGATCAGGTAACTCCAGGATGTTGGAGCATATTAGGTATCACATGGTCAGGCAAATGACGGAAAATCAGTTACACAGTTCTCAAATGTAAATAACTAACAGAAATGAAGCAGAACTTTCAGTACAGTGAAAATTCACATAACTGTGTAACAGTGCAGCAAGATTTCATGCTTTTATATGCAAGATTTATAGCAATTTTAATGTTTCTAGTGTCATTCCATGTTAAATGTTACAAGGTATAATAAAAGTGAATCAGAATCTAATCAGGCAATTCATCAAAAGAAATAGCTTTTTTGCACTTTGTCCTTGCTTTTGACTCCAGTAGAAGTTAGGGCACAATTTAAAACGCTGATGTATATTATATTCCACTTAATTTTGGTTGCTTTGAGTATGGCTGTAGCTTAATTAAAAATACTTAATTTCATTAATTTGTGTTTGCAGTATCCTTCTCTTAAATCTCAAACTTAGGGTCTGCATCCGACAATAGTACCATGGTCAAAAGAGGTCAGGAAATGAACTCCTACAATGCTTTTCATTCGGGGTCTTGTTGGCAGCAGTAGGACAATGCAGTGATTAACAGAGGTTCACAATCAGATGCACTACTCTAAAATAATATTTTATCATGTGATTAATATTTTCATTTCTACTTTCTTTATATTTTCAGTTCATCAACCAGAATCAATATTAAGCCTTAGTTCCATCCAAAGCCAATCAACAGATCAATAACAAAGTAAATAGTTTCAGTTGCAATCAATTTTCAGTAGCTGACAACTTTAGAGTTCAATGTTCTCTTGTGTTTCCGATAGACTTCATTTTCCATTTTCAAACCTGAGCGTTAGCAAGGTATAACTAGAGCAAGTAATTATAATGTGTAGTACATATAATACTCTTAGTGTCATGAGGAATGAATACATATTTATCTTCAGGAGGAATCTCTCTAAATTCAAATCTCAATGTTACAAATGTACCCAGACAATCTTATGTTTAGACCATGCTCCATTACCATTGACATCAAAACATTAATCCTTTCTCAGGCAGCGTGATGGGGCATACAAACCCCACTCTGGTTGAAATAAGCAATACAGTGTCTACACTGACACTTCGTTGACCTAATTACATTGACCATGACTCTACACTGCTCAGGGAGGTGGTGTTACTATATAGGCATAGAGAGGCACTTACGTTGGCAGGAGCCAAATTTAAGTGAAGATACTTCCACAGCTAGGTCAATGCAAGGCAGCTTACATTGACCTAATTGTGTAGTGTAGACCAGGCCTCAAAAAGAGGTATGCCCTGGGAGGAAGTCAACCTGCCATAACTCTGCCCAACTATTAGTTTTATTTTTATGATGTATTTATTTTGATGTATTTAAAATATGTCTATCCAAAGTACTTCAATTAGCTGCTTGCAGCATTCTCTCTCGCTCACTGGTTATGTCTAGACTTCAATCACTGTGGGTGAGTTAATCTAACTAGCTTGGGTCTCAGAGCAGTGAAGCCAGCATGAACTGCATAAACCCTCTCGGAACTGTGCGTAACTATTCACAGGGCCAGCCTGTGCTAAAGCTGCTGTGGCTTCACTGTTCTGGGATCTGAGCTAGCTAGATTCAAGCTAGCTCAGGCACATTGACTTGAACTGCAGTTACACTAAATGATTGCTGTCTAGACGTACTCTCTGTGAGACTAGTATTACAATGACAGTCGTCATCGGTAGTGGGGGATTTTAGATTTCAGAATCTCAGCTTCTTCAAAATGCCATAGCAATAGAAAGATGTAATCAAGCAATCTTTACTTTTAGGATCTTAAATTATCCCCAGAATATTTACTATGGGATCTTCAGAGAGAGTCTATAACAGGGCTAAAAAAAACCTAGATAAATTCATGGAGAATAGGTCCATCAATGGCCATAAGCCAGGAGGGGAAGAGATGGTGTCCCTAGTCTCTGTTTGCCAGAAGCTGGGAATAGGCAACAGGGGATGGATCACTTGATAATTACCTGTTCTGTTCATTCCCCCTGGGGCACCTCGCATATCGGAAGACAGGATACTG
This sequence comes from Emys orbicularis, assembly GCF_028017835.1. Lineage (NCBI taxonomy): Eukaryota > Metazoa > Chordata > Testudines > Emydidae > Emys > Emys orbicularis. The sequence continues at coordinate 199,724,477 of NC_088683.1, forward strand.
GGCTAGATGGACCTTTGGCCTGACCCAGTATGGCCATTCTTATGTTCTTATGAGAGACTTGATGTCTGTACATTCCCTCTTTTCTATTGATTTTTCCATGTTCTCCAATATTCTGTGTAACGTGACTTTTTCCTGGACCTGTCCCTTGGTTTTCCATTTGGCATCTAATCAAGCACTGCCTCTTCAATCTCAAGCTTCATTTCAACTATATCCAATTTCAACTATATCCAACTATATTTGTGGGTAATACACGAATGGGAAACACCGCAGGTCTCCATGATCTATCCATAGGTGGTGGTGGTTTGAGAAAAGCATGGGAGAGGAGGAAGAGCCAATGCATATGTGTGTGAAATATATAGAATATGTATGAATATATGTGACTAAGTACTTGCAAAATGATTAAGGTCCAGGTTACCACAACTTTAAATTAATAGCTTTTAAAAATAACCAGCCCAAATGATCACTAAATATGGCTGTTGGCTGGACTGCTTGATGTAAATGCTGCTTTAGAACTACACCCACTACAGAAAATTCATTCTCTTTGCCATGCATCATTGAGATACTGCACAACATCAAGCTCAAACTCAGTTGTGTGAAAGGTCTTCTGACATTTTGCATCTGTCACAGGACAGTTGAATTATTATATAATATTAAAGCAGACCAAAGGGATGTTAAGCTGTATCTTGTGTGGAAATGTGAAATATATCGTTGGTTACAAATGCTAAGTGACTTTGTCTCCCTTCTCCCCAAAAAAGCCTTGCAGATATAACTAGGCAGCTATAAATAGCACTGTTATTGACCTGAGAGAGTCACAAAGCTGACAATGAGCCACATTTAAAAAAACAATAGCCTCTACATTTTGCATAGTCAATTACTGTGCTTGCAGGTGCAGCTGGAATTTGAGCATTTAGGGCCGGATCTTAGAATCATAGAATCATAGAATATCAGGGTTGGAAGGGACCTCAGGAGGTCATCTAGTCCAACCCCCTGCTCAAAGCAGGACCAATCCCCAACTAAATCATCCCAGCCAGGTTTTCAACAAGCCTGACCTTAAAAACCTCTAAGGAAGGAGATTCCACCACCTCCCTAGGTAATCTTAAGGCCACAGAAGTTGGTTGGAGCCTTTCTATTGACTTCAGTGGGTTTTGGATCAGGCCCTTAAACTATCTATTTGGACTCTCTCCATATTGCTTGTGTAAAATTATGGATGCAAATTCAGAGACTTGGTTGAGGCCTCATTAGAAATGTGGATCTTGAAATCCAGTTTTCCTGTAGACAGTGAGCAGTTTTCTCTGTGTAATAGAAATTTTGGAAAAGGTCCCCGCTGAAGATAATGGAGTTATGCTGATTTGCACCAACTGAAGATCTAGCCCATTGAGTATGACTATATGCTTAAAATGAAGAGATCATTCATGGTCTAGTAGTTAGAGCAGAGACTAAAAGTCAAGAGGCCTTGGGATGAATTCCTGCCAGTTGCAGATGCTTGGCACTTGTCAAGGTCAGGCCTTTAGTTGTGTCATTGCTGCCTGACTATACCAAATATGTGAGGCAAAATACACTAACAGTGGTGTAATAATCATTCACCGTCTCTTTCCTCGTTCTTGTACTTATCTCTCTCTCCAGCCCTTTGTCTTTCTTAAACTTAATAGAAAGTTTGAGGAGGAGGAATTCAACAGCAGAGTTTGAGGGAAAACAGATTATTCCTCTCCTTTGTCTTTATCAGCACTTCCTGATACAGAATGGAAGGGTGACCATTTTCTCTGGCTTTGACTTAATAGTCAAATGTGTGATCAGGACCCTATTGTGTTAGGTGCAGTACAAATCCAGAGGTAGACATGGTCGCTGCTCTGAAAAACTTAGAATGCTAAACTGGAAAACAGAATAAAATTCCAAGGGTTATGAGAATTAATGCACATGCTGGGAAGATATAAATTATATTATTTGATTGGCAGTGGTAGTTAGGAAGTTGATGAGAGCTGCTTTTCTCACTCTTAGCTTTTTGCTTAACTAAGTTTTGCTTTTTGACTAGTACTATAGAGCTACTATTTGTCATCACAACACATTATTGAACAGATATTAGAATAAGCTCTTTATCAATTTTATTACTACTCTCTTCAAACAGCATTTAGGGCTGGTCTACACTGTGGGGGATCAATCTAAGATACGCAACTTCAGCTACGTGAATAGCTTAGATCGACTTACCGCGGGATCGATGGCTGTGGCTCCCCCGTCGACTCCACTTCCGCCTCTCACTTTGGTGGAGTTCCGGAGTCGACAGGGAGCGCATTCGGGGATCGATTTATCGCGTCTAGACGAGACGCGATAAATCGATCCCCGATAGATCGATTGCTACCCGCCGGATTGGCGGGTAGTGAAGACATACCCTAAGTGACAGTGCTGAGTAGTTCAGCAAGCCCAGTGAAAACAGTTCTCAGACAAGACCAAAGTCTGGACTTTGATAACGCTTGCAATTTTATTTTGCTGTTTTAAGTTGATTGTAAAACACAGTTAGATGTAAAGCTATATAGAGTGTATTGTATTAGGTATGTGATGGGCCCCAGTTTTTTTTTAATGCCACCGTGTTCTAGAAATGCTTCTCAGATATACTGTTGAATCACGTGTCTTTCCCATTTCTCATACAGTTTTTATCAACTTCACAAAATGTGTACAATTCAGGTGTCTGAAAGATTTAGACAAACCTTGGTTTACTGTACTACACACATGGACAGGAAATACTGTAGCTCACTTCTCCAAGACAAAACTTGCTAACACAGTATATAGCCAATTCCATTGTAAGCCATGTTGAGCAGTAATGAATAAGAGAAAGTTTGATCTTCCTTTGGTTTATTAGTCTGCAGTCAAAGTCCCTGATTTTTTAGAATTGTAAAGAGATCCCTCACAGTTAACTGATGATATTGCTTTTGGTTAGAGTTGAAATTGTAATAGAAAAGCTGCTTAAATTCTCTCATCAACTGAGTGACTCATACAATTAGTCTTTTTACTAAAGTTGACATCTTGGGGGTTAAATAGCATAGTGGGTTAATGCATTACCTTTCCTCTAGCTAGGATCAAATCCAGCACAAAGAATAAGAGAAAAAACGTTTGATGGTGCAATTTTATCTGCCTCACCTAAAACCCACCACATTTGGCAGCGTCTTTACTTGGGAGAGGTCCAGGACTGAGAGGGTGTGAAGAATATCTCTAATTAGGATTGAAGTGGGAAGGGAGAGTTATCTGGTGAAGCTTGTTTATATACACTAGCTCTGACCCCACTTATAAGACTCTTGTTTTCATGAGCACCATGTTCACTTAGTTTTGAAAATGAAAGTTGGAGAGCTAGTGAAAGAAATGGAGGCGAGTGGATTTCTCATGAAAGCTGAAGTTCTTTGAACTGTTCAGCAACACTCATTTTCAGAGCGGTTTGGGCTACATGGCGCGCAAGAGTAGTGAAGAAAAGTTTTGAGTGTGCCATTTCAGTGTGAAATTTGACAAAATGATCCCTAATTACTTGAGGGTGACAATTCAGGTGTCCTTGTTTCAAAGTCTGTGTTGTGAAATGCCTTTGAGGAGATTCTTCTTGGATACATGTCTTCAATGCTTAAATCAGACAGCTTAAATTTCCTATCAAATAAAATACAAAGGGGAAGTGGGTTGAGATTTGAGGGAAAAGCGTAATTTTGTAAGGTATTCTTCCCACTAGGAACTAGGGTATTGTACATTTTTCAGTTACCATTACCAAAGTGACAAAGTGCAGCACAAAATATTAAAACAATTATTATTTATGTTATGGTACAGTACTATTGGTTAGTGTTAATTGGTTTGAGACTGGGATGCCATTGTGTGTTATACACTGTATAAGTAGTAACATAAGAACATAAGAACGGCCATACTGAGTCAGACCAAAGGTCCATCAGCCCAGTATCCTGTCTACTGACAGTGGCCAATGCCAGGTGCCCCAGAGGGAGTGAACCTAACAGGTAATAATCAAGTGATCTCTCTCCTGCCATCCATCTCCACCCTCTGACAAACAGAGGCTAGGGACACCATTCCTTACCCATCCTGGCGAATAGCCATTAATGGACTTAACCTCCATGAATTTATCTAGTTGTCTTTTAAACCCTGTTATAGTCCGAGCCTTCACAACATCCTGAGGCAAGGAGTTCCACAGGTTGACTGTGCGCTGTGTGAAGAAGCACTTCCTTTTATTTGTTTTAACCTGCTGCCCATTAATTTCATTTTTGGCAACGTTTTTCAAAATTTTAGTGATTTTTTTCCACTTGTGTGGCCAGCTTACAGCACAGTCTATCTTTTTCAAAAATTTGAAATTGATGAAAATATTTTTCAAGGAAATTGTAAAAGCTTTCAAAAAAATGCTCTGCATTTTTCAACCAGCTTTCCTGGTAACTGTCCAAAAATAAACTCCCTAAAACCTTCACCAAATCCAGATAATACAAGCCTCTGAGGCTGGGGAGGATCCAAAGGGATATCCAGTTCTGCCAGGAAAAAAGTCCTAGCCTCTTTAAACTCTCCTCATATGGGACCCGTTCCAAACCCCTAATCATTTTAGTTGCCTTTCTCTGAACCTTTTCTAATGCCAGTATATCTTTTTTGAGATGAGAAGACCGCATCTGTCCGCAGTATTCAAGATGTGGGCGTACCATGGATTTATATAAGGGCAATGAGATATTCTCCGTCTTATTCTCTATCCCTCTTTTAATGATTCCTAACATCCTGTTTGCTTTTTTGACTGCCACTGCATACTGTGTGGACGTCTTCAGAGAACTATCCACCAAGATCTCTTTCCTGATTAGTTGTAGCTAAATTAGCCCCCATCATATTGTATGTATAATTGGGGTTATTTTTTCCAATGTGCATTACTTTACATTTATCCACATTAAATTTCATTTGCCATTTTGTTGCCCAATCACTTAGTTTTGTGAGATCTTTTTGAAGTTCTTCACAGTGTGCTTTGGTCTTAACTATCCTGAGCAGTTTAGTATCATCTGCAAACTTTGCCATCTCACTGTTTACCCCTTTCTCCAGATCATTTATGAATAAGTTGAATAGGATTGGTCCTAGGACTGACCCTTGGGGAACACCACTAGTTACCCCTCTCCATTCTGAAAATTTACCATGTATTCCTACCCTTTGTTCCCTGTCTTTTAACCAGTTCTCAATCCATGAAAAGATCTTCCCTCTTATACCATGACAACTTAATTTACATAAGAGCCTTTGGTGAGGGACCTTGTCAAAGGCTTTCTGGAAATCTAATTACACTATGTCCACTGGATCCCCCTTGTCCACATGTTTGTTGACCCCTTCAAAGATCTCTAATAGATTAGTAAGACATGATTTCCCTTCACAGAAACCATGTTGACTTTTGCCCAACAATTTATGTTCTTCTATGTTCTTATGTTTCAACTAATTTGCCCGATACTGATGTTAGACTTACTGGTCTGTAATTGCTGGGATCACCTCTAGAGCCCTTTTTAAATATTGGCGGTACATTAGCTATCTTTCAGTCATTGGGTACAGAAGCTGATTTAAAGGACAGGTTACAAACCATAGTTAATAGTTCCACAATTTCACATTTGAGTTCTTTCAGAACTCTTGGGTGAATGTCATCTGGTCCCGGTGACTTGTTACTGTTAAGTTTATCAATTAATTCCAAAACCTCTAGTGACACTTCAATCTGTGACAATTCCTCAATTTTGTCACCTACAAAGGACGACTCAGGTTTGGGAATCTCCCTAACATCCTCAGCAGTGAAGACTGAAGCAAAGAATTCATTTAGTTTCTCCGCAATGACTTTATCGTCTTTAAATGCTCCTTCTGTATCTCGATCGTCCAGGAGCTCCACTGGTTGTTTAGCAGGCTTCCTGCTTCTGATGTACTTAAAAAACATTTTGTTATTACCTTTTGGGTTTTTGGCTAGCCGTTCTTCAAACTCCTTTTTGGCTTTTCTTATTACATTTTTACACTTAATTTGGCAGTGTTTATCCTCCTTTCTATTTACCTCACTAGGATTTGACTTTCACTTTTTAAAAGATGCATTTTTATCTCTCACTGCTTCTTTTACATGGTTGTTAAGCCACAGTGGCTCTTTTTTAGTTCTTTTACTGTGTTTTTTAATTTGGGATATACATTTAAGTTGGGTCTCTATTATGGTGTCTTTGAAAAGTGTCCATGCAGCGTGCAGGGATTTCACTCTAGTCAATGTACCTTTTAATTTCTGTTTAACTAACCTCCTCATTTTTGCATAGTTCCCCTTTCTGAAATTAAATGCCGCAGTGTTGGGCTGTTAAGGTGTTCTTCCCACCACAGGAATGTTAAATGTTATTATACGATGGTCACTATTTCCAAGCGGTCCTGTTATAAAACTGCATTCTTACACCCATCTTCCAGAACAGCCTCAATAGCTTTCTGACTAGCAGAAAGGTCAGGTGACCCAGACCCAAGTCCTCTAATTAGACAATGGGAAACATAGCTAATATGTTTTCCACCATGTCCACATAGGGTTGCAATGCCTTTAAAGTACTAGTCTAGTTTCTTTTTTAGTCCATGACTGCAGACTTTCCAGGTCTAGTGGAAGCACTTGAAGACGCTGATCTCTGTACTGATGAAAGATCATGTTTAAGGAAAAAAATAATTTTGTTCTCAGAAAATGTTATGTGCTCATCAGCTAAATGGTCTGGAAGTTCCACTCAGTGTAACTGAAAGTTAGATGCACATCACCCCGTATGGAGTGCTTTTGTATTTTTAGCCTCTTTCAAACTCCTATTATCATTTCTATAATGAAAAATCTCCTCTTTCTTCTCTATCCAATACATGTGACTACATTGTGTGTCTGTTCATATTTTCAGTTTTCAGATTTAGTTTGTGTTCTAGTAGTTGTCATCAAGGGAAGAATCTCCTGGAAATAGCTTTTTGTGATTTGAATCCACTAAACCAGAGTACTGGATATCCTGCCCTTCCCTCCTTCGCTTAGTCAATCCAGCAGAAGCAGCCAAGAAGCGTGATCTGGAAGTGTTCACTTCTTCAGATCACCAATTCTGACCTTCAGTTCCTCTTAGGGCAGCTTCCAAATCAACAGCCAGCTTGGAGATGTGTTCACATCGCTTTTCCCAAAAGAAGAGAAGACTGATTGGGTGAATGTCAAACAGTTCAGAGGCCTGGCTCAGATCAGCACTCAAATGTTAATTGCTTATCTGAACTTTGTTGACTACAAAACTTAGCTAGAAATTTGGCAAGGTTGATTTCTCTCAAGATTTTCACTACTTTCTTCTTCTGAACCCAGCAGATCCAGGATATCCAGTGTACAAAAGACATTTGTGGGCAGGGATGTTCTTTGACTCTCAGGGTATGTCTTCACTACCGACCGGATCATCGGGCAGCGATTGATCCAGTGGGGATCGATTTATCACGTCTAGTCTAGACGTGATAAATCGATCCCTGAGTGCTCTCCCATTGACTCCTGTACTCCAGCTCGGCAAGAGGCGCAGGCAGAGTTGACGGGGGAGCAGCAGCAGTCGACTCACTGTAGTGAAGACACCGCAGTAAGCTGATCATAATTTAGATCGACCCCCCCCCTTAGTGTAGACCAGGCCTCAGAAAAACTTGATACAAGTTTTGCGTGAAGGTTAGGTTGGTGTTGGAGGCAAAGTCACTTATTTTGAGAAGGACCTTGTATCTGTGAAATCCAGTGGAAAATTGACTGGTAACTCCCATTCCTATGCACACAGGTTCTTCCTACTTAATAAATCCATTGGGGAGCTTAGTTCCTCTTGGAAGTAAGTTGTTTTGTTGCTGAAGTTTTTCTGTTCTATTAATCATTTCTTCCCTGAGATGAGAATTCTTTGTACTCCTTCACCATTTGATACAAGCAATAGACATTCAGTTGCTTTCTATTAGCAACAAGAAAAACTGAGGGGGAGGCATTTGAAAAAGCAGCTTGATGACATTGGTGCTGCTCCAAGCAATTTATACTGAGGCGAGTCTCTGATCTTGACCATTTTTTTTCCTGAAGAAGAACTCTGGGTAAGCTCAGAAGCTTGTCTCTTTCACCCACAGAAGTTGGTCCAGTAAAAGATATTACCTCATCTCTCTCATATCCTGGGACTGACACAGCTACAACAACACTGCGTACATTTTTTTTTCCTGGCAGAACTGGATATCCCTTTGGATCCTCCCCAGCCTCAGAGGCTTGTATTATCTGGATTTGGTGAAGGTTTTAGGGAGTTTATTTTTGGACAGTTACCAGGAAAGCTGGTTGAAAAATGCAGAGCATTTTTTTGAAAGCTTTTACAATTTCCTTGAAAAATATTTTCATCAATTTCAAATTTTTGAAAAAGATAGACTGTGCTGTAAGCTGGCCACACAAGTGGAAAAAAATCACTAAAATTTTGAAAAACGTTGCCAAAAATTTTCAGCCAGCTCTAGCCACCACTTTTGGGACTAGGGGATTGAGTTTGGTATTGTTAGAATGTATGCTAGATGGTCATCCTCCATTCCTGTTTTGTAGAAGAAAAAAGCTTGTACCAATGGCAAATTTCCCAGTATCTACTCAGACTGTGATTTGCGGGCATTGTCAAGCTGCTTTTGTAGGCTGGGATTTTCAGTGGGACTTAACCAGTCATCCACTGATTTTCTGGATCCCCTTACCACAGATTCCCTCTGGCCCTTCCTCACCTTCCCCAGATTCCTCCAAGACCTTTTCTACCTAGTAGCTCTACCATTTCCCCTAATGTGAGCGGGAACGGGGATGAGCCACCAATGGTTGTGGGGGGCAAAGACGAGAGACGAGAATCTCTTTCCTCCCCTGCCTGTCTGGAGGCCAGGCCCTGGTACGTCTGCTCTCCCCTTAATGCAGCGGCTGGGAGGGAAATGGTATCTTTCTTGCAGCTCTCCTGCTGCCCGCTTGCATAGCTGTAGCTATCTGTGCTGTTAAGCTGGAGAATTTTTAACCCCCCATCAACAGCTGATCAGCAGCTTGAGGACAGGACCCAGAGGCAACAGGCAGTAGAGCTAGATTCCTGGACTTTTCACTTCACCAATGGCTTCTTCCCTTTGCTCCTTCACAGGGGGCTGGAAGTTTGGGGGAGGCATTGTTGTCTCCCTCTATCCTAGAGCTGGAGGGAAATGTTCTTACTCTCCCTTATTAAGCCAAGGATAGGCCGCTATTTATAGAGCAAGACGAATCATTTGCTTCTATTCCTTGTATTAAGGGGAACTTATATTCCTCTCTATCTAACACAAACAGTTTATTATTTTTCGTAAAGGAGAGACGAGGTAGGAAAACAGAAAACAAGTACACTCAGAGCCAGCATTTCCAGAATGTGAAAAACATCCATTTTATCCAAGTTTGCAGCAAGCTGTGAACAGGGCCGGCTCCAGCTTTTTTGCCGCCGCAAGCAGCGAAGAGAAAAAAATAAAAATAAAATAAAATAAAGCCGCGATCGGCGGCACTTCGGCGGCTGCTCTACCGACGCCGCTTCATTTTTCGGCGGCAATTCGGCGGCCGGTCCTTCCCTCCGAGAGGGACTGACGGACCCGCTGTCGAATTGCCACCGAAGACCCGGACGTGCCGCCCCTTTTCATTGGCCGCCCCAAGCACCTGCTTCTTGCGCTGGTGCCTGGAGCCGGCCCTGGCTGTGAATCACCATCATGCTTCTGAAGTGCAGATGCAAGCAAAAGTTAAGAAGATAAAGATCATTGCATTGTATAATCTCATCATGTTGGTACTGAGTCCAATTGCTGTCCTGGGATTTTCAGGCTTGCATATGTCCATGGGGAGGTGGATACATTCTTATTTATACTGAGGGTAGTATCTGGGAGCCCAACTCAGGATCCCCGTTTTGCTAGGGACTCTACAAACACAGACAAAAATACAGACCTGCTCCAAAGAGTTTACAATTCATCGATTCCCAGGCCAGAAGGGACCAGAGTGATCTAGTCTAACCTCCTTTATGAGACAGGCCAGAGAACTTTCCCCAAAATAATTCCTAGAGCATATCTTTTAGAAAAACATCCAATCTTGATTTAAAAATTGCCAGTCATGGAGAAGCCATCACAACCCTTGGAAGTTGTTCCAATGGCTAATTACCCTCAATGTCAAAAATTTACAACTTATTCCCAGTCTGAATTTGTCTAGTTTCAACTTCCCGCCACTGGATTGGGTTAGACCTTGTTCATTAAATTGAAGAGCTCATTATTAAATATTTGTTTCCCATGCAGATACTTACAGACAGTAATCAAGTCACCCCTTAGTCTTCTCTTTGTTAAGCTAAATAGACAGCTCCTTGAGTCTATCATTGTCACCATAAAGCATGTTTTCTAATCCTTTCATCATTCTTGTGGCTCTTCTCTGAACCCTCTCCAATTTATCTTGAATTGTGGGCACCAGAACTGGACACAGTATTTCAGCAGCAGTTGCACAAATGCCAAATAGAGAGGTAAAATAACATCTGTACTCCTACTTGAGATTTCCCTGTTTAGGTATCCCAGGATGCATTAATGCTTTTGGCCACAGTGCCAAGCTGATTATTCATCACAATCCCCAAGTCTTTTTTAGAGTCACTACTTCCCAGGCTAGAGTCCCCCAATCTGTAAGTAATGGCCTACATATAGTTTGCTTGCGCCCAGTTTATCAAGGGATCCAGATCTCTCTGAACCAGTGACCTGTTCTCTTCATTATTTACCACTCCCCCAATTTTTGTGTCATCTGCAAACTTTATCAGTGATTTTATGTTTTCTTCCACACCATTGATAAAAATGTTAAATAATGTAGGGCCTGAGGGCTCCCACTGGAAACACACCCACTTGACAATGATTCCCCATTTACAATTACATTTTGGGACCTATCAGTTAGCCAGTTTTTAATCTATTTAATGTGTGCTATGTTAATTTTATAACATTCTAGTTTTGTAATCAAAATGTTGTGTGGTACCAAGTCAAACACCTTACGGAAATCTATTACATCAATACTATTACTTTTATTGACCAAACTTGTAATCTCATTAAAAAAATCAAGTTAGTTTGACAGGATCTGTTTTCCACAAACCCATGATTTGCATTAATTACATCACTCTCCTTTAATTCTATACAATGTAAGTACATTAGGAATTTAGTGAAATTCTGCCTTATTTATATATCTTCAGGAGGATGAGTTAGAATCTACCAGTCTTCTTTGGATCCAGAAAGAACCTAGAATAAGTTCTCTTCTAGGTTTTCCTGAAGTGAACCTAGTATGATGGGACTTAATACTACCAGACCTTTTTCTTTGTTGGTGGTTTAGAAAGATGCTTGCAAAAAGAAGTCAAGGGACTTCTTTGGAGTCTGAGGAAAAAACTCTTTATTACCATTTGAGCCTACTTGTCTTAAATCAAGCAGCCCAAAAAAATCAAAGAAATCCCTCTTCTAATCTCAGAGATAAGAAGGCTCTTGTGCTTGCAGGCATGCATTGTGTTTGGGCTAGACTTTTCTCAAAGGGAGTCCTGGGGCATATTTTTGGGGAAGAATTATTGCAGCTCTATTGAAGCTTGAAATAAATGTAATTATACTATAATAAATAATAATAATAATATCAAAGTTGGTAGTCCCTGGACTGACCCAGTGTACCTATATTGTTGATTTCTAGGGTCCTGAGCCTAAATAAGGAGATTGTTCAATTCAGAAGAATCCTCAGCAAATTTTGCTAATGATTTTTTAAATAATTTAGTGCCATCAGACTAGATTATTCCTTGATCTAGAGTTTATATGTAAAGCTCTTAAACACAGATTTCTTCTAGCTAATAGTCCTTGAGGAAAATCTTGTTATAGCATGAGGTAAATGAAAGTTTAGGGTGTAAATGCTTCAAATTTCTTTTAATGTTTCTTTGGAGGTTTGTGATTTGGAGAAGAGGGATTTCCTAAAGCCTCTCAAAAAGATGCAACACAAACAACAGCTAGGACTGTCACAGCCTCCCATGTCATGTAGGATATTAGCCACTCCTTCTTTGTTATCATCTAGATATTGAACTCTGGACCTTCAGAGCTAAAACTTGAGACTTGCCTTCCTTCCTCCCACTACCTTGCATTGGAAAACAGCAACAGAGACATTGTCTGCTGTGGGAGGAGATTTCCTGGCATGGAACCAAGAAGCAACTTTGTGCTGAAAACCAGACTGTTGGTGATATGGGCAGGCGGGGGCATGAAGGTCTCCTGCTTGGATAAGGGTGGGCGTGGAGAGGTCTTTCTTCTGTAGCTGGAAGTGGGAGGAATTGGAAAGTAGGGTGGTGTTGGTCAAACAGGTAGAGAAGAAAGAGGGGAACCAAGTGAACTCAACCTTCTTTGCAGGGCCAGATTAACTCTCCTGTGGGCCCAGGGCTATTAGATTTTGTGAGGGCCCTGTGTACAAGTCTTTTTCCTGGGAGGGAGTTTGGTGCAGGAGGGGGCTGTGGCAGGGGATTGGGGTGCAGGAGGGGGTGCGGGGTCTGGGAGGGAGTTTGGTGCAGGAGGGGGCTGTGGCAGGGGATTGGGGTGCAGGAGGGGGTGCGGGGTCTGGGAGGGAGTTTGGTGCAGGAGGGGGCTGGAGCAGGGGGTTGGGGTGTCGGAGAGGGTGTGGGGTCTGGGAGGGAGTTTGGTGCAGGAGGGGGCTGGGGCAGGGGGGTCGGAGAGGGTGTGGGGTCTGGGAGGGAGTTTGGTGCAGGAGGGGGCTGGGGCAGGGGGTTGGGGTGTCGGAGAGGGTGCGGGGTCTGGGAGGGAGTTTGGGTGCAGGAGGGGGCTGGGGCAGGGGGTTGGGGTGCAGGAGGGGAGTCTAACCTGGGGCAGGGGGTTGGGGTGCAGGAGGGGGTGCAGGGTCTGGGAGGGAGTTTGGGTGCAGGAGGGGAGTCTGACCTGGGGCAGGGGGTTGGGATGTAGGAGGGGGTGTGAGGTGTAGGCTCCGTCTGGGAGGCGTTTACCACAGGTGGCTCCCAGCCGGCGGCGCAGCAGGGCTCAGGCTGCCTGCCTGCCATAGCCCCATGCCGCTCCCGGAAGCGGCTGGCTGCTAGCACGTCTCTGCAGCCCCTACAAGCACCGCCTCCATAACGCCCATTGACCGGGATGGTGCTGGGGGCGCGGGCAGCACGCAGAGCTGACTCCCTCCCCCGCCGGGGACCTCAGAGACGTGCTAGCAGCTGGCTGCTTCCGAGAGCAGCGTGGGACTATGGCAGGCAGGCAGCCTGCCTGAGCGCCCCTTTTAGCGGCCCGGAGATCGCTGCCTGTGATTTATTTCTGCGGGGCCCCCCTTGAGCTGGGGCCCTGGCCTGCAGCCCCTAAAGCCCCTGCCTTAATCCAGCCCTGCTTTTTTGGAATATCTCCTCCTCCTCCTCTCTCTCTCTCTGCTTTTCTAATGTGCACACCACCATATCTAGGAGCTAGATATAAAAGTAATGGCCACATTATAGATGCCAGAAAATTACTGAATTTCTCTCTCCAATTTAAGCAACCTTTTCCATGGGAATCGTGGTGACTGTTTCCAGCAGAAACATTGCTAGTCATTATAATACTCATCTTAGGGTGCCTACTTTGTGCCTCTGAAAATCTCCCCCTTTGGAGGATCTGAAGGAATTTTTTATTTTTATTTTTAGATCAATGAAATATTTTGCAGCACCTGCCCCATCCATAGGAATAAAGAGGGTTTTTTTCTTACTGTTACTAGTTTTCAGCAAGAATAGAGCACACTGTGTTGGGGGGAGCGGTAGAAAAATCTATTGTATTTATCTGTTTAGATTTTATGAGTTTAAGAGGATCCTTTACTGATTTGCTGTTTCTTAACAAGTGGAGGAAATTCAGAATCCAATGTTTTTTCCATCAACAGCAGCACAGAAAAATCATCTTTATTTTTCAGATTTTTTTCATGTTTTAAAGGATCTTTCATTGGGATTTGCCCAGAGAATCTGATCATTAAGGTTTTTAATACTGAGTGTAGAGTAATTTTCAAAGTAATTTATCCATCTTCCTACTGAGACTTTTCTGGCACTGTAGAGAATGAGATTTCTCTCCCTTAAAGACTTAAAGGTGGCAATTTTGCAACAGAAAAGCTTCAAAAACAGACTCCAACGAGAAACTGCTGAGCTTGAATTAATATGCAAACTAGATACCATTAACATGGGTTTGAATAGAGACTGGGAGTGGCTGGGTCATTACACATATTGAATCTATTTCCCCATGTTATGTAGCCTCACACCTTCTTGTCAACTGTCTAAAATGGGCCATCTTGATTATCACTACAAAAGTTTTTTTTTCTCCTGCTGATAATAGCTCATCTTAATTAATTAGCCTCTTACAGTTGGTATGGCTACTTCCACTTTTTCATATTCTCTGTATGTATATATATCTTCTAACTATATGTTCCATTCTATGCATCTGATGAAGTGGGCTGTAGCCCACGAAAGCTTATTCTCAAATACATTTGTTAATCTCTAAGGTGCCACAAGTACTCCTGTTCTTTCTCCCTTCAGTATATGTCATTTCACTTTTATTATAACCAAAGGGCCAAATTCTGTCCTCAGATACATAATTCTCGTCATTTGAAGTTAGTAGAAATGTTTTTTATCTTATATTTCCTTAGGGGTGGTAGAGAGGAAGAAGAAAAGTAGAAATTAGAATTTCCCCTTCCTAACTTTGTTTCCTGCCTGTAGGAAGACTAGGAGAGAAGGAAGACTCATGTTTATCCTTTTCATGTTTACTATTCCTTTCTGTGTGAGGAAGAATTATGCTTCCTTTTTGTTTCCTTTCTGAAGAGAAAAAGACTTTTCCCCCCTCTCTGGGCAATGGATTGGGGGGGAAGGGACAGCAAGCCCAGAAACACTTCAGAGACAAATGAATTAGAAGGTCTATGGAATCTAAGGACTGGTTTACACTTAAAACTTACTTTGGCACAGCTATGCTGTCAATCCCCCCAACCCACAGTGTAGACACAGCCGACAGAAGAGTGTTTCTATTGACATAGCTAATGTCATTTGGGGAGGTGGTGGTGTTACACTGGCAGAACAACTCCTGTTGGCATACGCTGCATCTACACTAGGGAGCTCTGTCGAGGTAGGCTCAGTAGTGTAAATATAGCCTAAGATGAGGTTTGTGAGGATGGGAGGAGTGGTGGTTGAAGCAGCTTTTAGGCTTGACTTAGATGCTTAGGGCTTGTCTACATGGTGGGGTGATGCACTCTATGGGTGTGTGATTTCTAAACTGCGCAAACGTGTTATGCTTTAATTGGTCCATGTAGATCCTGCTGGTGCACTTTAACATAGTGCTATTTGAAACAGTACTACATTAAAGTACATTAGGGATCCGTTAGTGTGCACCAGACACATTCGTTAGCGTGCGCAACACATTCGTACAGTTTAGAAATCACACCCCAGAAGAGTGCACTACCCTACTGTGTAGACAAGCTCTAGATTGAGATCAACAGTGTCCTACTTTCTTTCAGTGAATATGTGGGAGAGGGAGATCACATTTGCTACAGGCATTTTTTTTGGAGCTAGTTTTCTGTCATGAATAGCTGCAGGAAGAGTAGAGCATGGGCAGGGAGCTGTTATAGGGTTTCAAAGCTCTGCAGCGCTGCCTGCTCCACCTGTAAGCCTCCCTTGATCTCACAAGTACTACGGCCCTTATTGCCACAGGCTGTCCCTACAACAGCCTCACAGTGTCACCTTCTGCTCTCCTCTCTTACAGCCCCTGCAGGAGAGGACCTGCCAGGCAGCAATTTTGAACCCCACTGGAACGAGGCACTTTGCTCAATGGTACTTCCACTGCCTCCTGCAAGCTCTTCAGGTCACTAAATGTAGTGTGGGCTTCTTTCTGCTATTGTACACCCCTTCTCCTACAGATCCCCTCCTGGGGAGTCCTATGCAGTTCAAGAGCTGCTGCATGCCTCCTGTCCTTTTGCACTGTGAGTAAAGCTCATGATAGTATCCTCACTCCTTCCCCATCAAACTTTTCAAATAAGGTCCCTGGGGCAAGGGTTGCTCTGGTCCTTACTTTATCCTTTTTAAAGGCAGAAGCTTGGAGGCAGGTACAAGAAATCTACAGAATTTCCCTTGTGGGGGAAAACATAGGAAAAAATAGGCAAGAAAAAGAGGGCAGGAAGGTAAAATGGTTATCAGTACAGCAAAAGAGCAAAAGAACCAATGCTTTGGGAACCTGTGCAGCTGCATAATCAAATGATAGGTAGGGACCTACCTATGACAATCCTTGAAGGAAAGAGCCCTCAAATATTCTGAGAAGCTGCCTGTATCTTGTCTATATTTTATGTGACTTCATGTTCTGGCTGCAACTTGCTTCCAGAGAGATTCCTGATCTCAGTAACATGCCACATCATGCCAGCTACTGTCTAGGTATCCCTCAGCCAGCCAGTTCTGTTCCACTTACACAAGTGCAACATGGGTATAGCTTTGATAGGAATTAAAGCTCTCTGAATGAAGGCAGAATTAGGCTCCAAATGTGGGATGTGGGGAAAAGGAAAGAACCATCACTTCTGACTGCTGCCTCCATACAGCCTTTCCTTTGCAGGAAGAAGAGTTCTGATTTTTACTAATGAGATTCAGTAATGTAAAATAAACTTGTGAGAGAGTGGAAGCACTTCACCCATTTGACAAGTGGGGAATCAGCCTGACAACGGCAGTCAAAGAAAGGTTCACCCCAGTTTCTACAATGGTAGCAGATGGTTCTTCCATAATTTGATTACTGGCTAGCACAATTTAGTGAATGATGAGTACCCCAACTCCATAATAAATATAAATCAAGCAGAAACACGGGAAGTCACATGGGAAACTTGATCGTGCCTGGAGTTTCTTGCTACATTTTTAAGATGGGATAAAGTTGCCATTGAAATGCAGGCAGCAGCCTTGTGTTTGTAAACCAAAGCTCCTAAAGGAGGAAAACAAGACAGAAATGGATATTCTAACTGTGACGTGCAGTCTATATGGTTTTATAAAAACATAATAAGAAGTGAATATAATGTAACTGGAATCGTTTTATAAAAATATGATAATAAGTGAATATAATGTAACTGGAATATGCTTCATGCAAAAGGTCTCTTGTAAGGTATCATTACAAAGCTTATAATCTACTGAGTGTGATCATCCTATTTGTATAAATGTACCACTCTTATCTAAAACTAGAAATATAAAATATAACTCTGAGGGCCTATTGTAATTATGCAAAGTGTGGGCCATTAATAGTGGTTTGGAATCTTGATGACTCCCATTAACCAGGACCATCGTCTGCAGATAGCTGTGTTTACCTGTTAGTCTTCCTGTATATGTGTGTGCTGGCAAGTGGGTAATGAAGTCTTGCAGTGACATGTGATCATGTCACCTGACCTGGAATCCATCTTTAACCTGGTGCTTTTCCAGTGGGGGGGGGGTGGAAACCCAGAGGGACAAAGGGTTCCCGCCTTATGCAAAAGATATATAAAGGGGTGGAAGAGAACCAGGGGGGGGGGGAAGGAGCCATCATGAAGAATCCCCTAGCTACCACCTGAGCTGGAACAAGAGCTGTATCGGGGGAAAGAATTGTGCCCAGGCCTGGAAGGTGTCCAGTCTGAGAAAAAACTTACTGAAGCATCTCTGAGGGTGAGATTATCTGTATTCAGTTTGATTAGACATAGATTTGCGCATTTTATTTTATTTTGCTTGGTGACTTACTTTGTTCTGTCTGTTACTACTTGGAACCACTTAAATCCTACTTTCTGTATTTAATAAAATCACTTCCTACTTAGTAATTAACTCAGAGTATGTATTAATACCTGGGGGAGCAAACAGCTGTGCATATCTCTCTATCAGTGTTATAGAGGGCGAACAATTTATGAGTTTACCCTGTATAAGCTTTATACAGGGTAAAACGGATTTATTTGGGTTTAGACCCCATTGGGAGTTGGGCATCTGAGTGCTAAAGACAAGCACACTTCTGTGAGCTGTTTTCAGGTAAACTTGCAGCTTTGGGGCAAGTTATTCAGACCTGGGTCTGTGTTGGAGCAGACGGGAGTGTCTGGCTCAGCAAGACAGGGTGCTGGAGTCCTGAGCTGGCAGGGAAAACAGAAGCAGGGGTAGTCTTGGTACGTCAGGTGGCAGCTGCCAAGGGGGTTTCTGTGATCCAACCCATCACACTAACAATAGAAATCAGAACGTACAATATGTTCCATAGTGGCATGTAATACAGAATCCAGTGCAATAAAGAACAAAGAGAGGATTACACTGGCTGTAAGCAGATGGTGTACACTTGCCTCTTTTATCAGATTCATAAATCTGGGTCCAAAACGCCATGGCTTGTGTCTGTGGCACTGGAGGGAGCTGACAGTCATTTGGGAGGCACGCTGGGAGGCCACTGCTACCATGTAAACAGCATCATACATCAGAGCTGCTTCAGTCTGCATGAAAAACAGAAGGGGGTTCTTTAATTTACATCCTTCTTCCCCCTCCCCTTTTGTCATCTCAGAACGAATATCCCATTCTACTTATGAGAGATTAAGCTGCTGCTTTTCTGCGACTCTCATGTGAGTCCAAAGTTAAAACAAGAGACAGGCCTTGTTTCTTATGCTTTGTGTTAATTTGTGCTACCAGGTATTGCTGAGCAAAATATTTAACAATCAGATGGAAGAGTGGTCTAGGCGCAGGAATGAGGAGATTTGCATTTTATTCCCATCTCTGCTGTAGATTTCCTGTGTGATACCAGGGAAGTTATTTGGGGTGGAATTTTCACAAGTGCATCAGGCAAAATATTGAAAAGACTAAGTGATTTAGGAGCCTACATCCCATTTTCAGAAGTGCCTTAAAGTCTGATTTTTAAAGGTATTTGGGTGCCTAAAGATGCAGAAACTTGCCTAGTGAGATTTTCAAAAGTGCAGTCAATCCCACTAGTTGCCTCCCTATTTTCAGGTGCCTAAATACCTTTAAAAATATGTCCTTTAGACACTTAGGCTGTTAGGCTCCTAAGTCTCATTAAAAGTCTATAGGACTTAGGAGCTTAAGTGTTTAGTCACTTTTGAAAATGGGACGTTGGCACTTTTGAAAACTTTACCCAAAGTGTTACTGCAAGCCAATGGCACTTGTGTCACTGAGGAGTTTTTGAAAATCCCACCCTTACTCTCTGCCTCAGTGGTCCCTTTATATAAAAGGGGGATAATTTTTACTCACCTCACAGGGATGTTGTCAGAATTAATTCATTAATATGCTACATTATTTATTATAAAAATACTAATTCAGAAGTAAATTTGGGCCTAAGAAAATACTAATGACTTTGCAGATGAGAAACTGGACTCGTTTATATGAACTACATAACTAACACATTTTTTATTCTTTTTCCCCGGTGTTCCTTTGGGAAATTAACAGCTTTGATTCTTTGTCTGTTTCATTTACCTAAGTAAATTACAATGGCATCAGTCTTATCAGCACTGAAGGCTTTTGCTGGCAATCACATGTGATCTGAATGTACTTGCTAATCTTAATATACTGCAGAGGAGGAATCACTCCTGACACCCCTGGTCAGGCTCTGCACAAAACAAAGCTCCCACAATCAAAAGCTAATCAAAAATGTTATAAATGGTGAGATGCACCTCAGGAGACAATAGCAGCTGTACTGTGGGCCAAGCGTCTTTAAAAGTTCCAAACAGATCCTGTTGACTAAGATCCTAATCCAAAGCCCCACGAAGTCAATGGAAAGACTCTCATTGACTTCAATAGGCTTTGGATCAGGCTTGAAATTAGGCTGACTAGGGCACATTCATCTAGGGTTTGACTCTATTTCACTGGAGTTATACCCAGGATGAATTCAGCCTAGAAAGTTTGAGGATTTCTGGTAGAAATGCTTCAGAGCAGATCTCAGTTTGCATCACTATAATGGTCAGACCGTACCATTACTCCAAAATCAGATGCATATATTGTTTGTCAATGGCAGCACTGCCTGCATTGGTACTGTTGGGTATGAAGCTGGAAATGGTTGATCAAAGTTCACTGCTTTATAATTGTTAATATTCATCCATCTTGCTGTGTGACATTGAGCCAGTCACTTTACCTCTCTGTCTGTACTTCCCCTCTGATCCTTTGTTCGTTTCTCTATTTAATGTTCAATCATATGGCTGCACTGAGGAATGAGAGGGCACCTTGCTCCGCTGCATGGGCCACCCATTCTGTGGGTAGCTATGCAGGGGGAACAGAAGCCTCTGTGGGATCACAACATCTCCCGCATTGTGCATGTGGTCAGGAGAGAGTGGAGAATGGCTCTGCACTGGCCAGGATAGCTGTCCACGTGCACTGGGAGATGTATGCTGTGCCAGATATAGACCTACTACTTACCTACTGGAGCAACCAAGTGGCAGATAGTGACATAATCCCAATAATCCCCCAAATACATTCCTGGAAATGCAATTTGAGTGGGGAAAGGCTTTACTGCTGTGAGGGTTGGTAAAATATGGCAGTGGATTGTTGGTAAGAATCTGGTCCAGTTTACAGCAATGAAAATCATCACCCTCTGATGGTAGTTGATGGCCTAGGTGAAATGAGTTGGTTTGTTCTCCTTCAATTTTTAGTAACCACCACTCAATGAAAAAGCCAAACATTGTGTTGGCATGGAGACTGCAACCGCTTTCTTAGCACTAGTAGCCAGCGCTGTTACACTACCCGGCCAGGGTAGTGCAAGCTTGAACTGCTGCCCGTGCTAAACCTGTTCTCTGGTTCGACAAATTAACTTAGTAGGCCTGTCAGCCACCTGCCATTCACTTAAAAATACAACCACATGGAAAAGTCATAAAAACCAAATCAGGGGTGTGCATTGGTAGGGTGTTATAGACATGGCTATGACATCATGGACACTAATCAAAAAGTGACAGTTTTATCCAGGTTTCACAGTTCAAAAATGATTGTGATTATCACAGAAACATTTTGCCGGCTGCTAGTCGATGTGGACTAGACTGAGCTGATATTTTGTAGAAAACATTACATTAAAAAAAAAGGCCACTCTGCATTCACAACAACAAACATGAGTATATACAGGCATTTCTAGTTGGCTAGCCTGAGATCTATGCATTTCCCAGAAGATCTCAAAGCCTCTGTGTGGTTAAAGCCATTCCAGACCGTCTTGCATAACTTGAAGAGCAGAACACATCAGAAATTCTGTGTAATGAACTGTCTTGAGTGTTTCCATCTAACTTTTGCCCTTAATATGGGTTTTTCTATAAAAAAAAAATGATAGCGTCCTACCTCTTCTACAATAGTTAGGCAAAATAGGGTAAATCAGGGGCAGAGATTCAGCCTTTGAATTTCTCATTATTTTGATTTTAATATTTTATTTAGATGATTGCACAGAAATCCAGGTATCTCATTGTGAGAATCTTTCCATTTTCTCCACACCATGCAAGTGCCATTTTGTGAACTAGAAGGGACAAATCTTGCATTAATATTAGAAAGTTGAATCATTGTCCTGATAATGCGTAACTTGTCATTTCCTCACTGTCTAATGAATTACAGCTGTCATTGGCGATCCCTTGAGGCTGAAGATGATCTCTTTCACGGGTCATACGTTCCATGGGTCCTTAGGTGGCTGAGGAATCCGCTCCTTGAGTCACAGGCTAGTTAGCACACATTGCAGGTGGTGTTGGAAGACAAGGTTGGGCCGTGATTGCTGCGTGACAGTTGTCTTTCCTTTCTTACAGCAGTATTATAGCTCTCTACCTAACTAAATAAGTGAACTTGCTATGAATGTTTAAAGTAAGCGCAGCTGATTAGTAACCTTGTCTGTTTATATTGCCTCTAAGACATCTGAGCAAATTTGGACATATGGAAAAGGAAGGTTCTGCCTAATAAAAGAAGAGATCTAAACTCTGTCTTGGACCCCAATCCCGCAATCAGATCTGTGTGGGTGAATGGCTCTGCCTGCACGTATCCTATTGCAGGACTGGGGCCTTCCATTGTAAATTCCTAAGGACAGAGACACTATCTACTCCATCTTGTATATTGCTGTAAGCACAGCAGTAGTGCTTAAAAGAGAATTTTTTTTAAAGTTTTGCTGAAGATAGTTGACCTGGGAAATTCTCTGTAACGATTAGCGTGTTTCAAAATGACACCAGAAATCATTTTGTAATAAAGTCTGGTTCCATACTGCATTCCACATCATTCAATTCATGTTAAGAATGTTATCAGATGCTGGAAAACAAAGCCAAAATCCAGAACCATGTTCGTCAGACTTAATCAATTCAATTGTTTTTATTTGTTCTTTTGATCCTTTGAAGGGGAACCCCCACACACATTTCTCAACAAGATGATACCTTATACTTATCTCTAAATTACATCTTCAAAGCCAGAGTGCTGCTGTAGATTATCGGAATGGAGAAAGAAGGCACTTTTCCAATTTAAAAATGCTATTACCTGCCTACACATACAGTATCTTTCCTTGCAGATTACTAATACTATACCTCTCTGGAAGTTTTTATCTCCTCTTATATTCATCAAATTCTGAACTTTCTTAGAGAAATGAGACTGCTTCAAGTGCATTTGACGAGAGAGATAAATGATAAGCGCAAAGCACCTTGTCAGAGTGCTGTGTAACTCATCTATTCATGTGAGTGTCACTGGTTGTCACATGGCTAACTTCAGCATTGGTTAAAGGAACAAATTCACTACCGTGGTCAAGAAAAGCAATAAATAAATAAAAATGTTAAAAATGCCTCTTTACCTCTATGGATTCTCTTCCAACATTTGGAAAATGGAGTAAGTGGAAAAGCAAATGGGAAACTTCTACCTCTGCTTAAATTTGGTTAAACTTTCGACAGTGCATACTGAATTCTATCCTATATTCCTACTCATGTGAGTATTCCCATTAACTATTTATGTAAGTAAGGGCTGCAGTACTGGGCCCATAATGCTGGGGGGAGTTGTTGGCCACCAAATTACACTTTAATTTTGTTTCCTAAGTGTCTTCCTTTGCTGTCTCTTGCTTTCTTCCCCTCTACCGATCCAGATAAATAAGGGGAATTAAGAACAAAACATCTGTGTTTATCCTTGGATTGGAATAGAACTGGAAAGGCCTCTGTAGCCATCTGCTATAAGTCCAGGCTGTGGTTATTCACTTACTGTCATCATGCCATCCAGGAGGCCAGTTTCTGGTTTGGGCGGTGCCTGCAGCCGTTCCATCGACCACTTTTCAATAACTGATGTAACCTGTGGATTGTCAATGTTGAGCAGGCGAAACCCGGTCATGTTTACTCCACTGTATCTGTAGGGTTCCAGATCTAATGCAAATAGATCCTAAATCATCGTTTAAAAAACAAAAACAAAACACATTTTCAAGATGCTGTATTATTTTTAGAGCAAACTATTTGTCAGTTACAATCAAAGATGCTTGAAGCCTAAACTATACAATTTTTTGTCATTTTCAATCAAATGCTAGTATATTTTTTTCCATTGTATCTCTTCCTTCTGCACTCCTGCAAACAATAGTCACAACATTTGTGAAGAGGGTTTTTTTTGTTTTGTTTTTTACAAATCTCATACCTGGATTGTTGGAACATAAAAATCAGTTCCCCACAACAGCACTATTCTACAAGCAAGCTGCACTTCAATATCTGGTTTTGATTTATCAGTCCTGTCATAACGTTACAGCTATGACAAACCAACATGAAGAATTGGTTGGCCAACATTAAGTATACTTCTCAATCCTAGGAATGAAGATACCAGATGTGGAGAGTAATACAGTTTTACGACTTGCAAACCCCATTTTTCTCCTGCCTTACCAGCTACAGGTAACTTGCTGTCAGTGTGTCTAATGTATGTGTCAGGCCAGTGCAGAGTAACTCCATGTGCATTAGACACTTGAAGTTTGCAGGGCAGGAAAATAATGACTACTGTAAGTGACATAATTCCATGACACTTTTCAAAACTGTATGTCCTGCAATGAAAATATGAAAGGTGCTTGCTAGAGCTGGTTTGCATTTCAGAACAAAATCTTGCTGATATCAGCAGACCAGTGAAGCAACAAATGATCAGGTCATGGCTATGTACAGTCATCACCCTTAAAGTGTCAACATTTACAACATCACAGCGATTTCTTGCTCTGAGTGTAGGGGATATACAGCATTGCCCCAGATATTGTAGCATGCCAACTGTCTGGTAAGTGCTGACTTTTTAAAGTTGAATTCACTAATCTTTTACAAAGGAGGGAACCCCACATCCACTCTTAAAATGTGGTGTGTATTTTTGGGGGAGATAAGGGTGAGTTGTATGGGAAGTTTTTCAAGATCCTGTTTCAAGTTCTAAACATTCAAGGCAAGATGTCTATTTGGCATGACTTCAAGTCATGGAGTGACTTCAAGAGTGATGATGGATTTCACTTCAACATAAATGTTTATCTGATACAAAGAAATAAACAAGTTTATGCATAGGAAGTGATATGAACCCGACATTGTAGGCTGTGTGCCACTAATCTGGGTTCTCTCCTCTACCTGCGGTTTAAAATGAAAACGGATCTCAAGTTTAGATTTCAAAGAACAAATGAGTGATATATTTAATGAAAATTCAAATATTCATATCATAAAAGAAATATGAGGACTCTTCTTCTGTAAGCCTGAAACTTTCTTGTAGTTCCATATTTTTGTTTCCTTATTAAATAAAACTTTTTTAGCCATAGGTTTTATTTGTGAAACACTTGGTGTCACACAACACATACCAGCCTAATCCACTACAGCTGCTGACCTGCAGCTGAAGGACCTTGACTACCTTCTAGTTGCAGCACAGCTGACAAACTCGGAGCAGAGGGAGTGGAAAGAGAATAATGTTATAGGCCCTGATTCAGTCAAGTATGTTGGCATGTGCTTGACCCCCATTAAGTTGGACCTAAACACATGCTTAAAGTCAGGCAGGTGCTCAAGTTCTTTCCTGAGTAAGGACTGATTTGAGCATGTGCTTAAAGTCTTTGCTGAATTGTGGCTTTAACATAGACTGTGCAGAACAAGAGATGGGGCTTCATCTAGAACACAGCAACTCAACCCCAAATGGCAAAGTTTGGATTTGCTCCAAACTTGAATTTCTGGTCTCAGGCCCATTTCTATAATGGGGTAACTCAAAACCCTATACCTAACCCCCACTCCTCTGCCAAATCTGAACTTAATTATTTGGACTCATCTCTACACACTGAACTTCCTCAAATGTGATTTTGTTAATGGGCATTTAATTTTAATTATTTTTATGGAGCACAGTAAGAATTAGTGATGGGAAAGTGTTGGCCAGTTCTGCCAATTCTGATAGATTCTTCAGGACATCACCACCACAAACTACTGGCTCCTGCAGTAATAATAATACTTAGTAATTTTCTAGTGTTTTTCATCTGTAATAGTGACACTCCAAACTCAGAGGGAGATGCAAGATTTCAGCTGTCTTCACTGAAATAGGAGAACCAATGTTATTATCAAAACTCTCAGTATTTCTTACCAGTGTTGTAAAAAAGTAGTGATAGTATTCGGTCATCATTCCCATGGAAAGAATCTGTTGAAAAAGAAAGTCAAAGGGTGAAATTGACATTCTAAATAAGAAATAGCCTGAGTTGACCTTGTAGTAGGGGCTTTCAGTGATTAAGGTTATTTCACTGTCTTTTGAAGAGCACAGGATCAACTTGGAACTATAGAATGCAGTTTACATTGACTACAATGAAAACTGCACTTTTCTTAAGAAGGAACATATGTGATTTTTGATTAAAACTAAAGATTTTCATTACCTCTCCTCAAGAAAGAGAACAAAGATTGAA
Organism: Emys orbicularis; assembly: GCF_028017835.1. Lineage (NCBI taxonomy): Eukaryota > Metazoa > Chordata > Testudines > Emydidae > Emys > Emys orbicularis. Next base: position 199,750,226 of record NC_088683.1, read on the forward strand.
AAAGTTCAGGGAAGGGAAAACTGGCTAGATATTTGGGATGTGGGGGTGGTGGTAAAAGAAGTGTGCTGTTGTTTAGTCTGGAATGGAGATGCCTTGGAGGGAATGTGATTGAGGCATACCAAATGAAGGGGAGAGAATACTGATTTGACATTCCTTATAATGGGAGAAAAAGACACTCAATGAATGTGTATGCCAGTAAACTTGACAGAAGAAGAAATGATTCTTTAAATAACACATAGTCAACTTGCATTCAATTCTGCAGGAGGTCGCCAAAGCAAATAGTGCAAATAAATAAATAAATACATAAATAAAAAATGGATCTGGAGTGACTTCAAGTGCTAATACAGTCTGAAGCTATGCAAACTGAGACAGTGTTTCAGTGGTAATTAAGCTTTGTTTAAACACAAGCTGATTACCTTTGTGAGTTGAGGAAGGAATTCTTTTTCTGCCCATGTCATTAAATTGGTCTACTGGTTAGGGTGCATTAGAGGGTGATTACCTTTGTTAGATGGAAATAATGGAAAACCACATGAAAAATAAGGGACAACTCTTTATTTTAAGACTCTTTAGGGAAACCATTTCCCTTAACATATCACATGTTTTTTCTCTCAAGTGTACATTTCTACTGCCCCCAGCTCTACAATGCAATCATCATAAACTTCAATTTAATGTTTAAAATGGTACTTATTAGTTTTAATACATTTCAATACATCTTTTTTTAAATCAATTCACAAAACTCTTTACATGTACAAGTGAAATTAATTTTAATTTGAAGCTCAGCCTTAACAGAATCAATATTTAACAGGTTTCTACAATCTGTCCAAATCTGTTTGCAAAAGGAAAATATTCTTTTCACTGCTGCATTTGAGATACAAAGGCACATAATAAATTCTTCCTAGTATTTCCTTACCTGTGTTTCAAGTGCAAAAACACAGGCCTGGGGTGGAGAACCTTCTGAACATTTAATATCTTGTTTTAACAGGCAAAGTCTCAAACAAGAAGCCACATCCATGATTTTTATTTCAGGTGTGCAAATCAGTGCAATCTTAGGACAATATAAAAGGAGAACTTTTTCTTTCTTTCTTTCTTTCTTTCTTTCTTTCTTTCTTTCTTTCTTTCTTTCTTTCTTTCTTTATTTTTCTTTCGCTTTGTGATTAAGCTTTTGTTAAAAAGCCTAGGTTTCTTCAAGCTGAATTCTACACTGAAAGCAAGGTTTAACGAACAGTGATATTGTTTAGTGTTGTTCTTCAAAGGTTTGATTCAGTATTTCCTACTTATGTGGCAAATCAATTAAATAAAAGAGCCAAAGGACGTCCCATAAAATATCGGAGGGGTTCTCATCCTAGTGCATTACAGGAATGGGGGTAGGGCTACCCTTCCTTTGAGGCTTCAGGAATTGGCTGCTACTGCAGCTATGATACCAAACTAGTGCCTCTCCTATCCTGGAGAATTGGCTCATATATAATTAAAATGTTAGTATTGACCCATGTGTAATGGGATGTTCCACACTCTGAATTCTATTTCTTTTGCATTTATCTCCACATCCACCCACACAGTACAGTAAAAAAAAAATGGAGTCCTTTTGGCACCTTAGAGACTAACAAATTTATTTAATGTATTTATACCTCCTCCTGTATTTTTTACTTCATGCATCTGATGAAGTGGGCTCTACCCCACGAAAGCTTATGCCCAAATAAATGTGTTAATCTCTAAGGCCTGGTCTACACTAACCCCCCAATTCGAACTAAGGTACGCAACTTCAGCTACGTGAATAACGTAGCTGAAGTTGACGTACCTTAGTTCGAACTTACCGCGGTCCAGACGCGGCAGGCAGGCTCCCCCGTCGACTCCGCGTACTCCTCGCGCCGAGCAGGATTACCGGAGTCGACGGCGAGCACTTCTGGGTTCGATTTATTGCGTCCAGACAAGACGCGATAAATCAAACCCAGAAGTTCGATTGCCTGCCGCCGAACCAGCACGTAAGTATAGACAAGCCCTAAGGTGCCACAAGGACTCCTTGTTTTTTTTCTGATACAGACTAACACGGCTTCCACTGAAACCTGTCACAGTACAGTAAAGTGGCTCGAGTGCATTTTATTCTCTGGGATCATGTTGGGAGAACTAATTATGACATGAGAGCTAGTTTCTCATCTACATCAACGTGGTAGCACAGGCTCAAAATAAACATTATTCAGACCTGCTCTCAGCAAGGCTAACATAAGTGTTATAAATAGTATCTTTAGAATATTTATAACAAATGTTTGTATAGCTGTTTGGCATACCAGGGCTAATAACATTCTTTAACATGCCCAAATTCTCTTGTGTAGACAAGGCCTCTATATACCAATTGTCTGCTAGCGCAATACCTTGGTACAAATAGAAAAGAACCCATACTCTTAAAATTGCTGGTAAATAATCAGTGTGCATCCAAGATGGCTGATCCACTTCCAACTGCTAAAAATGAGCCAGAAGTTAAGTATTTTATTTAATCACTTCATTGAATTTATATTTCAGGAGATTTTTTTTAAAATTTCTTATGCTAATTTATTGCTTGTGAAAGGAGGCAAATTGACAGTCCTGGAGTTTGATGTCCTTTATATATCATATTTGTGTATGACAGCAAAAATGCAAACTTTGCCATGACATCCTGCCAATGTGACCCAGTCTGACTCAGTTCTGGACCTGAGGTAGTTTCCTCTCTATGCCAATTCAGTCCCTGGTGCTATATTCCTTTATAAATCCTCTAATTCATTTGGTCCCCCACAAAAAAGTCCACAATCAATTAATTTTATTAAGTCAATATAAAAGCAAGAACATTTACATTTTCAAAATTTACATATATAAATATTTACATTAAAATAGTTTATTATGTATGGTTTCAATTTAGCCTTGAGAGAGAAAAGCAAACATGAGGCTTTGATGAACACAGCATTCCCATTCCAGTGTCTAAAAGCAGAAGCGTGAGATGCAATCTGCATAAGACACTTAGGTCCATAAGATACTAAGACATTTAGGCCCAGATCCACGAAAGGACTTAGGCATTTAAATAAGAAGTTAGTTTAAAATGTAGGTGCCACTGAGATCCTCAAAACGCTGGCTTGGTTGCCACCTAATTCCGTATACACCTAAAATCCTTTGGTGCCTAAATTTCCCCCCAGGCACCTAAGTTTCTGTCACGGTGCGTGTGCACAATGCCTCACTCTAGGTGCCCAGATACCTGAGTCCCAGAAGGATCCTCAAACCAGGTGAGATAGATGCTGCCCTGTGTCTCTCAACTGTGGGGCCCAATTTGGTAGGCATGCTCTGAGCACTCCTACTGGATTAGGATGCACACCAGGCCGGTGATAGTGCCACCGCCTCCTTTATAACTTTTAGCCCAGTAGTAGTCACTCATATGGGAGACCTTGATTCAGTTCCCTTCTCTGCCTGGTCGGGAGAAAGGATTTGAACAGGAGGTCTTCCACCTCTCAGAGTGCTCTAACTGCTGACATACGGGATGCTTTGATGTGGGGCTCCCTCACTCTCTTACTGGAGCTGTTCTGCTTTGTATAAATAAATAGTCATTGGAGCAGGGGGAATGGACCCTGGGCCTCCCATCTGAGTGCCCAATCACCAGACAACAGACTCACTCACTCTCTGGCACAATTGCTATTTAAGCATTTATACAAAGTGAAACAGCTTGAATCGGAAAGACTGACAGGCACCCACATCTGAATATCCCATTGCTCGGTGGATAGAGCACTCTCCTGAAAGGTGGGAGACGCCTTCACATTCTTTCTTCCCATCAGACAGAAGGGGGAAATAAATCCATGTCTCCCAGATTGGGGGTGAGTGCTCTAACTATTGGGCTAAAACTTATAAGATGAGAGATGGTACCACTGCCGCCGCCTCTGGCATTTCTTGCAAAAAAAATAAATAAATAACTTAGATGCCTAGCTCCAGGAGAGGGCTCATGGCTGGATCTCAAGCAGAAGTAGACACCTCCCTCTAGCCTGCACTTATGCAGCAAATTCCCTGAGAGGGGTGGGGCTTAGAACAGACCTCTGATTGGCATCTGCTATTGGGCAGCTTAAACGGGGGGCCATCTAGCGTACTAGCTTTTGTGGATGCCATTCTTAGGCACATATTTCTCTCCATACAATGTATAGGTAGCCTGGACTCAGGCTTTGTGGATTCCAGTGATTTTTCTAGGCACCTAAAAGTTAGGTAGTGTGATGCTGAGCATTACAACACCTAAATCTCTTTGTGAATCCAGACTTTAGAGGCAGAATGGAGAGAACAACCTAGTGAACATATCATCTCCTGGTTCACTGAGTAGGAAAATGCTACACTACACAAACCCTTAAAGTACAGTTCCATTCTGAAAAGTGGATCATCAGATTTTCTCCCTGTGTGTGTTCAGAATGATATTTGTGGACTAGCGTGACAAAAATAAGTTTTTATTGCTTTTTAGTCCATTTAGCCCTACAGAATCAAAACAACGAAGATGAGCAAGGTAGAATCTGTTCCTTGTTCATAAACAGTTCTGTTGATGCACAAGTTCTAGTCAGTTACACATGTGCAAACCCATTGACAGCAATAGTTTTCCCACAGATGTCACTAAGGGCTTAATTTGGCTTACAGATATTTATTCCTGGTGATTATACACAAGAAGAAAAGAAACAAGTTTGACTTTCAAGATCCCAAGTTGACACTGGAGCTAGAACAAGCATCATTTTACTTGTAAATTGATTCACGTTTGAGTCATTGAGATAGAAGGAACATGGAACTCTAGAATGCCTTGTTAATGAAATCACTTTCCATAGTAGCACTGCACTTCATAGAAATATTAAATCCCATGTAATTTAACTTGAACACCATTGGCAGTATATACAAATACCTACTAACTATAATGATTTCAAAAGTCAGTCTACAATGCTGCCTTGGACAACAAAGAGTAAATAAGTATTGAGATGGAAAAAGTGAGCTCCAAGAGGAATTTTTATCGACCAAAGTCTGCACCCCAATCAAATAAATCCACTGAAGTCAATGGAAAGACTCCCACTGAAGTCAATAGGCTTAGAATCAGGTCTATAACGAAGGATATTAGGTGGACTACGCACAAACAAAGAACTGCAGTCAAGAAATGAAAAAATAAAGCTTAATCAATGTAATGCTTTTTGAATTTAAAAAAAATAATGGCATTGCTTTTCAAAGTGAGAGAGTAAGTATTCATAAATAGCTGAAGTGCGAATTACAGAATGTCAATTCGCAGTGTAACATGCTATACTTTCCTAATAATGAATGTGATTTTACTCTTGTTCTCAGGGGCGGCTCCAGGCACCAGCGCACCAAGCGCGTGCCTGGGGCGGCAAGCCGCGGGGGGCGGCCTGCCGGTTGCCATGAGGGCAGCAGTCAGGCTGCCTTTGGCGGCATGCCTGCGGGAGGTCTGCCGGTCCCGCGGCTTCGGGGGTAATTCGGCGGCGGGACACTGAAGGCCTGGGACCAGCGGACCTCCCGCAGACATGCCGCTGAATCCGCGTGACCACCGGACCGCCCGCAGGCATGCCGCCGAAGGCTGCCTGACTGCCGTGCTCGGGATGGCAAAATACATAGAGCCGCCCCTGCTTGTTCTATTCAGATTTGGGCCCTGTTGCTGCAATGAGCTCTACGCAGTCCGACCCCTCTGCTCACATGGTACTCCCTAGGGTCTAAATCTTACGCAGTAATAATCATCAGCCCTTGTAGTCATTAAAAATGATAAAACTTGGCAGTTCTATAGCACTTACATACTATAGTGATGTGTTATATAAAAAAAAACCCACCCTGAAATAGACCGCTAAATAGGATGTTTTTCATCCACAATCTCAAAGCACTTTACAAAGTGAGTAAGCATTATTATCTCCATTTTATGGTTAAATTGGTTCCCAAATGAACTTCCCAATAAAGGAGAGTGTACTATAATTACTTTTTGGTACCCTTTTTCAACAGTTGTATAGTAATCTTTGTTTGCAAGTACTTGGTTTCTATAATTACTACTACATTTTATTATTAAAGTGCATGTAGTCCTTGTGAATGGAGACAATTTATTTCAGTCTTTATTTTCGGGACATATACAATCCAGCAAGCAGTCACTAAAGTTTTCTTACACCATCGCAGCTACATACTTCCCCTCTGAGCTAGAGGGACCACTTTTGAGGCAAGAGAGCAGTACAGCCTTTATGTCAATTCAGTCCTGAATTTCTCCGCAGAGATGGACAACTATTCATAATTATTTCGACTATAAGGTCTTTGGGGCGGGGGACCATCTTTTTGTTCTGTGTTTGTACAAAACCTATCACAATGGGTCCTGGTCCCACTGGGACTCCTACCTATTACTAATAATATGGTACCACCCAAAGGCCCCAGTCACATTTGGATCCCTTTGTACTAGATCCAATATTTACAGATAGGTAGATCCTTGCCCCAAAGAGAAAGACAGAGCAAGTGACCATACCAAACAAGAGGAAAGACAGAGTTAATGGGAACCATGAGTGTTATTGTGAGGGGTTAATATCTAGACATCTGCCCACAAGAAACTAGACTGAGACTGCTAATTTATTTCATGTCCATCTCTGACCAACTATGCAATGAGTGATGAATTTGAACAAATACAGATGAAAGACTCTGCACCCTCCTTGCTAATCCCCTGAGTCATCCAGTCCTGTATAAACCTATTTTTTAGGTAAAACCCTTCTTAAGAGAAGGATCACTGGCCAGATATGAGAGATTATATGTTGAATTTGCCAAGATTATTCTGTTGACCTTTGATGGCAGTACTTAAAATGTTAAATTAGTATGGTCTTCAGCTGGAAAACAGCTTTATGAGCAATAGGTAAATGTATCCATGAGGAATAGATGAGGCTTTTCTGAGTTGTAGTTGCAATTGCCAGTAACATTAAACTGACAGAGTTTTGCAGAATCAAAAGGACAACAAATTAATCCACTAATTTTAATGGATTCCCATTAAGCTACATTCTTATATCCCGGCTACATTTAGTGCACGGTTTCTTTAGACAATGTCAAAGGAGGCTCTTATGAATGCACTGAGGTGCTGCTTAAGACTTTTATAATTGAGTGGGTGCCATAGGTGACCAGTTTTTCCAGAGGTGTGGTTTTTTTTTAAACTACAGTACTTTTAATTTCTGTTGCTGGGGACTGGATGGCTTTAGAATTTGTAATGAAATAAAGATCCTTTCACTTCTAAATCACCACCCAGCCCCGATCAGTGGTGAATGAAATTGTTGTTACATATCTGGTGTCTATTTGATAGCGCACCTGAAATTAGTTTGGTCTTCTCTGTGTAGTTCCCAGACGACACATTTGTCCATCCCCAAAATCTCAACCACAACTGGCACTATTCAGTACCCTGTCTTGTAATCTCAGCAAAGTGTCCAATGATTTTGAGGGCCAAATCCAAAGACAATTGAAACCAATGGAAGGATTATCTTTGAATTCAACAGGTTTTGTTTCAGGCCACGAATGTGCATGAAGACTGAACTCTCCTATCATTCATAAAGATAGTCCTTTCAAGTCAGGTTATAGGCCCTCTTGGCCTGATTCATCAGCAGCTTGCACCTTTTGTAGTTATTTAAATCAGTGCAAAGTGAGGGTAAATTGCTACCAAATCTGAACTGCAACATTTCACGCCCGCTTTGCACTATTGTAAAATAACTACACAAGGCACAGGGCAATGGCAAATCAACCTTACAGTCAAGTTTTATGGGGAAGCCTGTGCCATTAATCAGGCACTACCTGCTAATCAGGAAGCTTTCATTATGATTAATTTGCTTATTTATTCTAAAAAATCCCCTCTTTCTAGCAGTTTCATATAGTACTTTACTTATTAAAGGACAAAATGAAATGTCAGGAAATTTCAAAAACTTCTTGTGACATTTCTCTAAAAGAACGCTATAAAAATAAGCCTAAAAATTTCCCTACATTGCTGTGATATGTAAAGCACAGGGATGAAAACGTGGGCCCACTGAAATCACCCAAGTACTTTAAGCAATCCACGTGTAAGTTTGCACTACTGCAAACGTAGCTCTTGAAATGTGTTGTGAGCCTTGTTAAATTTCAATAGACAAAATATGTTTAGTAACTGGGTATACAGTGGATCAACACAGTGACTTCTCACCTCTGCACACCTCCTTGGGCCTTATTACTGAAAACAAACATGGTGGTTTCATTGTACCACAGCTCCTAACAGACATTTGACCACCTTACAAAAGCACCTTATAATTTAGTACTGTCAGCAATCTCTGCACAAGATGGGGAAGGGGGAGGGGGGGGCGAGAGACTTTAACTACCCAGACATTTCTGGGGAAACTAATATGGCAAAACACAAAATTTCCAATGAATTCTTGGAATATATTGGGGACAACTTGTGGTCCAGAAAGTGGAGGAAGTAACAAGGGAGAGAGCCATTTTAGATTTGACTCTGACCACCAGGGAGGAAATGGTAGAGAAATTGAATTTGGAAGGCAATTTGGGTGAAGGTGATCATGATGATTTCATTATTTTAAGGAAAGGAAGGAATGAGAGCAGCAGAATAAGTACAATGGACTTCAAAAAAGCAGACTTTAACAAACTCAGAGAACTGGTATGTAAGGTCCCATGGGAAGAAAAATCTAAGGGAAAAAGGAGCTCAGGAGAGCTGGCAGTTTCTCAAGGAGACAATATTTAAGGCACAACTTCAAACTATCCTGATGTGAAGAAAGCATAGGAAGAGGCCAATATGGCTCCATCTGCAGCTCTTTAATGATCTCAAAATCAAAAAGGAATTCTACAAAAAGGGGAAACGGATAAATTGCTAAGGAGGAGTAGAAAAGAATAGCACAAATGTGGGAATAAAATCAGAAAGGCCAAGGCGCAAAACAAGTTACACCTAACAAGGGAAGGAGAGCTAATAACTGATGGCATCAAGAAGGCTGATGTGTTTAATGCCTATTTTCCTTCAGTCTTCACTAAAAAGTTTAATGGTGACCAGATATATCACACAATTAATATTAAAAGCAAGAGGGAAGGAATGCAAGCCAAAATAAGGAAAGAACAAGTTGAAGAATATTTAGATCAGTTAGATATATTCAAGTCAGCAGGGCTTGATTAAATTCATGCTAGGGTACTTAAATAACTAGCTGAAGAAATCTCAGAACCACAGTTATCTTTGAGAACTTCTGGAGGATGGATGAGGTCCCCAGAAGACTGGAGAAGGGCAAACATAGAACCTATCTTTAAAAAAGGGGGAACAAAGAAGACTGGAGACATACAGACCAGTCAGCGGTATGTTTAGTCTTGAGAAAAGAAGACTGAGGGAGGACCTGATAACAGTTTTCAAATATGTTAAGGGCTGTTACAAAAAAGAACCATGATGAACTGTTCTCCATGTTCACTGAAGGTAGGACAAGGAGCAATGGGTTTAATCTGCAGCAAGGGAGATTTAGGTTAGATATTAGAAAGTTATTTTTTTAACTATGAGGGTAATTAAGCTCTGGAACAGGCTTCCAAGGGAGGTTGTGGAATCCCCATCACTGGAGGTTTTTAAAAACAGGTTGGGCAAATGCCTGCCAGGGATGGTCTAGTTTTATTTGGTCCTGCGTCAGCATAGGGGGCTGGACATGATGACTTCTCAAGGTCCCTTCCAACTCTACATTTCTATGATAGGGGTATGGTAAGTTAGGAATAAAATACATTGACAGAGCATTGTCAATGCTTGCTTACATATTGCTTATTCATTGTCAGTGCTATTATTCAATGTCATGAGCATTAAGTTACTCATTAATCAAATAATTAGATGTATTATCACCACTCTATTTCCCCAGGTTATAAAAATAAGCCTTATTAAATACATCTCACCCACATCCCCTCAATGCTAAATGTTCTTACGATAATATAGAATGAGAGAACCATACTGTGTAAATCCAGAGTACAGTAACTCCACCGACTTAAATCAAGCTACTTTAGATTTACACTGGTGGATTTGAGTAACTTGACTGCAATCCATGGAGTTTACCCTTCTCTGAATATGCACTTAGCTATAATTGAGTGTAGAATTTGGCTCCAAATGTACATCCGTTTAGAGATAATGCTATATTCTATAAAATACTTCAATTAGAAAATAACTCTTGTATCCAATTATTCCACTTTGTGCCATCATACACATTGCTAAAACTTTGAACAAATAACTGTCCTCTTACGTAAGTGACCCAAGTGTCACTATAACGCGCTGACCAGTGTGTGGTACATGTTTCCCTGTGTGCTTGATCCACAGAGGATGAATGTTGTACAGCCACCAGTTACAGTGCCTAGCTCTTTAACCCAAGTTGTGGAGGCTAATGCTCTTAGTTCTGGAAGTCCCTGCTTCAGTCTCATGAGTGTCAGCAAAGATGGTAGTTGACACAACATAAAGGATTTTTTCAAATTACGTATGTAAGGCCTCATATCTCAAATTATAATTTAGCCTCTAAGGATCTGCCCAATCTCTCCCTGACTCTGAGTCTGCTGGATGTAGAGACTCCTCAATGCACCCAGCAGGCACAGCCACAGAAGGTGCTCACTTTTCCAGTGGGGTACTATTCACATAGATACAGCCATCTAATGCTGTCTTATATTGCTTCCTAAACCTGCTCCATTCAAATGATATATGGCATTAAGGTACTTGTGTAAGACATGGTGAGATGCACTGAGCATGCTCAGTGTTTTGGCTGATGGCTTAAAATCAGGGATAGGATTTTGCCCAGCTGACTGATCTAATTTAGCTAGAGGAAACATTTTAAAGGAGCCATGTGACCACAAAAGGAAGTCTTCCTGGTTGACTGTCTCTTTAAGTTTAGTAAGAGAGAAGGGGATCATGGATCTGAACATCTCTTCCCCTTGCTTCCAAGCCCAGATAGTGATCTAGAAGAAAAGAGCCACACTTAATCATGGGAATTCCCCCAATAGGAGTGGGAGTAGCGCCAAAGCTACTTAAGTTGTGCCATTGTGCCATTGTGCGTGGGGCGAGGGATGTGCTGGCGCTGCTTCCCGCAGCCCCCATTGGCCTGGAGCGGCGAACCACGGCCAGTGGGAGCCGAACCTGCGGACGCGGCCCCCATCGGCCGAACCTGTGGACGAGACAAGTAAACAAACCGGGCCGGCCCGCCAGGGGCTTTCCCTGGCAGGCCACGTGTCAAAAGTTGCTGATCCCTGGTGTAGACAATTCCTACAGCAAAAGAAAGGGGGGTTTCTGCCAATGTTGTTGTTCCACCTCTCAGAGAGGCTGTAACTAGGTTAGCAGAAAAATTCTTTCATCGACCTACTTGAGTCTACACTGAGGTTTAGGTCAACCTAATTCTGGTGCTCAGGTCGCAAAATTGTTCACAACCCTGAGGGACATAGCTAGGTCAGTCTAATTTTTAAGTGTATACCAGGTCTTAGACAAGTGGGACCAGGCTTCCACCTACCAACCAGTGACTGGGGGATGAGTACTGAAATGGTAGAGTTTTTAATCTTAAAAATAATTAAAAGGTCTGAGTTCCATTCCCCTTCTCTCCCAACCTCCCTTCCTACTAGAGCCATACTAGGGATGGGGATTAAAGTAATGCCTGCAGGCTCTTCCCCCCCCCCCCCCCCAAGAAGATGTGTGCTAGGATAGTGAGCAGCATTAAGGAGAAGCTGCGGAGCTCATTTTATATGATCTCCCATGCTGCTAAGCACAGAGCAGGATTTTGTCCTTGCACCATGCAACAACCAGGCTTCTGAGTTGGCTGATGGGCTGTGAAGCTGCCATACTATATGTGGCTTACTGGGTCCTGTGCAATCATGAAGTCTGGATAAATTGCGAGCTGGTTAAAGCCCCTAATACTTAGAGATACTTTAGCCAAGGAAGGTTCTTTAAAATGGCATATACTACTTATTTTAATGAAATATCTTTTCATATTTATCATAGTAGTTAGAGTGCTTACTACTGTGGCACACAGTTTTAGCTCTTCTATAAGAACTGAATTAGTTATTTTGCTGCTATGACCACCACGTAGCTGAAGTGACTATAGAAAACTTCATAAAACATTTTCTGGGTATCCAAAATCTTATTAAAAATACAAGCACATTCCATAAACAATGTAATAACAAAAAAGTGTGGGAAAAGAGATAATTTAAAATGAATAGCTACAAAATTAGTCAGAATTTGTCTAGCAGTAAAAGCTACATAATTATGCTTAAGTCAAAAGAGTAAATTGCAAATTAATGTTAAAGACTTAACCTTAGCAGGTAAGCAATGACACATAAAAAGAGGCTGTTATACCAGATATATCTAACCTCTTGTATATCTCAGGACACAGAGCTTCCCCAAAATTATTCCTGCTATATTTAACTTTAGAAGAGTTGGCCAGTAAGTAGAGTTGGTCAAAAAATAAAATTCTGAAAAAATTCAAAATTTGTAAGTTGTTTCCATTTCTCTGGGTTCAAAATTAAACCCAATTTTTATATTTTAAACACATTTTCTCAAATTTTGACATTATTTTAGTAAGTGAAAATTTTTATAACCATTTCAATAACACACACACACACACACACACACACACACACGTAGGTCTGTATTTTTGCTTTATAAAAACTTTATGTACAAGCTCTTTCATTATATTGGTCAGTGGGTGTAAACACGGGCTTTAAACGTATATTGTAGCATACTGGGGAGGAGGTGAAGGGGCTGAGTGTCTAGTCAAGTAGCTCTTTGTCCACCCAATATTTGGGTCAAAATTCATCCGCTGCATTGCAGTAGCAGAGCCTTGGTTTGTACATAGATGAATTTAATGTTACATGTTATGATGATGATGATGATGATGTTGTTTTTAAATATTGTTTGAAAGACTGGTGATTCATAATTCATGTGCCCCCTGTAGCTCATTACCCTTTTAACAACACCCTACCTCCACCTCTCCATCATCCATCCACAAATATCCATGCCTCTTCCAGTATGAGCTACCAAGTCTCAACTGTCTTATTGTAAGGATAATAAAAAGCTAAAGAATTGTAGATATTGGGATTACTTCCATAGTGAGTTAAGTGATTTTTGGCTTTGGTTTCTGCTCTTATGGGAAATCCTATATGCCTTAAATGAGATTTATATATTTCCTATCAAATTCTATGGCACGGTTTAAACGTCTCTAGAGGGAAGATATTGTTCTCTATTAAGTTTTATAGGTTTTCAGAATAATTTCTGTAGAACTTGTTTAATTTATTCATTTCATCCCTATAAAGTTATATAGGACTTTCCAATAAGGCTACTGAGAATATCAAATGCCATGCTTTAGGTACAGATCTACCCTGCAGCATGAGTTAACAACCTGGATATAGATCCCCATCTCTGCTTCAACTGCCTTTTGATGGAAGTCTCAGTGTCTTGCTGCTGCTTCTTTCATCTGCATTTCATAACAAGACTGTCTCATAACCACCATTCATTCTTTCTTCTTCTACAAAAGCTTCAAAATCCACTTCTTATTTTGTCATCACAGTCAAAACTTTGGTTCACACCATGGTTATCTCTCCTTTGACTACAGTAGCCACATCCTCTCTGACCTCTGATCGTTTCCCTCTCCAATCCATTCAACATGCTGTGCTGCTTCCTTCCTCACAGCTCTGACCCAAGGCAGAGCCCTACTCAGTTCCCTGTTTCTTTCCACAGTCCACTTCATGCTCTTTGCCTTCACTTTCAATTCTTTGCAGAGCATCTTTCCTATCACTTGTCTCCTCCCTGCACTCTATGCCACTTTAGCCCACCGTAGTGCACCCTTTGGCTCCTCTTGTTTTTTTGACTCAGTGGTTATTTTTTCATAAACAATTTACTATGCTTGAAGTACTCCCCACCTCCACCAGTGAGCCAGGTAACCTTAGTCACTTCCTTCATGTCCCTTGGGACTGACTTCATTTGCTTAGCCTTCCACTGCAAAGCTCATTCCTTTGCCATGTGTTCCTGCTCTTCAGAATTACCAACCTATGTGCCAAAAAATAAATCAAATTGCATCACTTCCTGGGGCTCCCCTTCGGGTTCTCAGCTTCATTATGTCTGATGTAAGCCCCCAACCTGTAAGCCAATGTACATGGCCTGTGTGGTGCCTCACTGAAGTCACAGTGTGTCTGCATGGGCACAGGGGTCTGCCCGAGCTAATCAGTTTGCAGGATTGGGGTCTTAGGCCCCTATCCCACAAAGATTTACACACCTACTTAACTTTATGCACTGAGTAGTCCCTATGAAGTAAACTCACTACATAAATTTAAGCAGGTGCATATATCTTTGAGGCAATGGGGCTTTAGATTGCAATCTCCTTGGGACAGGAATCTTTAGTGTTTATTCCTGTTTGTATCTGTGGTGCTGTAGAAATACATAGTACATAACAATAAATTTAAAAAAATTCCATGGTGCCATTTTCTTTGCCTCTTTTCTCCAGCTCAGAGCCGAAATTTGGCAAGTTGCAGCCAATGGGCCAAATTCTACCCCCTTACAGTGGTGTGAATCCAGAGTTGTTATGTTGTCTTCAGTGGAATTACTGCAGACTCACCCTGGTGTAACTCAGTTTAATTTGACCCAATAGGTTTTATGGAGAGAACGACTTGATTTGAGCAAGTCAATGTGCATTTGGAAAATGATCCTTACATTTAGACATAAGATTAAAAAAATTGAAACAGGACATATTAAAAATAATGAAACATTCCTTTCACGCCAGCAGAATCCAAAGTTGTAACTACAATTGAAAATCATCTTCACGGGTGCAACCCAAATTCTCATTAGAAACATAGCACTGCACACCTCCGAAGTGCTGTAAAACTCAACTGAGCTCATATGAGTTGCTCTGTATCAACTGTCTCTGATAACAGATCTACAGCTTAATCCACATGAATGCAGTTTTATTCTTTCCCAGCAAATGAAAACCAAATGGCATTATATCTTTGAGAATGAGAAATGAGCATTATTGGTGGTTTTTTTCCCTCTTACCTGTTTAAGGATTTCTGCTGCTGTTTCATGTGAGCAATCAAATATCACATAGAACTCCTTGCCTTTCTTCATCTCCTTGAGTAAAGGCCTGGCATCTTTATTCCCAGAGGGCAACTGACGGATTTTGATTTTAATGTTATATCTAGAAGGGGCTTTGATGAGCTCTTGCAGGCGAATTAGACCTAGAAAATGACAACCAATCATACAGTTGACTGTTCTGTGAAATGAGTATTTATTGCCACTTACTCAATCTCTTATCATTCGCAATATATTTCAAGCTGCCACCTATCTAAAGGTTAAGCTATTAACTTCTCATTTGTCATCTTTCTTGCTGGTGTAGTTTATGCAGCTGTTTTACCTTTGTGGGCATATTTACTTTGGAAAAATAAACACTACAAATAGGTTTGAATTTTTCTAAGATGTAATTCTTTCTCCCCAGCCTCTAATCATAAACATCAATGTTAAACAAAGCAAACCTGGAATTGTGTAAACCTCTTGTAAATGTTCCTTTATAACTTCAAAAGTGAGCAAATAATAAAGCAAGTTCCGGCAATAAGCATATCCGCCATAGTTCACTTACAATCCAGTAGATTAGGATGAGTGGCACTTACCAATATTTATTTATTATTTATAGGCATTTCAGTGCTGCTTGTCACTCTAGTGCCAGAGTACCTTGCAATACCTTTGAAGTAGGGAATTATCGTTCATTATATTTTTTGGAGAAAGTGAGGCATAGTGAAGTTAAGTGTCTTGTATAATAAGATCACACAGGAAGAGAGGGCCTGGGAGTGACCGTGGAACTGCAGATCAGAAGGAGAGTTAGCATAATGGTGTGAAAACCATGGCAGGGGCTATCTACCTCAGGAGCTAATCCTCAGAGTGACCAGGAGAAGGCACCAGACCAGTGGTGAGTGGTGCACCTAGGATTGCCACCTTTCCAATTGTGGGTAACCAGACCCCAGAGGCCCCACACCTGAGGTTCTGTCTCAGCTTTGCCTCTTCCCTCTTCACCCACCACTAGATAAAATAATCCCAGACATCAGGGCTTGTCAAATGACACCCAGACACACAAGCTGAAACCTGGGTTGTCTGGGTGAAAACGGGATGGGTGGCAACCCTAAGTCTCGGTGACAGAATAAACAGAATAAAAGCAAGAGATACCTACTAAGAAAAGCTAACAAATAGTAATTATGAAAATGAACACCGCAGTAGGCCAGTGTGAGGTGGCACATTTAATTTACTTTGTGTTTGAACCTACTTGGCTGAATAATCCTCTAGTATAAGCGCTATACTAATACAAGGCAAACTATAAGATAAAGCACCACTTTGTCCTCTGATGTTAACTTATGATTGCTACATTGCATGGTGCTGGCTTTCACTCAAGAGCTCACACTTACATTGGAACAAATGCCTTTTTCCCTGCTGTACTGGTTCTGTGCTTTTCAGGGTTTTTTTTTAAGCATCAACAGTCAATATAACCATTATGAGTATTCAAATGGAAATCATCGTACACACGGTCAGAGACCACAGGCTGGCTTCCAGCCAGGCTTCTAGATTCATTGTTATAAGAATGGAGCACAGGCTTCTGAAACTGACTAACAAGCAGGGGAGTTTATGTAATTTGGCTGTAAACTTGTAGTTTGTCTCAAGCGTTCAAGTATTTTGTGGCAAACTGATGCTTCAGCCACTGGGACCAAAATGATTTTAACAAAGAAAAATTGAGATTCATAAAAAATCATTTCTGGTGCATCGACAGCTTCGTACCAACAGTAATACCTGAGCTCAAACATTATTGCTTTGTTTAAATGTGTTCTGTAGCAACAGGAATTATACTACAGTTGTAGGTGAACTGTAGGAGCAAGAATGGGATTTGCTGGAGAAAATGACTCCATATTGCAGGGATGGAGGAAAACAGCCCAGCTCCCTCAGAATGTATGGTGGAAAATGTAGGCTCCCACTGATGTCTGTGGTCTTTCTAATGTAAAAGCAGAGTAAAAACCAGAACAAAAATGTATTTCATCCCTGACCTCCCCCACCCAGGTTTCTAGGAGCGGTAGCTAAGTATTCTGGGCCAAATGAAAGGGCAAGGTGCAGCTGCAGGGGAACAAAGAAACTGAAGAAGCACTTATGTCTGAAAGCAGCTACTATTTTAAGAACAGCCAAAACTCCACAAACAGTGACTGGAAGTAATCAACAGCAAAGAGAAATATCTTTAGAAAGAAAAGTGTGTGAGAGAAGTTACACTTTCTCCCCCCACCTCAAAACCTAGAATATCATCAAATTGTGATGGTATTCAATTCTCAGCTTCAAAAACTGAAGTGTATTAGCTGGGCAAATGCAGCACTTAGAATTTCAGGCTCTGTCTCTTTTGTGGTAATATCTCAAAAGCTCAATCTGCATTTGGAAAATGTTAACAAATTAGCAATCAGGGCTGGTGGTGGTGGTGAAATGGAGCCAGGGTCTGTGGTTCTATACCATATAAGAAATGATGGGTAAGGTGGGGGTAGGTGATGAATAGTGAAGGGAAAAAAGTGAAATGTGGTATAAACCTGATGTGGAGTCAATGGAAGGATGCAAAGAGGGGTAATATCATAGTCAAAGCAATGATCCAGAAAAATGATTTTTGCAGCAACATTTTGAATGGATTTAGGTAGGAAAGATGGTGCTTGATAATACCAGACAAGAAGAGGATGCAGTAGTCAAGATATGAAATAATGAGGACCCAGAGGAGAATTTTAGCTATGTGGATTAAGAAAGGCCATATCTTAAAGATATTGTGTGTAATTCCAAGGGATGGAAATTATATCCTGAACAGTTGCATTCTTAATTTCTTTCATGGATTCATATACTCATTTATCAGAACATTTGAGTAGTATTTTTTACCCCATGGCTATTTGAAATATAGTAGAACCTTTGCTGAAAACGGGAGGAATTAACACACAATAGGGTATTAATTCAAAAGTCAGTACAAATATTTCAGGAGTATTGAGGAAGGAGGCTCTGTATCTTGCACCTAAAATTCACTGAGAAGTTTGATAGAAGTTGAGTGTTGAACTCTGGAATTTGGCATTCGATTCATAGGATGATGTTTGTATGTGTCTAGTTGACTAAAAGGACTAGCTGATTTTTTTTTTTAATTAAAATTGTATTAGAATGTGAAAGTAGCAGGTGCTATGCTGTAGTTACTGCTGAAGAGACACTGTTTTTATAAACCCTTGGAGTGCATAATTTTCTGAATAAATCACCTCTTGGTTGAAATTTCACACACTCGTTCTTTGACCACCTGGTTTATGGTTGTTTGAACACAGGAAAATTATTTAATTAGATTTAAACAGTAGAAAAGAGGAGATAAAGCTCATATAAAAAGCTTTAGGCACCCTGACAATTAATTACTCTTAGAGCAATATAACAATGATCCCCCCAGGAGAATTAGAAAATCATAGCTGGAGAAGGCAAACTCAACCCACCAGCAGCATATACATTAGTAAATGATAGCAATTTGATTGTATGTATCATGGTGTGGGTCTTCTTTCATTTACCTCCACCTCCAAAAAAATTGAGTTATTTGACCTCAACCTTTTTCTAAATCAGATTTGTTTAAAAATTTCAAACATACCATAGCCTTATTCTTTATTGAGGAAATATGCTCTGATATTTTTGAAAAGAAAAAATCTTTAGAAATAACAAAATTTTCTTTTATAAATATGTGGGTGCTAATAAGGCAAATGCATGTTACAGTAGGGGTCTACTATTGACCACCAAATCAATAGGAGGAGTAGGTGAATGTGAGGTATTTCTAGAACAAATAACAGAAATATCCAGAAGAAAAGAGCTGGTAGTAATGGGGGACTTTAACTACCTAGAGATGAACTACCCAGGCATCTGTTTGAAAAGTAATTTGGCAAAACACAAAGCGTCTAAGTTCTTGGATGGTATGGGGGACAGCCTCTTGTTTCAGAAGGTGGAGGAAGTAACCGGGGGAGAGCCATTTTAGACTTGATTCTGACTAACGGGGAGGAATTGGTTGCAAATCTGAAGACTGAAGGCAATTTGGGTGAAAGTGATCATGAAATGATAAAGGAAGGAGTGTGATCAACAGAGTGAAGGTAGTGGACTTCAAAAAAGCAGATTTTCAAAACTGTATAGAACTGATAGGTAAGATCCCATGGAAAGAAAATCTAGGGCAGTGCTTTTCAAAGCCGGTCCGCCGTTTGTTCAGGGAAAGCCCCTGGCGGTCCGGGCCGGTTTGTTTACCTGCCGTGTCCGCAGGTTCGGCCAATCGCAGCTCCCACTGGCCGCGGTTTGCTGTCCCAGGCCAATTATAAGGGACATAAAAAGCATTATGAAGAGGTTCTTTAAATATATTAGGAACAAAAGAAAGATGAAGAAAAGTGCAGATCCACTATTTAGCAGGGAAGGAGAGCTGATAACAGATGACATCAAAAATACTGAGCTGTTTAAATCCTATTTTCCTTCCTTCTTTACTAAAAAGATTAATAGTGACCAGATAATAAGGGGGAAGGAATGCAAGCCGGAATAGGGAAAGAACAGATTAAAAATATTTAGATAAACTGAGATATATTCAAGTCAGCATGGCCTGATAAAATTCATCTTAAGGTACTTCAGGAATTAGCTGAAGCAATCTCGGAACTATTATCTTTGGGGAACTCCTAAAGGATGGATGAGGTCCCAAAGGACAGGTGAAGGGCAAACATAGAAACTTTCTTGAAAAAAGAGGACCCGGGGAATTATAGATCAGTCAGCCTAATTTCAATACCTGGAAAGACACTGGAAACAATATTATTAAACAATCACTTTGTAAGTATCTGGAGGATAATAGGGTTATAAAGAATAGCCAACATGGATTTCTCAAGAACAAGTCATTCCAGACTGACTTAATTTCCTCAGGGTCACTGGCCTACTGGACGGGGGGAAGCTGTAGATATATCTTGAATTTAGAAAGGCTTTTGACACAATCCTACATGACATTCTCATAAGCAAACTAAGGAAATGCAAGTCTAGATGAAATGACTATGAGGTAGGTACATAACTGGTTGAAAGACCATACTCTGAAAGACAGAAAAGAGTAGTTATAAATGGTTTGCTGTCAAACTGGGAGGGCATATCTAGTGGGGTCCCAGAGAGGTTTGTCCTGGGTCCAGTACTATTAAATATTTTCATTAATAACTCAGAAAATGGAGTGGAGAGTATGACTATAAAATTTGCAAATTACACCAAGCTCAGAGGGATTACTAGTGCTCTCGAGGACAGGATTAGAATTCAAAATGACCTTGAGAAATTAGAGAACTGGTGTGAATTCAATAAGATGAAATTCAATAAAAACTACAAAGTAATATACTTAAGGAGGAAAAAATCAATTGCACAACTATAAAATGGGCTAAAACTTGCTAGGCAGTCATATTTCAGAAAAGGATCTAGGGTTTAAAATGGATCACAAATATGAGACAACAATATGATTCAGTTGCTAAAAAGTCTAGTTCTGGGTGCCACACTTTAAGAATGAGCTGGACAAATTGAAGAGTCCACAGGACAAGGACAAAAAACATAAAAGGTTTAGAAAACCTGACCTGTGAGGAAAGGTTAAAAAAACTGGACATCTTTACTTTTGAGGAAAAGAAGGCAGAGACACCTCATAACAGTCTTCAGATATGTTAAGGGCTGCTCTAAAGAGGACTGTGATCGATTGTTCTCCATGTCCACTGAAGGTAAGACAAGAAGCAATGGGCCCAATCTGCAGCAAGGGATAATTAAGCCCTGGACTAGGCTTCCAAGGAGGTTGTGGAATTCTGTCATTGGAGATTTTTAATAGATATTGTACCCAACAGGAGGTAATTCTGTTTTGGACCTTATGACAGATAAAGATGAATTCATCACTAGACTGGAAGTTGATGGTTGCCTTGTGGCCTGATTATATTCAGTAAGGGTGAACAAAGGACAGTCTCGACCACTAATATATATATATGCTTCAAAAGGGCTAATTTCCCAAAGGTGAGGAAAATTACACAAAATTGATTGGGAGGATAAATTTAGACAGAAAAATGTGAATGAATATTGGGAGCTCGTTAAGAAGGTTTTACATGACCAAAGAGCCCAGTTTCTCAATCAAGAAAGAGGACAACTTTGGCTAAAAGCCCATTGTGTTTCACTGGCAAAGTGAAGCCAGAAATTAGAACTAAAAAAGCAATATATAGCAAATGGGAAATCAGAAAATAGATAGCAATCACTAAATTAGGAGTTATGACATGCAGAAAGTTGATAAGTAAAGCTAAGGATGTCAGGGGAAAGTCTGTGACTGGCAGGATTAAGGACAATAAGAAGTTTTAAAATTTATATTAGGAAAAAAGAAATCCTAGAAGTGTATAGGCGCATTATTAGATGGAGATGGTAAAATTGTTGATGATGATGTAGAAGAAGCAAAGTTTTCAATAAATACTTTTGTTCTATACTTGGAAAGAAGCAGAATGGTCTACTCATATCACATTATGAAGATGAAGTACTTTCCAATCTATTAGTGATCACCATTTTTAAATCAGCAGGCCCAGATACCTTACATCCCAGAGCTCTAAAAGAGTTGGCTGAGGCAATCTCTGGCTTGCTGGTGTTAATTTTGAATAAATCTTGGGAAAGTGAGTGAATTCCAGAGTAGCCCTAATGTTGTGCCTGTATTCAAATTGGGCAAGCGGGATGACCCAGGTAACTATAGGCTGGTTAGCCCGGCATCAGTTCCAAGCAAAATAATGAAAAGGCTGGTATGGGATTCAATTGATAAAGAATTAAAGGATGGGAATATAATTAATGCCAGTAAACTTGGTTTTATGGAAAATAGGTCTTGTCAAACAGACCAGATTTCATTCTTTGAGGCAATTACGAGATTGGTTGATAAAGATAACTGTAGATATAATATACTTAGACTTTTGTGAAGTGTTTGACTTAGTATCGCATGACTGATTAAGAAATTAGCACAGTACAATATGAATAGAGCATTTGCTGAATGGATAAAGAACTGGCTAACTGACATTTCAAAAAGTAGTTGTGGTTGAGAAATCATCAACAAATGGTGGTGTTTCTAGTGGGGTTCTGCAGGGATCGGTACTAGGTCCAATCCGGAAGTAAATATAAAATCGCTGCTGATGTAATTTGTGAATGACACTAAGACTGGCAGAATGATAAATAATGATGAAGGTGGGGCAGTCATACAGAGCAATCTGGATTACTTGGTAACCTGGGCCTAAACAAACAAATGCAAACAGAAATTATCTACTTTGATCTATTTACTGAACTAATATCGTTAAGGTCCAGTTTTATCTAAAACACGTCATGATTGGTGCTTCAGACTAGGAGCCAGTTCCTCAGCTGGTGTAAAATAGCATAGCTCCATGGAAGAATATTTGAAGAG
This sequence comes from Emys orbicularis, assembly GCF_028017835.1. NCBI lineage: Eukaryota > Metazoa > Chordata > Testudines > Emydidae > Emys > Emys orbicularis. Next base: position 199,772,629 of record NC_088683.1, read on the forward strand.
TTCTGACAAATAAGTAACTGGAGAGACCGTGTAGTAGAGCAATGGATTGGGAGTCAGGAGACCTGGATTCTATTTCCAGGTCAGCCATTAAGCCGCATTAACAACAAGGAGTCCGGTGGCACCTTAAAGACTAACAGATTTATTTGGGCATAAGCTTTCGTGGATAAAAACCTCACTTCTTCAGATGCATGGAGTGAAAATTACAGATGCAGGAATTATATAATGACACATGAAGAGAAGGGAGTTCACAAGTGGAGAACCAGTGTTGACAGGGCCAATTCGATCAGGGTGGATGTACTCCACTCCCAATAATAGATGAGGAGGTGTCAATTCCAGGAGAGGAAAAGCTGCTTTTGTAATGAGCCAGCCACTCCCAGTCCCTATTCAAGCCCAAATTAATGGTGTTAAATTTGCAAATGAATTTTAATTCTGCTGTTTCTCTGTGAAGTCTGTTTCTGAAGTTTTTTTGTTCAAGAATAGTTACTTTTAAATCTGTTATAGAATGTCCAGGGAGATTGAAGTGTTCACCTACTGGCTTTTGTATGTTACCATTCCTGATGTCCGATTTGTGTCCATTTATTCTTTTACGTAGGGACTGTCCGGTTTGGCCAATGTACATGGCAGAGGGGCATTGCTGGCACATGATGGCATATATAACATTAGTAGACATGCAGGTGACTGAGCCCTTGATGGTGTGGCTGATGTGGTTGGGTCCTCTGATGGTGCCTGCTTCTGTAATTTTCACTCCATGCATCTGAAGAAGTGAGTTTTTTTACCCACGAAAGCTTATGCCCAAATAAATCTGTTAGGCTTCAAGGTGCCACTGGACTCCTTGTTGTTTTTGTGGATACAGATTAACACGGCTACCTCCTGACACTATTAAGCCGCATTGTGTTGCTGGGCAAATTACTTAATCACTGTGTGTCTTTGTTCCCTCTCCAACCGTTTGTCTGTCTTGTCCATTTGAAAGAATATAAGCTCTTCAGAGCAGGGACTTACTGTGTGTTTGAACAGTATCTAGCACAATACTAGGTGCAACTGTAATATAAGTAAGACTAAAAGTGCTCTTAATGTACACTTAATTTCTAAGAAAAAATGAGGTTTGCTGTTTTCCTGCAGCTTTAGTAAGTTTTTCTTTTTATAGTGTAGTAATTTTAAAAAAAAAACGAGCCAAGCAGTATTATTCCCGCTCAGAATCCAAATGTGGCGTCTTTTATTGATCATACTTGACTTGTTTGCTCTGCCGACTCCCATTTAATGTCATGATTGATTATTCATTTACATTGTAAATATCTCTGCAGATGAAATCTCTTTAACATTAATCATCTCTGGAACATAAGTAAGCAACACTTAAATGTTTTTAATGCTAATTGGATAATACATTGCTAGATTGAAACATAAATTTACATTTATATATCCATAAATATATTTTGACATCTTGTCCTATGAATCCAACAAAATGCTGCTGAGCTACAATAACCTTACTGGGAATGAAAATGACCACTACAGTGAACCCAGTCTGTTTTCCCCTCTTTGTGTACTCTCGCCCACTGGATACATTCTGTAAGAATACTCATGTTGAGATCTGCAATGTGATCTGAAATAAGAATTTTGTCCTTTGTATTGCCACTGATAGTACAGAAATCAAGATAAAAGTATGGTTCTTAAAACTCCAGATGTGGTTAGCAAGGATTCTGTGTTCATGACATACATTTTATAATAGAAGTTATCAGTTTTGAGCATCCCATTTAAAGGCTTTGTGGTCGATAGTAAGATACTTGGATTGTACAGAATGAGGGTAGATAATCAAGTATCAAAGGATCTATTTAGACACCACTTGAATGCCTGTATAGAGGTGTGAAAGCCCCACTATCTTTCTATGGGAACTCAAGAGACAATAGGAAAAGAAAAAAATTAAGTCTCATATAGTCAGCAGTGCAATACCACATTTGGGAGGGGAGGATTATGACGGATGACTGATGAGAGTTTCAAAATTGCTTAGTGTTAGGCTATGTCTTCACTGCAAAAGAGATGGGATATTTTAAAACTGTGGGATAACTAATGTACATTAACTATTCCACTGTAACAATCCTAGTGGAAACAAGGCAGTGTGGTTTTACTGAGAGGTAAACTAGGTGAAGTCAATGCTATACACCAACCTATGGCTGATCTCACCTATGGTAGTTTACCTCAGAATAAAAATACAGTGCCCTGTCTCCACTCGGATTTTAGAGTGATAGCCAACGCTGGTTAGCTATCCTGCTATAAAAGCAATAATTTCTGGCAGTGAAGACGAAGCCTTAGCATAACTGTGCCATTGATGTTGGAGTTAGACTAACATGGAGCACTTTTTTAAAATCCCACCCTAAAGTTGTAAGCTTAATACCTTGACCCTGGGGTGGCAGGGACTGTGTTGCTAAAGTCTCCACCCTCCTCCTGCTGTGTTATAAGAAGCAGTTCACATGAATTCCAGAGAGACAGGGATGTATCCAGGGTTCCTGGGTGCTGGTAGTGGACTCAGCCCTGAAGCATTTTCTTAGCCAAAGCTCTTAACTAATGTAACTTAGAGGTTTTTGACTGAATAAAGACTTTAAAATGGGATTACTTTCAACTGGCTGTTGGAAGCTGAGGCGATGCAACTTCAGCCTTGATATTTTTTGGTTTGTTTGTTTTTTTGCTTACATTGAGAAGAGTGTATATGAGTGTGTGCTGCATTTGTCTAAAATGCAAGTGTGATTTAGTCAGCTCAGTTCCCCTGGCCTCTGCATTGTTTTTGGAAGCATGGTAAAGAATCGCCTTTGTGATTTATGGGTGTTGCCCTTAAATGTCATTTCATCTGAGTCTCTGGGGTGCCCTATGAAAAAAATGTGTCTGTATCCCTTTTTGCTTGGAGTTCCTATGTTTTGCGATCTGACAGTTTGCAAATTTCTATAAGCTGTAAATGGAATGTTGCATATACACTTTTCCTGCAACAGGTAGGTTGCAGACCCTGAACTTGAAGCCTGTGTCTGCACTGTAGTTGAGACTATGCCTGCTCAGAGGCAGATTAGGGGTTTGTGGGGCCCTGGGCCAGTGCAAGTGGGGGCCCCTCCCTACCCTTTCCGCCTGCAGTCCCCTCCACCCCCACCCCTGATGCTCCTGCTGGGGAAATGGGGTCAGGGTGGAGTGGGTGGGTACACAGGGGTGCCCATTTTTCCAGGGCCCTCCCAATTGGTTTTAGATTTTGCCAACCTGGTGGCTAACATATGCCACAGTGGTCTGAATGGGTTGATAATCAGTGTCAACTGCAAATCCAGTCTCTTTCAAATATTCAAAAATTCCTAAATAGTATCCAGGGAAAATTCCTAGTCTTCCACCACCTTTGGAAACATTTCACCATGTTCCCAGGAAGGCAAAAGTTTCCCCAAATCTCTTGCTTCACTGAACAAAAGGATACATGCTAGTGATACTGCTCTTATATGGTATCCCAGTGCAGGGCCGCCCAGAAGATTCAGGGGGCCTGGGGCAAAGCAATTTCGGGGGGCCCCTTCCATTAAAAAAAAGTTGCAATACTATAGTAACATGTATTTGGAAATGTAAAAAATAACCAGTGAAATACATTCAAAAATTAATTTGTAATAATTTGAAAATACACTAAATACATTATTTAAAAACATTAAATGCTTTAATGGTATGTATACATTTGCAATTACGTAATGGGCTGTTGCTGGGTGATGGTGATGGTTGGTGCCAATGGGCTGTCGCTGCCTGGGGGTGGTGCTGCTGTTGCCCAGGGCTGGGTGGGGAGCTGGGCTCTGGGTTGAGGGGTGCCCGGCTCACAGGGGCTGGGCTCAGGGATGTGGGGGGGATGGGGTCAGGGGGGTGTCCGGCTCAGAGGGGCTGGGCTCGGAGCTGGGGGTCAGGGCTGTGAGGAGGATGGGGTCGGGGGGGGTACCTGGCTCAGAGGGGCTGGGCTCAGAGCTGGGGGTCTAGGCTGTGGGGGGGATGGGGTCGGGGGGGTGCTCGGCTCAGAGGGGCTGGGCTCGGAGCTGGGGGTCAGGGCTGTGAGGGGGATGGGGTCGGGGGGTGTCCAGTTCAGAGGGGCTGGGCTTGGAGCTGGGGGTCTGGGCTGTGGTGGGGATGGGGTCGGGGGGGTGTTCAGGTCGGAGGGGCTGGGCTCGGAGCTGGGGGTCAGGGCTGTGAGGGGGATGGGGTTGGGGGGGTGCCCGGCTCAGAGGGGCTGGGCTCGGAGCTGGGGCTCAGGGCTGTGAGAAGGATGGGGTCAGGGGGTGTCCGGCTCAGAGGGGCTGGGCTCGGAGCTGGGGGTCAGGGCTGTGGGGGATGGGGTCGGGGGTGGTGCCCGGCTCAGAGCGGCTTACCATGCTGCTTACCCCCTCTCCCAGAGCCTCAGCGCGCCGCGTCCAGGAGCGGCCCCAGACAGCGCTGGAGCTACGGCGCTGCAGCGCGCCAGGGCCGCTCCTGGATGCGGCGCGCTGAGGCGCCGGGGGATGGGGGAAGCCGGAGGCGGGGGGGAGCCTCCGACATACTCATGGGGGCCCTTGCGGGGCCCGGGGCCTGGGGCAAATTGCCCCACTTGCCCCCCCCCGGCGGCCCTGTCCCAGTGTACAGCAATGAAAGTGTCATCCATTAACCCCATTGTGCACGTGGGGAAGGGGGCTTCACCACAAAAGGAATATGTTCATCTGTATTTCATTCCCAGGGGAGCAGCATCAGCAGCAACTGGAGAACTCACAGCCTGGCTTTCATATACTCACTTGTTAACCAGGCTGGTGATTTCAGGGCATATTTTCGGGAGACACAGAGATCAGCCATATTAAAAGGGCTTCAGTTTGAGTTACTCAACTGTAGTCTTCTACATACAGTTATTTCCAGGTGAGCTAGGCATCAGTGCGATTCTCAACCTGTCATTCATAGATTCCAAGGCCAGAAGGAATCATTGTGATCATCTAGTCTGACCTCCTGTGTAATGCAGGCCATAGAACTTCTCCAAATTAATTCCTAGAGCATATTCAGACAAACTATTACTCAGCACAGCCTATGGAGATTAGCTATTTGATTCTGTATTATTGTTCTCAGTGATGAAAAGCACAATGTCATTTTATAGCTGTGGTCAAACCATATTCTTTCTGTACGCAAAGCACCAGCTGGTACCATGAGGGTGGTAGCACTTGAATGTGCAGCTCTGAATTCTGACCAAGTGAAAACCTGTAAAAGTGTGTCAAGTGATCGGTTTCTACACTACATCCTAGGAGAATTCTCCCACATGTGCCACATCCTACTACCTTCAGTTTTTATTAAACAAAATATTTTTATATATAATCATGCTCCAACAGTTACATACCTGTACTGTCTTCATATACTACTGTCACTATTTTCCAGTTGTAATATAGTACCAAATCCAAAATTGCCCTACTGATGGCTGCATAGTCTGGGTAGAGGTTGATATAAAATGTATCTTTGTTATCCACTGTAGGGTGCTTCCATCGGGTCTGTATATGTGGAACTTCAAGAGCATTGCAAATAGACTGCACCGCACTGACCGAGGAACTGTGGGAGGGTCCAAACAGTGCAGCTACACCAAACGCAAGCTGGTCACATGCTGAGAAAGAGAGAGGAAGGGGAGAAAACAGCTGTAAAGGATCTACAAAGTCAGATAATGTGCTGCATTTTTTGTTTGGTTGGTTTTGTGGTACATTCCATGTATTGAAAGGCATGCTTTTGAGAATGGGTGACCACGCTGCTCTCCAGTCCCCCAAGGCACCTGCGTTATAGATACTTTACATTTCACAACTGATGAGCAGTATAGCACAGAATCAACTCGCTGCAAATAAAAATAAGATGACTTTTACTTCATTACCTTTCATCAAACTGAGCTGAAATCCCTCACTCAGTGTAGTGTTATCCTGGAGAAACCTAGAGCTATGCTGACAACCTATATGTCAAATGAATGTCATATGAATTAAGTTTCATGGCAGAGTGACAATGGAGAGATTCATTTAGTTGCAACAGACACTATAAAGGTTCCCTAGATGATCGGCAAACTGCTATCAAAATGAGTTAGTTTGTTAATTTCAAGCCAAAGAGTTATAAAGAGGCAAGGGCATTGTGATTAGTGGTGTATATTTCTTGCTGTTTACTATTAAGGGTCAGGGACGTTGCTACCAATAAAAAGGGAAATGGAGATTCACTGCACATCGGTATATTCATTTTTTAAAATGTCAAGCAAATGTTGTCTTCTAGCAATGAAGTAATTTAAATGCAAAATGATGTAATGCATATTCGATCCACTCGTGCTCCCACTGGGGTCAAGAGCAAAATTCCAATTGAAATTAACAAGAGCAGGCCCAGGCCAGTGATATCATAAGAAAAAAAATAAGATTGTTCTGGAAATAAAACATATCAAAGCAGGATACCTTTACTCCAATCACCGTAACATATACTATTTCTAACGATAAACTAGAAAAACCCACCCCCATGTTGCTCTACACCTCTCTGTTCCTCTCCTAGTTTCCTCAGCCTAATCACTCTAAAATGCAACAAAATTCACAGCTCTTGTGTATGTGATAGAAATCTAGCTGCAAATATTTCTATCTTTATGGATTGGGGTGAAACCATTCTGTGTGGCCTGCAGTGATCTGATTCTTTGGTGGAAATGTTGAACAAACATAAAATAAACTGCAATTACTTGAAATGCTTAAAACAGGGGTCGGCAACGTTTGGCACGCGGCTCGCCAGGGTAAGCACCCTGGTGGGCCGGGCCAGTTTATTTACCTGCTGACGCGGCAGGTTCGGCCGATCGCGGCCCCCACTCGCCGCGGTTCGCCGTCCCGGGCCAATGGGGGCAGCGAGAAGCCGCGGCCAGCACATCGCTCGCCCGCGCCACTTCTCGCCGCCCCCATTGGCCCGGGACGGCGAACCGTGGCGAGTGGGGGCCGCGATCGGCCGAACCTGCCGCGTCAGCAGGTAAATAAACTGGCCCGGCCCGCCAGGGTGCTTACCCTGGAGAGCCGCGTGCCGAACGTTGCCGACCCCTGGCTTAAAATTTCCAAACACTTACAATGAACTGAGCTCTTCTCTACTAATATTTTGATCTGTGATACTAGTCCAATGTGACAGAAAATCAAGCACTTTTTCTTTTCTCAGCTTACAAATGAGCAGCACTATGTACACACACAGCATGAAACATGGCTTTCTAAGGTTTAATTTGCAAGCCTTCTTAAAGGATTGTGGTTATTGATGTCTAAATGATAAAGATGCTGTCGATGTTTTATGAGGACAAAAAGTTAACATTTTTATTTTATGTGGTTTGGAATATGAGTTTAACAGTATTTCTAATCTTCTGATTAGATGTAGTTCTCAGTAGCTACAATGTAGGATCTTTATATGGAATCTGAAATTCTTTGTCTGTCGAAACCTACCAGGACCTATGTCGTATGCATGAGTCCAGAAATGATATTTGAAAGGCAAATTAACAAGAAAAACTACAAAGAAAAAATTACAAGGGAATTTTATGTTTTGTCTGAAGCGGCTCACTGTTTTTTTGTTGTTGTTGTTGTTTTTCAGTTGAGTAATAAATTACATTGAGTGCTATGAGGCAAATATACTAATAATTTGGACATCTGAAAAGGTGTCAGCAAGTCATTGTTCCTAACAAGCCTCATAATGTGGGTCTGCATATCTATTGCAGTAATCCTGAGCTTGCCTTCTAGCAAACTTATTTTATGCATTTGCTTTTACAGTAACCCACATTGTTTTAATGAATGAACTGCAAAGCACATCCTCAATCCTTGGTGATTTATGGCTCTTTTTTCTAGTCTTGTTTCCATCAAATTTTGTGACAGTGTCTTAATTCAGGGAACTCAACTACTGTCTATGGACTCTTAGCGTACTTTGAGGGTGTCTTCTAGAAATGAATGATTAGGCTGTGTCCAAGGAAAAAGTGACAGTCCCAAATGAGTTTTTGCCTTTTAGTCTGCATGTATGTTAGATGAGGTGTCAGACACTTGTCTTCCATTCAGGGAAAATAAATGGATGAGAATATATATTTCTTACTTTTTCAAGCCCAATTTTTATTAATTGTTAGAATAGAGCAACCCATCTGATGTTACGCAAAGTGTTAACATTTCAGGATAACCTCTTCATTCACCCTGTGCTTAGTACCTTGGAATTAATTTGGCATGAATTATGTATATCAATGTGTCTTAATTATGAGACATGACATCTCACTGTTCTCTTCTAGACTGCTTTCATTTTCTTCAGAATTCTATGGTGAATCCATTTTTTAAAGAGAATTGGGTTGGCCCTGCCATCTTCCATTTGGTGGTGTTAGAGTTTAGCTAGAATATAGGTAGCGTATCAAAGACTAGATAAGAATTATAAGTGTCTTCCAGCTTTAACTACTATCTCCCAATAATGCTGTAGACTGAATTTTTCTGCTATACTTTGTCTATAAATATCTGAGCTACCGTAAAAGCATAAGACTGTACAGAACATACAAATTACAGAAGATTAAAATATTAAGATAATTACCTCGTCTTGAAGCTTCAAAACTATCAAAGAGGTTAATTCTCTGGATGTCATAGGTTAATGTGGTATTAGGCATCAGTGTTCTGTTTCTGTTAATGTTGGTGACTGCAAACTTGAAAGCTAATTCTTCAACATTAACAGGTTCATTTTCCACAGTTTCAAATATTCCTCCTGTAGAAGCAAGGAGATAAAGGAGAAGCATTATTCACCTCTTCATTCATCACTATACTTAAAAGATAAAAGCAAATTATGAGCAATAATAGCCTGAGTAAAAATGCTGAATATTTTCTGCTATGAATAAACTAGGATTTTAAGACTAATGCATGTGGGGTCATTCATTTTATCCATGACATTACCGTAGAATAAATCAATATTCTACACACTACCTATAGAGACATCTGTGAAAGATGCTGCACATGTTCTATGTAGATATTTTCGAAGTAACATACTTTAGGATAAAATTTTCAAAAGCATGTAAGTGACTTAGAGTCTAAATCATGAACAGTGTGGAAATAGAGAAGTGTTCTTTTCCCTTTCACACAATATAAAACACAGTGGTTACTCAATGAAATTAATAGGCGGCAGTTTTAATGTTAACAAGAGGCAGTACTTTTTCACACAGTGCACAACTAACCTGTGGAACTCAATGTCTGGGATGTGGTGATGGCCAAAAGTATAAGTGGTTTCAAAAAAGAACTGGATAAGTTCATGGAGGATAGGTCCATCAATGGATATTAGCCAAGATGATCAGGGACACAATCCCATACTTGGAGTGACCCTAAACCTCTGACTGCCAGAAGCCGGAGTGGAAGGTGGGTGGATCACTTCATAATTGTTCTGTTCTGTATGCTCCCCAAGAAGCTTTGTTATGGGCCATTGTCAGAACCAGGATACTGGGCAAGATGGATCATGGTCTGACCAAGAATGGCAGCTCTTATGTCCAATTTTCAAAAGTGATTTTAAGTACTTTTGAAAACATTGCCCTTAGAACTTTAGTCATTTCAGGCACAGCCGGGCATTGAGGGGACTATGCAGAGATGCACTACCTCAGTGGGACCTCGGGGGGGCATTGTGCCTTGTGTAAGCATTATGCCACCTGTTGCTCCTGAGAGAGCAGGGGGAACCTGAGCACTGAACCACCCTTCTCATGGGTAATGTATTCACTTGCTTCTGTAACTGCTGACCGGTGGAAAGGAGGGTGGGGTTATGATTCCACCTCCTTTGGAGAGGCTTGAGCTGGCTGCTGTGCTAACCTCATGGCATTCTGTTAATCAGGGGAGCACAAGGACTGTAGTAAAGGTCAACCTGGGCACAGGAAGTTTGGGGAAGGCTCCTAACACAACTGTCCCCACTCCACCCATATAGAGCTAAGTAAAATCTGGGGTGTCTTGTATCGGTTGCTTGGTTGGACCCTGCTAGCGTTAAGTTGCAAAATAATTTCTTTAATTCCTAGTTTTCAGATGCTTAAACTTTCCAATAAAAACCCGTCTTGGGCTGAAAGTTTCCAAGCTCTGCCTGGAAGGTTTTTTGGGGGGTTTTTTGGTTTAAATCTGGGCAAACTCCCTTCAGGCCTTGTTGAGCACAGTAGAGGACAAATAAACATTTTTCCTGTTTTGAAAGCTTATTGCTGCACTTCCACACAGAAATCCCCAAAGGGCTGAACGCGGAGACTTAGAATGCAAACACTGTGGTTTTGTGAAGGAATTATGGCCATGACCATATTAAACCACAACCTAGCTTAGAGAAGTCTGCATACTTAAAATTAACAAAAGTCAGGAAATACAAAAATCAAGGGCCCAAATCTTAGGCTGCCACCAAAAAGCACCCAGCACAGCTCAGGTGCAAGGACTGCAAAGGTTGGATTTGTGCCCTTGATTCTAGGCTAGCTGTGCACGAAGACATTTGTGTAAATCAGAACAGGTGAAAGCTGCTCTAAACTGTGCTATTTAAGGAGCTTGTATAGCTTAGTTATGCTTCACTTCAAGGGTCTTGAATAGCAGCCAAGGATCAGCAGGAATGCCTTGGCCATGCCCTCTATATTGGTATAGCTGAGGTGGATTCTATACTACTGGAGGATTGCCTGTGCTGCTGGGTTGATCCTCCCGTGATCAGCAATAGCAGCTTGCGGGTCACTTTGCATCAGCACTACACCACAAAGCAGCTGCATCACAGTGCTGGATCCAGACCAAGAATCTTACAGCAACATTAATTTGGGCACCTTATGTATGCTGTACATTTTGTGACATATTTAATATAAACAGAATTATATTAAGTTACTGGTAACCATTTAGCAAGAAAGGCAGGAAGGGAAGATGCTGCATGTATGCAATATGAGTTAATGTTGCTATTGGAGCCTTAACTTTAACACTTCATTACTTGAAAATTTTAAACTCTCATATTAACATTGTATTAACACCATGGTGGGTCCACCCACATGGAGCCACTTGGAGGAATGGGGCCTTAATGGGAGCAAAACTGGCCCATTAAACTGTACGCAGGGATCATTTTACGCACTAGTGAAATGAAACTGCTTCTGGGGTGAAAAATTCCAGCAGTTTAACAGCACACAGAAACGTCGCACAACAATGAAGGATAAAGAATGCCGCTATCCAATTGAAACTGTGTGGAGAAATGTAAGTAGGTAGAAATTGCATGGGGAGGGATAGCTCAGTGGTTTGAGCATTGGCCTACTAAACCCAGGGTTGTGAGTTCAGTCCTTGAGGGGGTCACTTAGGGATTTGGGGGAAAATCGGTACTTGGTCCTGCTAGTGAAGGCAGGGGATTGGACTCAATGACCTTTCAGGTCCCTTCCAGTTCTATGAGATAGGTGTATCTCCATATATTATTATTATAATGCAGCTTCTGAAGTTGGAATTTGGTGAAGGAACTAGAACTAATGTCCCTGTTCTGACAAAAAGTTTTATAAGTGCTCAAGAAAAACAATACCTTCTGTAACACAGTGCCCACTAGCACCATGCTGGAGAATTGGTTCAGCAGTTTCTCAAAGGGGAGAACACTACCTATTGAATAATCACCCACAATACTTCTTGCAGCAGGTAGGTAGGTGGTTTTTGGGAGATGTCCCACCCAAATACTGACTCATCCCTTCTTCAAATTGTAAAATCTGATAGGATCATGGCTGTGTCTCATGGCTGCATGCCATTCCACATGGGCAACTATATTAGTTCCTAGGTTCTGTTCTGCTTCTGTTATAATTTCAGAAGCCAGAAAATAAAATCTATTTGGTCTGTTCCCGATTATACTGCTGACAACTTAAAGTAGGTCTTTCTGGAAACTTGAGGTGAGATTTCCAAGGAAGAGCCTTTTTTAAAGTAACAGGTGTGGTTGGGTTTTTGTTTTGTTCTTTTTTTTTAGATGAATTGAACATTATAGTGGAATGCCTTGGTGTCTTCTCAGAGGGAAGTTTAGGGGGAAGGAAGGCTAGTATGTTTCAGGGTTTTCAGGTCTTCCTGACCTGGTGCTTAGGCATCTGATTTGTGGTGACTGGAATATATACTAACCTCTAGGGACTTTTTTATGCCAATAACACATTCAGGCTTTCTGGGAACACTGCGATTTGATGAATGCATAACAAACAGCCTTTAAAAAAAAAAAAGCTCCTTTAAACAGCAATCTCCAGATTCAGTACCTGATTTAGCAAGCATAATTTACTCATTTTGGATTTCTCAGTTAAATATTTTCCCATTTCCCCCTTGTGAAATTTAAGCACCAGATATCGCTTTATATTTTTTGTTCATCAGACTATATTCAGCTAATGTACTGCAATCTCTTGCAGTTTTGATGTCACCAATATAGGTGTAGTGTAGTCATTAGCTGACAATCAGGAAAGGGAAACACACAGTGGAATTAAGACCTGCTTTGCATTTTAACTCAGCAGTAAAAGCACTAGAAGCTATCAAAAGAAAACAAGATGGCAATGTAATCTCTTTCTATAGCTACTCTTTAAATATGCAACTTTATATTACCTCTCTAATCCATATAAAATAGTGTATCACATCTAAAGCAATGTTCTTATTTACGTTATGTACTGCAGGGTTAACTCTGACTGCACAATTGTTTCAGGTCCTAGAATTCTTTTTGATAATGAACAATGGCATTATCAACCAGTTTACCATTCCTTTGGTTAACCACAATTTACCTTCCTTCCTCTCATCAGCCGACAATATTTCTCCTCTCTTGGATTACAGCCCCAGCCTCTTGGTCTTAGGATAAGAAGATACAACTGATTTGCCACTCACTCAGCCTTGCTTTTTTGGGGTTCATCTTTTTCCTCCTCAAGTTGCATTGCTACTTACCCCTGAAGATGAGTGTATACATCTACAGTGAATAATATAGTTAGCTTTAGGGGTAATTAGCAATGCAACTTGAATGGCATGTGTACAGAGTGGCAATGAAGTTGGCTAAACAGCTTTCTCATTGATATATGGCAAAGTTATAATCAACTGAAAACAGGGTCTTATAATGGGAGGTGTTGGACATTCCCTATGTGCCAGATCCTGTTCTCCTTACTCAGTTGCTTGGACTGCTCACCTGAATAAGGCATCAGGATTTGATCTTTTGAGTCCAATCCTCTTCCAACATATACAAACACTGACTAAATCTACTCCCAAACAGAGGTAATTCTGTGCTAAAGCAAGTCAGGGTCTGTCTATATAGTATGCCATCCTCTTTTTCTTGCTGTTGGTTTCTTTAAACTATTATGATCTTAGCAAAACATCTCCTCTAACTTCCTTGCTACATATTTTATGCTTCTATAACTTTAGTTTCCTGAAATACTTTAAATGGTTTGATCTCTCAGATTTTGGGTGCTTCACACACCACATGCACATTTGTAAATGCATGCATCCTCCCACCCCCCCATGCAGAAGAACCTAAGAGCCTCCACTGGAATATTTACATCATCATTATTGTGGCCCAATCATTTGCAACCTACATGCCAATTTAAAGGTCCCTAATCCTGAATGAGATTCAGATGGGCAGATCCCTGTGCCTGCACACAGCCTTATTGATTTCCGTGCAGGAGCAGGGCATCTATTGATACTACTCTCCTTACTACATTGGGGAAAACTAGAAATATTTAAATTAGTCTGTATTTAGGACCACACTTTTTCAGATGTTATCAGTCACCTTCTAAGTACACTCAGAAAAACCAAAAAGAGAAATTAAGATTAATAGTTAATATATATCACAGTAGTCATTTATACTTAAAAAGCAGAATTTTACATCGAACTTTTTTGGTCTCCAAATAAGAAGTGTCCATGAAAGCTGCAAGCTGATTTTGTTTTTAAGAGAAAAAATGCACATCCTAAGAATGTTACTGAAAAGGACAGAATCTTCATTAGAATATCATTGCAAAGCAATCTCAATGGGAATTGTATATGCATTGTTGTACTCTAAAAATGTACTCTGAAAGTATTTCTAAAAGCCTGCTGTCTATAGCTTAAATACCTGCTGTATTTTAGAGGGCTATGCTAAAGTGCTCCTCTAGTCCATGTTCCAGATATGTCTCATCTACACTAACGGTGTTAAAGTAGTTTTGAAAATGGCTTATGCCATATACATATCAGGTGCATTTATTTGTGTGTGAGGTACTCTGGGTATGCCTGCAAGAATTAGTTTTGGATATGCAATCAATATGTATATGTATCTGTACATGCATCTGTATGAAGCAGGGTGTTTAGTTGAACTAATCAGAGATGCACAGCCACCAAATGCTGGATGCTTTTTCATGGGAAACTGGCCTGAGACCACCAAACTGATCATTTTCAGAGGCCAACAAGCAGCTATCTGATTGTTCATAGTTGTTTAGGACAAGATGCCACCACCCTTCTTCATGCTGAATAATGTCTGTATTTGAATATACTCCTGTTAAATCATACAAATAAAACGGATTATTTGCAGAGTAAGGTGCTGCTCAGTGTGAGTAAGAGTGGTGGAATCTATTCTTGTGTGAACAACTTTGGATCACTACTGACCTGGGTTTGGTTCTAGCCAGTGCCCTAAATGTGAAAAGGGTTATATCAGCCTCTAAATCCTTCACCAGCCATCTTTAAAAATGATAGTGAATAAAATGTATCCTATTGTATTCTATTCTTAATATTGCTGAAGAAATGTAACAAATTATTGCACTAAATAATTCACCTTCCTATATTTATTCAATACCTCACAATCATGTTTGTTGTGAGCTCCAGATTAGAAAAGAAACAGAAGTTTAAGTGATAAACTAGTTCTTTATCATACTTATCAGATGCTGCAATTAAATACAAGTGAAGATTGTACAACATTTTAAAAATGAATTAACCAGAGGGCTCTACAAGAAAAAAAATCAATACACTAGATATAAACAATGCTCCTGAAATGATGCAGTTTAACACCAAACATGGAGGTGACTTTCAGAAGCAGGGCCAATTCTAGGGACCAGCGTTTCAAGCATGTGCTTGGGGCGGCCCTTTTCAAGGGGCGGCACTCCGGCCTTTTTTTTTTTTTTTTTTTGCTTGGGGCAGCAAAAAACCTGGAGCCGGTCCTGTTCAGAAGGGGCTGATGTTTGTTTCAAGTTCTTTGGAAACTCTCCCATTGTCCCCCATCCTCTGAGCTAGATCTAAGACACCTTTTCTATTACTCTAATCCTCAGCCCCACCAGGGGATGAACTATTGTAACCTAGAGCAGTGTAAGGGCTGCTCTCAAGTCCATGGATTAGAACAGTACCCGGGGAGCTGTTTCATGAGCCACTGAACACTGGAACACATTGTAATCCTGCTCTTTCCTTTCATACCCCTGTCATGCTTGGGATGGAGGGAAGCACGTGATGTAGAACAGATGCACCAGCCTTACACCACCTGGCCCCTGTACATCAGGGGAACCCCAGCTGCCCTGAGATGACAGCTATCCCTCTGCTTTTGCACTGCTGGATCAGTGTGAAATGGATGAGTCCAAGAACTGGTCCCACATCTTTTGTGTACGTACACACACACACACACATTTGTGGATGAATGTGGAAAACCATCTTTCACCATTTTCACTGAGAGACTATGGGCGAAGGGCTAAAGAAAGACATTTAGAGTCAGGTGTATAAAATATTCCTCAGCAGTGAGTATAAGGGAAATGATGGCTACTTGGCGAGGGTAGTTCTGACAGTGACGAGAACCCTAGCCATACGAGTGACTGATGTTTAAAGAGGAGGATGAAGGGAATCCAAGTCGAACTGACTAATATGACAAGGCATCAACCCCATGCATCCTTTGAAAGAAAAAATCGACAACAAGTGAAATGTCAAAACCATAAAAGCACACTTCAGTGGGCACTCCTAAAAATGCTACAAAAGTCTTTCTAACCATATAAATCTGTCTTCGTTTAAAGAAGCTGTAAAGGACTAAGACAGACTCAAAGTCATTACTAGATCACGTTCCTCCCCCTCACCTATTCTTAAAATGCTTCACTCCAAGGCGCTCAAGACAGTGCTAATGGGACAGAGCTTTTGATTCCTTTATGTACCTGATTCAAATTCAACCCTAATCAGTAGCAGCAAAAGGTTGTTGCTCTTATGAAGGGTATTATTGTCTGCCCAGTTCCCAGGGAGAGTTCTCAATGTGACAAAAACATCATCATATATGGCAGTCTTAGCACTGCGGCAAGATTGAATAGGCATGATGGAAATTGATCCTCAAAGGTGTCTGTGCAAGTTGGAGCCAAAGCATCTGGGCAGGGCAGAAGGGAAAGTTTGGACTTCTACTGCCTGAGATTCTACCCTGTTCCGTGTCTCAACAGCAAATGTCAATTTTCAGTGGTATCAATCCGACATTTTTCAAGCAATAAATTAACTTACAAAAAAAGTTTTTTTCAAAGCTACAACCCTCCCCCCCTTGCAGAAAGATTTCTGTGGACTTTCCTTCCTAATCTTATATCCAGCTAGCAAATGCAACCTGAATCCTATTCACTGAATCCCTCTTAAACCATCTGTAACTCTCCATTATAGCCTCCTAGAAAGCAAGCCAAACTGGAAGCAGTCACCCAAAAATCTAACCTGCAAATTACAGGTGTTAAAATGCATCTGCTTCATGAGGGTGAATCTATACCACGCTCTGACCCTTCAAAACAGGATTGACACACAAGGTCATCTGTGGGGGTTTTTTTGTTTTGTTTTTTATAGTCAGTGCCTCTTTGAGAGTACCTTGCAGGAAAGCCAGCCTGAAAGCAGTGTTTACTGCACAGCACACAGACAAAATAAATAGTAACTGGGATGGTTTTCAGCACCAGGCTCTGCTCTAACATGCTACTGAGTTCATCAGCTTCAGTGCATGTACTCCAGATTTTGCACCAAAACCTACTGAATGCTTCCCAACCACAACTCACTCCAATTAGTCAAGGAGCACTACAACATATACATGACTGCCCTCTCTCTTTTGTGATCAGTTGCAGATCTCCTTGCGGCACTAGTCCTCCCAGAAAATTTCCAGCAAGGATTGTGTTATAATAGGGTCCACTGAATTTCTCTCCAATATTTTTAATAGATTTTCTCTAGTAAACTCTGCTTTCTCCTGCTATGTAAATAGTACTTACAGGATGCATGCCAGCAAAAGGGAAGTCTTTTAGCTTGACTGGGGAACTAAAGGAAAACAATATTGCCAACTATAAGTGTTTAAAAAATCATAAATCAGGACCACAAAACCCATGAGATTGGCTTAAATCTTGAGGGATTAAAAATAACACAGGAGTTCTTTTTAATTGCCTTCTGGTTTGTGAACCCATATAGTATATTCATGTGACATTTTCAAGCTTTTCTCCACAACCATGAGGCCTAGCAACTTAGCTTTCATTTAAAAGATAATGAGATTCTCATATTCACGACTCCAAGAGCCAGGGCTAAGAGAACACCAGAGGCTGTGGGACTTGGAACACTGGGAAGAATTCAAGTGACCAAATACAGAGGGTTTAAAAAACATAATTAAATGTATTTTCAAAAGTTTCATACTCAATCTGGGACTCACATATTAAAACCCCTGTATTTGAAAATGCTGAACAGGCTGTACTTAAAACCCCTAAAAATGAAAAACCAGGGCATAAGCAGAATGGTAGACAAGAAGTACAGCTGAGATTTATAGCTAAAGCTATTATCAAGACTGGCATGAAGTGTCCCAACACTCTCAAATTCTCCTTTTTCAGTTAGATGTTCTTCATGTAGGCTGACATTTTAAAAAGCACATAAGTGACTTAGGAGAACATGTTCCACTGAGAGTCACTCCTACATCACTTAGGCCCCAAAGGTTATGTCTACTCTGCAATAAAACACCTGTGGCTGACCTGTGTCAGCTGACTCCAGCTGAGGGGCTATAAAATTGTAGTTTAGATGCTTGGGCTCGGGCTCCAGTCTGAGCCAGGACATGTATAGTGCAGTTTTATAACCCCATAGCCCGAGTCAGCTGGGACCAGTCACACGTTTTACTGCAGTGTAGACATACCTGCTGTCACTTAGGGCCAGACTTTTAAAGGCATGTATAAAATGCAAATAGGCATCCAGTGGGATGTTTGAAAGTTCTAAGGCATTTATTGCCCATTGAATTAAATAGGAATTAGGTGTCTAGGCTCTCTTGAGCATCCCACCCATGGATGCTAATGATCTGATTTTCAGTCAATGATTATTGTGGGTGCTCAGCACCACTGAACATGCTGCCACAAGTTTCTATCGTCATTGACGAGATACAGGTGTTTAAATCATAATAATTGCAGTGATATGGCAATGTCTATTGGAAGAGCTGGCAGCAGATAACAGGAGCTGTTGCTGTAATAGAGGTAATGCAGGAACCTAACTGAGCCAAATTAGCCATCATTCTGTCTCCTGCTTATACAGACATAATGCATGGCAGAAGCCCCTGGCGATTAAAACCTCCATTGGGGGATCAGGCTGTCGCAGTGCACAGTAGCTGTCTGGGGGGCAGAGAATGTGTATGGGACTGGGACAGTGCCAAAAATGGCATTGCTGGGCAGACAGGAGTGCATTTCTCTCCAGATAACTTCCCACTTGTGTAGTTACCATGGAATCCTGTTTGGGAATGAAAGCTGCAGTCTTCGTTGAGTATGTCTACTCTGCTATCAGGAGATGTGATTGCAGCACGTGTAGACATACCCAAGCTAGCTGTGATGGAGCTAGCTTGCTAAAAATAGCAGTGTGGTCACAGTGGCTGTCTCAGTCAAAGCTGGCTGGGGATGCCTATATGTGCCGTCTGACGGAAGTGTAGACATACCCTTACTGGAAAACCCATGAAGGGCAGAAATGTTTCCCATGCTTGCCCTTCATAGCAAAGAGGTTTTCTGAAGCACTGATATTTTAATGGGGAAAAATCAAGTAAGATTTATTATTTGAACAGACAGTTTAATTGTGTCTGTGTTTTTAATGTTTTGGTACATTGACTTACATATGATTACTCTAGAAATTGTCTCACATTTCACTTAGACATGACCTGAAGAAACTATACAGTATATAAAGAACTGGTTCATAATAAGAGTCATTAACTGCTCTACACCTGTAATAACCATCTTTTGCACTTACAAAGCCAAATTCAGACTTAGTGTAAGGGGGTGCATCTCCGTTGGTTTCAATGATTGATAATTTTTAGTACCCTGTGCTTTTTATGACCACTTGTGGATGTGCGTTTAGGCCTTGATCCTGCACCATTGAGGGCTGTGGGAACTTCGCCATTAACCTCACTGGGCACAGGATCAGACCTAGAGTGCTTTGGCATCTTGAATTCAGACTTTGATTTATTTGCAGTCAACTCTCATAGGGACTCAACCTTCATGTTTTTTCATGCAACGTATTTAGTGTTTAATTATACAGTATTGGAACACTGGTTGAAACTGGATTTCAAATTGAGACCTTGTGGAAATAGGTGTGTCTCCTTTGACTTCACTGGAGTTGTACTCACTTAAACCAGGTCTGAATATAACCCCTAGTGAACACTCATTATTTAAAAGTCCAGCTGAAGTATGCAAAAGAGGAAAAGGATCTTGGTACAAAAGTGATAAAACACTACACCATCCAAAATATTCTGTTTGTAAATCAAGTTCAGGATTTTTACAGATTTCTGCACACTAACAAGGGACTGCACTCAACTAGGTTTCCATCCTTTAGAAGAGCAGAATGAAAATAGTATTTTTTTTAAAAAAGGTCATGCTTGAAGATATGAAGATATACCAGTGGGATCTTTTTGAATTAAGCTTGCAAGTTTGGATATATTTCCCAAAGGCTCAATTGGCATGGTTCATGTTCCAGAATATCCAAATTGATGAACTCTTTTAAAGGTTGGTTGACTTGATATACTTAACTTTTGCCCTGAAGTGGCAGTGCCTACCACATGTTGAATCGTTTTAAAAGTGCAAAATCTGTGAGTGACTGGAAGTTTAAAAAGGGACCGTCTTGCTACGTACGCTTTCAATTATTTTCTAGTGGTGAGATCAAGCAAGCAGAAATTGAATATGTGATGTAATGTGTGTCTTATTCACATGGTTTCCTATTCTGCCTTCACCTCAGCTGTGTGTGTATTTTGAAGGCACACTTGAGTTTGGGTTGGGGGAGGGAAGGAAGGCAAGGGAGGAATTTGGCCCCAGTTATCAAGTTCCATAGATAGGCCTAGATTTTGTCTGGCTATTAAATGCAGTGTGGAGAGTGAGAGAGAGAGAGAGAGAGTAAGGACTGAGCAGATTTGCAGTGCCTGTGCTAAGGGGATTATTACTGAGATATTCTCCCCAGGAGCAACTTGCCTTGAAAGAGCAACTTGCCTTGAAAGAGCAGATCAAGGGAAGTGATTATTCCCCTCTATTCAGCATTGGTGAGGCCACATCTGGAGCATTGAGACCAGTTTTGCCCCCCCCTCCCCCCCGCTACAGAAAGGATGTAGACAAATTGGAAAGAGTCCAGGAGAGGGTAACGAAAATGATTAGGGGGTGGGGCACATGACTTATAAGAAGAGGCTGAGGGAACTGGGCTTATTTAGTCTGCAGAAGAGAAGAGTGAGGGGGGAGTTGATAGCAGCCTTCAACTACCTGAAGGGGGGTTCCAAAGAGGATGGAGCTTGGCTGTTCTCAGTGGTGGCAGATGACATAACACAGAGCAGTGGTCTCAAGTTGCAGTGGGGGAGGTCTAGGTTGGATATTAGGAAACACTATTTCACTAGGAGGGTGGTGAAGCACTGGAATGGGTTACCTAGGGAGGTGGTGGAATCTCCATCCTTAGAGGTTTTTAAGGCCTGGTTTGACAAAGCCCTGGCTAGGATGATTTAGTTAGGGTTGGTCCTGCTTTGAGCAGGGGGTTGGACTATATGACCTCCTGAGGTCTCTTCCGACCCTAAACTTCTATGATTCATCAGTGCCTGATGAAATACATCCTAGAATACTCAAGAAGCTGACTGAGGAGATATCTGAGCCATTAGCGATTATCTTGGAAAAGCCATAGAAGATTGGAGAGATTCCAGAAGACTAGAAAATGGCACTATATTAGCCCATCTATAAAAAGAGGAATAAGGACAACCTGGGGAATTACAGGCCAGTCAACTTACCTTCAGTACCTGGAAAGTTAATGGAGCAAATAAATAAGCAATCAATTTGCAAACACCTAGAAGATAGTAAGGTGAGAAGTAACAGTCAGCATGGATTTGTCAAGAACAAATTCTGTCAAACCAACCTAATAGCTTTCTTTGACCAGGTAACAAGTCTTGTGGACGGGGGAAAAGTGATAGATGTGGTATATCTTGACTTTAGTAAAGCTTTTGATACTGTCTTGCATGGCCTTCTCATAAACAAACTAGGAAAATATAACCTAGATGGAGCTACTATAAGGTGGTTGCATAACTGATTGGAAAACCATTCCCAGAGAGCAGTTATTGGTGGTTCACAGTCAAGCTGGAAGGGCACATCACGTGGGGTCCCACAGGGATCAGTTCTGGGTCCAGTTCTGCTCAATATCTTCATTAATGCTTTAAATAATGGCATAGAGAGTACACTTAAAGTTTGCAGATGATACCAAGCTGGGAGGAGTTGCAAGTGCTTTGGAGAATAGGATTAAAATTCAAAATGATCTTGACAAACTGGAGAAATGATCAAAATGAACTTGACAAAGTGGAGAAACTGTAATAGGATGAAATTCAAGAAGGACAAATCCTAAGTACTCCACTTATGAAAGAACAATTAGTTGCACACATACAAACTGGGAAATGAGTGCCTAGGAAGGAGTACAGCAGAAAGAGATTTGAGGGTCATAGTGGATCACAAGCTAAATGAGTCAATAGTATAACACTGTTACAAAAAAAGCAAACATCATTCTGGGATGTATTCGCAGGAGTATTGTAAACAAGACATGAAAAGTAATTCTTCCATTCTACTCTGCGCTGATAAGGCCTCAGCTGGGAGGTTTAGGTTGGACATTAGGAAAAACTGTCAGAGTGGTTAAGCACTGGAATAAATTGCCTAGAGAGGTTGAGGAATCTCTGTCATTGGAGACTTTTAAGAGCAGGTTAGACAAACCCCTGTCAGCAATGGTCTAGATAATACTTAGTCCTGCCTTGAGTACAGGGAACTGGACTAGAAGACCTTTCTAGGTCCCTTCCAGACCTATGATTCTATAACTATGCAAAATGTACATTACCATGTTCCTTTACAATGTACGATAATAGTCCATTAAAGATCTTGTACATTCCAAAAAGAATTAATCGATATAGTATGTGCAGCCATTGCATTTTTTCTGGCATGCAGAAGATCTATAGAAAGAATGAAGGTACATAATTTTGGGGAGAATAAAGCCAAGAGGTTGTACTGGGACTGGAAAGCAACTGTACAATTCTATATTCAGGGGAAATTATGATGAAAATGGATAACTCATAACTGAGCTTCAGCCTGCTTCAGGACCAGCCTTTTCATTATGCTGTTATCCTAAAAAAAGTGGGTTTTACACACCCTACAATGTTCCTTGAAGTCTTTGCTGTTCAACAACCAACATTTTAAAAGAATAAATATCTTGGTTTCCTCTTTAAAAAATTACATAATTTTTTTTTTGCTTGAGTGCCCATTAGTTATCTTTAAGGCGCTTACAAACATAAGGTTTTTATTAAAGCTGCAGAAATCTGAGCTTATCCTGTAAAAGCATGGATAAGCCCAGATCACCGATTTTTCACATAGTACATCCTTTCCAAAAGGAAAGAAAGAGAGAAGAAAAAGAATTCTGTACATTTTCAATTGTACCTAACTGTTATTCTTCTCATCCACCCATTGAAATCCACCCATAATAATTCCTTTAATTGCATAACATTTATTGATAAGGAGATTATCAACTCAGGTTTCTCTGAGGGTGAACTTCCAGGAGTCAGCTGCTTGCAGGTTGCAACAGAGGTTTCAGCCTTTGTGATCACGCGGGACTGTATGCAATCTTTTTATTTTCATGCAGGGAGAAAAAAAAAATCCCAGTGTGGTTGAATCAAGGATTTTAACTTTAGGGAGACACAGATTACACTAGCTTGTGACATTCTGATGACTATCAGATCATGCTATTGCATAAAAGCAAAAAAATCAATAGCAGCTGACAAGATTAAACTTGTTTGCTTTGTGAGTTTCAATGAGGTACTCTCACACTGTAGAAAACCTTTATAAAATAATTTGGCTAAAAATTAAATTACTTTGCCAATAATTTTCAGTGTCTCCTCTAAATTCCATGGAATTGTCAGGGTGTTTGATTCACTGAACCTACAAAGGTGCTTAGATACATGTGGACCCACAAGCACAGGAGCATCCATGTAGGAGGCCCATGGTCTCTGTACAGCTCCCATAACTCTCTCCTTCCTTAGAAGTCATGTGTTATTCCCTCACTCCTGGCAACTGAATCAAAAATATTTCTGTCGGTGGGGGTTCTGGCATGCCACGGGGGAAATTATTGCTGATCTGAGGAGCAGCGGATTTCTGCTTGGAAATCTTGTCAGCCTCTGTCTGAACAATGCTGCATCTCGACACCTTCCCTTTTACTCCACCCACTGGTTCTGCAGAGACACAATCCCAGAGAGGGGTCTTTGCAGGATATAGGGCCAGGGGAGGACAAGCAGTGGAGCCAACTGCTTCCTCCCTCCCCCACTCTGACCACCACCAGAGGTTTGGCCCCAAACTTGTTTCATGTTGCTACTCTTTCTTGTGCTTGGCTGAGGTTTGGGAATGACCCAGTATTATTTTAGAGTAGCAGCCGTGTTAGTCTGTATCCGCAAAAAGAACAGGAGTACTTGTGGCAGCTTAGAGACTAACAAATTTATTTGAGTATAAGCTTTCGTGGGCTACAGCCCACTTCATCAGATGCATAGAATGGAACATATAGTAAGAAGATATATATACATACAGAGAACATGAAAAGGTGGAAGTTCCCATACCAACTCTAAGAGGCTAATTACGGTAATTAAGATGAGCTATTATCAGCAGGAGAAAAAAAAACTTTCATCTTAATTAATTAGCCTCTTAGAGTTGGTATGGCAACTTCCACCTTTTCATGTTCTCTGTATGTATATATATCTTCTTACTATATGTTCCATTATATGCATCTGATGAAGTGGGCTGCAGCCCACAAAAGCTTATGCTCAAATAAATTTGTTAGTCTCTAAGGTGCCACAAGTACTCCTGTTCTTTTTGCAGTATTATTTTAAATACTGCTATTTCTGCATTTGAGAGAGCTGAACCAAGCTGTACTTTAGGACTGATCTGACTAAAATGGTGGTGGCTCTTCTTGTAATATCTCAGTGAGGGGAAGAGACATTTTGTTTTTTGTTTTTTTAGATAAAAGTAGAATTCAGTCCTGGGAGGACATAGCTCACTGAATGATAGCGAGTTTCAGCACCCCCTGTGTAATACCACTGTTGTGAAGAGTTTAATCAATCTGTGTAAAGTGCCTTGAGATCCTCCGATGACCTACTGCCTAGTGTCTGTCTGAACAAAGAATGTGTTCGTACTGCTGTGTTAACAAGAACTGCTCAAAAGAGCTCCTCCTCTACCCCTGCATGGAGAGACCAAACTTACGCATGGTTGAGTCTGCCACAGTGTGACAAGCAGACCTAAAGACTTGTGAAAAGAGTGACAGAGTCCGAGAGAGAGTGCTGCAAGCAACCAGAAACATTTCTGCTTTTTTAACAATTCTTTGTGATTTCAAGTGAATAACAAAGTCAGGGAGTTGAAAAGGTCAATACGAGACACTTTTCATTATTGACATCACGTTTTAGACCTTAAGGGCCAGAAGAATAAAAAGAAATTTGTGGATTTAAACTGAGAAGATATGAAAACAGAACTTAAAAGTAGAACAAAACCAAAAAATAACAAACAAATCACCCTGTTTTCCATTATAAAACTCCTTTGGCCCCACAGGTATTTCAGTGGGATAGAGGTAAATACAGAAATGAATGTAACCCCAAAACTCCAAACAAGCCTGTAGGGATTGAGTTCCTGTAATGGAAGCCTCCAGTTTCAGTTTGTGAAACACCTGCAAGCTTAAACAAATAGATTTTGCACAGCTTTACCTATTATCCATGGAGACATTTAAAAATATTTTTACTTTTGTGTTGATGGATCAATATATGCATTTTCTATTAGCACTAATGGAGTTCCATCCTTGAATATTCATGCATCAAAATGAGCACATGCTACAAAATGAAAACATTTTTCTCAACTAATTATGATTTATATAACACCATCAGCGCAGTAGGTGCTTTACAGGCAAGCAAGGAGACAGACCCCCTGCTTTGGAAAGCATATCATTTAAGCAGGCAAACCTGAGGTTTCACTTTTAATGGTGGGGGTTGCAGATTTTGCAACTGATGTATGCTTACAACAAGTAGGTTTCATCAACACATGCACATTGAATTCCAATATTTCTTTTTAATAATGTGGCTGGCTCTTGTTAAAGACATTTAGATGCCTGCAATTTGTAACTTTCTTGGTAATTACCAATCTGGAACATTTCTATTCCAGAATCCACTGAGGGCTGTTAGTATCTCGAAATATCTATTCATGTCTTTATTAGTGAATACTAAAGTAACAAGGGCAAACAGACTGCATCTGCACCTAATCACAACTTTATATGAAGTGTTATACTATGCAAGTTGAATAAAACTTCTGCAATGGGAACCCAAACTGAAGTTGTTATGGGAGTACTGTTTTATGAGATGATTGGTTTCTTTACTAAAGAACATGTGATAATCTTCAAGAGAGTGTATTCTCACACCTGTGATTTAAAACTACTGGGAAGTCTCTATTTCCTGTGTGAGCTGGTAGTGTCAGATCATCTATAGAGGATCATATATACTGTAATTCCTATGCATAATGGTTTTAATAAAGGGGGCTATGCAAGCCTTAACTCTGAATTGTCTTGTTTTAGTGGGAACCGTCAATGCTATATCATTATAATATGCTTTTTAATATTTAATATCCCTAAAGATCCCTTTAAACAGAACTTTGTTTCCTAATTTAGTTTTTACATTTCTTTGGGACCTTTTATAGGCTTCAACTGAGGTCATCCTCAAAAGGTTTAAAAACTTTTCAAAAATTGGTGTTATGTAGGCATAAGACCCAATCTTACAGTTTATAAAACTCTCTAAGCCTATACAGAAGTCACCTAACTCTGCACTATACATAAATAATAAATACCTATTTCACGCACAGCCAGTCACACATTGGGTCTTGCTAGTTTGGGGGCTAATTGAAAGAGCAAAATGTTGGATTCAGTATATGAGCTTAATAAAGGAGAAATAATAGTTAGGTCTGGTGTTTTTTAAATAATTTTTCCTCCAGAAGGTATTAGTGTTAGGTTTGTGTCTATCATTTGGTAATTAATTGTTTTTTTTTTATTAAATGCTACAAATTGATCATGTTTGTAAGCAAAATTTATAAAACTTCTCCAGAAGAGTAATCTCTGATCCAGATGATGTAACATTCTTGCATTTTTACATGTCCATTGGGCATATGAATGATTCTTGTGCAAATATGCAAAGTATATGTGAAATTTCCATTTTTAAAAAGGTATGACCCATGTAGACAATGCACATGTAAAAATCACACTGTCCCCAAAATGTATCATTAGATCATAGCTCAGTAGGGGGAAAAGACCTATTTGGCTGTCTAATCCATTATGCTGCTCCTGAAGGACTATTCTTTCCAATACATTTTTTGTTGTTTTTTTCCAGTCCAGTATTAAACATCCCAGGAAATGTGACTAAGTAAAATTAAAGTGGATTCCTTTCATTGACATCATTGGACTTTGGATCAGGTGAAAAATGCATAAGAACAGTGATTCCAGGCTATGGTTGCAGTATGCAGAGTGTCTCCACATGTCTAGTTTTAAGCATGTGGGTAGCTTCAGTGGGAGTAATGCCCAGATACTCAACGGTATTCAGGCACCTAGCTCCCATTGATTTAAATGGGATTTAGGCACCTAAATACCTTTGAGCATCTGGACCTAAATGACTTCAGCAGGACTATTTATGTGCTTTAAGCTAAGCATGTTTAAATACCTTGCTGAATTGGGGCCTAATTTCTTGCAATATTTTATTCAAAGGTGGAAATTTGGCAGTAAGAGAAAGTATCTGAATTTGTGAGAATTTTACAATTGTGTTGGTCACTTACTCCTAAATTGCTAAGCCAATTTAAATGCTTTTTAAAAAATGAAAATAGTATAACAGTTGAAAAGTTGTATGCAACATTTGTCTGCTGTAATTTGAGTCTCTGAGATATTAACTTGCCCCTCAAAAGTGATTCAAAATGTAAAAGGTGAAACTAGTAAAGATACCAGGTATAGCTATAATGTGGCACTATTTGACTTCTAGCTTCATTGTCAGAAACTTAATTTAAATGTCCATAAAACCATCTTACTACAAAGAAGAAACAGTAATAGCTTATGATTAATATAGTGCATAAAATATGCCTCAGAATCCATTGCATAGCTGTAATTTCAGCATACAGCCAACCAAGAGAGCAACGCGAGTTTCAAATAAAATTACAATTTTTGTGATAGCCCAATAGAGTATATATATATTTTGATTTTGCAATAAGTGTTTCTCTTCTCCCTCCCATATGCAAAATTATAGTGTAAATTTGACATTTCCAAGTTTGAGATGGCTTCTCTGAGGTTTCAGAGGAGATATGTACGGTCTGATCCAAAGTCCACTGGAGTCAGTGGAAGTCTTTCCATTGAAATCAGTGATCAGGCCCTTAGTGTTAGATGCCTTCTGGAAAGTTCAGAGAGGATTATAATTAGAATTAAGACTGTTTCCGGTCTTTCACTGGTATTGAAACTGAAGAACTAATAGGAAATATGTAAGTAGCTCATTTTCAAGTAGTAGTACGCATGCCACACTCCAGGACTTTCACTGCACTGTAGCAGTGTCCACACGGGACCATACTGAGCAGCAAACTGTTGCTCTGTAGGATCACGCCCAGGCTTCTCATGTAGTAACTTGCCATCTAGACAGGCACTTAAGTTAGCAATGCCCAATGTTTCATCCTTTTAAGCAGACACACTGTGGCAAGCCCCTCCCTGTGACAGAATTCAAGCAGTGTGCAACCTGCAATTGTTGCAGAACCCTTATGTGGTTCCTGGAATCGCAAGCTTTCCCCCACACAATTAGAACCACTTTTATTCAGTTGCATCCAAAGCCCTCAGTGCTTGGGATGGGGGAGTATTTAGCTCAAAAGGTGCCATCCTGTTCCCACTGAAGTGAATGGAAGTTTTGTTATTCACTTCCATCAAACTAGGATTGAGTCCTACGTGCACATTCTTTACTATAGTCCAATTGGTTTTGGTAATTTAAGGAATACATTTGAAAGGGGCAGCATATATACTCTTAAATCATGGCTATTGGGTATGCAGAGAAATTATTTTTCATTGGAATTTTTAATTACTCTAAACATAGTGCACACTGTTGGAAAAGACTGCAAAGGGTTTAAAGCAGTTCTTGCAGTCTTCTAAGTAATTAGTGAACATTTTAACATTGTCGGAACTCCTAGTTACCAAAAGCATACATGGACCAACTGCTAAGGTCTGCATGGTGAAAAATGGCTGTTTAAATATTTGATTTAATAGTGTAGATATTCCAAATGAGCTGCTTCGGTTTATTTTGTTGATTTATCCATTTATAAGTCTTGCTTTTCTTTGTGCATATGATAGTTATTTTACAGGAATAGGGCCTGATTCTGATTTGTCATCAGTTTTCCAACATTGTAACTGCATTTACTACTTAGAAGCAGTTACTCCTGATTTATAGCAGTTTTAATGGGAGGAGACCCAGGGTCATTGTGTGTTTTCTTAAACAAAAACAAACCAACACATTTTGGAACAGAAAATGCAGAAATCTTAGAAAAGAGAGTTGATGATTTCTGCCATTATCCAAAGGCAGGGGTTTCATGCTCCTAGTGAGGGTTCTTAGGTGGCTGGTGACCTTGCTGGGGGTTGTTGGGAATCAACAAACCTCCCAAGACTTGTGAGGAAAGGAAGGCTTGAGGTGCTCATGGAATAATGGAGGGTTTCATATGAAAGTCCCCTATAGACGTGAAACAAATATGTCAATAGCTGTTTATCTAAACAAGGCCTATGTGGCCAGGCTCTTTAGTCTTTAAAAATATTTAGTTTTACAAACCATAAGCCTCATTCAAATCCAGACTGGATGCCTTTCTGGAAGATACGACACAAGTGATTGGGCTCAATACAGGTGTGATGGGGCGAAATGTTTTGGTCTGTATCATACATGTCAGAAAAGATGATCTGATGGTCCCTTCTGGCCTTAAACTCTTTGCATCTGGGAATGAGGTAGTCAATCGTATTAGAATATCACACAGGAAGTTGTATTATAATGGATGAAAATAAAGCTTTATATCACTATTATGCATATTAAAATGAATTGTGTAATAGAATTTATGCACACTTGTGGCTTTCATTTGGCAACAAAGTTAATCATATTCATGTATGTTTTTTGAAAACATTGAAACATGGTCAAATTAATGACCAGAGTACATTTTCTATATAAATCAAGCACATGTAGAAGACACTTTTAGTGATTATAGCTCTGTGTAACATATGCTTAATGATTTAGATTGGCTCCTGTGGAGAAGGATTTAATCTAAGGCATTTACGGCATTGGGCTCAAATTATTTGTATCAGTTGACTGAAGCTTATATTTCACCCTGCAGATTATGTTCAAATGAGGATCCTTTCCTGTGTATGTTCCATTTGTCTCTTGCAGGATCTAAACTGGGAGCTTTTGTCAGATTTTCTCTACTCAGATGCAACTCTCCATACGTGTTGTTTAACCAATTTACAGTGCAGTCACCTGTCACTTTTAAATCAGCTTTAAAAGCCATTTAAAAATTAGCAGATAAGTTTCATAATTCATTTTTTTATTTGTATGCTTTGGCTAAGATTTTCAACCCCTTCTTCCCCCTACCCCCCCCCCCCCCCGAAGAGGGCTAGATGCCCAGTTCTAATTCAAATTGCTGGGCATCCAAATCACTTAGGACCATTGAAAATCTCAGCCTTTATATCCACTGTTTCATCAATGGCAGATTAAGGACTGATTCAGGGGTCCCAGGAGAAGAGAAAGAATGTACCTGTGGATCAAAGAGAGGCTCATAAGTCTACCATCGAAATCTGGCAACTATCCTTCTTCCCCCATCTTAATAAACAAATCTAAATAAGCAACATTTTCCATCTACACCCCAAAAGTACAGTTTTACCTGCAGCTGCACCTGTATGTTACTTGTTGAAGCAAATGGGAGCTGTGTATAGTTTTAATTGAAGTGGTTTGGGTGTGCACTGTATGGCCCTGATGCAAAATGCACGGACATCGATGGAAAGGTTCCTATTGACTTAAGTAGCCTTTGGATCAGGCTCTGCACACTCATGGGACCTGGGATCAGACTCTATGCACTCACTGTTCCTGAGAATCTATTGAGCCTTTGTGACTCCTATTAATAGTAATGAGAGTTAAATTCAAATATAAAGTAGGGAATGCAGAGCCTAGGCTAGAGCAAATAATCAAAATGAATGTGTCATTTCCCCCAGCACATCGGCAGCTATCCTAGAAACGATTGAGGGCAGCTGAGGCGTTTTTTTTCATTTTACTCCAAAATTGGGTGGCTGATGAGCCTATTTAGACTCATCAGTTGGATGTTTGTCCTATTTTGGCTCATTTGATAGGAATGAACCTCCTAAGGCTTGGGTGAGGGAGGAGATAATTGATAGATCCTGGAAGATTTATTCTAAGGCTCGTGAGGGATGAACATTATTTTTTCATGCCAACGTACAGAGCAAAGGGTAGAAACAATAAAGGCTTATATGCATACAGACAAAATGACACACAATCAACATAAAAGAAAGACAGATTAAAGTATCTGCAAGCCATGGCTCAAAGATGGCTTTGTGTTCTACAGGATAACTGGCAGGAAAAGAGAGCAGAAGAAATACAGCATTCTACTAATCCTAAGAATGCAATGTTGTTTCATAACTCCCTGAAGGCCATTTATGGCTCATACAAAGTGGCACCAGCTCCACTAAAGACTTCAGATGAATCTACCTTAATCAAGGACAAGAGAGACATCTCTGAAAGATGATGCAGCAGCACTTTACTGAGCTACTCAATCATCCCTCTACTGGCAACCTACAGATGCCAAAGGAACTAACCCAGCACCCCACACATGAAGAAATCACACTACCGTTGAGAGAGTGCAAAAACCTATCAAAACCAATGCAGTCAGATAAATCATCAGGAAAAGGTAGCATATTAGCTGAAATCTTTAAACTTGAAGGCTATCAAACTGTCAACTCTCTCTATATGAAATATTTAGGCTATCTGGGAAACTCAGAATATTCCTCAGGATTTCAAAGATGCAATCATAGTTATACACACAGGCAACAAATCTGACTGTGGTATCACCCTGCTCTCTGTAGATGGTAAAATCCTTACTTGTATTGTGCTCAGTCAGCTTGTCAATTCAATATCAGAGCAGCTTCTACCAGAGACTCAATGTGGATTTAGATCAGGTTGGCGAGCCACAGACGTGATTTGCATTGTGAGGCAGATTCAGGAAAAATCCATTGAACAAAACATGGCACTGTATGCTGTCTTCACTGATCTAAAAAAAGGATTCAACACTGAGCAGGAATGGTCTCTGGATAATTCTAGAAAAGTTTGGGTGTCTCACCAAATTCATGAACATCGTATGTCAATTCCACAAAAACCATGACTGTTCAAGTACCCTCAGTTGGTGGCCTCTCTAAACCATTCCCCATATCTAATGGGGTAAAAGAAGGCTGTATTAGTTTTTTCTGGTCTCTTCTTTTCAGATGCGAGTTATGCAACTGACAACCCTCAAAAGAACATTTATGTCAGGTACAGAACTGATGGGAAAGTTTTTTTTCAGTCTCAAAGGCTTACTGCAACAACAAGAGTCCTTAAGGAAGTCATGTGAAGCCATTCTTGTGGATGACTGTGCTCTACTTCAGTCATAATTAAAGTGATCTACAGCTTATCCTTCACAGGCTCTCAGAGACAACTAACCCGTTTGGACTCAATGTCAGCATGGAAAAAACTGAAGTCCTCTTCCAACCAGCTCCATCAACACTACCACTGAGCCAAATACCAATGGAACAAAACTAAAGAACATCAATCACTTTAAATAGCTTGGCAGTACTACCTCAAGTGCCAGGTCCCTGGGTTGAGAAATATCAAACAAAATATGAAAGGCAAACCTGTTTTCAGAAGACTTTGCCATAGGATACTGAACCAGCATATCGTGAAATTGTCAATAAAACTGATGATATACAATGCAGCAGTGATAGCACCCCTTTTATACCGGTGTGAATCATGGACAGTTTACCACAGACACATCAAGCAACTTGAAAAATTTCACATGTGCTGTGTTCGCTCTATTCTGAAGGATCACTGGCAAGACAGAGTCAAACATCATCTCTGAGAGAGTAAAAACAACCAGGATCAAGGCAATGATTATCAACGCTTGGCTTAGATGGACAGGTCACATTATCAGAATAGTGATGATAGGCTCTTGAAATAAGTCTTCTGTGGCAAGCTGAAATTCGGAAAGCTCAGGAAGGGCAAACAATGTAAATGCTTCAAAGACACCTTTAAGTAGAATCTCAACTCATGAGGCATAAATATTGAAGACGCTGCCAAGAGCAGACCTGAATAGAGAACAACTATCAATAAAGGTTGTAAACACATTGAGAAAGACAGATGCAATAAACTGGTTGAAAAAAGGGCTGTCATCCCAAGTCTTCAGTGGGAGCCTACACTTTCCTATGTGACATCTGCCTGTGATGTTGCTTCTTGCAAATTGAGCTATACAGCCACAAGAGAGAACATGAGATGCTGTGATGTCATTGTTGGGTTTGACGGGCAGCTATCATGCCATGAAGTGTGTCCCACAGAAGCCCTCTCCCCAGTTGTAGAGTAAACGTAAAGCCAGTCAATCCCTCAGTGATAAAAATGAGTAACTCAACCATAGTCTCAAATAATGAGTCCTTGTGGGGTCCTATGAAGTGCTAGGTGTATAACATCTGGATTAAAATGTTATTCATCTTCTGCAAAGGAAAATCATGCCTCTCTGGTTTACAAGAATTATTGTGTATGTCAGTAGTGGATAAAGAAGAACCAGACGACATTTATTTGACCTTCAGAAAGCTTTTGACAAAGGTCCTCAAAAAAGGCTATTACAGAAGCTCAGCAGTTGTGATTGTAATGTTCTGTCAAGGATTAGAAACTAGCAAAGAGGCAGGAAACAAAGAGAAGGAATAGATGGTCAGTTTTCAAAATTCTAAATGTCTAACAGTAGGGTGCTTCAGGGCTCTGTGCTGAGACTTGTGTTGTTGTATATTAATCAGTGACCTGCTAAAGGAATGAGCAGCAAGGTAACAAAATTTGCAAATGACAAAACATTCTGTTTGGGCAGGTTATTCTGCAGTTGTCTACGATTGGATTTACTGCATCATCCTCTGCAGCATCTGATGTTGGCCCTATTAGAGACAAGATATTGAGCTCAATGGACTGCTGCTCCAATCCAGTATTGCAATTCCTATATTCCTATTCTGTGCAATTGACTTTATGAGGGGAAATACTTCTCTCGGTTAGTTTTAGCTGTGGCTGCTCTTTTCCCAGAAGTAAAATATAAAAAGTAAAGACCCAAGTTTGCTTTCAGGCTTTCAAGGGCTTACTTAAAAGCCCATTTGGTATCTTTTGAATATACAAAGAAACCAGAATCTATGGTTAGTGTTACCACCTAGAGCTGGATTCTGTGCTTAGTTACCTAGGAGCAATTCTTTTTAACTTCAGTGAGAGTTGTCCCCAGGTAGCAGATCCCTAGTGTAGGGTATACTCTACTTAGCAAGAAATCCACTTAATTATGATGTATCTCAGGGAAACAATTTAAGCCTAGTGATACTTCATGACTGCTGGTTAGTGGGGACAGTAATTCCACTTAATGGAGATGCTTCAGGTGGTTTAGTAGTCTTTTATGTTTCAATCTGGTGCTAGTTCTGGCTGTTTGCTCTTCTAACAGCTTTCATTTCGTCCTTAGCTGCTGTAAATGCAGAAGGCATATGAAGTGTTTCACCCCACTGCTTGTTCTTTGCTGTTAGTTTGCTGCTTCATCAGATACATATACTGGGCCAATATGTAGTATGTTTCACACTTGCCCTTGTTGCTGACAGTGGGCAGGTTCAGGCTCATTCCCTGTTTTAGTGCAAATAATGCCTCCTCTCACCTGCCTATTTCTGTGTTAACATGATGGGTTTGCTGCCACTCTGGAGCATTAAAATGGTGCCTTTTTAAAATCAGAATTTCTATTGCTGTTCACTGAGGCACCTCAATTAAAAGGATTCCACTAAATTCAGATGTATATTTTAATAATCTGAATATCAGTTGTCGATAATATCAATGGTTGTCATTTATGCTTAGACAAACTGTTACATAACAATTTCACAGCACCAACGCCCAGATTTTTTGCTGTTCCCAGTATCTGCTGGGTACAGCTGAAAGAAGGTGAGGGTACAAAGGAACCAGTTGCAGTTCCCTAATTCTCAGCCCTGTTTTACACCAGCCTCTACTTTATGTCAGCTGGCTATGACCCTGAAGGTGTTGTCCGCCAGACCTAGGATGGTGCAGAGGGAACAGAATATGGGCGAGAATATGGCCCCTGATATCAAGATTTAGAGAAGACAAAGATATATTATCTATCTTTTTTCCTTTCAGATATAAATGGGACAGAGCTCTCTCTGCTCAAGAGTTACTCCTGTTGTTATATCATCATGTTACTGTTCCTCCAACAGTGAACAACTCATTCTAAAAGCCCTCTGTGGAGCCCACAGGTTTGAACAGGTACATCTCATCTCTAGCTAGGATGCTGATGTGAGAAAACAAGTTTATTATTGCCTAACCTGGCAAATACTGTGGTTCAGCTGTTACAGTTTTAGTGCATTCGTGCATAGCCTCAGAATGGCCAGTTCCCCCTTTTAAGGTGCTTTCTGCAAAAACAGAATAAATCTCTTTTCTGAAAGCCCCATGTGATGCTTGTAAATGTTTTAGCATTGAGGCTGTGCATGTCCTACAAACATGTGTCAAAATTAATTTCCTGTTGCTTTGTCACGGAAGGAATCTTGCCATATGCCCCCATACATAAAACTAAATGAGTTTAGGAAAAGGTGACTAGGATTTTACCTAATTTGGCTTTACATTTCTTAAAGCAAAATCTTCTCTTCTCATGGAAAGGGGAGCATTGGTGCAAACATGAATGAATTCAGTGCTTCATTTTTTGTAAAAATATAGGTGTGAATTTTATCTGAAAGATTCAAAATACTCTGCAGACACTATCTGGATTAATGCACATGGAGACAAGGCAGACAAAATGTAGTATATAAAGAATAAGCCTGGATCATACTTTATTGTAGTTACACTTAATGAGTGAAATCCTGGCCCCATTGAAAACAATGTCAATTTTGCCATTGACTTCAATGGAACAAGAATTTCACCAAGTTCCTGCAGTTTGTATTCTGAGGTTTTGATCCTACAAAGACTTGTGTGTATAAATTCATGCACATGAGAAAGCCCATTGAGCTCAAGGGAACCACTCACATACTTAAAGTTAAGCATGTGCATAAATCTTTGTTGGATGAATGGAAAATATTTTAATCCCTGCACCAGGTAGTTACATTCTATACCAGTAGATAGCCAATTTTCGCTTCTAGACCACAAAAGTGTGTATCAATCAGTTTAGTCTGATAGAAAAAAAGACACCGATCCCTCCCTCAGGCCAGTGCCTGGGGAATGCTGTGGACAGAAAATTACAGCAATCTGAGGGTACTCAGAAGTCAGTGGAAATAATAGCTTGGCTTTAAAATTTAGAGTTCAAAAAGTTAGACTTTACTGTAAATCTCACTGAAGGAGATTATACTACCTAGTGATTTGAGATTAGGGAAAGGATTGATAAAGTTGAAGAAAATAGTAATTTCATTCCACACAAGAAAAGAGTTGAAGAGGAACAAAAAGATGCATGAAGTTACTGTACAGTATATCAAGAAAAGGGTAGCAAATGCACCAAAAGAAGAAAAAGTGATAGGCATGTTGGGGGAAATGGAGTCAATTTCAGTTCTTGTCTGATATGTATGTACAATTCCATTCACTTGAATGGAGTTCCACTGGCCTACACCATTGCTAAGTTTGGTCCAGTCTGTCTTTTGATCCTAATTCTATCTGGAATGGGATTTAGGGGATCTACATCTATTTATTTTGTTAAACTGCAGCAACGCTTGAACTGGTACAAGCAAAAGCCTTTCTCTGCAATGATTCACATCTTCGATTTTTTTCAGTGATCAAAGGGCCCCCATCTTGCTTCTGCAAAGTACAGAATTTATTTAATTAAAATAAGTGGCTGCTTTAACAGAAATGTAAAATTAATCACTGTTGTGTTGTTTTGTTTTTGTTTTTGGAAGAGTAGGACTCTGCGAAAATATCTGTAATTTTATATTTAGTATTTTGAGGTGATTGGTGTTGCCAAGAGGACTTCCTTGCTACTGAACATGGAGTATCACTATGTGGATAAATGGCATTTTCTGCGTAAGGAGCTCAAGTTCTCAACGCAATTAATTTAGCCTCAGAGTACCCTAATGGCCTTTTTTACACAAGCATTTTTCTTTAGATTTCCTACCTTTTCACCACCACCAGTGCATTAGCAGCAATGGCACCACTGATATTGGCCACTGGCCTGCCTTTGTACAGTGTCACGTTGGCCTGCTCTGATGGCAGGGTAATTAAAATACGTCTGCTCCATCTACAGTATTGCTCCCACCATTGCTACTGTCAGTGGTTCTGCATCACTGGTAATGGACAAGGTACAGTTTGAGGGAAAATGCTAGTGCAGACACAGTTTGAGGTAGGTAAATATTATCCCCACTTTACAAACTAGGAAACTGAGCTACACAAGGAGCTTAAGGGCCTGTTTTGGTCAAAGTGTCAGTTTAATTACAACACAAACAGGAGACACTTGGATCTAGAAAATAAGATGTTTCAATCTGTACTAAACAGCACATACCCTAAATGTTTTTAATTAAAATAATTAAAATAAAATGAGCATATTATATTATGTCATAATGATATATATGTCACATGATGTCCTGTTATACACTTCTATTACTGAAGTCATGAAATAATGTAAAATTAATTTAAAAAATGAAAAAACAAAAAAATAAAATAGAATTTGAAACAAATTTCATTTTGAAATGAAAATCTGAAATTCTTCTGAAATGTAATTTTTAAATGGAATTTCTATTTTGCAGAAAATTTTTAAAAATATTTATTTTAAGTTCCCATTTGATCTGATTTTCTGCAAAATGGAAATTCCAAGTTTTGACCAACTCTAGTCAGCATGGCCTATTCTTTGCTCAGACTTCCTATTGAATATAAAAGGAAGGTCACTTGAGAGACTGGAAGAGGTAACTTAATTTTTCTGGCGGAAGTTATCCTTTAGGTCTCAGAGGGTCTGTCTACACAGCAAAGAAAAACCCATGGTTGGCCCGTACTAGGTGACTCAGGCTTAGGCTGAAGGGCAGCTTCATTGCTGTGTAGGCTTCTAGACTTTATCTGGAGCCCGGGTTGGGACCCTCCCACCGTGCAGGGTTCTAGACCCTGGACTCCAGCCTCAGCCTACACAGCATTGAAACAGCCCCATGAGCCCGAGTCAGCTGGCATAGCCCTGCTGTGGGAACTTCTTTGCTGCGTAGACATATCCAGAGTATCTCTGATTTGTTTTTATAAAAAAACCTTAGGTTAGGCCTACACTACAAGCTAAAGGTGTGATTCCCGGCTTGTGCGGACATATTCACACTAGATCTCATCTGAGATAGCATACTAAAAAGAGTAGTGTAGCCACAATAGCAGTGGAGATACGGGCTAGCCGCCCTGAGTACACACCACGTGGATGCGGTGGGTACATTCCAGAGGTGAAGCCAGCCCCTCAGAGCACAAAGAAGTCTACTGTTGCTGAAGCAGATAGCAGGCCAGTTTCTTCCTTCACTAGGGGGGAGGGATAGCTCAGTGGTTTGAGCATTGGCCTGCTAAACCCAGGGCTGTAAGTTCAATCCTTGAGGGGGCCACCTAGGAGTCTGGGGCAAAATCAGTACTTGGTCCTGCTAGTGAAGGCAGGGGGCTGGACTCAATGACCTTTCAAGGTCCCTTCCAGTTCTAGGAGATAGGATATCTCCATTAATTTATTTATTTATTTATTTATCACTCTAACATCAGGAGTGAATTTTTAAAATTTCTCAGCTGTTGACAGAATGCGGACTTGTGAAGAGGGGAAAATTCTCAACAAGCAGTGTGGGGAACATGCACTGGCAGAGGCCGTGGGTCACTGTGTTGAGGAAAGTGGGGAGGGGATCATGGGTAAGGGGATAGTTTTGATAGGATTTAAATGTGCTTGAGAAACTTTAAAAGAATACAAATGAATTATTAAAATAATTTGGGTTTGTAGGAGGGGCCAAACACTAAGAAATCTAGCAACCAGGGCAACTGGAGATAATTCAGACTATGTAAAAAAAAAATGGAACCCATGGAATTAACATAACTGCTAGGATCATTTTGTTTGTTTGCTACATTGTATCCATTTTCCCTACCCTTCATTAGTTTTTCATCATAGCGTGTAAGCTTTCCAAAATAACAGGAGTACTTGTGGCACCTTAGAGACTAACAAATTTATTAGAGCATAAGCTTTCGTGGGCTACAACCCGAAGAAGTGGGTTGTAGCCCACGAAAGCTTATGCTCTAATAAATTTGTTAGTCTCTAAGGTGCCACAAGTACTCCTGTTATTTTTGCGGATACAGACTAACACGGCTGCTACTCTGAAACCTTTCCAAAATAGAGACTGTGTCTGTCTAGATGTCTGTGCAGTGCCCAGAACATGGAAAGTGCTAGTAAAATGTAAATAACTGTTAGAGAAGCTACATTGTCCTCTTTTATTCAGCTCTAAGAGCACTCTAAGATTTCTGGGGCAAGAGAGAGTCTTTTTGATCTGTGCCCAACACCTGTCACATTGGGGCATTGGTTTGTGACTGGGGCTTGTAGATGCTTCTGCAGTACAAATAATGACTGTGAGACAAATTCTCTGCTGGTGTAAACTGATGTATTGATTTCATCAGCTGGGAATTTGGCCTTGCATTCCAACAATGCTTCATATTACACATGAAACTAACATTAAAAAAGAAAAAAAGGACTTCTTCATGTTGGCTAAACAGTCTGTTTAATTCATATTGCTTGGTGGTGAGGGCTGGATTTCAGCTTCCTGGGAGACTTTTCAACCTTGCTGCTTTGTGCTGAAAAGGTCTTTCCCAATGCATTTTGTGACCAAATAATCACAGGACTTTTTCTCGTCCTTTACTACTTCCTCTCTTTTCTTCTTGATCCTTCTCATATGCCTTTAGTTTTATTCACTTAAATGGAACAATTTCGCTCTACTATAGCCAATGTTGTTATGTTCATCTCCGGTCACTTATATGCTAGCATGATTCCCAAGACTTGATCCAACATGATAACCTCTTTCCAACATAGTTTTTATTTTCCTTTACAGACCAAGTAACTAGTGGTGTTCCCCAAGGGTCAGTCCTAGGACCAATCCTATTCAATTTATTCATAAATGATCTGGAGAAAGGGGTAAACAGTGAGGTGGCAAAGTTTGCAGATGATACTAAACTACTCAAGATAGTTAAGACCAAAGCAGATTGTGAAGAACTTCAAAAAGATCTCACAAAACTAAGTGATTGGGCAGCAAAATGGCAAATGAAATTTAATGTGGATAAATGTAAAGTAATGCACATTGGAAAAAATAACCCCAACTATACATACAACATGATGGGGGCTAATTTAGCTACAACGAGTCAGGAAAAAGATCTTGGCGTCATCGTGGATAGTTCTCTAAAGATGTCCACGCAGTGTGCAGAGGCGGTCAAAAAAGCAAACAGGATGTTAGGAATCATTAAAAAGGGGATAGAGAATAAGACTGAGAATATATTATTGCCCTTATATAAATCCATGGTACGCCCACATCTCGAATACTGTGTACAGATGTGGTCTCCTCACCTCAAAAAAGATATTCTAGCACTAGAAAAGGTTCAGAAAAGAGCAACTAAAATGATTAAGGGTTTAGAGAGGGTCCCATATGAGGAAAGATTAAAGAGGCTAGGACTCTTCAGTTTGGAAAAGAGAAGACTAAGGGGGGACATGATAGAGGTATATAAAATCATGAGTGATGTTGAGAAAGTGGATAAGGAAAAGTTATTTACTTATTCCCATAATACAAGAACTAGGGGTCACCAAATGAAATTAATAGGCAGCAGGTTTAAAACAAATAAAAGGAAGTTCTTCTTCACGCAGCGCACAGTCAACTTGTGGAACTCCTTACCTGAGGAGGTTGTGAAGGCTAGGACTATAACAATGTTTAAAAGGGGACTGGATAAATTCATGGTGGCTAAGTCCATAAATGGCTATTAGCCAGGATGGGTAAGAATGGTGTCCCTAGCCTCTGTTCGTCAGAGGATGGAGATGGATGGCAGGAGAGAGATCACTTGATCATTGCCTGTTAGGTTCACTCCCTCTGGGGCACCTGGCATTGGCCACTGTCGGTAGACAGATACTGGGCTAGATGGACCTTTGGTCTGACCCAGTACGGCCTTTCTTATGTTCTTATGTTCTTATGTTCATTTTTCTGAGGTTTTTCTTCAGTAAATCCAGGACACTTAATGCCAAAGCAAGAACTGACTTTTAGGTAGACATAGATTTTGATGTTAGTTCCTGCATTTCATAAAGAGGCTTTCTTGGCCAATGCTTGTCTTGAGGATACTTTATAAATTATGATCTAGGTATAAGAAATTGATGTTGTTTCGTGGTGAAAGATGCAGTTTTCAGGAAAGCTTGTTAGTTTTGTCTACTTTTTTGTTTAAATCCAGAAAATAATGTCCCTTGCGTTGAGTCTTGGCAATAATTAATTGCAAGACTTTTGTGGGCAGACTCATACATCTTGTACAGTATTTCCCTTGTGTTCTGCCTGTCAAGAAAACAATCATTCTTTTGTAAAAGCTGAAATTTCTGAGACATGTACTGCCCTTGCACCACATGCTCAGCTCCCACTGATACCACTGGGGGTTCTGTAGGTGGACTGAGGGCAATGTGTGCTCTTCAGTGTTCAGATTACAGACTGCCGCAGTTGATTGGCAATATTAAGTTGCTCTGAAATCACTGTCTTAGAGAAAATGGTGATTCTACAAACAAAAAGTTAAAATAATTCCAAGTATATAAATAAGAAATGGGAGAAGAGACCCTAGGAAGAGTCCTGGGCAAAGGCGTATCATTTCCCAGTGTGTTGAGACACATAGAGGGTGAAAAATAATCCTTTAGAACCACTGAGTTGGTATTTGCAGGTGCTCAGTGTGTGTCCTATAATGCTTTTTCCATTAACTACTAGAAATTCCTTCTAATGTAATTATATTTAGTTCTGATAAAATGAAGGTGTGTTAAGAGAGCTGGGAAGTGTGTGTGTGTGTGTGTGTGTGAGGCTCTCCTCACTGTGTTATGTAATGTTGAAATAAAAATAATTCAGTTGTTAAATACAAGCTTTCTGTGCCTTCCATGCCGGGAGGGACAGTGTTATTCTTAGGAAGGAGACTAGGAGCATGGACCCCATTCCACTAGGGTGACCAGACAGCAAATGTGAAAAGGGGACAGGGGGTAGGGGGGTAATAGGAGCCTATATAAGAAAAAGACTCAAAAATCGGGACTGTCCCTATAAAATCGGGACATCTGGTCACCCTACATTCCACTCAGATAGCTCTCCTTTGGTCTGGTCACTACTGCTAGCACCCATTGTTCTCCTCATTGCTTGCTGCCAAATATGGCTATCTTCTTTGTGGGTGTACTAGCGGGAAGGGGCTCCTGGTGCCCTCTCCTCTTTCTAGTGCAACTGTTCAGGGAAACTCTTATTTTTCCCTTTGGTGTTCTCACTACTCTCAAAACGCTGCATATAAAGATCCCCAACCTTAGATTAATCAAGCACATTCTAGTAGCTTTTCAAGGCCCTTTGATCACATCCTACCCAGAGGTATACATGGTTCACTGCTCTTTCTGCACTATATATTAAAAGCCCTGTCAATAGACATCATTTTCCTTTTCACTCTAGAGACCACAGTTGCATATAGATATTGACAACTATAAAACCTCATAATTAAACACTTGTTGAAATTAGCTGGTAGCTGTCACTGCACCTCATGCATACTTAGCCTCTGTTACTAATGGACCATTTGATCTGAAATCCCACCATATAGGGCAGAATGACGAGCAATGATGGAACTTAAGCTGTGATCTATTCTCAATGGGATCATTTTAGACACAAATCAGGAACTAACCTTTAATGTTCATGCATTTCATCCATTATTATGGCACTTAACTATTACGGATATCCAGTGTCAGAAATAGCCCAGGGGACCTAATTCAACCCTGATTATAAATAGGTACAACTCCATTGGCCTCAGTGGAATTGAATCTCTTTTACGCTTGGGCTGAAGTTGGTGCATTGTATCAAGGTTTAATCTGCCAAATTACAGATAGAAAATGTCTTAGATTTTATTATATAGTAGCATTAGCAAATTACCCAACCCTATTTTTTAAGTTATTATGGTCCTGATTTTCAGAAATGGCCTCCAATTCTGTTCCCACAAATAACGGAGTGCAATTTATAGTAAATAATTGCACAAATGATGTCTATGTGCTATAAAATTTGCCCAGAATAGAGTAATTTGCATCTGAAAAATTGCTTCCACAAAATGGGAGAGTGAGTTGAAGCCCTCTTAAAAAATAGGAGCTAAAAGTAAATATATGATTACTGTATATGTCAGGAAACGGCTGCTATTACAGGAAAAAAATGTTTAAAAACCTCTTTCAAGTACATGTTCTTTTGTCTGCTGCGCTGAGAAACTTATGGCCATCTTCTAAAATTGTCACAGTGGTGCCTACTGTATATGAGAGAGAAAAATCTTCCTTGTGATGATAAAAAAAATCATTTATCTTGTTCAAATGTTTTGATTTATGCAGTACGTAATATGTTAAATGACAGAGGTGTACGGTCACAAAGATAAAATAGCTACCAGTAAATGAAAAGAAATTGCTATGAAAAGAATGTATCAGAGGGGTAGCCGTGTTAGTCTGAATCTGTAAAAAGCAACAGAGGGTCCTGTGGCACCTTTAAGACTAACAGAAGTATTGGGAGCATAAGCTTTCGTGGGTAAGAACCTCACTTCTTCAGATGCAAGTAATGGAAATCTCCAGAGGCAGGTATAAATCAGTATGGAGATAACGAGGTTAGTTCAATCAGGGAGGGTGAGATGCTCTGCTAGTAGTTGAGGTGTGAACACCAAAGGAGGAGAAACTGCTTCTGTAGTTCGACAGCCATTCACAGTCTTTGTTTAATCCTGATCTGATGGTGTCAAATTTGCAAATGAACTGGAGCTCAGCAGTTTCTCTTTGGAGTCTGGTCCTGAAGTTTTTTTGCTGTAAGATGGCTACCTTTACATCTGCTATTGTGTGGCCAGGGAGGTTGAAGTGTTCTCCTACAGGTTTTTGTATATTGCCATTCCTGATATCTGACTTGTGTCCATTTATCCTCTTGCGTAGTGACTGTCCAGTTTGGCCAATGTACATAGCAGAGGGGCATTGCTGGCATATGATGGCATATATAACATTGGTGGATGTGCAGGTGAATGAGCCGGTGATGTTGTAGCTGATCTGGTTAGGTCCTGTGATGGTGTTGCTGGTGTAGATATGTGGGCAGAGTTGGCATCGAGGTTTGTTGCATGGGTTGGTTCCTGAGTTAGAGTTGTTATGGTGCGGTGCGTGGTTGCTGGTGAGAATATGCTTAAGGTTGGCGGGTTGTCTGTGGGCGAGGACTGGCCTGCCTCCCAACGTCTGTGAAAGTGAGGGATCATTGTCCAGGATGGGTTGTAGATCACTGATGATGCGTTGGAGAGGTTTAAGCTGAGGACTGTAGGTGATGGCCAGTGGAGTTCTGTTGGTTTCTTTTTGGGGCCTGTCTTGTAGCAGGAGGCTTCTGGGTACACGTCTGGCTCTGTTGATTTGTTTCTTTATTTCCTTGTGTGGGTATCGTAGTTTTGCTTTTTATGAAAAGAATGTGAAGTGTCCGAGATTTTTATTAGCCTTATTTTGAATTGTGCAGTGTGGATTTCGTGGTGTTAACATCTATATATTATTGGTATTCTATCTGTGATTTACTGGAGGCCCAGTTCTACATCCTTTACTCATGTTGAGAAATACCTATGGTGATAGTCCCATTTATATCTGTGAGACAACATGTATGAGCAACTGAGCAAGGGCTGAAGGACCCAGATAAGTTGGGAAATGGTATATAAACTAATCAAACGTTGGTTTATATCAACACACTATGGCTCAAAGTTATTTCTGATAGCAATTGTAGAGTGTTTTTTTCCTCTCCTTCTTCAGATGCTTAGAAAAGTTTAATTAGTCCTAGCTCCACATTACAGGATAGAGCTCCATCTAGTTAGATTGTCACATGAATTTGCCAGTTGTGGTAGGAGAGCCATGCAA
Organism: Emys orbicularis; assembly: GCF_028017835.1. Taxonomy (NCBI): domain Eukaryota; kingdom Metazoa; phylum Chordata; order Testudines; family Emydidae; genus Emys; species Emys orbicularis. Next base: position 199,817,339 of record NC_088683.1, read on the forward strand.
TATATTAATCCGTCTGACAGTGGATGAGTAACCTTTCCAGCCATACCAATGGGGTATTTTTTAAAAAAGGAAAACAAATCCAGTTTGAAGATGACCCTCTATTATGATTTTCCCATTTGGGCAAGTAACAGTACTCTAGTTTGAGAGTAGCTTTAATAAAATCTATATACAGCATTGCATAATGGTTAAAAAATATTAAACAAGTTCTAGGCTATGTGAAGAGGAGAATTCATTAGCCCAGGGTTGTTCACACTTCCTGTTCATTCTACCCTTCTGTGTGTCATGGGAGAGAGCAAAAGAATCTTTCTTGGAGTGCTGGACTCCTTGAAGCCATCTAAAGTGTGACTGAATCAGTAAACTAAAATATGGAGCTAATTTATTCATCCTTGCACCACAGCAACCACAAAAGCACTGTAGCTTGAGAACTGTGTGCGGTTATTCATTATTTGGAGAAAGAAGCACAATGTGATCTTCGTTGAAAAAAAACACTTCATCATTGAGATGGACGGATATGTAAATGCTGCATTGATAAAGTGGCAAGTGAATGTTCTCTGGCAAACATTGAAGTTGAATATACATTCTCTTCATCAAGTAATGCAGCATTTATTTCATACAAGGGAAGATTCCCTGCTGCAAACTTATCTTGAGCTTTGACAGCTCATGCCCACTGATATCTGCATGCTACTCAGAGTGACTGAGAACCGGCATTACAAACTAACCTCTGATGGTAAGGGTTCAATTTCCTATCTAACTTCCATTCTGAATGAAATTTGACTCCTATCTTTCCTTTCCTTTCAAATTGGACAAGTTTTTATTCTTCCAGAGAGGTCTGTAGCTACCATCAGGACAAATCTCTTGTTAGATGACAAATGGTAGAGAATGTACCATAAAGGATTTCTTATGACATGTTAGAGTATGGCTGGTTTAGTGGATGGATCCTAACTCGCAGCCCCCCATGTCCCAAGAGGGTAGATTTCTGGTAAAACTGTTCGCCATCTCTTCCATCAAGTTTTTCCATGCTATATCAATGAAGAGAAACCACTAGAATGTACACAGTTTTGAAACAAGTGAGATGGTTTGAACTGATTAAATATAAATTCCATCCCACCCCCGAAAAAAAGAGGAGGCAGGGTCCCTGTTCCATGATTTGTTCAAACCTTAAAAAAAATTCTAATGGAGCTAATTCTGCATTCTTTTGGCATCCAAAATTTCCATTGAAGTCAGTGGGAGTTTTGAATGTGCAAATAATCCAAGACCAGGACCTGAATGTTATACAGAAATGAAGTACTATAATTAGCAGTTTTTGATTAAATCTGGCAATTTAAAAGTAAAGATAAAATCATACTTAGGAAAAATGAAATGCATGTTAGAATAACATTGAAGTATGCAAGCAATCAGCATGTTATAGCATTGCTCCTGTGAAGCGCTAATTGAAATTTGTGATTACAGAATATTCTGTAACGAATTACAGTTAGCCATGTCATGTTGGAATATATGACCAAACTTATGCTCCTCCACTTCCATGAGTGAAGGGAAGGAAGTCTGCAGCCACAAGTCTTGTTTTTGGAGGTAGGAGGAATGCATGGGGGGGCATACTCCCTTCTTCCACACGAAGCCCCTTGGAGGGGCTGCACGGGCTTTGCAGGATCGGAATGGGTGGACCAGGAGGCCGGCAGCACTCTGCCAGATTTGTTCCCATCCCTAACCCACAGGGCAAAGTGCACAAATTACTGTAGACCAAATCTGCAGTAACTTGTGTGGCTTCCCCTTTTTTTGCTATGGATCCCCCTGTCCTGAGCCCGATTCCTGGTGGTTAGGGAAGTCCCTGGCAGCAGGACTCCCGCTGGAGAAGTACCTTCAAGGGGGCACTGAGGGTGGGGAGGAACAGTAGCGTAGAGGCAAAGGAGACTTTGGATAGGCAGCCATTGTTTCCCAGGCATGCCCCAAATTTGCCTGGAGCTTGGGGAATTTGCAGGATATGAAGTGGAGGTCCTGACCTCTTCTAGGGGAACACTGTCTCCCTGATAGAAGAATTTCAAGGAAACTAGCAATTTGGAACTTGTTCAGTTTCCACTTTCTTATATGTGAACAACCTACCTCGTTCTGGAAGACCCACATTTTTACCCCATCAGATTGCATCTGTATGTTGTGTTATGGTTAATGTGCCTGTTACTTCCTCATTGTAGGCAGGCATCCTTGCAAAATCAGGATGCAGTACTGTCCTAAGCGCAGTGAATGGCAGAGCAGTGAGGTGAGGCACAGGTAGGTGCTTAACACTTTGATGTTATTTCTGTGACTTCAGCCTTCCCCTGCAAAGGTCACGGAAATAGTATAGTATCAGAGAGGTAGCCGTGTTAGTCTGGATCTGTAAAAAGCAACAGAGAGTCCTGTGGCACCTTTAAGACTAACAGATGTATTGGAGCATAAGCTTTCGTGGGTGAATACCCACTTTTTCAGACGCAAGAAATATCATCAATTGTTTGTTTTTTAAAAAGCCCCCCCAAAAAACTCACCACTTAATCTGCCACTGCTTAATCTGTAGTCCATGACTGATCTGCTACTCTAGTGATGGGAAAGTGCACATTGAGCAAAACCGTGGAATATTAATAAATAGCAAAATCCTAGAGAACGAAATCTGAAGGGAAGGGATATTTTTGTTTTTCCAGCCGTAGTGCCGACTCTCCATTATACAATTATAGCAAATCTGTGTAATGCTCTTTTACATAGTGTCTTAACCCAGCATAATGCAGTAATGACACACTGTTGAATGTTGCACCACTCTAAATGGTTCTGATGATTATTTTTTCATAAATACAGTTCTTAGCCCCATTTCACAGAGAGAATCCCTGTAATATTGAACATCATGTTACTATTTGTATTCTGGTTGTGCCTGTCCAAGTCTCTGTCCAAACACGTGGGAAGACACCATTCCTATATCAAAGAACTTGCAATCTAATTAATGTGTGTCTTGTTTATTATGGTAACTCACAGCAGTAAATAAAACACAAAACTCATCCTTCAATCAAGTTTTACCTTTGACTCATGAAAATATGTCAGAATATTTTATCTTTACTGGAATGTATCAGGAATGAAAAAGGCACACCATTAAAAATGCACACCCTCCTACTCTGGGATTTTCATTTGGATTACCATAGTCTGAAGGAAAGAATGTATCTCCTCTGTCTAAAACAATCTATTCTTTATTTATATGAATTTTGTTGGTAAGGCACAATACAGTAAACACTTTCTCAGTGTTACCAGATCTTGCAATTTTATCACAAGTAATCTGCCTTTGATCTCCACTGTAGGCAGTCTTGGATTGACATGAAAAGTTCTGGCCCATATGTGGTTTCAGTGAAGCAAAACCAGAGAGATGCTCATGGTGCTCCTTAGCCTTGTGAAAGGTGCACTGGGAACCCCCAGATCATGAGTTCTAGTTCCAGTTCTTCTACTGACTGTTCTTAATATTTGTGTGCGTGTCACAAGCCTTATTAAATAAAATTTCATACTGCAGGGGAGGTAACTATAATTTACCCATGTTACAGATAAGGTAACTGGGAGCTTGTACCTAGTCACTTGAGGCAGAGTTGGGAATAGAGCCAAGTTTCTATTATCCAGCTATGCCAGAAGAAAGACAGGAGGCAATGGATATTGTTTAATTAGGCCACAACATTAGTCACTTAAAATATCTGTAAGTACTCGGCAACGAATTTCACTGTGCGGTGAGGAAAGGGGTCAGCTCTCCACTGTTTCAGAGCTAGGAGCTCCAAACCTTCTTCCTCAGCTCTCTGAAAAGGAGCTAGGAAAAGGAGGGGTGTTAGCTCCCCACTGTATGAGATATAGAAGCCCCAAACTCCCCTTATTCAACTCCCTTAAGAGTTGCTTTGCTTCAAAGCCCTTTTATTGTTAACTGTATCCCTTCCGTACTGAGTACTTGCACTGGACGTCTGCCACAAGGTTTGACCTATAATGGTGCAAATTATTATGTAACTCCCCCCCTTCACAGTCCACCCCACCAGATCCCAGAGCAGCTTCGGAGATGGCAAAAAACAAACAAACCCCACCCTGCCTCTGCCAATGTGGCGGTGAGGGAAAAAAATCTTCCCAGCCTCCTAAGGAATAGGGCAACTAGTATAATGCCCACAGCAGGTCAAGAGGGAACCTGCTCTTTTTGCTAAGTTCATGGGTGGGTGCTGCTAGCCTGATGCCAGTAAAGAGGGCCTCTCCAGAGCTGCATGAGGTATAAATGCTCTTCCCGCTGACTGGAAGAGTGGGGATAATGCAGTGACCTTCCCCTGACCTGGCCTCAACTGCTTCCTGCCCTTCCTGTTTATCCCTGTAAACTTTGCCCCTTCTCCCCATTGTAAGAAGTCCTTAAAGGGTTAACACCCCTTTTCTTCCAGATAGCCAGACAAAGACCACCCCCCTTGCATGAAGGTTGCCGTGTGCACAATATGTGTCTCATTCACTTTCTCTCAGTCCTTCAGAAGGCATATGGCCAATTCTGTGCTTTGATGACCCCCACTAACACAATGTTACTCTGTCACCCTCTAGCAACTAGCCTACATAGTGATGTATGACTCTACTATTGCTGTGATGCTAAGGTATCTGATTACTTGGCTTAAATTGTAGAAGGCTCAGACTTTTATATCCACACAGCCCAGACTCTGTCCTTGAAGATGACCCAAACTGGAATGTTGGTACATTTGACTATGTTGTGTGTAGCCAGTAAACCACAATCTGCTCCTACTGCCAGGAACTAAAAACAAGAATACTGTTGCTCAGTATTCCACTGCTTTGTAATGTATACTTGTGCAACATTATTGCAAATGTGTATGTGTTGTGTTCACCTCTATGGGATATGCATGTTTCCCTCCTCATTTACAATTGAAGGAAAAGCAGGCTGTGCTTTGGATCTGAAGTTTGTGGGTTCAAGACCAGCTGATGACCCACTCTGGGGTGAAAAAACTGTGAGTAACATACACACACACACTAGAATGGGAATGGAGGTTGTTTGTAACTCTGAAATGTTCATAACTCTGAACAAAATTTATGGTTGTTCCTTCAGAAGTTTACAACTGAACACTGACTTAATACAGCTTTGAAACTTTACTATGTAGAAGAAAAATGCTGCTTTTAACCATCTTAAATGAAACAAGCACAGAAACAGTTTCCTTACCTTGTCAAATCTTTATCTTCAACTTTCCCTTTGTTTTGTTAGTAGTTTACATCTAACACAGTACTGTACTGTATGTGCTTTTTTTGTCTCCGCTGCTGCCCGATTGCATACTTCCAAATCCAAATGAGGTGTGTGGTTGACCAGTCGGTTCGTAACTCTGGTGTTCGTAATTCTGAGTTTCTACTGTGTGTATATATATACACATTAGTGACAGGATCTTGGAGTGATTGGTGGAATGATTTTATATTGCAAAATGTTACAATGAAGTGAATTTAATATTGTGTTAAAGAATAGGATGTGGCAGACTGTGTATGAGGCAGAGACAATGTGTGGGGCTGTAGAAGACTTGTCTGTGTAAGCTCTAAAAAGGTCAGAACTTGTGTTAATAACCTTATCTTTCCAGAAATAAAGCCGTGTTCTGGAAGGTGTAATATTAGCATATATGGGGACTGAATGCCTCAAAGTATAGCTAATGAGCTATAGAACCTTTCAGCTGTAGGTCATGAGTTTGAATCCTGACTAGCACTGCAAGGCTTGAAAGTTGTTTCCATCCAATGAAGTTTGGTAGCCTCTATATGAGATGAGTTTGGCAAGAGTCCAGCTCAGACGTGGGCAAACTTTTTGGCCCGAGGGCCACATCTGGGTAGGGAAATTGTATGGCGGGCCATGAATGCTCATGAAATTGGGGTTGGAGTGCGGGAGGGGGTGCAGGCTCTGGGGTGGGGCCAGAAATGAGGAGTTCAGGGTGTGGGAGGCAGATCAGGGATGGGGCAAGGGGATCTGGAGGGGATCGGGATGCAGGCTCCGAGTAGCGCTTACCTCAAGCAGCTCCGAGAAGCAGCGTCATGTCCCCCCTCTGGCTCCTACGTGGAGGCACAACCAGGCAGCTCTGCGTGCTGCCCCGTCTGCAAGCGCCACCCCTGCAGCTCCCATTGGCTGTGGTTGCCGGCCAATGGGAGTTGCGGGGGCAGCACTTGGGGCAGGGACAGCGTGCGGAGCCCTGGGCTGCCCCTACGCGTAGGGGCCAGAGGGGGGACATGCTGCTGCTTCCGGGAGCTGCACGGAGCCGTGGCACACGTGGAATGGGGCAAGCCCCAGACCCTGCTCCCCAGCATGAGCTTGAGGGCCAGATTAAAACGTCTGAAGGGCCGGATGCGGCCCCCGAGCCGCAGTTTGCGCACCCCTGGTCCAGCTCCTATCTCACAAACTCAGCATTGTACTCTATGCTAGGTTGTAAACTCTTCATCAGAGCAGGGACTTTCTCCTTCTATGTGTTTGTGTTTGATTTGCACAACGGGGCCCTGATCTTAGTGGGGATCTGTAGCAAGAATTCCTGCAGCAGAGGACAAAAATGCTTCACTGTAAATCTGTGAGAGTCGGCAAGTCTATAATTCTCTTTTTTACACACATGACGAGTATGGGGAGGGGGAGTTCAAATATCAAAAGAGAGATTAAAAATAATGATTTAGACTGTTTCTTAAAATGTCATGGTTTGGGGCCAATCATGGTTTTTAGGGTTTGACTCATGATTTTAGAATTTTGGGGGATGACAATATTGTTTTTTATAAAATGTTTTAATATCCATCCTCAGTATTCAAAGCCCATTATTCCTAATACACTTTCTCAATGTGTACAATAATTGCCATGAAGCCAGTGAATGCTATGAAACTGTAATTTTCTAATATATTACTCCTATGATTAACTCCCTTCCAGAACCTGATGCATGGCTCTCTTCTTTCTATCCCATCACCCCCTACCCTTATTCTGAAGAACTTCAGTGTCAATTACCCCGATTCCTTTCGTGAACCTTACTTGATTGCTGGCTTTAGGCAGATTTCCCCTACTCGCTATTTCAGTCACGTTGTTGAACTTGGCGTTTACCCAGCTGTGTTTTATTTCTTTGACCCACCATTTTGTTCTCTTTCAGCATTCCTCACTCCTTTTTTCCCCATCTCTTTTTTTTCTCATCTCCAATCCATTAATCTCTCTGACATCTCTGCTGCTCCCAGGCCTTGGGCAAGCTATGTGCACCGGTCAGTTATCAAGCTGCATTCAAGAGAGGAGTAGTGGACTTGAGTTTGAGCCGAGTCAGGGGCAGGCACCAGGTTGCAGACACCAGGCAAGCAGCAGAGTTGGGGACAAACCAGCATCAGAAGCCAGAGTCTAGGGTACACAGTAAGGCAATGCCTGGAGGAGAAGCAAGCAGGCAGTTTGCACCATTGCTCAGATAGATTCCTATGCTGGCTTCCTGGTTTATATACTAGCATGAGCCAATGATGGGCTGTGTAGGCTGCCACTCAGCCCCTGCTAGGTGGTATTTCCTGCAATGCCTAGCTTCACAAGTTCCTCCAGTAGAACCCTAGCCTAGGCTTCCAGTGGCAACAAGAAAGTGTCAGCAGCCCCCAACTCCCATGGTCCTAGTCCTGCAGGTTCTTTATACCTTCTCTCTGTGCTGTTATTCTGTTCAGTCAGCTTCATGGTCTCTTCCAGTTCCTTTACTTCCCTCCCACACCGCTGTCCCTCTAATCCACATCTTTCCTCCTCCTTCTCTGTTTCCCATCCCCACTTGTTGTCTCACGGTGCTGAGCACCAGGGGACAAAGTCCTGTGACAGTGTTCCCTTTCTCCACTTTAAATGTACTTTCTATTCTACCCTTTTCCTTTCTAAACTACTTTTCTCCCCGGTCAACACTTGCCCCACCAATGCTTGTCAGCACTTTAACACTCTCATTAAAATTTCTTCCCTTATCTTCTTCTGCCCAGGATAATTTTTTATCTTCAAAATAAAATTGACACCCTCCAGCAAGAAAGCATTGTCCTCCCCACTCTCATCTGTCTTGTCCCTATTCAACCATCTTCTTCACCCCAGTTTCCAACTCAGGTCTTCCTTCTGTCTGCTTCTCACCTCTCCATCTCCTGTCTTCACTCTCTCATTCTCGACTTTTCTTTCCTTCCTGTGGTCTCTATTCCCTCTGCCTATCAGAATACTCTTGTATTCCTTAACTTGATAAATATCTTCCTTCAATCTCCACTATTATTGTCCTATCTCTCTCCTCCCCTTCGTCACCAGAATCCGTGAGCATGCTCTCTGCTCCCACTTCCTTTCCTTTGCTGTGATAGCTGTATTTCAATGGTGGATGAAGAGATCCTTATAGCAGCCTGTAAAACACTTTTGGATGCTTGAGAATGGATGATGATATATAAATGTAAATGTCTGGGTTTCCTTCCTTCTTTCTCTGTGGGTGGCTTTGATAAATATAGTTTAAATTTTGCCATTTATCATTATGTTGAATAAGCATTGCTGGAAATTCTTAATTTTCTGGGAAACAGGTACTTTTCTGACAATGCTGATTCAGAACAGAAGTAGTAGTCAAAAATCATCCAAGAGATTTACAGAAGTGTATGTGGCTAAGCGAGAAGAGCCTAACAGATGAGATAAAGCTTCAGTAGTTGGTTAAGCTGCAGTTTTGTTCCACATATCTTTCAATAATTGGCTGTTGTTCTACTCTCAGTAAGTGATTGTTTAATTTTCTAGGTGAAGAAGAGCACATGCATTGATCTGGACACTCAGGTTAAAAATATGCTACCCAATAAAGGAATCTTGGTGCTTAACTAAAAAATGGCATAGGTGATGAGAAATAGGGAATTAGAAGGTACCTGAAGGTGCAAGTATGTAGAGTGGAAGGTGTAGCACCAACATAGCTGTCATTAAATATCTGGTCCCATAATACTGTTTGTTCTGATGTTGCACTAACATGATCTGGCATAGCTGGTCATCAGAACTAAATGAATGCATTTGGGAACTCTGCCAATGCTCCTCTGTACATTTGCTTTTTCTCATAATCATCTATGACTTTCACACAAATGTAAGGGTTTTATAAAGGGAATACAGTCCCAACATCAAGAAATTTCCTTATTCAGAGATTGTATAGGTTTCTATTTATTGTAAATACATTAATCATTTTATATGTAACTGTAGCTTTGCCATTCCCCATGCTATGTTTAAAGATTTACTGGCAGTATTAAATCTAGGGGGTTATATTTGACTATGAAAATATGATCCCTGCTGGAACTTGACATAACAGAATTTTAATCAACATTTTTTTTTAAATCAAGTTTTTTATAAACTAGACTAGTGTACTAAAAATAGATTGAGATTTCTTTTTCATAGATTTTAAGGCCAGAAGGGACCATTATGATAATCTAGTCTGACTTCCTCCATAAAACAAGTCACAGAATTTCAAGAAGAAATCATTTGAGCTACTAATACAAATTACTGGATTCTAAATTAACTTAGCCCTAACTTCACTAGTATGACATGGTAACATGCTTTTTGGGTCTCTTCCTTAGTGGCTGTGTATGAAATTTGTAATACTCTTAAGAAACCAAGGAAATTCCATGGCAAAAGCTACATTAAGATGGAGTTAAGGTTTTGAATACATATCAGTAATTTAAGGGCAGAGTAAAGATTGTTTGGGTGCCTTAACTGTACATTTCCATACTTTAAATTTAAAAGAAATCTAAAGATCTTAACCTTAACTCTGAATTTCCTGGGTTTGTAATGCTTGCTTGGGGATAATTATAATCCCTATAATGTGTTTACTCATAGGTTACTGATCAGTACAATCAACCTTAACTCCATTTTAATGTTGTTTTTCTAGGAATATGGAATATATTAAAATGTGTATTCTGTACACTCATTATAAGTGATACAGAATGAGATGTAGAAGGCAAGTTTATTTGAAAGTCCAAGACTCAAATTGTTTATCAAAATAAGTACCAAGGAAGCTTTTTAAACTTTAAGGTTTGGGAATGGAGGTCTTTACCCTCCATTCCATTTTACAAGGATAATGGGAGGTCATAGTTCCTATCTGCTCTCCATCTGAAATATAACCTATCATTTTGAAAAATTTGCAGACAAAAGGGTGCTGTTATGAGATAACAGATCCATTAGTCACTTAAAAACCTGATTCCTCGTTTTCAAATCGATTTAGCCTATAGCAATCTGTACCAGAAAATTTGCTACTCAGTTTCTGGAAATTGTACAAAAAAATAGGGTTATCCTAATATCCATTGCTATTGTAGGTAACCATCCAATAAGAACATAAGAAAGGCCGTACTGGGTCAGACCAAAGGTCCATCTAGCCCAGTATCTGTCTACCGACAGTGGCCAATGCCAGATGCCCCAGAGGGAGTGAACCTAACAGGCAATGATCAAGTGATCTCTCTCCTGCCATCCATCTCCATCCTCTGACGAACAGAGGCTAGGGACACCATTCTTACCCATCCTGGCTAATAGCCATTTATGGACTTAGCCACCATGAATTTATCCAGTCCCCTTTTAAACATTGTTATAGTCCTAGCCTTCACAACCTCCTCAGGTAAGGAGTTTTAATAGAATAGAATTTTACACTTGAGTACCTGTATGTATATTGCTATTTACTAGTCATCTTGGCAGCAAATGTTTGACATGTGCCTTGGTCTCTTTTGAGAACATACAGCAGATTAATGTATTCCCCTTGCTATATAAAAGTGTAGAACCATTTCTAATTTATCAATAGTTTACTTAGTAAGGTGGCCACAATTAGATATTGATGTTATTTAAATAGGGTTACCATTCGTCCGGATTCCCCCGGACATGTCCGGATTTTTGAGCTAAAAATAGCGTCCGGGGGGAATTTGTAAATGTCCGGACTTCCCCCCCCCCCCCCCCCATGCAGAGCGCGCGCGGCTAACAGGGCAGCCGGCCGGATGGTGCCACTTACATGAGGCTCTGACAGCCAGAGAGAGCCCCTCCTCGTCTCCCCTGCGGCTGAGATCACTCCCTCCCTCCCTGCATTCGCAGATCGCCTCCGGCAGTCTGGAGCTCCTCCCCCGCTCCTCCTCCCCTGCCAGACAGCGTGCCGGGACGAACGGCTCAGGCCGTTCCTGAGCAAGTTCACAGAGACATTAGGCGAAGGCCAACAACAAGGGGGCCAGGGGGTCGGAGAAGGGGCAGGGAGGTTTTGGATGGGGCAGTCAAAAGACGGGGGGGGGTCGGGAGTTTGGGGGGGGAGGGGTTCTGGGGGAGGGTGTGGATAAGGTTTTGGGCAGTCAGGGTACAGGTAGGGGGTAGGGTCCTGGGGGGCAGTTGGGGGGCGGGTCTTAGGAGGGGGCAGTTAGGGGATAAGGAACAGGGAGGCTTAGGTAGGGGGTGGGGTTCTGGAGGGCAGTTAGGAGCAGGGGTCCCAGGAGGGGGCAGTCAGGGGACAAGGAGCGAGGGGGGGGGTTGGGAGTTCTGGGGGGGCTGTCAGGGGGCAGGAGTGGGGAGAGGGATCGGAGCAGTCAATGGGACAGGGAGCAGAGGGGTTTAGATGGGTCAGGAGTTCTGGGGGGGGGGCTGTCAGGGGGTGGGGAGTGGTTGGATGGGGCGTGGGAGTCCCAGGGGTCTGTCTGAGGGTGGGAGTGTGGATAAGGGTTGGAGCAGTCAGGGTACAGGTAGGGGGTACGGTTCTAGGGGGCCAGTTAGGATGGGGGGAGGGTCTCAGGAGGGGGCAGTCAGGGGACAAGAGACAGGGAGGCTTAGGTAGGGGGTGGAGTCCTGGGGGGCAGTTAGGGGCAGGGGTCCCAGGAGGGGGCAGTCAGGGGACAAGGAGGGGGGGGGAGGGTTGGGGGTTCTGAGGGGGGCGGGAAGTGGGAGGGGCAGGGGCGGGGCTAGGGCAGGGTGGGGGCGGGGCTAGGGCGGGGCTCCTCCCGTCCTCTTTTTTGCTTGCTGAAATATGGTAACCCTAATTTAAAGCAACTGTGGTCTACCAGATGAAGAATATTTTTTTGTTAATTCCCGTGTAGCATATATATATTTACACAAACAACTGTGTCATTCTGGCCTGTCATGTCAGTCCACATATGCCTCAAGTACAGCTTTTTCTTCTATGTAACATCAATGCTACTAAACAAAATGAAAGGCCCAAGAAAAGGGAACCAAAATAAACTACATTAATGTAGTATAATGAGTCTGACCCAAACCTAAGGTAAGGACAACACGTGGGTGTTACATCGTATGTACAATACAATTACACACTATTGATGAGATATGGAGCCTGTCACTTCTAGGTCACCCATTCAAATCCACTTCAAGTTATTAAACCAAAAGGCTGTGTCACTGAACGCAAGTTCAGGGGCCTATCTGAAATGAGTTGGTAGGTCTCAGTTAAGTTCTGAGTGGATAGGTGTTGACATTACAAAACAGTTACCACCACAAGTGGCAGCCTTGTTTGGCAATGTCAGCAGAGAGACCAGGAGCTGCATGGATGAGGATGCTTTCACTGTAGAGTCAGGCCCTGCAAAGCAGGTTTGATTCACACTGGCAGGAGTGTGCTGAGAAGTTTTCACTTACATGGCACCATTTACCTTTTGCACTGTGGAATAAACAGTTGTCGTAAAGGCCTTCAAGTTGTGTGTATTATGCAGTAGTAAATATAAACACTAGTATTTTTGGAGGTTGATATGGAAGGTCTGTTTTTATTAGTAATAATCTATGAATTGCCATTCAAGAAGCAACTAGTAGCTAATCTCTCCAGGAACCTGTCTCCAACACTGGCCAATGAAGAATGGTTCATAAAGTTCCTATAATACAATTAACTGTGGAAAAACTTAATTGTGACCATAATTGTACAGCAGTATAGTGTCCTGCCCTATACTGTAGTACTCGCCAAAGTCAATGGAGCTATGCCCAAATAATCATCTGTGGCACTGGCAGCGAGTTTGATGGATGGGTTGATAATGTGGTGGCTAAAAAAGAATTTCCTTTTTATCTATTTTAAATGAGTTGCCTCTGTAGTTCTGAATGCTCTCTTGTTCATGGTTTTATGTGAAAGGGTAAACAGGAACCCCCGAGTGACCTCTATGCCAGTAATTATTTTATATATTTTCCTCATATCAGTTCTTACTGGTCTGCTATCCAAGCTTCTGTAAATAATCCTGGGCCCGATTCACACCAGGGGTGTAATGGGGTGGTGTTTGCACCATCTGTACTCCTGGCAGAAGCTGCACCACCTGACTGCGATTTATTCTCTCCAGGAGATGGCAGGCACCAATACCCCTGCTGCTCTTCCCCAGGGGTGCCACCTTGGGAGGGCAGCTTTATATTCCAGCCAGGGCTTCACTGCAGCCCTGCTTCCCAGGAGATACTGCTCCCTCCTGACCAACTCTTCCTCTCTTTTGAGTTTGTGACAAGCTGGCTCTGGGGCCCTCCGTGGAGCAAGGGTTGCAGGCAGCTTGCTATAGTGTGCTCATACTCCTGGCAGACTTTCTATTGCCAGATGCCCAAAGGCTTGGTGTGAGTTTGGCACACCCTCAGTTTAATCTCTCCTCATATGGAGACTCCACAACTACCAGGCTTTCAGTCATTTTAATTTCCCTTTTCTGGATCACCTCTATTTCTGGTATGTGTGTTATAGTCTTGCAACTAACAGTGCAATCCTTGTGAAAAACCTGATTCATTTTTCCAGCACATCTGATTTATAGTGCCCTTTGGTGCACACAAGTGGATGAGTGCACAAGTTCTGCATGTGCACAGATCAGAAGCCTTTTGCAAATACGGCTTGTGTCCAATGAAATCAATTATTTTCCCTGAACAATGATTCACTTTTAAAATGCACTTTCAAAAGATACTTATCCTGTGAGACACCCATCAAGTAATTATTCAGTTAAGCCTGACACCAATGTGACAAAAGTGTAGATTAAAACCAAACAAAACCTCAAAAATGAAGCATCTTCAAATCCGACTTGAGACCAGAATATATATGTGTGTGTGTGTGTGTGTGTGTATTCTGTATATTTTGTTTTGCTGGATCCTCTTTTGCATTGATGCAGGGTCAGAGTAGTATTCATTACAGTGAAGTATGTTCTAAATAAACTGCTTCTACAGCTATCAAATGTCTTGATTCAGTTCAGCATATGATCACCCACAAAAGCTGTTCATTGCTTCGTATACTCCTGCATCCCTTAATTATGGACGAATTAACAGCCAAAACTTGTGGCGTTTATTAAATCATATTAATTTTATGTCCCAAAAATAGTAATGGGTGAATTCTACTTTTTTTTTTTAACGAACCAACAAAAAAGGTTCATCCCCAAACCAAACTCAGTCTTCATTCAAGGTCAAATAAGGAACATCACCTTCTTCCTCCCTTCAGCCTCCATCCTGACGGCCAGTGCTAGTGCATCTTTTCCCTGTCTAAGAAACACCATTACAGGGAACTTTCACCTCTTCATGACCTCTCCCTACTTTTAGGCAAACACATTTCAAACAAATAAGGATTTGTAACTATTTAGCCTTCAGTGGTGCTTTCCTCTGAAATGATCTTCTCATGTGGATTACCAGATAATGCACCTGGAGCTACATTAGTTTGTTCAGGCTTGTGGTTTATCTCAAAATAATTTCCCAGTAATCTTATATATACCATCTGGCTAAACATCCTGTTTAGGCATCAGCCACTGAAAAGAGACAGAAGCATTCCATTTTCCCAAACCATTGCTGAGGAGCTGAAGTAGTAATAATTGAATCTTTTTTTTTTCTCTTGTGCAAACCTATGTCAAGCAAGATTCCTCATCCACATCTGAGGGATGGACATGCAATTGCTAAGGTAGATAAGCTGTGAAAAATGGCTACTTTTTCATCTCTCTGCGATCTTGTAGCCAATGTACAGGGGAGGTTATTTTTCCCTATAGGAAACTGATACTACTTACTTTCATTTGAGGGACTCACAAAAGGGAGCCTGCTCCTAAGAAAGGAGGGAGTTCCTCCTGGGTGACATTGTTTCCCCTGTCCCCTCAGTCCATGGATGCCCATTGACAGGCCCGCCGACAGCAATTCTGGGCCCAGGGCAGAACAGTCAATGGGCTCCCTAGAAAGGGATGGCTGAGGTTTTGTGCCCAGCGAGCTGCTGCCGGCTGCGCTGCTGGGCGTGCACTTCTGGCATGGCCAGGGCTTCCACATGCCTGCCCGGCTGCCTTCGCCACTGCTGGTACCACTCCGTGCATGCCCCGGGCCCTGCGCTTTGGGGGGCCGCACGCTTCGATAAAATCGTGAGGAGTCAGGGAGGTAAGGCGGGTGGGCAAGCAGGGTGAGGAGGCGAGTGGGGAGGCAAGCGGCAGGCAGGCGGGGTAGTGAGGAGGAGCCCCCCTACCAGAACCTCCCCCTCCCTCTCAGTGCCTAACGCCTGCCGCGGATCAGATGTTTCATGGCGTCAGGAGGTGCTGGGGGGAGGGGAGAGGAGCGAGGGCACTGTGCGTTCAGGGGAGTGGGTGGAACTGGGTAAGGAAGAGGCAGGGTGAGGGTGGGAAGAGATGGGGCGGGGGCAGAACGGGGGTGGGAAAAAGCAGGGCGGGGGTGGGGCCTTGTGGGAAGGGATGGAGTGGGGGCAGGGCCTGTGCGGAGCTTGGGGGAGCACCTCCCGGCAGATTAGAAACTGAGCACCTATGTCCCGGGCCCTGCACCCCTCTAGGGGCAGCCCTGTGCGTGCGAGCACTTAGGAACCCTGAGGCCCGCCGGGGCAATTTAAAAGGGCCCGGAGCTCCTGGCCGCCACCACTGCGGCAGCAGCAGTGGTGGTGGCTGGGGCCCCCCCAGCCCTTTTAAATCGCCCAGGCCCATGGGCAATTGCCCCCTTCCCTCCCCTCCCCCCATCAGCGGGCCCGCCCATTGATAGGGACTGTGCAAGGTTTGGGACCCATGAAGATTCATGGGATAGGAGGGATAGGAGTTGGGCAGGACAGGGGAGCCATCTGAGCTCCTAAGGATTGGCTTCCACCTTCCCTGGCCCCATCCCAGCCTTCAGAGGACAAATTAATAAAGCCTATTGCTTTCTCCTAAACACTGTGGCTGGCTTCAGGGGGCATCCCCAGTCATTGGATCCCCAACCATCCTCTCCAGGTGTCAATAGAAACCACTGGGACCAGCTGGGAGAGGGAAGGCAAGAAAACATCTATGAATTCTAGGAACTGATCCCCATGATTTCTTCTATGGGGAAGAAAAAAGGAAGAATTCATATGAAAATATGGTCATGTCTGGACTAGGAAAATAGGTTGTGTTTTAAAATGTATTAGCTAACACTAACATTTTAAGTAAAATGATTTCAAACAGGAGGTTGCACCAAGTGTGGACAGGGCCAGTTGAATTTAAAAATGTGTCAACTGGTTGTGCTTAACCCTAGATTCTCCCCTAGTTTAGAAATGACCTCTGAGATTAAATTCAGTGTACAATGTTGGTTACTGCTTATGAAGGGGAGAATCAGGTAATAAACTAAGTTAATTCGAATGCATCTGTATAAATTTACCATCTCTTTCAAAGCAGGCAAGTTTACTAGCGAATATATGTAAGCAACTTTGCTATTTAAATGAATTCTTCCAAATCTTATTAATTAATCTCCGGAACACTGCAGGTGCATTTATTAATACAGAGAGCATCATGTTAAAATGTGGTGATCCCTTCTGACATATTAAGCTGTTTTTAATTTGCTCTCATCATCTCCAGCCTCTCTAGTAGACATTAGATAATTCTAGGGTCCCAAACAAGCTAGAGTGATTTAGGTGGAAAACAAGGGAGTTATTAATCTTATGCAAATGCCTGTTTAATTTTCAGAGGATCTTGGCACCATTGCAAATGCTGAAAGTCATGGACTATAAAGAGGAAAGATAATTTCTGGTTTGTTTAATTGATCTCTGTAACTTTTCTCCTGACAGGTAAAGCTAGGTAATGGAATTTGCATGGTAACATCATTAGAAAAAAACAGCGTGACATTTGATTAATCCAGTCTATTTAGACTTAATATGAATACCTGACTTATGTTTTAGAAGAAAATTACTTGCTATTTCTCCTTCTGAGTTCTAAATGTATTTATAAATGTATCTAGTGTTATGATGATTGACCATCAGTTGCTTCCTGTTTTTCTCCATAAGCCTTATGCACTCATTAGTGCACTAAGTAGTAATCTGGTATAGGAAAGAATGAATTCTCCAGTAGTAATACTTAGTTTTCTGTAAGATTTGTAATTAAAGGAACTTTTTGATCTTTGTAATTCCTGAATATAATTGCCATATGCCTGGAAAGCTACTAGAGCAATGAAAAAAACATTCAATTTGTGAATATTTGGAGGATCAAGGGGTAATGACTAGCAGCCAGCATGGATTTACCAAGAATAAATCATTCCAAACCAGCTTGATTTCCTTCTTTGACAGGGTAACTGATTTCATTGATTGGGGGAATGTGGTGGACATAATATACTTTGGCTCAGCAAGGCTTTTAACACATTCCCACATGACATTCTGATAAGTAAGCTGGGGAAATGTGGGCTTGGCAGAACTACCATTAAGTGTATACATAATTAGTTAAACAACTGCAAAGAGTAACTATTAATTGAATGATGTCAGATTGGAAGGAGGTCTCAAGTGGGGTTCCACAGGGATCTGTTCTGGGCCTGGTGTTATTTAACATCTTTATTAATGACCTGGATGTAGAAATAGAGAGCATACTGATCAAGTTTGCAGATGACACAAAGCTTGGGGGAATAGAAGAGGATAGAACTTTGGAGGATAGAACTAAAATTCAGAGGTATCTTGATAAACTGGAGAACTGGGCTATAGATCATAGAATCATAGACGATTGGGGTTGGAAGAGACCTCAGGAGGTGATCTAGTCCAACCCCCTGCTCAAAGCAGGACCAACACCAACTAAATTATCCCAGCCGGGGCTTTGTCAAGCCTGGCATTAAAAACCTCTAAGGAGGGAGATTCCACCCTCCCTAGGTAACCCATTCCAGTGCTTCACCCCCCTCCTAGTGAAATAGTTTTTCCTAATATCCAACCTAAACTTCCCCCACTGCAACTTGAGACCATTACTCCTTGTTCTGTCATCTGCTACCACTGAGAACAGCCGAGCTCCATCGTCTTTGGAACCCCCCTTCAGGTAGTTGAAGGCTGCTATCAAATCCCCCCTCACTCTTCTCTTCTGCAGACTAAATAACCCCAGTTCCCTCAGCCTCTCCTCGTAAGTCATGTGCTCCAGCAACCTGATCATTTTGTTGCCTTCCGCTGGATTGTCTCCAATTTGTCCACATACTCCAGATGTGGCCTCACCAGTGCTGAATAGAGGGGAATAATCACTTCCCTCGATCTCCTGGCAGTGCTCCTACTAATGCAGCCTAATATGCCATTCTTGGCAACAAGAGCACACACACAAGCTGACTCATATCCAGCTTCTCATCCACTGTAATCCCCAGGTCTTTTTCTGCAGAACTGCTGCTTAGCCAGTCGGTCCCCAGCCTGTAGCAGTGCATGGGATTCTTCCATCCTAAGTGCAGGACTCTTCACTTGTCCTTGTTGAACCTCATCAGATTTCTTGACAAAATGAAATTCAGCAAAGGTAAATGGGAAGAAAAACAGAATGGGGAGAAACTGGCTTGGCAGCAGCACTGCTGAGAAGGATCTGGGAGTTGTGGTAGATCACAATCTCAACATGAGTCAGCAATGCAATGCTGTTGCAAACAAAGCAAATGCAATTTTAGGTTGCATTAACAGTGGCATATCATGCAGGTCATGGGAGACAATAGTACCACTCTGCTCGGCGCTGCTTTGGCCTCAGCTGGAGTACTGTGTCCAATTTTGGTCACCGCTGTATAGAAAAGATATAGAGAAACTGGAAAGGATCCAGAGATGAACGACAAAGATGATCAAAGATGGAATGCAAGCCATATGAGCAAAGGCTGAAAGAACTGGGTATATTTAGTTTGGAAAAGAGGATATTAAGTGGGGATATTCTAATGGTCTTCAGATACTTAAAAGGCTGCCATAAGAAAGATGGAGAAAAATTGTTCTCTTTTGCCACAGAGGGCAGGACAAGAGGCAATGGATTCAAAGTACAGCATAGCCGATTTAGATTAAATCTCAAGAAAAACTTCCTAACTGTAAGAAAAATAGGACAATGGAACAAACTGCCTAGGGAAGTTGTGGATGCTCCTTCACTGGAGCTTTTCAAAAAAGAGGTTGGATAGCCATTGGTCTTGGATGATTTAGACACAATAAATCCTGCATCTTGGCAGGGGAGGGGGTTGGACTCTTGCGATCCCTTCTAACCGTATGGTCCTTTGCCTTTGTCACTTGCAGTCATGCTGCTTTATGGTATGATCTCATCACATCTTTAAAGCTATAGAGGGTCAGTTTGGCCACTTTTTGGATGGAAGTTCTCTCAGGGAAAGCAAGCATGTGATGATTCAGTAAATGGCACTTTTTCCTCTGAATCAGTAATGAACCACTTACCCATAATGCTCCCTTTCATTGAGACAAGAGGTTCTTCTGTCCATTCAAGGTAATTAAAAACCCCAGGTCACTTTTTCCTAAGCACAGGAAAGCTATCTCCAGAATCATGGCCATTTTCTAATTTGTTCTAATTTCTAAATCCCCCGGAGTTCCACTTCGAGCTCACTTCCTGTCCTACGGCATCGTTTAGTGGTGGTATGTGTTGTTAGAGCTGTCATATTCTACCACACTTATTGCTGTAGCACAGCATTGAACAGCCATTTCTTTTTAGGAAATGCTTTGGGATAAAGAGTGCCCTATAAGTGTAAGGTATGATGGTTAGGAGTGATGCAGTAGTACTTTGTAAAGTTTGGGTTATTTATGGGTATATTTTTTGGTAACTCTGTAAAGAAAGAAATTGCATTCCTTGTTTTGTTTCTCTTGGCTATAATTACTGTAGCTTCTATTTCTATCATAGTAATATCCAGTGAAATCACATCCATTTAATTTGATCATTTATGTTCCACTGCACTTATCAAAACAGACAATACCAGTAGATATTACAATTCATTAAACATTACTAATTAAGGCACCAAAATAAAGTAGTAGTTGTAAATACCGAATGTGCATTTCACACTGCAATGCATTATGAGAATGCTTTACAATGCAGTATTTCAAGTTAAAATTCAATTATTTTGATTTAATTTTTATCTACTCTTCTTGCAAGTGTGCAAAGAGTCTTATTTGCCAGAGTTGTGACTATCAATCTGACTTTGGTTTGTAATTCAAACTCATGTGAGGTATGTACTTTTTTAAATGTGTTATTCCGTAACAATGTCCACAGGAGTTTCACTTACATGAGTTGCATTTAAATACAATTTTCCAGGTATAGCAGGAATTGTATCCTTGTCTTTGCTGATTGTTACAGTCCCAAAAGGCTACTAATACTGGCTCCATGATGGAGAAAAAATAAAATTAAAAAAAGCATAAATAGTGCTGGTCCAAAGATGAAGAGCTCATATAAAATGATCCTCTAATGCTGTTTGTATGAGATCAATTGTCAAATAGTGTTCAGATAACAAGTAGCCTGATTTGCCTCTGGGAAGAAGATACTCACCTTTCAAAGACCCTACTGAGGGGGTGCATCCCTCCCCTTGGTGGGGTTCAGTGGGGTTGGAGTCTGGGTGTGAGAGGCTAGTCAGAGTGGTCCAGGTGCAGATGGGCAGGACCGGCTCTAGGCACCAGCAAAGCAAGCAGGTGCTTGGGGCGGCATATTTCCAGGGGCGGCATTCCGGGCCAAAGTCACAGGAGGATTAGCCCAGCCTGACCTCACTACAACGCTCCTGGGCTGAGGGAGGCCGGCAGAAGCTGCAGCTACATCTGTGCCCCGGACTCAGCGAGGAACTGGCCGGTGGGGCGAGCACAGAGGGGGATAATCCCCTTCCGTCGAGTGTCCAGGGCCCTGTCCCGCCCCAGCGCTAGCGGTGCACGCCACCCGCAGGGCCGGGCCCCTCCGCGGGCAGACCCCGTGATCCACTGCCGGGTGGGCTGCACTGGGCAGCGAAAGAGCGAGGTCATTGCTCTCTCGCCTGATTGGTCAAAGCACCCTCCAATCAAAGACAGCCAGCTCGCCTCTCCCTGAGTGCCCCGTCCCCGAAAGTTGCGAGCTGCCGGCCTCCCCCCCCCCCCCCGCCCCCCTGTGCCGGGCAGGAGGATGGGGCGCAGCTGTGCCTCTGTGCTCCCATCATGGCAGCAGCTGCTGCTGGGAGAGGCTCTGCCACTGCAGCTTCTCCTGCTGCTGCTCTTGCAAGTGGTGGAGGCTCCTCCAACCCCTGTCAGTGCAGAGAGGAGCCTGGTTTGGGGGCCCGGTCTAGAAGCGGAGCTCACGATGCCCGTCAGGTATTTCTACATCCAGGCGGTCAGCGCAGCTGGACAGAACTTCACCCACTTCCCATGTGCATGCATCTGCTCTTTGCCCCCACCCCTGGTTGTGGCTTTTGTTCTCCGGGCTGGGATCTGAGCCGCAAGCTGGGCTCAGGGGGTCTGGGGCTGAGGAAACTGTCACCTGAAGGAGTTGACTCAGGATGAGAAGCGGATCCAAAGAGCCTTAAGTTTTTCTCCCTACTCTTTCCCCTTTCTAGCACCAGAGGTGCTTTGGTGTGCTCCAGTAACCCAGGATCAATCACTGCTGCCTTTTCAGCTTGCAACGTCAGACGCATTTCACAATAATACATGTACGTTTAAACACATAAAGTCTCACTCTGTGATAAGCTCACCGAAAACATTAAAATCCTATATTACTCTTCTACTGGCCAGTGAGTCTTTCCATACAACCCTGCATCTTCTCTCCAGTTTCCTAAATAATAGGAACAAAACAAAACAAACAAACAAAAAAACCATTGCAAAGTGCAAATATGTAAAAGCCACACACAAAAAAGGGAGGGGGGGATTTTTTTTTTGCTTGGGGCAGCAAAAAACCTAGACCCGGCCCTGCAGATGGGGTGGGGGTTTGAGTGTGGGGGGGGGTGGTCTGGGTGCATGGGGGTCTGGGTGAAGGGAAGTGGGGCTTAGCGGGGGGTCTGGGTGCAAGGGGGCTCTGGATGCAGAGGGTGAGGCTTGTTGGGGTGTGGGTTTGGGTTCAGGGGAGTCAGTGGGGGGGTTCTGGATGCAGGGGTGAGGCTTGGCGGGGCAATCTAGGTATGAGGTGAGTCCAGATGCATCGGCGTTGGGCGGATGGGGGAGCAGCTCCCTGTACAGAGACCCCTCCCCTCCATGGCTGAGGAGCGATGGGGGCAGGAAGCGGGGGGGGGGGGCGCTTCCTGCAGCCAGAGAGGTTTCTGGGGGTGGGTCTGACCCAGCCCTGGCTGCTCCTTGTAGGGAAAGAGGAAGTCCCGTCCTCCTTAGCCCAGCCAGGACTAGTAGCTGAGCCTGGCACAGGGTAGGAGCCACTGGCTGAGGCATCCCCAGCCCCGCCACCTCCCCCGCCCAGTGATTCTGGGTGCCTAAAACAACACAGCCACGCTGCTGGGGAGCGGTGCATGACCGGTCTTGCGGCTTCCCTTTGCCTCCCTCTCAGAAAGTCATTTTTCTGCGGGGGACATGAATTTTGTGCACGCGCAGTGGCGCAGAATTCCCCCGGGAGTAACCTGTGCTGGTTAATAATCAGCTTAGGAACACTTGGGCCTCATTAGGTCTTATGAGGGCCCAGTCAGGAAATTCCAGAACACAGGACACTTCTGAGGAGAGAGGCTTCTCAGGGACCTGCTATGGGAGATCACCAGGAAAGGTACTCCTAGAGGGAAGAGGAAAGGGGAGAGTTACAAGCCTCCAGGGAGTCATGGTCTCAAATAAAGGACCTTACCAGAAGGCAGCAGGTGGTCCAGATTGCAGAGGAATTACACGCTGCTCTGGAGAACCCAAAGCAGGAACCCTTTCCCAGGTTATGGTAAGAGGCCCGTCTCCAGAGGAGGCCCCGGGGCCTTACTGGTAAGGAATCTGAATGGAGGCAATGGATGGATGCAAGTGGGGTAGAGGGACTAAGATTAACTAAGATTAACTTGCCCCTTCCTTCTCCCACCACTCCCACTGGATGCCTGGATTCATTTGGCTTTTAGTTAAATAAATTAGATCCCTGAAGGGCACTGTTCACTACTCAGGAGTCTTGCTGAACTCAATGAAAGCCCATTGGGGAAACTGAGGCAAGGATGTATCTGTGGTAATGCACTAAGTTGCCAGGGTGTGTGCGGCATGACATGCCAGCTTTGACACAAGGGAGGTGCTCCAAAGGTGAGCATCCCCATAACAGATGCATAAAATATCTGACGTACTTTATTTTCTCTCTAAACCAAGTTCTGCAGTGATGAGTTTGTACATTTCTACTAAGAAGTGTCTATTTTTCTAGTTGATCCATCATTATTTATATCACATACTACCTCATGTATGCAGTTATTTTCAAATGCAGCTTTCTTTTTAAATTGTCTTGTGCATTTTAATAATCAGTTGTGCTACGTTCATTTTCTTTCCTCGGTGTTTTTCTTCTTCTGTACACATAAAATTATTGCACATTTAGATATTTAATGTACTAATCTAGAAAGTGAATCTTTAAAACTCGTTTATGAGTTCCATCCTACCCTTATTAATATATGCTTTATAAATGGACAATAGAATAAAGTCATTTATTTCCTCTAAATCCTGCCTTTCGTACTAATTGAATTACTGCAGTATTGCACGTAATAATAGCCCTACTTTTCAACTGTATTAAATGTATATGACCAATGTAGCAATCCTTTTTATGTAATGTAATGTAGTAATCAATCTTTGGAATTTATTTTGGTTCACTAAAATGGTTCTTAGTTTCTCTTAGCTTCAATGCACAGCTGAGATGCTAGATTTATAAAACTTCTTTTTCTTTGAAGTGGAAGGTATTTAATCTTATTCTGAGAAAGTGAATATTGGCTAATTGTAGTTTCAGCAGACAATCTGATTAGACATTTAATAGGCTAACATCAGATAGTATACAGTAATATAGTAAATTAGATTAGCCTATCCTGATGTTTTATAGTTGCAGTAATAATTGTGTACCTACAATTATTTTATGCTCTTTAATCTTAGATGTCTAAAGATGACAGTAATCTAACCTGTTTGTTATTTATGGGGTTTTCCCCATAATATGATTACTTGTGCAATTTTAGATTTAGCTCAAGAACAAATCAGTAGTTGCACACTAGGTAGTAACAAGGTACTGATGGTTCACAATACACCTCTACCTTGATATAACGCTGTCCTCGGGAGCCAAAAAATCTTACTGTCTTATAGGTGAAACCGCGTTATATTGAACTTGCTTTGATCCTGCCCCTCCCCGGAGCACTGCTTTACCGCGTTATATCCGAATTTGTGTTATATCGGGTCGCGTTATATCGGGGTAGAGGTGTATCTGGATCTGTTTAAACCTTTAGACTGCTAAAATGTTAACCTTACAGAACACATTCAGGTTTCCAGCTTTATACTTCTCTCTTTCTAGACTGGTTTAAGACCTTCTTTTTTGGTTAATTCTGCTTTGGCAGAATCATGTAACTGTTAAGATGTCCATGACCCTCATTAATTAAATACAGAAAACCATTATTTAAAATAGTTTACACCTAAAATATGTACCAGAATGTCTGTGGATATCTGACGTATTCTTGAAATATTTGGCTTTCAGTGATCGTTCTTGTGCTATGTAAAATAAGACAATTACCATTTCAATATAAAATAAAAAATATATATAAAATAAAAAATATGCAGTGCTTGTGATAGGAGCTAGATTGGCATCCTGTGTGGTGGGCATTTTTATTCCAGAATGAGTGTCTTTTTCTGGTTTAGCTTATTCCACAATGGTGGTATAATTAATAGGCGGTCTCCTCAGGTAAAGTTTGAGGAACATTAATTCAGGGTGAAGCTTACACTTGCACTGCTATATCTGTTCTGCCCAAAGGAGCATGCAAGCTGAAGATGAATAAATCCATGTTGTCTGAGACTGCCGTCACAAGAGTGCCAGTTAAGGCCAGCTCTTGTGCGTGGGGAATTTGTGATGTGGACTCTTATCCCTTAGGTAAAATTCATGGACACCACCAAAATGGCTTTACATGGGCTGTTGAACCACCTATCAGGTGGTAACTGCTTTCAATCATGGCTGGCCTGGCTGCATTTCAATGCAACTAGTGACAGAACTGAATGGCTCCATATCCCATTAGCCATCTCCTGAGGAAAGCCGTCCCTTCCTAGGTACACTTACAAAGATATTGCAGTGCCTCATTCCAGATACTGATTTGGCAGTCAGCTCTAGTACTTGATTTGGAGTGGTCTTCTTTGGAAAACACACTAGTATCTCCTCTATCCATCAAGACTTAGTGAGTTTTTTAAAATTTAGTATTTTTCAGAATGCTCGATGAGCACTCCAGAGTTACCTACAAGAGTATTAATTATTGCTTTTTCTCACAAATTGTGATTAATAATGATCCAGTTGTTCAAGTATCTTCTACACTAAATCTCATGACTGATTTAGGCATAATCTTCAAATCTCAGAAACTGTATGCACAGATGCCTATCTTTGCCTTTACTTTCTCCCAGAGTCTTTCTACCAAAACAATCATATGAAACCACATGTCCCATTTGTTTCATATGGCCACACCCATGATTATAATCCTTTTTAGTCAAGTGCCTCTGGAAAACACATCCTTATTTTTCAAAGCCTCAGTGTAGTTGTTATTCGGGTTGACAGACACTATGGCTCGTGCATGGGAACTCGGATCAGTCACTCATTCTAGTTCATATGAGCAGGGAGGATTTATTTATAAAAGCATAAAAGGTGGATTGAATTAGCTATTCACAAGTTCATTCAAAAGTATGAACAAGTTTACCTTCAAGTGACAAGAAGGTAGGGTTTAAATAGAGGGACTAGATGACAAGGTATTTGAATGGGATATAGCCTTTCACTTCCAAGTCACCAGTTCAAATCCAGCCCAAGTCAATAGTGACTAAAAGTTGTTACCAACAGCTGATTGGTGACTGATTTGAAATTGTTGTGAAGGTTTCAGTCTACGCTCTAGCATCTGTTGTGCAAGTAGAGCTGTGGTGAATTCAGTTATTCTATTCTCACAATTAGTGGCTAAATAAGAATTGGCAACTTCCAGCAAGTGAGCTCTGTACCTTTTCTGCTAACAAATAGTGTATAGTTTCTAAAACATTCTGCAGAACAGCAGACAACATAAAATGTCTCATTTATGACACTGTATGTAATGGGTCTCCTTAATACTGCGGAATACAAAGAGAAAACATTTAGTGCTCCAGTTCTTTTGATGTCTCCCCAGCTACTCAAGGGAATTATACCTTTGCACTGCACTGTTGTTTTTGTATTATTTTCATTACGTCATTTTAATGTTAATTTTTTCGGAGTTAACCAAAATTAGAATGATCCCTATCCTTTAATTATGTATTTCATAATGCAGATTACCTATTCCTGCAACATGCCTGATTACTTGTTAAAATTAAATGGAAAATTGAATGTATTCATAGCAGACAGAAAGTCATAACTCCTTCCATCTCATGGAATGCACTGAGGACCACCAATAAACCATTTGGAACTGAAAACGTTCATACTTAAAGGACTTTCTTCTTCAGAGACATTTCTTACCTTTGACAAATGAGGATAATTATCTTTATCATTATGAGAAGTTTCCCTTTCATGCATTTGTTAACAGAAAGATAATTGCAAATGGAAAGCAGCAAAATGAAAGGAACTTTAGTTATATATAAGAACAAATGTGTTCTAGCTCAGGTGAGGCTGACCAATTAAATATGATTAGTGAATGGAAACAATTGATGTTTCCTTTTTTTTCAGGTTAAGCCAGTTGACCTTTCAGTGGTGAATGTGCTATAGTCTCTCCCCCCCTCCTCCATATTCAAGACTGTGTATCTTAATTGGCAGAACCTTTTCTTAAAACTAGTTCAGTGTGCTTACAGACAAGTAAAGCTTTTTGTAACTGGAGTAGGTGAGTACTAACTCCAGTCACACAGAGAGGGCATAACCCGACTCAGGGTACACAGTGAATAGGGCCAGGAAATAAAGACCCATCACTTATCAGCTCTCAGTAATGGATCTTACAGTATTCCAATAAATGAGAGCAGATGAAGTTAGAGATGAGTCTTAACAAAACCCTGTGTCTATACATTGCTGAACTTTGAAATCCAAATTTTGTCAGTGTTCAGATTCAGCTTTGGACTCATCTCTAATTTTAATAACAAAAGTATGATCCTATTGATTTGTATTACAGTAGTTTTTAAAGGCCCCAGCTAATGTTGAGGGCCTATTGTGGTAGGTGTTACATAAACATTGTGAGAGACCATCCTGTACTAAAGAGCTTACACTCTAAACAGACAATAAAGACACAACCAGGTGTAGAAATTTTTCTAAAGTCAGAGAGCAAGTCAGTTACAGATCCTGGAACAGAACCTAGGTCTCCTAGGTCCCAGAGTAGTGTCTTATTCACTGGACTACACTGTCTCTCATGTCACAGCAGCATATTCAGACCTTTTAAAAACTGACTCTCCTAATTCTGCATTGGTATATGATTACAGCTCCAGCAGCCTGGAGGATTTAGTGAGCATTTACATTCCAAAGACAAAGCAAGAAGTGCACTTTTTCGAAGGACACTGAAAGTGATGTGACATTCAGTTTGCTATGGGAATGTCAACATAATGTAAGAAAAAATAACTCATTTTAAAAAGTAAGCTGTCTAAAATACCCTTAATTTCCCTCCAACTGTGACAAGTAATTTCTGGTGTTTACTTTTACTTAGCACTACTGAATAGCTCTTTAATTCAGCCTCTGAATAATTTGGCATGGTATGCTGCAGAATGCATCACATTTCATTAGAACAGAAGCATAAAAGAAATCACTAGAAAGGTAAAAATGCTAGTAAGTAAGAGATTCATTTTACTGGAATCTCCAATTGACAGAAATGCCGGAATTGCTTAAAATGTGGCTCTACTTTAAACAGGCTTCGTAAAAATGGCACTGTGGGTTCCATATTTATCATGAGCCACGGGTTGTATATCACATGTATTCAGTTTGGTAACATGATGTCCTGCAACTACATTGATTGTTTTCAGAATATGCCCTCAGACGTGTGCAGACCCACTTTTGGGTAATGGGGTTATACATATGTCACTGGAAATAATAGGGTTGCACAGGTGTAATCATAGGGCATAATTTGGCCTGCCAAATTATTACTGGTGATTCATGAACAATAAGAAAGTTCCCCTGTTGACTATCAGAACCTGGGATGAATTAGTGGGGTTGGAAGTTAGAAAAAATGTTTTATTTTCATCTGAGTAAATCTGATATGGAATTGGTGAGGCACAATAAATACAGAATCCTATAATGACACTTTTAGTCACATTTTTTGGACAGCGACAGGACTTCACTTTGAGCCTTTATTCAAGATCAGAAAATTAACAATGTTTTAATTCCAAATGAAATGAACTGTGGTCATATTTATGAGAGAGGACTGTGGCAGGGAGCCGTGCATGGCTTTCTATTACCACTTATGTTTGTAGGAAAGTTAGGTTTGGGGACACTGAGACACATAGCATTTGGGTATGCTTCTCTGCCTTTCTCAGCATTCCATCATAGGTGCAAGCTTCCCCAATGGTTATCCACCCTTAGTTGAAATGGCATTTACCTACTGTCTAAAACACTCACACCACCTTTAGCTGAGTGGGTTGCCAGGAATAAGGTCACTGCCCTGTGACAGCATAGCTCCTAAAGGAATTGTACGAGCAGAAAGTAGGGTGACTAGGAGGAGCATGGAGAATTGAACTCTGGGAGCCTGGGAAATGATTTGAAGAACACTGTGTGAGGGGATTTTTGCAGGCTTTCATGCCCCCCCCCCATACTCCCCATGGGTGTCTCCATAGAAAAACGACACTTAAATCTATTTTAAATCCGACACTTCCTCAGTGTGAAGATATTAATCACTAGTCTCCAATTGCATATGATAAAATGATTTGTCCCATAATCAATGAATGCTGAATTTTATCACGTGCAGTTTAGAGAATAGTAATTTAATATCTTCATACTGGGGAAGTCTGGAATTTAAAATAGATTGAAATGTAGTCATCTCTGCAGGTTTGGCATCCACTTGCCACTGAAAGCTTACTTTTGATTAACATCTTCACATTTTTACAAGTATGAAATGAGGATGCATGTTAAATCAGTGCAAGTAGAGAGCATGAAAAGAAACTGCTACTGAAGATACTGAGGCAGAGGATAGATGAGTTGAAAATAAAATAAAAAGGGGGGAGGGAGGAAGATGAATGTAAGTTGTTTGTTTGTTTGTGTTGTGGTTGTCCTGAAAAAGGTCCCAGGACCAACAACATTGCCAACTCTCCTCTGGTCTTTCATCTTCTTCCCTTGTGTTCTGCTACAGACTGATGGCAACACAAATTACTGGGGTAAATTATCTTTGTCCAGGTCCTGTGAATGAGATTGAGGGATGGGTAGGTAACCTTCAGCACTTCTTCTTAAAGAATATGGATTGAAAACAAAATAATTGGTTTGATTAACATCTCTAGATGTACACTTCTTTTAAGGTAAAGTAGATAAGGGACTATTAGCTGACTTAGAGACAAAAAGAAAAGTGAATAGCTTACATCCCTTGAAAGCAATACTCTCTCTCTGATCACTCTTTGGGCAGCCTGTCAGCATAGCTTGTTGACTATACCAACTCCCTTTGCTGTATCCAGAGATCTCTTGTATAAAGCCCCTTCATCTGGATCAGTCAGATGTTTAGCTACAAATTACGTCAAGGGAGGTTTATGTTGGACATTAGGAAAAACTTCCTATCAGGGTAGTTAAGCACTGGAACAAATTACCTAGGGAGGTTGTGGAATCTCTATCATTGAATATTTTTAAGAGCAGGTTAGACAATCACCTGTCAGGGATGGTCTACAAAATGTCAGCACTAAGGAATTTGGGAAGGGAGAGGGGGCAGGGGCAGGGGCGGGGGTCGGGGGGGGGGAGGAAGGGGGAAGCCAGAAGCAAGAAGCAACAGAAAACACCAGGAGTAATTCAGAGAAACTCCAGTGAAGCCAGTGGGGTTTCTCTAGATTTATACCAGTGTAAAGGAATGAAGAATTTGGCCTGACATCTGTATGTAAACTTAGCATGAGTAGTGATGCTGCAGATATGAACTGAGATTTATGATGGTAAACTATAGCCATGTACAACTCCGAGCCGTATGGGAGGTGTCATTTCCAAGGAGCTGCCAAGCCAGTGACTCTCACTGGACCAGATGCTAGTCTCATTTACAATGGTATTAATCTAGATCAGGGAGCGGCAACCTTTGGCACGCGGCTCATCACGGAAATCCGCTGGTGGGCCAGGCCAGTTTGTTTACCTGCAGCGTCCGCAGGTTCGGCCGATCGCAGCTCCCACTGGCTGCGGTTCGCCGTTGCGGGCCAATTGGGGCTGCGGGAAGCGGCGTGGGCCAAGGGATGTGTTGGCCGCCGCTTCCCGCAGCCCCCATTGGCCTGGAACGGTGAACTGCGGCCAGTGGGAGCTGCGATCGGCCAAACCTGCGGACGTTGCAGGTAAACAAACTGGCCTGGCCCGCCAGCGGATTTCCCTGATGGGCCGCGTGCCAAAGGTTGCCGCTCCCTGACTAGAGTAACTCCACTGAACCCTATTGTATTACTGTAGGAACCAAATGAATTACTATAATTTTAGACATCTGTAACTGAGATCATGCTTAGCAGGTGGCAAGCAAGGACTGTCATATTATCATACATTTTACATACTTGAAAACTGTTATGTAAAAAGTTGTTATAAGGAGGAGGAAGAAAAATTGTTTTTCTTAACCTCTGAGGATAGGACAAGAAGCAATGGGGTTAAATTGCAGCAAGGGAGGTTTAGGTTGGACATTAGGAAAAAGTTCCTAACTGTCAGGGTGGTTAAGCACTGGAATAAATTGCCTAGGGAGGTTGTGGAATCTCCATCATTAGAGACTTTTAAAAGCAGGTTAGACAAACACCTCTCAGGGATGGTCTAGATAATGAGTCCTGCTTTGAGTGCAGGGGAATGGACTAGAAGACCTCTGGAGGTGTCTTCCAGTCCTACGATTCTATGATTCTTCTCTTCCCTTGATTCAGGACCACCCTTACAGTTTTCTCACACAT
The DNA here is from genome assembly GCF_028017835.1 of Emys orbicularis. NCBI lineage: Eukaryota > Metazoa > Chordata > Testudines > Emydidae > Emys > Emys orbicularis. The sequence goes on from NC_088683.1 coordinate 199,848,505, forward strand.
GGTGTGGTTTGGAGACCCACTGCCTTCTTTAAGGGAGAGCTACATGGTGATACAAGGACTCTTAATGAGGATTAAGAACTGTCTTTCAAATACTTAACTACCTAGCTCAGAGACCCTGCTCCACAGATTCTCATGCCTGGTTAGAATCCAATTTATGCATGTTTAAAATCTTTCTGTTTATCAATTTCCCCTCCAAACAGTTTTCCTTTGCTACATATATGAAATATATACAGGTGCCCAGACCTTCTGTCACAGTCCCCAATCAGGATCAGGGCCCCATTTTATTATATGCTGTACAGATACATAAGAAGAGATGGCTTCTGCCAAAAGAACTTGCAATCTAAACAGGCAAGTGGGTCTAACAATAATGGACAAACCACATACATAATGTGCAATTTTAAGCCGTATGACATGAAATAAGAAACAAGAAAAATATGTAAAATCAACATGCACTGCCCAATACACTTTAGGCAACGAAGGTTGATCACAAATCTTCAGTTTCCCTTCCCTCCTATTACCGGATTTTGTGATCTGCTGTACTTGTTCATTGGAATTAAAATTATTTAGACCAGGCTCTATGAGGAACTGAGTGCTCTCAGCATTCCACAGGATTGATTTGTTTGAGCAAAATTCACCTGTGTGTAGAGGGGCCAGCAGGGCCGGCCCTAGATGTTTTGCTGCCCATGGCAGAAAATGTTTTTGGTGCCCCCCCCAAACAGCTGTGGAAGCCAGATGAGGTCTATGCTTCATTTAGATCTTGTTTTGAGAGATTAAGTGGGATTTAGGGGGTGACATTAGACTGTGTTAGCTAACATGTGCTAATTAACTCATTTTAAAATTCTAACGTAAGCAAGGCACACTAGCTTTAACTTGACCAGTTTCACATGTGTTAAAGCCTAGGGTGGGTTAAACATCACACTTTAAATCCTAATCTAAACAAGCACTCCAGTGGTATGTAGGGTATATCTACACTGCAAAAAAACCCAACAACCCCAAAACCACCCATGGCAGTGAGTTTCAGAGCCTGGATTTACAGACTTGGGATCATGGGGATCATGCTACGGTGCTAAAAATAGACATGTAGATGTTCCCACTTGGGCTCTGAACAGGGCCGGCTCTGGCTTTTTTGCCGCCCCAGGCAAAAAAGCCTCCGGCCGCCCCCCCCCCCCCCCGCGGGGGGGGGCGGAGCCCGGGGGGGGGCGGCGAGCCCCGGCGGGGGCTCCGCTCTCCCGCCGGGGGGAGGGCGGCCGGAGCCCCGGGGCGAGGGTGGCGAGCCCCGGCGGGGGCTCCGCTCTCCCCCCGGCAGCCGCGGGGAGGGCGCCGGAGGGGAGGGCGGCCGGAACCCTGGGAGGAGGGCGGCGAGCCCCGGCGGGGGCTCGGCTCTTCCCCCCCCCCCGGCGGCCAGAGCGCCGGGGGCAGGGCGGCGAGCCCCGGCGGGGGCAGGGCGGCGAGCCCCGGCGGGGGCTCGGCTCTCCCCCCGGCGGCCAGAGCGCCGGGGGCAGGGCGGCGAGAGGGCGGCAAGCCCCGGCTGGGGCTCGGCTCTCCCCCCGGCGGCCAGAGCGCCGCGCCGCCCCCCTCCAGGTGCCGCCCCAAGCACCAGCTTGGTTGCCTGGTGCCTGGAGCCGGCCCTGGCTCTGAAACCCACTCCCCTCCTGGGGCTTGTAAACATACCCATGGAGGTCTCTGTACAGAGCCCAATTTCACCCTGAATGATTGTAGTGGTGGTGGTGGTGGCAGGTAGCAACTGATGGTGTTGCCTTTCCAGGACACTCTCCAAATTTCTATTCCAAATATATGGTCACCTTACTACAGCTAACATTCACAAGGACTTAATTTTAAAGAGAAAGGGGACTATGCTACATCCCAGAATGAATTTAAATGAAGACTCAGTTTAAACCCTCTGTTTAGGATGCAAGTGAGAGAGATTTTTGGTGATCACAATCTAGTCCCCCATCTTATAACTACCACACAGCTGGCAGTGTCTGCTCAAACCACATAAACGAAAGAGCAGAGAGGCTTCAGGTCAGGACTGAGGGTTACTGGTGGAGCCATGTGGGGAAGCTTGCTTGGCATGTATCCACAAATGGAAGTCAGTCAGAGCAGTTAAGCACTTTCAAGATTGAGACCACTGTGCTTATTCCACAGCCAATAGATTATTAGTTCCTCACCCTCATGAGTCCCAGGATCAAATAAGGTTGTCTCTGCTTTAACATGAGGGGAAAATACACACTAGTGTGCTTCCTTTATACCATTTTATGAGCCACCCACTCAGTTAGTGTAAATTGGCACATCTCAGATCTCCACTGTAATCAGTGGAGCTACTTCAGTTTACAATAGCCAAGGATCTGGCCTATGTGTGTCTTTATTTTTAAGATTGAATCCCAGCTGGAGTTAGCAGTGACTCATAGACTCATAGACTTTAAGGTCAGAAGGGACCATTATGATCATCTAGTCTGACCTCCCGCATGATGCAGGCCACAAAAGCTGACCCACCCACTCCTGGAATAATTCTCTCCCTTGACTCAGCAGTTGAAGTCCCCAAATCATGATTTAAAGACTTCAAGTCGCAGAGAATCCTCCAGCAAGCGACCCCTGCCCCATGCTGCGGAGGAAGGCGAAAAACCTCCAGGGCCTCTGCCAATCTACCCTGGAGGAAAATTCCTTCCCGACCCCAAATATGGCCGTCAGCAGAACCCCGAGCATGCGGGCAAGATTCTCCAGCCAGACCCACATTGACCATTGATACTAATTACCAGCGATGGCACGTTATTGACCTATTGACTAAAATCACGTTATCCCATCAAACCATCCCCTCCATAAACTTATCAAGCTTAATCTTAAAGCCAGAGAGGTCTTTCGCCCCCACTGTTTCCCTCGGAAGGCTGTTCCAGAACTTCACCCCTCTGACGGTTAGAAACTGTTTCATTTCAATATTTTTTACATTGAAATATACAGAATGTTAGCTATTATCCAGCCAGGTGCCAATAATGATTATTTATTACATTAGAAATACATTCCTTCCCATCTTGCAAAACACTGCTCTTCTCTGACTGAGCTTCGACCTGTATGGAGGATGCAATTCATGCACAAAGATAAGCCAAGACAAAATAGTGGAAATAATTCAGTATAATAGTTGCCAAAAACAGTCTATACTGCATCTCATATCATTCTTTTGAAATTCCTAACCTAAGCGATAAATGAAGCCGTCCTAACAAACAAAAGGCAATTAAAAATCAAATGAGTGATAATGCAGTGAAAGTTTGTGTGTCAATAGTTTTGGTCACAAATAGTGATTTCAGGTTTTACTTTCTCAGCTATTTCAAATCCCATTGTATACAGTATATAATTCATCAACTTGGATGTCTTTTATTGTTACAAAAATGCTTGAGGTTTAGAGAAACAAAACCTATACTTTTGTAATATTGTGACAATACACTGTGTTAGCACCTAATAAACTTTTTGTTATTATGGAAATGTCACAGCAAGGAATCACCACATATAGGAAACAAAAGCATGCATTCAAACAAGTAAGAATTTATTTTATTATTATTATTATTATTATTATTATTATTATTATTATTATTTGGGGGGGGGCAGTTAACATTTTATTTCAAACCAGACAAAAAAGACTGAAAAAAAATTCATCCAGCTGCAACTAATCCTATTGTGTCTAAGAATTACAGCATCTAAGGTCTGCTCCTTCTTCTGCTCCCATTGACTTCAAGTGGTGCAGGATCAAACCCTTCATGTGTAATGGATGATTGTACTATTGTTCACTGTATGCTATAAATCAGCACAGCTTCATTGACTTCACTTGAGCTACACTGATTTACATCCTCTCATAATCTGGCTTTACATGCTACAATTTATAAACACACTAAGGTGAATTTAGAATGTTATTGTTTTGCTGCAAGGTACTGAACATTCAGGCCCGGATCCAGCAAATTGCTTAAGCATATGTAGTGCTTTTGATTCAGTGGGCCAGAGTGCTCAATACCTTGCAGGATCATGTTCATAATTCATTTACTAATATGAATGCCATGTTTTGTTTAAAAAAAAAAAAACTTGAGATACAGAAGAAAATATCCAAACAGATTTTCTTGGATGGTAATTTCTTGACCAAGTAACAGAGCTGTGCCTTTCTCACTCTCTGCTTTAACAGTGTTACTGAATGGCATTTCACTCAGTCTAAATTATCGATTCTGCCACCCAAGCAGAAACACAATGAGCTGATGCAGATGAATTTCAGCAGCCTTTGAGGACCTCTCTGCCATGGAATGCTGCCTGGTAGAACTCAATACAGTGCACTGTCAGATATGAATTATGCATTGACACTTCACTCCCACATCATTATACCTTTCATTCTGCTGTGTCTGCACAGATAGAATTGATTCACACATCATACACTGTAACATTCATAATGGGGAAAGGCTGGAAACATTTTCACAGTGAGAAAAAACATGAATAAGTACACTTTCGGTATAACCTTATTAGTGGTTGGCCCTATAGGTCCTAATGGGGCATGAAATGTCTTCCAAAAAGCCTTTTGCTTTTATCAAAATATTCCCTGTTTAGGGAGTAATTCAGAAAGCATGCACTGGGGGCCTGATGCAAAACATCTACATGCACACAGTCTAGCAAGAGTGAGAAAGCACTTTCTGAATTCTGAATATCCTGCTTTCCAGAACGATGTTCTATAACAGCTATACCAACCGTTCATGAGTATCATTTTAGACTTCTTGCAATAAAGAATTGCCTCAACTGTGCAGTAAAAATCAGAACAGAAATGTTGCATATCAGGAATGGCATTATAAGGCTGTAGTGTAGTATTTTATTTTACAGCACCTATTCTCTTCTGAAAAATACCATGCTCATTATTTGACTGAAGAGAAGACAAGTGCATTTCTCAACCTCCTTCCCATCCTCACCTTCACACTGAATAAGGGGTCCAAGTTATTTCTCAGCTACACATATCTGCATGTGATATAAGCAAGAATTAACTACCAGTTTTCTACATAAATGCAGCTTGATCTGAAAATATAGATAATGTAACAAAGAAGCATGGATTGGAAAACATCCATTACTATCTACTTCCTACCCAAGAGGAAAACTAGCAGTTTCTTTATTAAGAGGCCAATCCATCATTGTATGAAGAAATAATTCATTAGTTTGAGCAGCAATCCCGTCTCTTCTGTGATCCTTATTTTTGCCCATTCATTCTGTTGCTGGGAGGAAACAAACTGACTCTTGAGAAGGAATTAATAATATTCTGTATATCTGTCTGTAGGGGTGTTCATTGCCACAGAGAACAAATACGAGAAAAAGAAAAATTAAATTGTATTGCTGGGAGTATTTTTAATGGAATCATGGTAATGACTTAGACTAATACCCATGCCCTTTTTGGTTCCGCTTCTATATCAAAATAGCTACTTTTCATCTAACAATTGTCATGCTTAGTCTCTGGACAGGAGTAGTTTTTTTTTCAAGATGGTCAAAACCATTTTTGAGTTATAAAGATGGAAAGACTTCAGTAGGTTTTTGGATCAGCTTGAATGGTAAATTTCCCATTGCAATGTGTCAATTTTGATGAAATCTCATATAAGAAAAAATTAAAAGGAGCATTTAGATAAGGATGAAATGTTCTGTTTTGACATTTTCAGAATGTCAAATTTTTGATGTTTTATTTTGAAATGACTTTGTGAAAGTAATATTATAAATTATAATTATAATAATGTTAAATGTCAAAATTTGAAAATAAACGTTTCAGGTCTATTGAAACAAAACAACAAAATTTTGAAATTTTGTTTTGTGGGAAATTTCAAAATTATTTGGTTTTCTTCTTATCTGGAACAAAACAAATTTCAAAATTGTGGAATTTCTGACAAATCAGCAATTTTGGTTCCCACTCAGCTCTATTTACATGTGTATCTTTAAACTTACATGCTACAGCTGATTTATTAAATTATTCTGGTCCATCAGTTACTCCTGCTCAAACTGTACTGAACCCAGCCCAGTTTATCTTTGCTCCCACCAACCTCTCTTGCTGTAATGCAACAAAGAGAGAGGTTCCATGATAACTACAATCCAAAGCAGAGCTGTCCAACCCCACTGCAGTCTAGTATTTACCAAGCGTCATGGTAGTGACCTGAACCAAATCAGAAAACATGATAGTATGTGTACAAGAATGAACTTGATGGGAAGGGGTAATACACTGACTATAGTGAACATTAAGGGATTGATTCTTTATGCTGTCTGAGCTGCGCTCTGGCAGTGTAAAGGCACCTTTACAAATGGGAGTAAAGGGGGGATCCTCCAGGGCCACAATCATCATTTCAACACCAGAGCAAAAATGAGCTAGAGCATTTAAAAAAGGTTCCTTATCTAGAATCTATAAGGGTCTTGTGTATCCCTGGAACTTGAACTCCTGAGAGATGGATGGTGAGTGGGGAGCTGTTTCCTCTAGCTAGTCTGAAGATGGAACTGCATTACTGACTCAGGCCAAGTAAGTAGTCTGAGTTACACCCTAAGGCCCCAATTCTGGACAGCACTTAAGCCTCATTGGTTTCAATGGGATTTAAATACACGCTTAGGTGCTTTCTGAAATAAAGATCCTTTCCTGAATTGGGGCTTTAAAGGGGGTCAGGAATGGGAGATGGAAGAGCCTGTTCTGAAAAGTCCATGCAATACAGAGGACTGAGGAGGGAGTGTAGGACATAGTAGTCGTGGTTTGGATCCATTTTGCCCAGGTGACTATACATAAGATGCAAGACAGTGGAGAACAGGTCCCAGTGTCTTTTGTTTCATGCACACCAATCTGCTTTTCATGCACTATTCCGTCAGCTAAAGGAAATGTATTAATATCTTGAGTACTTAGTTCTGTGATTAGAACTTTATTAAATGTCACTTGGATACCAACAGACTGAACACTATTCTGTCAACTAAAGGAAATATATTAATATCTTGAGTACTTAGTTCTGTGATTAGAACTTTATTAAATGTCACTTGGATACCAACAGACTGAACACAGTGGAATGGATAACAACATGGTGAAGGGGAAAGTAACACAAATATCAGGCAGATGTGTGAGATAGGGCCAAAATATGAGAGATGGGCAAATAGATATCAGAGCAAGAGAGAGTCTGCATAACGTATAAGAATATGCTTAGGTAGGGAAAGGAGAGAGGGACAACAAAAATAGGATGAAAGGGGAGCAGAATACAAAATAGGAGGAAGGAAAGAGATGTAAACTCTTCCTGTCAAACTCTTCCACAAAACTTCTTGCCATGAAAGGACAGCCTTATATCATGAGGGAGTGCAGGGTAATGGGTGAATGAGTGTAATTATGTTGTAAAAGTGGCTGGATGTCCCAAAGGAAAATTAATTCCTTAAAATGGGCTGTACCTTTAGAACAAAACTAGACACATTGTCACCTAAAATATAGGATGTGCCAGCTATGCCATTTTCCTTGTTTCTAGCTGAGTAAGCTGTCAATTTCTGAGAGCTCCTTCTGATTTTGTGACTGATAAAGAGCTAGGACAATGAAAAAATTGCCAAACTTAGTACCTTGTTCTTTGAGACAAATAGCAGTACACCATGGTCTACAGCAGTGTTTCTCAACCACCGGTCCATGGACTGGGGCCAGTTCCTGAGATCTCCCTGACACAGTTTAGCAGTGTGCTGGGTGATTACTCTGGTGCTTTTGCTGGAGAATAATTTTAAGGAATCATTCCTTCTTTCATATCTTGGTAGGTAGCCTCTCTGGAAAGGGTGATGGAGCACAGCAACCTACAGAAATGCATGTGATCCAGCTGACAGCTTTGAATCAGTGCTGTCAGCTGGGGATGATGGGACCCATCAGAACTAAATTCATGCCTATGCCCAGGATTTGGCCATTTTGACTTTAGAAGTCTCAGAAAATAGCTAATTCTCCTCACTCCTTCTTATGGGAAATTCACCTTGCTCAAAAAGCGTAGGGAAGACCTCATGACAGGAGAGTTTCTCACCTGGTTGAGTCCATTGTGAAGTTTATTTGGTGAATCGCTCTAGTTCATTCTGTGTCTGAAAAGAAGTTACATCTGCTCAAAAACACTCCAGACTCTCATGAAATGGTGATACAGGTTTGGTGTGTAAGGAAGAGAGGGAAAGCACAGTAATACATTACTGTGAGCTTTTAGTGATGAATAATGCTACTTAGTCTCATAGCCGGGCGCAGAAAGGAAAAGCTTAGTTTTACAGTATTTGGATATAATTAGGGTGAAAAAAACTACAGTTGTAGAATTCTCAGCATTTTCATGATAAAGTCTTTTATCAAACGACAAAAACAAGCAAAATTGTGGTGTTAGTGACAATATAGGTGGTTATTTTCTGTGCACTGCACCGATTTAATGACTAGTAATCTGCCATCTACAGGAGGTAGCAGCCATTTTCTGTTCTGGCCATATGAAGTTTGTTACATAGGAGAAGCACATTGTGTTCTCTCTGAGACTTTACTTTTGTTCTTTCTTGGATTTTTGTTTTTGTTTTCCCGTATCGAAAAATAAAGGTAATTTAAATTGAACATATATAGTTGTTTTTTGTAAGGAGAATATTGGAAAATAAATCCAGGCTGAATTTTAACATGCTGGTTCCCTCAATGGATAACATTCACCTTCCTCTACTCCTTACATGAAGCCAGTAGTAGTAGTAATAATTAATACCTAGCATTTAAAACCCTATCTTTTCATGCATCGATTTTTGAAGTGCTTTACAAAGGAGTTAAGTATCATTATCCCCATTTTACAGATGGGGAAACTGACTGAATGGGCTAATAATGAGCTCCTAATAAAAAGATTTTGTGTGTGTGGAGATTTTGCAGGGGTTGTGATCTGTAGGAAGAGTGCTGTGCAACTGCTGTTCCAGTCACTGAGCTGGAAAAGTGCTGAAAGCTCTTACATAGGGGATTGAGGTGCCATTGGGTTTCTTGTGGGGGAAGGGATCTGGATACACATGCTATATGCTCCCCTTTGTCTGCCCCCAAATTTCTCCCTCGGTATGTTCCAGGAAGAAATGGGGTCAAATCCTTAGCTAGTGCAACTTGGTGCAACTCCATTGTCTTCAGTGATGTGCCATTGAGTTACAGCCCCTGAGGATGTAGCCAATGATTCCTGTCTCCTCATGCCAGCAGAATTGGTGGGCTTCCAATTTCATCCCCAGAGAGGAGGAGAATGACTTTTTTAAAAAACTAACCTTTGTTCCAAGCTGCTTGAGCTCTGTGTCTGTTTAAAAGGGGGCGGGGGTGGGGGTGGGGACGGGACAGGAAGGGGGAATTAAATACATAATACAGTTTTTGTTAATTTCCCATTTTGTTCTGTCATTAAGACAAATACAAGCAAATAACACACGTGCTTTCAAAGAATTATCCTGTAATTGCCACTATAGTAGCTCTCAGTCTGGCCTGGTGCTTGTGGCATTTTTATATCCTTATGAGAATAGGGGAATAATGACTAAAATCCTCACTGAGGATATGCGGTAACTACTCCTTCATAAGAGTTCCACACCATTGAGCTTGACAAATGAACCCTGTCAAATTGGGTTTTCCCACAAACTTCCTTTGGTATCACTTCAACTCCTGGAGTTGATTTAGTCTCTATGAAAACACTTGCTCAGATCAGGGCTTCCCACAGATACTGGGGTTTATTTTCTTAGTTTCTTTGGTTCAAGAAGAAGAAGATAGTTGTTGTGTTATGACAACATAACTATTCAAAGTACAATTCATTCTTGTGTAAATCAAGCATTTAACAAACTCCCTGCTCTTGTATGAAGATCAGATAAATTCCCCTGAGGCAGGTCTTTTGAATTTATGAAAAAACTGTCCAATATGTGAGAATGGCATGGGTTTTATGATCTACTCCCAAGCACATAAAAATGAAAAATATTCACATAGCAGGTGAATGTTTATAACCACACAGTCTTTAACATTTAGGCAGCTTGGCAATGTGTCAATTATTGATTCACCTCGGTTGCCATTTTTCAGCAAAAATCACCACTTCCCACCCCCACGCACTCTCTAAAACAGGCATAAATACTTATTTACGGCTACTGTATGGTGCTCTATTAAAATATTTAACAAATGGTGTAATGCAAGAATAGTTTGCTTTGCACTCCTTAATCTTTATAGCCCTGTTCACAGGAGGACAGAGTTGCCAAATCATTTTATTTGTTTCTAAAACTGTTGTAACAAACACACTCAAGACTGGTATGACCTGACTTTCCCCCCTTAATATCTTATATGCAAAATCTGTTTTAACTCTTTGTATTTGACTTTTAGTGATCCGAACATTTCAATGCGTTTTCCTTTAAAAATAAATAAATAAATAAATGTCGACAGGCCATCCTGTGCTGCCATGCAGCTTGACAATAATAAATGAGTCCTTAAGGAAATTTAAACTTTCCAAGGTCTGATTCAGTGCCAATTAAAATCAATGGAAAGATTCCTTTTTAAACTATTTTATTTCCTTCTCACACATATTTTTAAACTAATGGTTTTTGTAGGCTGTACATTCAGAGCTGAGCACTCCAGCCAATGGTACCATTGTGGTGTGTCTCTCCATATATAGATATGTGACATACACACCATGCATATGTGTGATTCTAACTTAATTGATCAGTCATTTGTTTTGGATGACGTACCTCACTCATTTGTGAGTAATGCAATCATTTCATGCTCATGCCAATAAAACCTTCATAATATCCCCCATGGTGCCCTGTCTTCTGTGGATGTGTGTTCATATCTAAATAAATATAGATTTACAACTAAATCTGTTTTTAAAAGTACAGAAAACAAAGTTTTTCCCTTTTTTGTTATATAACACGTTCATTTATGGGACATTGTGTAAAGACATGAAAGTCATGAATGAGGCTGCATATTGTAAAATGTCATAATTCAGTGTTTCTTGTTTTAGTATTGATACAGCTGGTATTTATTGGGCTTTCACAGAAGGGTAAATGCCAAATGAAGCATTTGGTATGCAAACATAATGAGAGCAAAAAATCCACTGTGGTGGAAGGAAAGGGAATGGTGAAGCATGCAGTCCTATGGGGGCTTCTTCCGGAATTTCCTAGGGCTCTGCTGAATTGTAGGTTGTTTGACAACAAAGGCATTACAATTTCTGTTACCCATGGAGTAAAAAGTCTCTCATTCTGGGATGTTGCTGAATGACTACAGAATGGAAAAGCAGCTTAGAACCAAAAATGGTGTTCTCAAGTCTGTAGCTTTTTCGCATGATTTTGTTAATAACAAGACAGAGAAGATGCTCAGTACAGTGAGGATTTGGTTATTTTCCATGCAAAATGAAATATGTCCTAGCTAGTCAGAGGCCATTTTATGTATTAAATATTATAATTAACTTCATGGTGATGGGATTATAAGAAATTAGCCAGTTAATGATGGCTAGGGGAAAGAACAGATTGGGATAGTGGGCATTTTACCTGCTTATAATACAAAAAATGAAAATGTATAGAGTTGATGCTATATCTCTCCTCATGTCAGCTGTGATTATAAGCTGTTTGGGAAACACCAGTTTGTGCCGCACCTAGCATAGTGGGGCCCAGATCCTGTAAGACCCCTTTTGGTGCTACAGCAATGTAAATATTAAATAATTATTATTTTTTGTTAGAGTTCACTTTCTTCTGCTCCTGATTTCTTAAAAGCTGACTCCCGCCACCCCCTGCCCCCTGACTGGAAAAGGTAAAAATGAATTACATGGCTTATTTTAATGGATATGCAGTAGTGGATTTTTTCCAGTATGTTTATATTCCTCAAGGTTGCTTCTTCAGTGAGATGTGCAAGTCTTACTCTGGGGAGAAAAGGAAATTATCAGCTGCTCAACTCCCAGTACTGAACTATGATTTAAAAAAAAACAACAAAAAAACCAAAGACGACGTAGCCAATTCATTGAGTCTGTAAAATAAAGAACTTTTAAAAAGGCTCTTCCTCTCTGATGGGGCTGCTCTCTCCTTTGGGAGTAGGGATGTAATCCATTGTCAAGATCCCAGGAAACCTGTTGTTCATCAGTATAAACCAGGGGCGGGCAAACTTTTTGGCCTGAGGGCCGCATCAGGTTTCGTAAATTGTATGGAGGGCTGGTTAGGGGAGGGGGTCGTGGCCCAGCCCCCACCTCTTATCTGCCCCCCCGGGACTCCTGCCCCATCCAACCCCCCCCTGTTCCCTGACAGCCCCTCTGGGACCCCTTCCCCATCGACACCCCCCCGTTCCCTGTCCCCTGACTGCCGCTGGACCCCTGCCACCCCATCCAACCCCTCCTCTCATTCCTGACGGTCCCCCCGGGACCCCTGACCCATCCAACTACCCCTTCTCCCTGTCCCCTGACTGCCCCTGGAACCCCTGCCCCTGACTGCCCCCTGCCACCCCATCCAACCCCCCCCTCCTTCCTGACTGCCCCCCAGGACCCCTACCCCCATTCAACCCCCTGTTTCCCCCCGACCACCACCCCGAATTCCCCTGCCCTCTATCCAACCCCCTCTGCTCCCTGCCCCCTTATTGTGCTGCCTGGAGCACCGGTGGCTGGCGGCGCTACAGCTGCACTGCCCGGCTGGAGCTGGGCCACGCTGCCGCCACCACCACCGCGCAGCTCAGAGCACCAGGTCAGGCCGGGCTCTGCAGCTGCGCTGCCCCAGGAGCTCACAGCCCCGCCACCCAGAGCATTCTGCCGGCGGCGGAGCGAGCGAGCTGAGGCTGCGGGGGAGGGGGGCAGCAGGGGAGGGGCCGGGAGCTAGCCTCCCGGGCCAGGAGCTCGGAGGCCGGGCAGGACGGTCCCGCAGGCTGGATGTGGCCTGCGGGCCGTAGTTTGCCCACCCCTGGTATAAACCATTCCTCCCACCCCCTTACTGAACAAAAAAAGCAAATCCAATTAGCTTTTCCTGAAGCAGCTTTCAGAATTGTTTTTTAAATAACTGCTCTTCTCTCCCAGCAAACTGTGTTCTCAACAATGCTGCAGTTGCCCTGAACGCTTCATTGGTGAGGAAGAACCATGCGACAATTGCCAGTGTTGCTGGATCCATATATAGGGATGGAACCTCTTGGCCACCTGTAAAGCTCACAGATGCAATTTCAGTGCCAGTGGCAACTTACTTTAATCAGTGAATTGGCACAGGTTGTTATGAATATTTCCTTCCCCTGCAATAAAATACACCTTGCCATATTTTCAAAAACAGACTCCACCTTTGTATCTATTCCGTGTATTGAGTGCACAAAACATGTAGATTCAAATGCTAAACTAGATCCACAATTTTCAGAAGTGCTTAACATAGGCCTAACTCTGCCCCCATTGAAGTCAGTGGGAGATTTTCCCATTGACTTCAGTAGGAGCAGTTACATCAACAGTGAAGACTTCTTTGAAAATCCCACCCTAAATATGTGACTACCTGATTGTCCTACAAATTGGGGGTATTATTTGTTTTTTACAATAGTGCCCAGAGTCCCTAGTCTAGATCAGGACATTTTTCACAGTCCTGGGCGATGTAGCTGAGTCAATCTAATTTTTAAGTGTGGATCTGACCACTCTACATTCCAGAGATAGCCCTATTCCTCATTTCATGCACAGGGCCAGATTCTACTCCTGTGTAATTAATTACACACGAGTATCTCTGACTTAAGCGCATAACCACTCCGTGAACTCAAAGAGCACTTAAGTAATTCTACATTCTCCCTCTTTGTGCCTCTCTCTAAACCCCCGTAGGATGGTTTAAATCACTGCATGTTTTACTTCAAAACCCAAATATGGCCACAGGGAAAAAGCTTTCCCACATAAGGTCAGAGAGCACATCCCTGTGACTATTATGACTTTGTGCAGAATAGACGGTGGAACATGAATGGTTTTATAAAAGTGCCATTTTATGAAACTATTAAACTTAATAAAGTAAGGCAGTTTTAAAACAAGGAGGGGGGAAACAAAATAAGAGATTCCATGAGAAAATCCTACACCTGATCTTTCTTTCTGTCTTTCTAATGTTGTTTCAACACCTTCACTTTACCCTTGGCCACTCTTCAATCTTTATTTTTTAATCCTCTAACATCCTTAATTGAGCCCTTGCTTTAAATTGTTAAACATCTTTCTTTGGCTTATAACTTGTATTTCTGATTATATGACTGAAACCTTTCTATTGGATGGAACAAAGGATGTAAAATTTGCTCAGATAAACAGGGTTTTGGATACAAGGGGGAGTTGGAGTTTTCAGTGTAACTGATGTACTTGGGGACATAGCCCAAGTAAGATGGACGGCTATAGCTGAATATGTTATATTTTTATCCTCATGGAAGCCGATATTTACTACTGTAGGAAGACATTACTGGCTTATTATATGAGAAATGCTATGCTGTATTCTCTACGAGAAGGTTCACCAAGGGAAATGGAGAAGGGTGCTAGAAAGAATATATTTGGAATTGGCTCCAGAACACTGGCTACAAATAACAGAATACCGCAGCAGGGTGTCAAGGAAAAGAGCTTTGCTCTGTGGAGCAGTCCCTAGGTTAGAAAGGAGAGACAGGATTTTTGAGAGATCAGAAAATGATGCTCTTCTCAGGGAGCCTGTTATGAATTGGGCTGGGGAGAGAGAAAGCAAAGAGTGAAGCACAGACATGAACTCCGGCCTGCAAAATTTCTGCATTGTTTAACCTTTGTAATTCATTTTTCATGAGCCATAGAACAATAGCTTCCAACTGTGTAGTCCACACAAAAGGAAATAAATTCACTTTAATTTAGTTGTTTCTCTCCTGTCTTCCTTGAAGGAAAATGACATATTGTTTAACTGCAACAAAATCTGAATCTGACTGACTTGCTGCCCAGGCTCTCCCATTGGGGAAGGAATTGCTAAGAGGTAGAATTTAACCAAGGCATAATGGAGATAAAGAAAATGAATGGAGTAGAGCAGGTTGTGCAGTCCTGTTTATCCTTTCTCATCATACAGGAACAAGGGGATATTCAGTGAAATTGAAAGGAACCAAACTTGAAACTTATGTAAGCAAATACTATTTAATACAAGGAATAATTAACCTGTGGGACTCATTGCCGTGATATAAGAGCTCTGTGATATAAGAGCTCTGAAAAAAGGATGAAACATTTATATAGATAATGAGAACATCTACAATTACATTGGATAAGAATAAATATGTTCTAAGGGCTACAAACCCTCATGCTTCAGGGAAAAGTTAATCACTAGCTGATAAGAGGTTAGGAAGTAACTTCCCATATAAGTAGTCTTTCCATAATGAACTTCTGTGGTGTTTCTTGCACATTCCTGTGAAGCTTCTGATCCTGGCCACTATCAGAAATAGGAGACTGGACTTAGTGGGCCACTAGACCAATCCATTGGCAATTCCTATGTGCCAATGAAGTGTAAATGATTTTAATGACTCCCTTACTTCACTTTTGGGGGAGCCCCCAGTTACATGGTAATACCTGCTGTGACTCTTGAGGCAAAACTCCATCTGTGGATTTGCTTCTACAAGACTAATTATTTTTAGTTTGTATCTGAATTCCCACCGACATCAATGGGAGTTTCATGCAAGGATCAAGGCTACTATATAGCCCCTAATCCTAACTATATAATATCTCCCTTTCCCCCACCAAAATGATGCATAACAGGTGAATCAGCAAATATTAAAAACCTTCAATTCGTACCCATTGATAAATGATCAATCATAATCCTAACCGCCAGCTCATAGACAGTAAGGAAGAATTTTTTTTTAAACACAGACTATTATATCTCATTTGATGATCAATTCTCTGTGTGGAATACAAATATTATCGGTGGTCTGCAGAGATTCAGCAGTGAGACGTAACGGCTCACTGGACTAGGCATAAAGCGTGTCTGGCACTTTGATGATTCGGTGGATAAATACTTGCTCCTGGGAAGGAATAAAACAACGGATCCTGACTCCTAGGGAAAGCCATTTACTGTGATTTATACACTTATTGCAGTGGGTAAACACTAATGGCCATCGTGATTGCCCATTGTAAAGATCCTGTCATCCGAAGCAACCTGTCTTTTCCATTGGGGCCAACTGTGCTATCTGGTGCTAAATAATAAAGCTCTAGAAGGTGACTGCAAAAGTAACAGACTGTCAGTAGCAGTCAGAGCTGTCATTTGTTATATCACTGCCAGTTACTTGAATTTTTAAACTTATAAAAAGGAAATCTGCTGCCTTTCTTTCACTTGGTCTTTTTTTCCTGTCAGAACTATTGACCATCTTACAATTTTAACTAAATTCAAAAGCAAACTACAGTGAAAGATCAATGATAAATCCCCTATTAGCTGCTAATACACTCTCTTATGAAATGTTGTTTCAATAGCTTTATCAACATGCTAGTGTGACCTGCAGTTTGAGTTCACGGTTCAAAAACTGTACACGGCTTAGGGCATGCATTAATATACCAAGATGTGGGAAATATATTTTTGACTTTCATTACAGTTTTCACAATGAATTCTGTAAGCAGTTAAACATATTGCGTAGTGAAAAGTACTTCAGCATGTACAGAAAACATGCATAAATACAGTTCACAGATAAACATCAACCGGCCAATTCACTCTTATCTAGATGGGGGGCAGGAGGAGCATTACATTTTTACTCTTTTATCCCGTTTCCCTCTCTTTATCCTCTTTGTGTACCAGTGCATGTAAGCACAATGACAGGGGATGGGACGACTGTAGCAAAGAGATCCAGTAGCAGAACCCTTCTCACTGAATCATCTCACAATGATCAGCTTTATAGGGCAAGGCTGCTTGCTTCAGGTACAACATCCAGCCCAAAAAGGATGAACATTATGACAAGGAGAGTTTTGAGAGTGAGAGGGAGGCAAGTAAATGTGAAATGGGCAAGGGCAGGAATTCTTGAGACGCTGAGGATGGGAGTCCCTGCAACCCCCTCTCCCTCAAAAAAGACAAAAAAATATAAGGAACTTTCAATGATAATGCTTTGCAATTATACAGCACCACAGCTAATGACTACGTAATGTATAGCACCGATCAATCTAACAAGATCAAAGTACTTCATTAAGCCTTACAACATTGGTGAGTTGGGTAAGCGTTGTTATACCCATTTTCTAGATGACTGACTTCAAGTTCACAGAGTCAGAGCAGTGCTGAGAAAAATACACACACGTCCTGACTCCTAGTCTCCTGCTTTAAATAGTAGATAGACTTGGCAACATTCCATTTTTATGTTTTATAATTTCAATGGATAATGTTTCTTTATAAGCATTTTTTTCTTTTTTTATCTAGTTAAATTTTCACAGTTGCACAAAATTATGCGGGGTGTCAGACAGCAGAGCAAGTCAGACAATAATTATTTAATGACAGTAGATGTCGATTTCAAAAAGCGAAAGCTTTGTAACCATTAAAACACAATTTGTCAACATCTATGTCTCAAAATACACGAAGTAAATAGCCGTAAATAAAACTCTTAAGTTCTCAAGCAGCATTTTCTTTACTTTGCCTATCTGTAAATTTTGAGTATTATTAGTGGAAATATTTTTCACCAGTTTGTGTGTGTACAATGAAATCAATGTTTACCAACATTTACAGGTAAAAATCGAATCCTTCCAAGCCCTATAATTAATCACACAGTCTCCCTTACAATTCTTTCTGTTTTTCCTTCCAGTCTTTTTTCAGATTCAAAAGCTGGAAGTTTATGAAGATAAATGTGGAATATTCAAAGAATCTCTTTTAATAGGGTGAAAATGGGCCTCTTTGATTTTGGGGCTTTGCTCATTATCAGCAATATGACATGGTACATTTTGAAATAGGGGTGCAAGATACAGATTACACTATTTTTATAATAATATACCATTTTGCTTCAAAACTTCCTGTGCTGCTTGAAATCTTAGAACATTTGCCTGTAAAATGGAGCAAAAACTGTTACAGCAATGGACCTAACATTCCAGAAATTGATATCAAAGCTTTTTCCACTGATATTTGCCTGTGTCCTGATTATACTCTCTCCTAGGCTGGACAGGCAGAAAGATATTGATGGCACAGTGAGAAATGACTAGAAGAGAATTAGCATGAAGTCTTAATCCTCTCTTGCCCCACAAGAAACATATATCTCTTCAGATCCAATCTCTCCAGAAAGCAGGTGCTGTACTGTGAGGGCAGCTACAGTTCGATTTTGATTACACATCTTCATTGAGCATTGGGGAGAACCTTGCATTTTGTCTACCTCTAATGCAAGCCAGCTTATGGATGGACAGACATATTCATTGTCACTTCAGACACATTGACTTTCATAAACTAAAATTCTCAAGTCCCTTTTTGCATTGACCTTTTCTCTCATTGCACCTTAATTTTTTTTTACAGTAAATTCCAGTATCTCACAGAATAAATTCAGGATCACTTTATCCAGCAAAAGGGATCTAGCAGGTTCAATTAATTGTGTAGGTTTTCCATACTGAATAAAACAAAACATAGGGGACCAGATCTTCTGCTGGAGTAAGTCAGAGTAGTTCTATTGAAGTCAGAGAAGCTGTGCTGATTTACAGTAGCTATCTGTATTTAAAGATCAACAATCCAGTTAAGTTTTTTAAAAGTCGTCATTAAGATGGAGAAATATATTTGAACTCTTTACTTCCATTCTTCTTCTGCTATGGCTCCCTCCAATTCTTTTTCTCTTATACTTTCTTCACCTCCTCCAATATATACCATTCTCAAAGTCTCCCTATTTCACACGCATTCCCATTTTAGCAGGGCTGAGAGCGCTTCGTGCTGTAGCCCATCAACGCCACTCCACTATGTCAGCCAGAGTTGCTTACTCCAGAATTGGTGCTGAGGATACTGCCTCCATTGCAATCCCTTCCCCATATCAGGCAGGGAAGAGATGGACTGAACTCCTATCCCATTACATGTTCAAACATGCAGTATCCTAAGTCCTGTATAATCAGGACCCACAGCACTTGGAGCTAACAAGAGATCTTAGTTATGGCCACAGTAGATAATTTTAACTTTTTAATATACATGTCCTTGCAAAGAATGACCTCCTCTTTGGCTTTCAGTTCAAAGAGTAGGAAGTTTTCAGGTTGTCTGTATCTCTCCAATGAATAGTGGATTTAGCAGGCACACAATCTAAATGCCACAAATAGGATAAAAAGCTGGCACACAATTCTCCTACACCTGTACAGATGCTGGCAGTTCAGTCCCACAGAAATCTGGGGTCATATATATTTGGCAAGCTATGCATCCATTGATGGCAGCAGGAGTTTGTGTACTGGTAGAAGGTAGTATGGTATCCCAAAAGCTTGCCTTATTTGGGTTCCTTTTGTTTGACTTTCATTTTACAGTTTAAAGGTATCATGACAGAATATGTTTAGCCACTATCTCCTTTTCATGTTATTCAATATAATAAAAGCAAAGTTATGATAAGATAGACAGTGTTATTACGTGCCCTATTTTTATCCCTATTGATTCTTTTATATCTTTCATGAATCATCCTATTGAAAATGTTATAGGTTTATGCCAGTCATAACAGGATAAGAAGAATTTAAAATGACATTTAACTGTATTATATTTAACTTAATTTAAGGAATTCCCTTGCTGAATCTACGGGTCAGTGCTAAGCCCCACAAAAGGAGGAAAAAGAAGATCTTTCCTAACAAGATATTCTTCCTATATCATTACCAGCCTGTGCTGCTATTTTGCATGATAGCATTAGTAATGCGTACATAAGTATACAATAATGCTATTTTTAGAACTTGTCGTTGGAGGGAGAAATCCCATCCTTTTTATTATGAAAGTCTGTTTGCAGCAGCATCAGTAGCTGAAGTGATTTGAATCTGTCAACATCTGTTCTTATTATAAACCAGGGAATTTATGGCAGTGTTTTTATGTATAGAGCTTGTTTTTTTAAAAAAAACTTAGCAATCTCATTTTATTTTTAGAAAATCAGCAGCCTGAGAAAGGGGGAGCTAGGAGGAAGCTTTCCTCATTAATTTCCTCCAGCTAACAAGTCCAGAATCTTAATGGTATTTAATAATTTGGATGAATGGTAGTAAATTAACTGGCTGTTGTCTTCAGTCAGAATAATACACTGGCCAGATCCTCTGCTGGTGTAAATCTGCATCATTCCATTAAAGTTAACAGGGCTGTGCCAGATTACACCAGCAGTGGATCTGGCCTTTTCCGTTCCTATAGCCCTTATTATCCAAAGATCTCAAAGCACTTTACAATGGTTAATTCATTTTCACAACATGCCTGCAAGATGGTTAAATATTTTCCCTAATTTATAGATGGAGGATGGATCATGTGGCCACAGAGAGGCTTAAGGGACAGATTTTCAGAGATGGGTGTTCACCATTGCAAGTGTTCTGATATGTGAGGCAATACGTACATGGCCACTTTGACAGCATTAGAACAGCTTTGGCATGACTTTTCCTGAGGGAAAAGAGAAAGATGGAGAATCAGAAGTTCTGGTTCTATACTCACTTACTGTGAGACCTTACACAAATGACTGAAGACCTCATTTCAAAGAATGATTTCTGCAGTTATACATGGTGTGAATAGCTAGTGAAGTCTAGTGTCAGAACAGCCTTACTGGGGATGCATGCTAGAGGTTAAAGGGCAAGAGTTAAGTACATTTCTTTTGTTTGACTTTCATTTTACAGTTTAAAGGTATCATGACAGAATATGTTTAGCCACTATCTCCTTTTCATTTCTGCACTTAAAACCTGTCAATGAGTCAAATATAAGCCTCTGTTTTTAGGGAGCTTCATGGCATGCAAGACTGAGAGTCATCTTTTTTACATTTTGGCTCCTTTTAACATCCAGGAGTACAGAACAGAAATAGACAGTTGTGGTTATGGATATTTTACAGTTTGGCAACTTAAAAACATGTTGGATATTTTTTTTAATGAAATTTTGTTGCTCATTAATTTTATAGTATGGGCTAGCTCAAATGAGATGCTACAATATAAAAAAGCAGCAACTTTGCATGAGCACTTTTCATTAGACTTTCTTCTGTGCTCTTACAATTATGGGTCAAATTTACAATGAGCAGATGTTATTTTAAATACATACAGTATTTCAACATGAAATGTCATCAGTCTTCATGGGTTCATTCTTTATTGACTGCAATAAAAACAGTACTCTCGTTGTAAATATCTATCTCAAAACCACAAAAGCAAGGAATTCTAGCATTAGCAAAACCAAGGGGCCAAATTCATCCCGTATATGTCTCCAGTGATGTCAATGAATAGGGACTGCAGGGTTTGGCCAATACATGATAACTAAAGCCCTACTTGAATCGTGGGATGATTGTCAAATAATTGCGGCTGAGTTGCGGACAAGACGTGGAAAATCATGGAAAAGTAATAATGGGCTGACAGTGGGAGCCTAATATTGCGGGATCCACAGTTTCTACAATATCGTGAATTAAGTAGGGCCTTAATGATAACAGAATTTGGTATGTCTAGTCATTAGGGATCATTACCAGGATCTTCTGGTACTATAGAAGAGTCTGTCTTCAACTTTGTAGCAACCCTAGGGCCTCTTTGGCCACAAAATGGATTGAAATTCTCTGTAAAAACATTAGCCCAAAATAAATATTCCTTTAAAGAATGCCACCGCTCTGACTAGAAAAAAATCCTCCTTTTTGCTGTGCAACTGTGTGGTAGCACATGAACCGTGCCTCAGCTCAATCTTCCACCTAAAAATCTCCAACCTTTACAACAGCAATTAAAAACCAGAGGAGAGAAATAGCTCCTCACAATTGTCATAGAAATCCCTAAAAACTAGACATCCCAATGTAATTTTTAAAGAAAAGAATATTTACCTGATTGTTTTCTTACCCTTTGTCTAGATCACGTTTTTGTAACCAGGGTGGGGATGATAACACAAAATGAATGTTTCCATGGGCTGTTTTAAATCATTAATGAATAGTAGTTATATTTTACTCTTGTTGAGTCTGCAACAGAGAAATCTGAGCAAGATTGCATCAGTGGGACGACCATTGACAACAATGGGAGAAAGGTTGGGCACAAAATCTAGCTGCCCAAAAATCAGGTATGCATGTTTTACAGTGCATAAGAAGAACTCTAGTGGCAGTATAGAAAAATACAGTCATGTAAAATAAAGGCTTGACTGATGGATTTCTTCAATTACTCTAAGATGCTTTGCAGAAAAAAATAGGAGGAAAACAGGAGCCCTGTGATCTTTGGTTATTGAATTTTAGCACTAAATTAGGCATAGAAATGACCTCAAATAGGTGGTTGTCATATTAAATATTTTAAAATGTAAAGAACAATTTTCCTTTTTTTCTCTCCCCACATTTATCTCCCTGTGAAAGGAGTCTCAATGAAATAAGAAAAATTGGATTCATTTCTGCCTATATAAAAAATTCTATGAAATGCCCTGAACAGTACTAAAGAAGTAATCTTCTTTAATTAAGTAATACATGGAACATTCCCATTTAAAGAACAGAACTACATGGCATAACGCATGCAGTGGTTCAGTGATCTTATTATTAACAAATTCATGTTTCCTTTCTCATCTTATTTCATGCTAATTTCAACCCTTTTAAAAGGGATATTCTTGAAAAGCTCTTGGAATGTGAGTGACTGCAGGTATAGATAGAGAAACTGATGGAGGGGTATAAAGGTTTTATCAGTATGGGGTAGCACTTGTGGGTGAGCCATGCAGGCCATCCCAAGGAGATACCAATAAAACCTGAATGCTGTACAGCTCAGTGGTTTGAGCATTGGCCTGTTAAACCCAGAGTTGTGAGTTCAATCCTTGAGGGGGCCATGTAGGGAACTGGGGTAAAAATCTGTCTGGGGATTAGTCCTGCTTTTAGCAGGGGGTTGGACTAGATGACCTCCTGAGGTCCCTTCCAACCCTGAGATTTTATGATCATGTGTTCTGTACATACCACATGTGACAAAAAGTATTTTAGAAATGTTGCTTTTGAGCTATCTAAACAATTGTATTGTTTCCAGGTGCCTTAGTTACGATGGGCCAGATTTTCAAAAGAGCTCAGCTCCCGGTTAGTCCCCCAGTTAAGCGGCCAGATTTTCAAAAGCCAGTTTCAAATTCACATCACAAGTATTCAGACAAGAAACATTATTCAAAGAGTTGCACTCACCTCACCTGGTCACTTGCTCTGCTTCTGTTCCCTACGTGTTCAGTCAGCACAGCTTGAATTTCAAATGGTGAATTTTGAATACTTGAGTTAATAACTCCTAGATAAAAGCCTGAGGGCCTGCCTCTCCTATTGTTTACAGCAGTTTTACACAGGTGAAATGTCATTGGCTTCAGTGGAGTTGTTCCTGACTTACACCAGTGTAAGTGAAAGGAGAATCAGGCCTTCAGTATCCTGACGTTATGGAGGTGGAGTGCAAAGATGTTGAATAAGTGAAGTTCACCAGCCCAGACTTATGACCAGGGTATCTCTGGGTCTGAATAGCAGCCACTGCCCCTCTGGCAGGTTGCCTGGCTTCATGCAATTACAGCTTCCTGGTCCTTCCTCTGCCCTGTCCCCCGCCAATCTGCACTGCGACCTTCCATGCTGGCCTATGTAAGCCCAATGCCATGGCGTGAAGGAGGATATGGACATCCCTGCATAACTGCTCATCTGGCTGACTCCTTTCATTGCCCCTGTGTGGAATTTTAGTGGGGAGGAGGGCCGTGTGCTGGAAATCAGGTTGGATTAAAGTTGTGGCCACAGCTCCAGGAATCATGTGATTCTAACAGATTCTCAGTTGTTGTTTTTTTAAGTAAGTTTTTAGCCCTCATGTTGGGGAAAAAAATATTGAAAATGTGACCTGAGTATAACTGATGCAATGATGCCTGGCTGAATCTGCAGAGTCTGGAGCAATAGCTCTGAGGTGTGAAATGCCCCATGCATTTCAGTGGGGTACCAGCGCCACAACGCACTGCTTTTAGGGCCTCACCAACACCATTCCAGCAAAGGACTCTGTGTGGCAGTAGAAGAGTGCAGTGGGCTCAGCCCACCAATCTGAGCAGACACTTCCTCCAGCAACCAGGGTGTACCAGTGGGGGTGGGAGGTGGCCTGGCAGCCACTCCTATCTCTTGGAGGTAGAGGGGAGACTGCTGCTGCTCCCCATGCTTCTCCTGAGAGAAGAGAGCTCTGCTGCCATTGGGGATAAGAAAGGGCCACTTCTCCTGCCTATTCGAGAGAGAAGGGGGGCTCTGCTGCCACTCCATGTGGGCGTGGGGCCATGGTATAAGTGTGTAGCCATGGGGGGAGGGGCATGTGTCATGGCATGCCTTGGATCTCAAATTGTCCTAAATCTGGCCCTTGCTAAAATGTATCAACATAAAATATCCAGTCTATCATTTCAAACAAACAATACGTGTAGTAATCCATAATCTTTTTGCAGACAGTTCATAAACCAGGGGAAAAGGCTAAATTCCTTCCTTTATAATAAAATATAGAGATATCTTATCTCCTAGAACTGGAAGGGACCTCGAAAGGTCATCGAGTCCAGCCCCCTGCCTTCACTAGCAGGACCAAGTACTGATTTTGCCCCAGATCCCTAAGTGGCCCCCTCAAGGATTGAACTCACAACCCTGGGTTTAGCAGGCCAATGCTTAAACCACTGAAGGTAGTGCTGCTATTTGCAGTGAATGGTGCTTTCAGACCTCTGGGACAAGAGATGGAAACAAATACACTGGGGTACTTGCTTTGGGCATGCTTTGAAAAGAACAAACCTGTACATCATGCTCACAAGAGCCTAAGTAAGTCAAGAGTGGAGGGAATGGGCTTCAGCCCCTGGCCACAGGCAATGGAGTTGGTATTTCCTTCCCAGACAGTGCTAAAAAAGGCACCTGAGACCAGGTCAATGGACACCCAACCTGAAGTGTGCTAGGCTTAGCTTCGATAATGGTCTTGCAGTAGCAAGACCATAGATAAGCTTGTGTCAGGATGTTCTTGTACGGGGTTTGTACTTTAGTCACACCTTTTTTCAGAAGCTCTTTTTGTAAACATGGCATGGGGAATTAGAACCAAATTTCAGCCACTAGTTAATGTGTGTGGAATGATCTCCAATGTATATTTGTGTGTGTGTGTGTGTGTGTGTGTGTGTGTAATGTTTGTGTAGAATAGAAACACACCAACATTTCACTTGTTAAATGGCATGGCAATCAGTTTTAATATATGTTTGCGTATAGGAACAGTATAATTTAGTAATAATGCAATGTATACAGGAGATCTGGGCTGATATTCCTTCATTGGAGTTGTTTCTGCACATAGATGCTAGGGCATGTCACACTTTCATGCTGCGTTTGGAGCTCCCACTGATGACAGTGCATGGATCAATGGCAGCCGGTCATGGCCCCACATGAGTAATCTAGCACCTTAAATTAGGAAGAAGTGTTTGGGCAGCAAAGGATGCAATGAGCCATTCTGGTGCAGGACAGATTGTCCATTTCAAAGTGAAAAATCTGCATTCTTTAGGAACTAGTATTCAAAAATATAATCTTCAGTCAGTTCAATGGAGCAGCTATATAATTTACAGCACCAGATAAAGCTAGAAGATGTAATATGAAATAGCTGAAGCAGTTCTTGAGCAACAGAGCCTTAACTTCCCTTAACATATGTGTGTAGCAGATAAGTAAACAATTTGGGCTTGAAATGGACATTTTAAAGATAGCTATGGTTGGAAAGGCATCAGCTCACATTTAATGTTAGCTGCATTGCCCCACTGATGTGTTTTTTGGGTTATTTGGCACAGAAAAAAGGAAGCAGCTATGGAAGAATGAAAACCAGTTGTTGGAGCAGAGATAGTGAGAAGAAAGACATCATTTTAAAGGGAAGTTTTGGGAAGTGGGCTTGCCTGAGGGATTGAGTTGGGTGCCAGTGAGTGTAGGTAGGCTGAGTTGAACAACTCTGTGTTCAGAGTAGAAGAGAGAGTGGAGCAGAGGAGCCAAGCACGGGATTTGCAAATGAGTCTGAGGCATTTAGGTGTGCAACTCGCATTGAATTCTATTGGGATTTGGGTTACTAACTCCCTTTGGCTCCTAGGAAAATCTCAGCCCAGGGCCTTAGTCAGATGAGTACAAAGAGTGTAATTCACATTCCTGCTCAAAGCCAGTGTCACTGAGCATCACATGGGCACTGTGTGTGGTGGAGGGAAGGGGTGGAATTAACCACCACCATTCCCAACTCATAGGCAGTCAGAGGACTGCAACTCAGCCTCTCTTCAATTGCTACTCTAGCCTGTTTCAAATCTTCCAGCATAGTCATAAATCCAATGCTCCCTTCCTAAAACTTCCCCCCCCTGCCCACTATGGAACCCACAACAACCTCTCCTTTGCAGCATGCTGCTTATTTGATTACTCCTGAACCAGGGAGTTTAACAGCTGTGGAGAGCATTACCTGGGCTCTCCGCACCCCAGGTGAATTTCATCCTGAGAGAGATGGGTGTTGAAGTATTTCCAAATGGAGGATAAAGTTAAAATAAAAAAAAACTTCTACTTTTCCTTCCATTGCTTCTTGGCCATTAGCAGCCAAACAGCTGGAACTTGTACAAGAAAAAACTAATGAAAATTTTTATGGCCTCACTCAAAAAAAGTCCATGCTGGCTGATCATATATGATCTGCAAATGCTTTGCACTAGCAAAGGTAGGGCTACTTATAAGTAAGGTTGCCCAACATTTCCCATTCCAAGATCCTGTTTTCAGTTCCTCAGAACTTTGTCAAACTTTAACCATTGGGCTGAAATTTTCCCTGCTGGGTGTTTTTTTTTTTTTTTTAAAGACAGACCCAAAATAGTCCAGCCATTACCAAGAATCAGGTTTTTCCCATGTTCACAAAAAAAAATGTCCTTGTTCTCGTGGGGAGGGATAACTCAGTGGTTTGAGCATCAGCTTGCTAAACCCAGGGTTGTGAGTTTAATCCTTGAGGGGGCTACTTGGGGATCTGGGGTAAAAATCTGTCTGGGGATTGGTCCTGCTTTGAGCAGGGCGTTGGACTAGATGACCTTTTGAGGTCCCTTCCAAACCCTGATATTCTATTAACTTTTTTGTTAAGGAACTCTAACACCTCCGTGCTTTGGAGCAGAAGCTTGTTTTTAGGCAGGGTGGTGGCCTTTATGTCAGGGATGCACCTTTTGCTGTCTCTCTGAATATCTGCTCAAGTTTAGCCAAGTTATAAGCCTTCAAAAATCATAGTTTGTATATGCTCACTTGTTAGTGTTTGGCAACTAAATTCTCTCATGATTCCATTCACACTGAGCATGCTCCAGCTCAGGGTTGAAAGAGCTGAGCAGGATGTTCCCTGCAACTACTACTCCTGGCTGCTGTAGCATTGAGAGCAGGGAGACTATTTCTTCTGTGCTTTCAATGCTCCACCAGCTGGTGTCCAGGCAATGTGATAGAGGAAACAGCCAAACTTAAATACACAAGGGACAAGAACTAGACCTGGGGTGGAGACTGGGAATAGGAGCTGGCAGCGTGGGTGAGTAAGACTGGGCCAGTAAATCAGTGATGAGGAACTGGGATGAGAAGCCAGGAGTGTGGAAGAGACAGGACTGAGACAAGGACAGGCTGGAGGGGATAAGGCAGAAGAAGGGATCAAGCTGTGGGAGGGAGGCAGAAGGGTCTGTGACCACTAGAGACACTCCTCTTCAGAACCTGTAATGGAACCCAAGTTTCCTGAGTCTCATCATTCCTCTACTGTCAGCAAATATCTATGAAATCCACTAGCAAAATGTCTCTCCCTTCCCCCAGGTTAGCCCACACAGGGGATGACAGCCTACTATTGCTAACAGCTCAAGTGGCAAAGGTCTATGCAGTGGACCTAATGGTTTGAACCTTGCTGATGATCCATCTAGGTGTCAACATGCTGCCCTATGATGGGATTTCTGGGTTTTTTCAATTTGCTTTTTTAAAAACCTAGAAAATTATATGTCAAATCTTCTACACTAAAATAATGTTATGTTTGGAAAGTCAAGCACTCAAAAGTTAGGAAGTGCCAGAGTTAAGGTTGCATCTGCAACCTTAATTCAGCCCCCTAGTGCATATGCGTTATGATACAGTCTTTAATTACATGATCACATACTACTTTTTCCATAGGACATTTCTGCCTTAGTGAGCACATTCTTTTAATACAGTTTTGTCTGTATAATATAAAGTGTGGGCGTGTGTTTGGGGGCCATTTAATATTAAAATGAGTCATGTGGTGTTATAGAATTGTATGAACCAAGTAAGCCTGCTTAGCATGATCACTGATTTTTAAACACTTTGCATCCGATACAATAGCCAGAGAAAATAGTAATTTCGTGTTCCTTTTGTGTGTCACGTGTTAGATATTCTGTACCTGAGTTCTAATCAGCTATCTAAGATTATTTTTGGGTTTTTTTTTTTATAATTTGTTATGCTTATCTGAAGTCTTCCAAAATGTAGGCTAGAATTCACCAGCAAAAAAGCAAAACTATTTTATTCATACAATATAATTATATACCTTTCCCCCCCACCCCCCTCCAGATTACAGGGAAGAATTCCCCAGTGGTTTATTGCTGCAAACTTTTTTTTTTTTTTAAGAAAGTGCTAACTTGCTGTACATGTAAGATGTCTAAATTTGTTCATGATGTGTTTTCATTCCTGGGTCAACCTGACCATGGTTGTCAATCTAGAGAATAGTATTGTAATCTTTAAAACAAGCTGACCTATCTTTTAAATAAGCTCCTATTTGACATCAACATCAAATAGAGTTACACAGTTGCTGCAGCATCCTTGCCTGCTCCCCATGACCTGCTACTACGAAGTTTCTTGGCATGACGTACTCAAATGAAGAATGTCTTGAGATGTATCTCTTGGGATCATTCCAGAAGAATACAGATTAATTTGCACTTCCACAAATATAAAGTGACTACTTCATGTAAACTACTTTCCATGTTCCATCAAATCTGAGATTTCCATTCATAACTTTTATAGAAATGACCGATTTGGCTTGAAGCCCTCAAGACTTTTTAGTGTAGTGGAGGGTGGTTGGGGATAAAAAAATTACTTTTGCTTCATTTTTTTTTTTTTTTACTTCATCTTGAAAGTATATTGGCTCACGACCTCCCTAGGCTCCGTAGTGTTAGGGGGAATCCTCAACTGCCACTGTAAGGTAGTTTTTTTTCAGTGCTTTTGTGCTGTTAACATTGGGGGCTGAGGACTGAGCCCACTGTTAGTAATCCAGATCTTCAGCCAATTTAGCACCAGGATCTGGGAGTAATTTTGGTTCTAAAACAAAAGCTCATATTTCTGCCTTTGTATTGTTTCATTAGATAAATAATATGTCTGACCTCTTGTACCAATGATAATTAACACTTAGCACTTTCACAGGTTTTAGGGAGCTGTACAAATAGTTCAATAAAGTGTCAATGTTGTGACATAGTGGATAGAGCGCTGGATTCGGACCTGGAGACATGACTTCTATTCCCAGCTCCATTGCTGGCCTGCTGAATGACCTTGGCGAGTC
This sequence comes from Emys orbicularis, assembly GCF_028017835.1. Classification (NCBI taxonomy): domain Eukaryota; kingdom Metazoa; phylum Chordata; order Testudines; family Emydidae; genus Emys; species Emys orbicularis. The sequence continues at coordinate 199,877,973 of NC_088683.1, forward strand.
GATTTACTGCTCTGTGCCTCAGTATCCCCATCTCTAAAATGAGGATAATGGTACTTCCTTTGTAAAGTGCTTTGAGACATAAGTGCTGACTTCCTCATTTCCCCGGGGGTGCTCGAACCCTGCTCCGCTCCAGACCTTGCCCTCAGTCCACCCCTTCCCCCAAGGCCCCACCCCTGCACTGCCTCTTCCCACCCTTTTTCGCCCCCTCCCCTGAGCGCGCCCTGCCCTTGCTCTGCCCCCTACCCCCAGGGCCTCCTGCACACCACTGAATAGCTGATCCGTAGCGGGCAGGAGGTGCTGGGAGGGAGGGGGAGAAGCTGATTGGTGGGGTTGCTGGCGGGCAGTAGGTGCTGGGGTGGAGGGGGATGAGCTGATTGGTGGGGCCACCAGTGGGTGCTGAGCACCCACTATTTTTTTTCCGTGGGAGCTCCAGCCCCAGAGCACCCACAGAATTGGCGCCTATGATTTGAGATGCACTGATGTAAAGTGCTACATGAGAGCTAGGTATTACTATTATTAATCACAGTTCTTCCTTAATCACCATATTCCATGGACTTCTACTTCTTACGACAAGTTATGAGCATAAGGTATGCAGGGCTATCTACTTAACAGAGCCTTGTGCTGTTATACCAAACCTGGATTTCAGAGAATCTACCTTCTTCCAAGGTTATCATGATTCATATTATGCTGTTCACTGCCTAATGTTTCTGTTTTACAATATGCAGGCCTTTAGCAGTGACACCACATTACACTGTAGTTAACATTTTGTTAATATTTTCATTGGAGATGCTGGGTGACGATTTTGAATAAAAATCCAAACCTGTCTCTGCAGTGATAAATTACCCTCATCCATCCCTGGTATTCTGTGTTTCACTTTGCAGTGGCTGAGATCTTACTAGTCCCTACTCCTAACCCACATTATTGGAACCCTTCATTGGTGTGAAGTCAACACAACTGCACAGGGTGCAAACCGGCAAAGAATTTGGGCTGATTTCTCTGTCTACAAATTTTTAACACCAGTGATACTGATTTCCCCTTCGATGTCCACAATGAGACTATTTCCTGGCCTCTGTGTACCTCTATCCCTGATCAGGAGGGTCAAAGCTCAGACATGAGATAAGTAAGCATTAATGAAGTGAGGAGATATCAGTTGCAGCTGAAAAGACTGTAAATGCCCCAAGTCACTGCTAACCATGCACTGCAGACGCTATCAGAAAAAGGACCCAATATAGCTGAGCTAATGTGTCATGTGGGGGGCGGGGGGTGTTAAGGGAGGGCTGTTAAGGGAGAAAAACAAATTGGAAAAATGGACAAAAAATGTTTTTGGTTTCAAAAACCAAATAGTATGTTGTATATGGAAGGCTGGCAAAGTTACATTGCTTTTAAGGGCTTTACAGTGCACCACTGAAGTCAGTGATACTGATTTGAATGGGAGTAGGAGCAGAGCCCCTAACATAAATAGTAATATTTGTATCAGAACAGCTCCTTGAGCGTGATGGATGTGTGGAATTTTCCTGTCATTTAGGTTTACTTCAGTGGAATTGTGAGTTTCATGCACATCCTCACACACCCATCTATAAACTAGGGCCAAATTCTGCTCCAGTGTTTTTCGATCTGTTCCATTTTGGGACCACCACACTCTCTAGTCAGGATCTAACTGGGACTACCATCCCATTTATAAATGTGGGAAGGACAGGTTGATCACGACTTCCATGTTCAGAACCCAGGCGCTGTGACATACACACAGCTGCTCCCCTTGAAGTAAACAGAATTTGCCTGTGCCTATCTGACAGCAGAATTTGGACACCATTACAATGTAAAAAGAATGTTTAATACCTATTGTTTTGATTTTGGGGGTAATTTTAACGCGAAGGAACATAAAACATGTAACTTGTACAAATAATGTTTAAATCCTGATGTAAAGCAACAAGGAAGGAAACTCAGAATTAAGGTTCTCACTCTGTTATTAACTCACCTGCCTGTATTGCAGTTGTACATAAGTGATTCAGGTTTTCTCACTGTTTTGACACACTAATTTAATATCTAGGTGCAGGAGGTGCCTTAAAGATACTGTTGAGAACAACTGTGCATTGGTTGGCAGGTAAGAAGTCTGTGATTCTGATGACAAATGTGCACAAGTGGAACAGTGTGATTTTAACTCTGAATTGTGACTTGATTCAATAAAAGCATATAATATAGTTTTAAAAATAAGTTTTTGAATGTAAAGTTTTATTAGCTTCAGCACAGAGAGTGGTAATAGCAACATTCCCATTTTAAACCTCTCCCAAAATCATAAACTCATTATTGTAATCTAAAACCTAAAGTCAACAGAAAACTAGGACAAACTGGGCTTGCAGGTCACAGATCCAAAGCTCTGAAGTAAAACTAATCAGTTCTTGGATAGGATTTTTTTTTTTTTTTACTGCAGCACAATCTATGGTCCAGTCAGTCAAATCAAGCCTTTCTGAGAAAAGAAGATTAGAGGCAGTTGTTTAAAATACTTGGAGGGGGGGAAGATTTAAGCTTTATTACTGACCAGGATATAAAAAATAGTTTGTAATGAAAAAACAGTAGTGGGGTTGTACTCGTTGAGTGAATAGAAAATTTTAACTGAAGACAGGGCCATATGGAGCAGCTTATAGTTAACAGCAAGGACTGATGATGAGGCAAATGTCCTCTAAGTATGTGAAATTAGGAACTGTAAGTTTGTTATGAGATATATGCAGAAAGTAGGAAAAAATGACTACATTAAAAGGGTATAAATAGGGCTATAAGCATAAAAGGCTCATTCAGAGAAACCTAACATTTATTCATATGAGTTATTCCTTATGCAATAGCCTTACCACTGTGCATTCCAGATAATAATTTGCAAGAACTAGGGATGCAAATCTTCTTTCTGCCACAAGTTGGTATAATTATTTTGTTTAAACAAAACATGTAGGGTTCTACATGCTGGAGAAGTTCTAGCTTTGGTGTAATTTAGGCAAATTAATTTGTAGCCTCTAGTAATTTAGTTGCCAAGTTCTGTTCTCAGCACCTTCCCTTTCTTGTTCTCCACTGACTTTTTTGACAACTGCTCCAGTACAAGAGCAATTTATCATCAATCTTATGCTGTTAATTGGGTCCTAAGTGGTTGGTTGCTTGTTGCATAATCTGACAAGCTCAGAAATGCCTAAATGCCACAGTGCTATAGACCATTTGAGAACTATCCTGTGTCTTTACTCTATGGCTAATTTCTTTTATGCTGGAGCAGACATTTAAAGCCTAAGTGTATTCTTACTACAACAAAGACACACATTTCCCCTCTTTACATTTTCTTCAAATGTCAAGCTGCTGTTTACACATTTTCAGCCATAATGAAATTCTAGCAACTGCACGCAGTCATTCAGCATATTTATTGAGATATCAGTCATCACACAAATATAGACTTAGTGTGCTTAGTGATCACCGTTGCTCAACCTTAGCAATGACTTCCAGAAATACAGTATTTCCAAGTAACTGATGTAAAACTAAGGCAAAAATAAATGTAGGGCTTGATTTTTGCCGGGTACTATTCAGTCTGAGTAAGGGTGGCAGATTACTGGAATTATGAAAGGTTTCCCTTGTTTTCATACATTAAATACTTACGGTCAGATCTTTAGCTGGTTAAATCAGCATAGCTCCATTGATTTCAATACAGTGATGCTGATTTACATCAGCGAAGGCTCTGGCACAGGGTTTTTAAATATTCCCCTGCAACATCTGCAACCCAATATTGCAAGATTCTTCTAAGACATAAGAACCAGAAAATGAAAGTCTAGAAATCAGAGTAAAACTGGCTGGTCTGTTTTCATTGTCCAATGTAAATAAAGAACAAAAAGTGAACGGCCAATGAGCTTTAACATATTTCAGCTTTAATTGCTTAGGGTCCAATCATGCAAACTTTACTCATTACAAATGTTTTCACTGAGGTCAGCGCATGCATTAACCTCAGTGGACCTCATTGCCTTTATTTGTGTTAGTAAAGGTTTGCAGGACTGTGTTCCTTAGATGTTAGATTTCCTTAACCGTCTCTCATTTATCTTTTAAATGTATTTTTAACTAACAGTATCCCTTCAGAGCTTGTAGGCCAAACGTTCCACTGTCTTACATATTGTGGAACTCCACCGATTTCAGTTGGGGGACATGGGTTTAGTTGCCACATAATTCAGCCTTGTGTTTTCAAGCAATAATCCTTAAGAAATGATTTGTTACAAAGAGTTTGCTGTTAAGTGTGGTGCAATAGATTTCAGGGAATTATGGTCAGGTTAAATGCTGAACTGTTGAGCATCTGGATTCTGATGACCAAAAAAGCAGCAGATGTCTGATTTGTGTTTAGATGTACAATACAATCCTACGAATTTATACTACTTTATCAAGTTTCGTAATTTTGATACTAAAGTCCATCTCAAAACAGATATCTAGTAGTAGATATTATTTAATATTTATGTTGCAGCAGTGCCCATAAATATGATAGGGACTTTCAAAATACACAGGAAGACACAGTCCTATTGAATAATCTTAATGTTATATTCATCTCCTTGATGTTACAAGCAAAGCCTCTAATCGAGCAATTTACAATAAGGGCATATTTGTGATGTTAGACTCTTGCCAAGTTCCCTTTACACCTTCCATGGTGCCTGTGCAGTAGTAGCACATTAGAAAGACCTTATATCTGTGGCACTAAGTAAGAAAATAAACATCAAGAAGGAAGATGTTTTCAAATCTACATTTAAAATTTTAACTTTTTATTTAAAATGTATTTAGTAAATTAGGTTGATTTGTGTGTATGTGCGAGATTAAATCTCTCTCTCTCGCTGAGTTAAATAGAATGGAACAAAACCTGCTCTTCTTACTCATTGAATCAATAGGTGTTTTGCCCAGTTAGTTAACAAGTTAATGTGGGATTTAACCCTATGTTTCAGAAATTATGATTCCACTACAATAGTCCATACAAAAAGTTACATGAAAATTGCAATTTATCTGTTTCAGCACCTAAAATGTTTCATATGAAACCTAAAATATTATTCATTTACTTCTTAAGACGTATTAATTTTAGAGACTAATTCCATTCTTCAGCCAAGTATATAGTTTTAAAGTATTTGTTGAAAATTTGACATACTTCCTTTTTAATGAACTTCATTGATATATTAGTAACTTGTGAACTTTCTCAGCCATTGTTTAATTTTAATCGGGAAAATGGGTTAAATTAATATATTTTTGTAATTTGTCATGCGATAGTTCAACATAGCATTAAAGCATATTCTTATAACTTGGATTTATGAATGGTATCAATTAAGTATTGCTATGAAATGATAAAGCTGTGAGTCCACTCATAATGAACAAATAATTCTGCTTCAGTCTTGGATTCCACTGTTTTGGGAGCTATTCCGACAAAGTTTAGTGCATGCTTGTTTTTTAATTTTGTTATTTCTTCCTTTTCTCATTTGAGCTTTACATTGGGCATGCTCATTTATTTTATTCAAGTAGCATAGGATAGACTGAAAGGGGTATGACGGTTAGGTTGACAGTGCAAAAAGTAAAAATCCTTTGCTTTTAAATCAGAAGTATTGAGTTCATTAAGTTTAACTATACCTTTATATAATTCAGTTCAGTGTATGTGTGTAGATATAGATGTTATTGCCTAGGACTTTGACGTATGAACTTGCACAAAAGAAAAAGCTTTTAAAAATGTACTTGACAGGAATAGCCCAGTAAGGCACTAGAATCTAAATACTGAATTGTCTGAAACTGAGTGCAGTACTGTCTTTCAAAATCTCTTGTTTATGGAGAGAAAGTCATTATTAAATTATTTGTATGCTAATGATTTCGTTTTATTGGTTGTATTGAAATCCCTTATTTGTCTTTTCTTGTTCAAAGTGTTAGGCAACATTTGAAAAGCAATAATTACCTAGATAGTAATATCTAGAATTTCTAAATGTCACATGTTCCTCCATGAGCTCCTTTCTCTAGTAATTAAATGTAAGCAGTAAAGTACACTAATTTGTTATATAAGCCAACAAAATCAAATAATCCAAAAGCACTCCAGCAGTGAAAAATGCAATTAAGCCACCATTGTATTCATTCAGATACAAAATACTGCACCATGGTATACCACTGTTGTCCTTTCCTTCATTAACTAGAACATGAATAAGAAAGCATGATGGCTTAATAGCATATTTTTCACTGTTAGAAAGTATTTTGTTGGCTCAAAATGGGATTGAGGAATCATCCACATAATTTCCATTTGTCACGTGTAAAAGTGATACATTCTACAGAGAAACGTGTTATGGCATATGGATGTGAAGGATTAATATTTATTATGCCATTTCTGTATAGGCAGACTAACTATACTAATCAAAATGTACGTTTTTATAAAATTAAATATCTGCATTTAAAAACAATATAAGAATAGTTTTTCTCCTATAGTGTGTATTTGTATGTGTACTTGTTGCTGTGATTTAAAGCTTACTAAGTGTCTACTTGTTATTTATTTATATGGTGGTAGCATTCAAAGGGCCCAGTCAGGATTAGGATCCCATTGTTCTGGCTATTGTACAAATGCATAGGAAACATTGTCCCTACTCCAAAGAGTTTACAGTCCAGCGCTTGATCTTGCAAGGAGCTGAACACTGTGGCCCTGATCCAGCAAAGCACTTGAGCATACGCTTAACTTTAAGCTTGCGAGTAGTCCTATTTACTTCAATTGCTATTCATTTTAAAGTAAGGAAATTAAGCACACACAGGATCAGGGCCCAAGTTAATGTACTTCTGAAGCATAATGATGCTGTTTAGTATATTAATTTAACACGTTAAAATATCTTTCTCTCTTTATTCAGGCCCATTTCCCATTGAAGACTGCAGAACCATACCTTGAATTTACCAGCATATGTAAGTGTGATGATTGTTATTTCTTCTAAATTCTGCACAAATATTTTCTTTCATACACTGCAGTTTGTTATACCAGTATTACACAGCTTCATTGCATTACAGTGGTTAGTGTTTATACAGCGAAAATAGTCCATTTCACTTTTGGCTCATGCACAAAATAACTGAGTACGTATTGAATACAAAGAGTTGCACTCTTTGGACATGAAGCTCAACTCCCGTTTGCCTTGTAGGAACTGCTCAGCACTTTGCCAGATTGGACCCCACAGGGCATGTGTGTGTATTTTGCCGTTTTTGTTTTATTCAAGTTTATCAAAGTTAAACTCCTTTTCTCTATAAGTGTAAGAGTAGTCCCCTTGACTTTAATGTAACTACTCATGTGAGTAGTATGAAACAGGTTAAGTCTTTGCAGGATTAAGCCCTCAGACAGCTGACTAAGGGCAGGAATATTCTTTTGTGAATGTGTCTGTCCCTTGTTCCACGCACCTTCCCCCCTCTTCATGCTAGGCATATATCAAATAGAAGAGAGAGAGTGCAAGGAAATGGAGGTGGGGGATTCCGTCTTTATTTTTCCTCCACAGTTTCTGCCAGGCCCTAACTCTTTTGATACTTTGTATTCACTGGCTGACTTGAGTGACACAAGAAATCCACTGTAGGAAGAGAAGCTTCCTGTGAACTAAGCCTTGTTTCCATGGTGCAGAGTTTTCTATTTAAAAATAAATTCCTGTTTTCTGGGGCTACATATATGTACAGTGCTTGTGGTGTATTCACGCCAAGCAAAGGTTACATGGGGGCAGAGGAAGATAAGGATTTCTCTCCCCCTCCCTACTCTTTCTCACATACACACACCCCATAACATTTACATTCTGCATGTTTTAGCTTTCAACTCTTTGATTCTGAGCAAGAAAATCTCATTACTTTTTGGCATGCATTGTAAGGTCAATGAATCATTTTTTGTTGTCTCCTTGGCATTGTAATGACTGACTAGACTTAAAAACCATTGTGTTTGATTGTTTTTATGTTCATATTAAATCCTCTGTCATTGTGTATTTTACCATTTTAAACACCCTGACGCCTGTTAGTTCTACACGGTTGTTTGGTAGGTTTTGTCTTCTTGTCCCCATGGCTAGAGATCTCAGTAGGAGGAGGGGGGAAACTTCCAGCCCACAGGGCCTCACTTTAGCCACTTTGGTTTAAGGCTTTTAGGACTTCAGTTAATTCTACAGCACTTGAGTATCTGTCTTCCAAGTGATTTATAAATGGAAACGCCAATTCAAAGGTTAACAGACAAAACTGTGTAGGGAAGCTAGTCTGCCTATTAAAGCCTCTGACCAGGAACTGAATTTGAAAGCAAACTTGACAGGCTTTGAGACTTTCTAAGTGGAACTTTAGCGGTGAAACTCACCTCCATCCCCCACCCCCAGTACAGCCGCCTCCCTCTTTCTGGGGCACCTCACTGGCATTAGAGAGCTCCTGGTATGACAGAAGCTGTGGCAGGGAGGAGGGAGAGGGTGGCAAGTGCTGATCCAAGGCAAAAGACAGGTAGAAGGAGAGAGACTGCGTGAGAAGCACCGTGGGGCACTCCAAACAAATGCACCAGCAAGGCAGGGCACAAGCCCCAGTGTGTGCACTGCAGCCAGCCTTCAGCTCCGAGCAGTGTGTGACCGGTCACCTAAGAATGATGCTTGTTAATTAGTTCAAGTGACAGCATGATAATCAGAAGTCCTTTCAATTACTGTGTGTGAGAAATCAATGTGATTTATGGGTTTTTTTTGGAAAATTGATGTGCATATATATAAAATAAATTTATCTGTTTCTCGTACACATAATATTTGAAGGGAGTTAGGGCCATATTGTCATTTGAATGTACAGTCCATATGTACGATCCGAATGTGTGTGTTAATATCTATACAATCAATAAACCGCATACACATTTCTCACCACCCCTCACCCCCAGAGTTACCAGCAGGAGGGAAACACTGAGCCCTTCTTTACCCTCTCCCCGCCCTCTCCTTGGCACTTACCGATCCTTAGCACTTGCTGGAAAGTCTGAGGGATGCCTATTAAAACGTAGAGAAGGAGAAATAAGAGTCCCCTGGTGGTATCCATAGCAGAGAGCCTGGGCTCACAGCAAAGGGTGCTCTCCATCTTCTCCACTCCTTTTTAATTCATGCTGAGCCTCTGCCAGTTCCATGCACTCACAAGCTGCTCCGAGGTAGGCTGTATTTCCACCTCATTCTCTCTGTGTTTCTTGTTCGTTGTGCAGAGTGTTAGAAGTGTATGTTTCCTCTGAGGTATTTAGGCATGAATAGCCGTTGCTGCTTTTTTGGGTCCCGTTACACTTCTCTCTCTCTCTCTGTCTCTTTCTCTTAGCCCATCATTCCCCCTCCATCAGTTAGTCGCACGTTGCAAAAGGGTCTTCCCAGAGATTATGGATCGATGCTTCTGTTCTGTGTTGAGCTCCAGGGGGTGGAAAGTTGCCGCTCGAAATGGCTGGAATGTCTTGCTCATTCGTCCTATAGTCAAGTACAAAGGTAGAAAAGAAAAGAAAGGAAGGGCAGGGAGAGAGGGGGAGAAGGGAGTTGTTGCAGAGGTTCCAGCACTGATCTCCAGCAGATTAACTGGGATCTCAGCCACTTCTCTCCCTCGCTCTCACACGCACAGAAGTACTTTATGCTGCTGCTCTAGAGCTGATTGAATCTTTGCTTGCATCCTGATGATACAAGCAAATCTAATCTCCGTATTGGCTGGCACTGATGCTGTTCCTGGATATGATTAAAGCGGCACTGTCAACTTGAAACTGGTCAATTTCACCAAAGTGAAATAAAATCTCTTTTCTGGCGTCCACCTGCCCCTGAATTCTGCCTTGCAAAATACTCTGGTTTTTTGGACCACCTTGTCCTGTTCTGTTTTACATGTTTTTCCTTCCCCCCGTTACTGTGTGAGAGACTCACACACCCAGCATGTGAGTGGGTGTGACACAGCAGGGGTCTTTTGGAGTATGAGACTTCAGTTCTCCTTGCTGTGCACACATTTCTGGGAGCAACTGAAGCTAAGTGCCAAACCCTGCTATCTCCTGTCAAGCTCCACAGAGGAGCTTTTGGGGGTGCTGTGGGGGGTCCTCTCTCCACCTCCCAGCCCCCATTTCTGGCTGCTTTTCCTTCAGCTTGACTGCCAGTCTGCTGCTAATCCTGCAAAGAAGCTAGAGGCAGTGGGGGCCCCCTCCTACACCCTTCTTGGCACCTAATCCCATGCCCAATTTGGCAGAGAATACAGAGGATGCAGGGGCAAGCCCCCTTCCTGTATTCCAAGCTCACCTGGCTCCACCAAGAGAGATGGGCAATGGAGTGACTGTGCAGGGAGAACCGTCTGCTTCCTAGCCTGGCTAGTCTGTCCCAGGCTCCTAGAGAGGCAGAAATAGGCTGTCACCCAGCATGCCTTCTCCTGCTTCTGGTGGGATGAGATAGGTCACGGGTTGTGTGGTTCTTCTTAAGAGCTCTGCTCTGAACCCTCTCCTTCTACCCTTTATTGGGAGTACTAGTTGGTGTCTGCAATAAACCGCCAAATCACATTTAGGAACAGGTTGACCAGCTTCTTAAGCACCTGTCTATAATGTTGAGGAAGAAAAACCTGTGTTATCATGGGGGGACTTCAAACTGAGTGGCATATGCTGGAGATCTCATGTAGCCAATCAACATGGTTTATGGAAAATAGATTTTGTCAAACCAGCTTGATATCTTCTTTTTTTTTATGAAATCAGAAGTTTGGATGATAAAGGTAATAGTGTTTATGTAATATACTTAGACATCTATAAGGCTTTTGACGTGGTACTGCACAACGTTTTGATTAAGAAATTAGAATGATACAAATTAAACATTATGCATGTCAACTGGATTAAAAAAATAGGTAACTGATACCTCTCAAAATTTAATTGTAAATGGGAAATCATCAAATGGGTGCATTTCTGGTAGGGTCCTGCAGAGTTTGGTTTTTGGCCCTTTTAAATCGCCGGCCCCAGGGCAGCTGCTCCTTTTCCCCCCTCAGCGGCCCTGCCCGTAGGACCCCACCGACAGAGAGGGGCAAAAGGGGCAGCGACGTTAAAGCGCTGCCGTAGCAGCGTGTGACGGGTTGGATCACAGAAACCCCCTTGGGAGCGGTCACCCGATGTGCAAAGACTATCCCTGCTCCTGTTTTCCCTGCCAGCTCAGGACTCCAGCACCCTGTCTTGCTGAGCCAGACACTCCAGTCTGCTCCAATACAGACCCAGGGTCTGAATCACTTGTCCCAAAGCTGCAAGTTTACCTGAAAACAGCTCACAGAAGTGTGCTTGTCTTTAGCACTCAGATGCCCAACTCCCAATGGGGTCTAAACCCAGATAAATCCGTTTTACCCTGTATAAAGCTTATGCAGAGTAAACTCATAAATTGTTCACCCTCTATAACACTGATAGAGAGATATGCACAGTTGTTTGCTTCCCCAGGTATTAATACATACTCTGAGTAAATTACTAAATAAAAAGTGATTTTATTAAATACAGAAAATAGGATTTAAGTGGTTCCAAGTAGTAACAGACAGAACAAAGTAAGTCACCAAGTAAAATAAAATAAAATGCGCAAATCTATGTCTAATCAAACTAAATACAGATAATCTCACCCTCAGAGATGCTTCAGTAAGTTTTTCTCAGACTGGACACCTTCCAGGCCTGGGCACAATTCTTTCCCCTGGTACAGCTCTTGTTCCAGCTCAGGTGATAGCTAGGGGATTCTTCATGATGGCTCCTCTCTCTCTCTCTGTTCTCTTCCACCCCTTTATATATCTTTTGCATAAGGCGGGAACCCTTTGTCCCTCTGGGTTTCCAACCCCCCCCCCTCACTGGAAAAGCACCAGGTTAAAGATGGATTCCAATTCAGGTGACATGATCACATGTCACTGCAAGACTTCATTGCCCACTTGCCAGCACACACATATACAGGAAGACTAACAGGTAAACACAGCCATCTGCAGACAATGGTCCTTGTTAATGGGAGTCATCAAGATTCCAAACCATCTTTAATGGCCCACACTTTACATAATTACAATAGGCCCTCAGAGTTATGTTTCATATTTCTAGTTTCAGATACAAGGGTGGTACATTTATACAAATAGGATGATCACACTCAGTAGATTATAAGCTTTGTAATGATACCTTACAAGAGACCATTTGCATGAAGCATATTCCAGTTACATTATATTCACTTATCATATTTTTATAAAACTATTCCAGTTACATTATATTCACTTCTTATTATGTTTTTATAAAACCATATAGACTGCACAACGTCACACAGCGCTTTAATGTTGGCTGTGTGCGGGCCAGTACCGGCTTCTTACCGGTATGCCGAACCAGCCCGTACCGGCTCACTTTCACCTCTGGCCCTACCCTATTAAACATTTTTATCAATGCACTGGAAAAAACATAAATTCATTACTGATAAAGTTTGCAGATGATCAAAAGATTGGGGTCGTGGTAAATAATGAAGAGGACAGGTCATGGATATTGAATGATCTGGCTCGCTTGGTAAGCTGGGTAGAAGCAAACAATATGTGTTTCAATATGGCCACATGTAAAGTCATACATCTAGGATCAAACCATGCATGCCATAGTTACAGAATGGGGGACTCTATCCTGGGAAGCAGTAATGCTGAAAAAAGACTTGGGGTCATGGTAGATAATCAGCTGAACATGAACTCCCAGAGCTAATGTGATCCTTGGATATGTAAATGGGAGTATTAAGTAGGAACAGAGAGATTATATTACTTTCATATTTGGCCCTGGTGCATCCACTACTGGAATACATCTACTTCTGGCGTCTACAATTCAAGAAGAATATTGATAAATTAGAGAAGGTTCTGAGAAGAGCCATAAGAATGATTAAAGAATTGGAAAACATGCCTTATATTGAAAGAGTCGAGTAGTTCAGTGTATTTAGTTTATCAAAGAGAAAGTTAAGGGGTGACTTGATCACAATCTGTAAGTCCCTACCAAAAATTCACTAATGGACTCTCCTATCTAGCAGACAAAGGTATAATGAGATCTTATGGCTGGAAGCTGAATCTAGACAAATTCAGACTAGAAATAAGTTACATGTTTTTAACAGTGAGGTTAATCAACCACCTGAACAATCTACCAGGGATCTTGGCAGATTCTCCATCATTGTTTTTTTAAAAAAAATCAAGATTGGATGTTTTTCTAAAAGAGCTGCTCGAATTCAAAGAGGAATTAATTCAAAGAAGTCAGTGGTCTGTGTTCTGGAGGAGGTCAGAGAAGACACACTCCCGTTTATCTGAAACCCTACTATCTGAACTGCCGTGTAATCGTAATCCCTTCCTTGTCCCCCATGTATCTCATGCTGGGGAACAAGGAAGGGATTCAAATAAAGTGAAGGTTCAGATAGTAGAGCAGAACCCCCTGGCCAAGACTGCAAGGAGGAGGGAGAGGACAGGCCCCTGGCTGCAGGGGAAGCCACCCTGCTGCTGAATGGCTCCTCACAGGAGTGAGTGAGCAGGGCTATGACAGAGGAGCTGTAGAGGGCTCCCTGCATTGCGTGACTTCCAATCCCTGTAGGCACAAGGTGCTCTCCTGACTGGCACAGCAGAGTCCTGTCTGGGTGTCTCTGCTCTGCCACACACCTTGCTTCAGGAAGAAATTTGTTTCCTTCTGAAAATGCAAACTGGTAAAGAGATATACATAATACACTCTACAGTTTAGTACTGATATACTGACAGCTTTCCTTTTTAAATAGAGTATTAATGATTGAAAAATACACCATGGCCCCAATTCTGGAAAGAATCTCTCTTCAGCAGAGCACTTAAGCATGTGTTTACTTCCCATTGTAGCCCATTTCTTTCTGTATTTTAAGTGTTTTCAAGCGTTTAATACATGCAGAGTGTTCTTTAATAAATATTAATATTAGAGCTGGTTGCAATTTTTCTAATGAAACCACTTTAAATTGAAAAATGATCCCTCTTAAAAAACTGAATTGTTGCCAAAGACTTCTTCAATTTTTACAGTTTTCCATTCCTCATTTTCCGTTAAAAGTTTAAACGAGGAAAAAATAATGTTTGCTCTTCTGTCAGATTTTTTTTCTTTTTCTGTATTTTTTGTTGTTGGTCAGGTTAGTCACATTGTGGGATTTTTTCACAATTGGGATGTTCCATTTTCCAAATTGAAAATCTTCTTTAGGAATTATCTGCTTTTGACAGTTAAAAAAATGAAAACTGGACCATTTTAAAACACACAAGGACAGGAAATGTTTTGAATGTGGTGAAATTTCCTTGGAATCCCTGCCGCCCTCATTTTTCATTCAGATGATCTCAGTATGTTTTTTTTATGGTATTCTTGCCTATGTGGGTCAGAAAGTTAACAGTTCAAGTTGTACACCAAGATGTGGGTTAATATGAAATGCTGACACTGCAATTCACTGCAATGGGGAGAGCTGCACGTTTTGAGTTGAGGTTGTAAATCAAGGTGTCTAAACTACAATGGCTCTTGCCTGTCTCTGGTGGATGTCATAGGATCTTTAGTGTCCACCTGGGCATATTTTGGAAAATGTAGAGGAAAACCTAGGTGTCCTGGCCAACATTCCTCCTCTCAAATGAACAGGTTCCGATGCCCAAAACTTTTGCATTTGAGCTATTGTTCAGCTCATACTGGCTGGCACATTTGCTTACTCATTCATGGAATTGCCAGTATTTAGTTCAATGCATTAGTAAAATACTTTGGAATACCTTGAGAATGAAAGGCACTAACTAAACCCTGGATTAACTGTAAAACACATTAGTATTAGAAATATTAATACTGTCTCTTTAACAAAAATCAAAGGCTGGTGTTTCCTTGCCTTTCACAATACTTAGTTTTAGCTGGTTGAAATGTGTAATTTGCCATATTAATATTGCTATAAATTGGAACCTCTTAATATTTCAGGTGCATTCTTATTTGAATCCCAGGATTTAAATCCTTCCCCTAAGGTTTTTGTCCCAGGTTAGTGTCAAAATTAGAACAGCTCTATTTTCGTGTTTGGATGTGGTCAAAATGTCAAGACAGTTATTCTCATGAAATTTCTACCCAATATAAAGAAAATCTCATGAGAATGGCTCATACAATTTCTTCCAATTTGTTCTCAAATTTTGTGAAATTTTGGCACCACTGAATCCAAATCAGATTTGGATTCAGGTCTTAAAAGTCTGGTTCATCCTTGATACCAAACTTTAACTTAAACATTGTCTGATCTAAACAGTATCTCCTTTGTGGATTCAGGTCTTAAAAGTCATGTAATGCTAATTGTAGTAAGAACATTTCTTCCACATTCACATTGACCATTTCACTACACCTCTAACATCATGCAGTATAATAGTCAACATTGCAAGTTAGAAAACAGAGGCAGTAAAAACTCCAAATGGAAACTTACTAAATCACACTCCACGAGTTCTTTCATAACCTGCAGGCAACACCTCATAACACGGAAATTGATATGATCATTTAAAAATAGCCACACCAAATCAGCATTCTGCTCTTGAAACAAACAAAAATCTCTTGTGTTCACAAAATCTTCTACTATGAATATACCATAGAAAAAAACTACCAGAAATGTAAAAACAAAGGAAGTAGTTAATAATTCCTTTATTGTCCTATTTCTTACTAAAATATGCCCTTTCTATATCATCTGCAAACAGTAGATGGATCTAGGTGAGAGAGAACTTTATAGTTCAAATAATTCACTACTCACTGTATTGTAATCAGGCCGGCTCTGGCTTTTTTGCCGCCCCAAGCCAAAAAAAAAAAAAACCTGCGGCGCCGCCGGAGCCAGGGTGCAGGGGGACTCTCTGCGCTGGTGCCCCGGCTAGCGGGGGGGAGAGGGAGGGAGCGGGGGGAGAGAGAGAGAAGGGGGGCGGCCAGGGCTTCAGCGGGGTGCAGCCAGGGCTTCAGCGGAGTGCTACCACGCGGCCCCAACCGCCGCGCCGCCTGCGGGGAGGGCTCCGCGCCGTGGTCGGCTGGGAGGGAAGGATGCGGGCTGCCCTGCTGG
Source organism: Emys orbicularis (assembly GCF_028017835.1). Taxonomy (NCBI): domain Eukaryota; kingdom Metazoa; phylum Chordata; order Testudines; family Emydidae; genus Emys; species Emys orbicularis. The sequence goes on from NC_088683.1 coordinate 199,893,941, forward strand.
ACTTGCTGCAGGGCGCTCCCCTCCTCCGCGCCGCCGCCCTCTACAGGGCGGCCGGAGCGGAACAAAAAAAAAAAAAAAAAAAAAAGGCCGTGCCGCCCTAGGATTGGGCAGAATGCCGCCTCGTACAATCTGCCGCCCCAAGCACGAGCTTGCTCGGCTGGTGCCTGGAGCCGGCCCTGATTGTAATCACACTGAGAGGTTCCTGAGGTTTGAAAAATGCTACAATTTCCAGAGAGATTCCCTCTCTTTAAAATGAGGGATTCCACTGGCAAGGGTGGACTCTGTCTAACTGGTGAAACTTTTTAAGGGTGCCCAGTATACCTGAGTTACCTCTTTCTGACCATCACCTAATCTCCTTAAAAGTGACCAATTTACCTGCTGACCCACCTAACACTTCTGTAATCTCCAGTCCATCAATATACACAACTTCTCTGCCACTTTCTGCAACTAATTATCTCCTCCCTATCATCAACTGTGGATTCACTTTGCTCAATTCCTTTGCCTCTTTGTCTCACCACAACCCTCAACCCTGGGTCATCCCCAACATCTGCTTCCTCTACTCCTGATCACACGCTGCTGAATGGCTTTGGAGAAAGTCCCATATAGCCTTCCTCCACCCAAAACTTGCCCTCTCCTCCTGGTCAAATAACACTACTTCTCCACTGTCAGTGACTCCCACACCTGCATGTGCAGCCACCTGTTAGTCACTTTTGATTTTCTACTATAATCCCTCCCTCCCACCACCACCACTATCACCAGCACAGGGCAGTACTGTTCTACTGTTTGACCACTACACATACACCAGACAAGGGACACTGGCCAGCAATCTTGTGTTTAGGGTGCCTAGATCGCTCCTAAGGAGACCCATTCCCAAACAGAAAACCTATCCCATCACCAGGAGGTTTTTCACCCCACCTGACAAATTATCCTCCACAGACAGAGTCCAAGGAACAACCCTCCTGCCATCACTACTGCCAGCAGAAGACATGGAACACTTGCCTGCCTCTGCCACCACTGTGGCTGTGAGGAACTACCTCCAAATAGGGGAACCACCTAGAGGAGTATTAGTAAGGTTCTGGGTCTGAGTAAGCATGGTGGGGCAAGAAGGTTGGTGCGTGTGTGTGTGAAAGAATTGGTGGGTTTGGGGGGAAAAGTATGGAATTGATGGATTTTGCAGGGGAGGTTAGGTGGAGAAGTAGGAAGGAGTATTTTGAGGTGGGATTTTCAAAAGCACTCAGTTCCGGCTATGGTAATGCTTGCATTGACTCCAGTCAGAACAGAATTAGGCCAATGCTGAGCACTTCTGAAAATTTTTACAGCACTCAACACAATGGGGCTCTGATTCAGAAATGGGCATCTGGGCTACTGTAATACAAATAGGTATTATTATTATTATTATTATTATGTCACATGTGCCACCAAGTGTGGTAGAAACTTCAAGTGAGCCTTTATTGTTTCTATTTTAGCAGTGCATCACTGACCCATCTGTAAACTGAATATACTAACCCTTACCCATCCCACTTGGGGGTTGAGATTTAATTAATTCTTAGATGAAAAGCAATAAGATAAAATATTCTTTTTATTAAAACATCATATCACACAATAAGATAAATATAAATTATTCCCAATGAACATAGTATAATACTTAGAAGCTTTTAAATGTCACATGAGAAGAACTCTGCTGTCTTATCCAGTTGCTCTCCTCATTCATATTTTTAAATCCATTAGTACAGTACTTTCCTTCCTAACTCTAGTAAACTCTTCACTGAAACATCTGCTGAGAAATCCTTAAGAAACTAACATCAATGCACTCCACTGAACTAGTCTAAATTTAATCTGCAAATTTCCCCCCCCAGCAGCAGCTACTTTTCCCCACCATAGTATTAGCTATAGGACATAAACTACAATCTAAAATGCAACCTAGGTCCACCAAAGACCCCTCCCACGCAAAGGTATGATATATAAGAAATATTCTGAAAGAAGAAACTTCTACGATACAGAATGTTATTGGTGCCTCATATACAGAAGTAGAGACTTTGGGCCAAATCTGCTTCATTATTACGTTGTTACTGTTACATTGATGGGAAACCAGAAAATTCATTTGAAGTTAGTGGAGTTAATCTGAATTTGCACAGAGCAGAGCAGAACTTGCCCCATTGAAAGACAGAATGTTGACTGACTCCTGAAAACAGGCTCTTCAGATTTCCCACATTTATATTTCCTGTGGTGAATTTTTCAGTAACACATATGTTTTTTAAAAGTATATTGTTACTAAATTGTACTGAGCACTACATAGACCATTTTACCAGTATGCATTAAAGGTAAATTGGTTTGGGCAAACTAAAAATTATACCAAACCTCCACCCAGATTAAAATAAGAATTGTCTTAACTAACTTTTCCCCTCTCCATTGTTGTACCTTTTTGTTTTCCTCTATTGTCCTGGTTTTGGCTTAAATGCCCAGTGAGTGTGGGGGTTATTGCAGTATTCCACCATGTCTGAAATTGGGTAGTACTGAAAATTTCTAGGAGAAAGCATATTATCATCCTGAGATTTTTCTGCCTTCATGTAGAATTGACATAGAAAGGGGAAGAAGTATTAAGGACCAGGTTCATCCTTGCTTTGGTGCATGCACTGACATGGGGACAGATGGGAACAAGTTCCTCTTCCCTTCTTCGGGGCTTTCAGTAGCCAGTTCAGTTCTTGACATTGGTTATGGCAGCTATGAGCCTTTAGTTAAACTTCTGCTTCCATGTGTCCTATGAGCTATTGCAGAACTGCAGAATCACTGGTGGCACAGGTCTACACTGACAGCACTGACAGCCCGTAATCTGAGGCCTACCCCTACTCTGCCCCCACCTGGAATGCCTCCAGTGCCCAGAGCTGTTGCAGTAGTAGCAAAGAGCTGAAAGCAGCAGCTCTGAGACTGGCATAAGGGGCCTTTTACCACCAGCCTAGCTTTAAGAATAAGGCTCTAATGGAGGATCTAGTCTGCAGCTTGCGAAGTAAATTCACTTAAGGCCTAATAACCCTGACAGTGTTGGTTTAAAGAGTTATTGACTTACATTTTGATAGCATATAATAATGTCCATATAGCAATTGACTCAATAAAAACTACAAAGAACACAATAGCTTTGGCTTCTAAATCTCAACGTGCAAAGATTAATGGAAGTGCGCTACGTTCTCTTGACCTTTCCATCTTTGGCATGTGAAATGTGCATAAGCGTATGTTTATAAAAAATCCTCTAAATTACTATTTTTATCGTTTTCTCTGCTGGTAACATGACAGCTGCAGTCAGGATCAGGGCTCCATTGTGCCAGATGCTGTACACACACCGGCAGGTATAGTCCCTGCCCCAAAGAGTTTACAATCTATAAAGATCAAAAACAGAGGGTGGGCAAAAGAGGTACTTCGCACCAGCAATATGGCTGGGGAAGAGAGAGGGGGTGGGAGGTCACATGGCTGGTTGGTTCCATTTCTTCATTTTTTTATCTGTTTCATATTATTTTGGAGGCAGGGGTGGAATGAAGAGGAATGGAGGAGCAGGTGAATAGCTAGAGGTGCGGGAGTAGGAAAAAGGAAAGAAGGTGAAATGAGGAAGGAGGGACAGAAGGATGGAGAGGTGCAGACAGAGTGAGACTGGCAGTGGCAGGAATAATGAGCAGACAAAAAATAATATCCAGGGTTCAGATAGTAAAACAAAACAGTTTGTTGCTTTCACTGGTATCCAGGGGGTTCTGCAGGTCTATGGGGTAGGGGCAGGGAGACCCAGTTAGGCCCTTCATTGCTGCTGCTCTCCTAACTCTAAAAAGGCCCTGCTGTGGTTTCCCCAGCCCATGTGGTCTAGCCATGAGGATGTGGCTGAGAGTCTCTGCTTATCCTACTGCCGGTGGGCAATAATGTAGTTTATTGGCCTCATATAGAAGTTTGTCTCTCTTAGGGTTTTCTATAGCATCCATCATCATACTGGTATAGTGTCTAAAGGCTGCACAGGTAGATTAGATTCACACTTGAGTCCATGGTGAACTTCATGCAGTATTCTAGTTTTTGCCCTTCCCACTCTCTAGGTAGCTTGTTCTATAGCTGGGCCCAACTGACTGAAAATGTGCTGTGTCTTGCTCTCACATATTTTATTCTGGGCTTTGTCAGCTCCATAGCTCCAGAGGAGAGCGTATGCCTTGGCAGATCATGAATAGAGACATTGGTGCTGACTGGAATTCAATCTTGACCTATTCGGGGCTTTGAACTGGCAACAGAAGTGAATTAGGAGCCAGAGGAGCATGTGGAGAACAGAGGTGACGTGTTCATAGCGAGTGGTCCCATGAATGAGCCAGGCCGCCATATTCTTTACGAGCTGGAGTTTCTCCATCGCTTCCACCTTCGGCTCCAGATACGATGAATTGTAGCAATTTGATCTGTAAGTGACAGATGACAGGTGATGGGTTGCATGGTCAGATCTTTGAGTGGGCAAAGCCTCCTAGCAAGCTGAATGGGGGAAGAAAGCAGGACTCACTGCTGTTGCTACTTTGTCAGCTAGTGTCAGTGAGGGGTTGAAGAGTATGATGAGGCTTCTCATCACTTGGGGCAAAAAGGGATGGTCAGTGTCCTGACATAGTACTTAATGTTCCTCCCCTTACAACCAGCATCATTTTGGTCTTGGGGGTTTGATATTGAGATCTTCATATCCAGATATTTTCTGCTTTGGGGGCCTGATTCTTCTATAGATTTTGATGGGCTTTGGATCAAGCATTTGATATTTTCATGTCTGAAATATTTCCCTAAAATGCTATCATATATTTCCTATCACAAGCAATGAAATTACACAGGAAAATAAATTATCATTAAAATATAACCAAATTAAGGAAATAATTCCTTCAGAATTAGCTTGAAGTTCCTATATATATGACATTATATTATACACAATCTAACCCTGATATGATGCTCTCGTAGACCTCTTAATAACCCAAATCCTTCACAAATTACATTTTATAAGTAATTTAGATGTAATTTTAATGTAGTTCTCCTCTGCAGTACACAAATGAAACCAAAACTGTATCTGTAAATCAATTTCTTTGTAAATTTTGCTGTCTTTCTCATATAGCTAATGACACTGCAAACCTTAGTAGAGGTGCAAGTAATGTGAGCTGATAACAGTCCACATGTTCTCCAGCACTGTCTGCATTTTTATTTTATCCTTTTACTTCTGACTAATTTGCATTCCGTCCACTCTATTGTGTTGCTGCATGAATACTTTCTCTGCAACTAGCTGATGACTATCCAATCATTTGACCCAGCAGAAACATGTTACTGCCTTTTCTGTACAAAATAGGATAGGATCATGTATATCAGCCAAAATACCCCATTTTTCTATGCTGAATATGTCTGAAAATTAGCATCACCAGCTGCTGAAATAACCAGCTGGAGAAAATACTAAGACCACTACATGTAACGAGACTCTAAATGGCTCTAACCATGGCCTTTCTCTCTCTCTCTCTAGCAATCATGCTTATTGCTGGCGAGGTGAATCAGAATCAGGATCAGGAGAAGCAGAACATATATGTACCAGTGATGTTGTCATTGATAAATCCACTGCCAGCCTCCCACAGATCTCTGAGTTGTTATGATTCTTAATTACTCTGAAGTGTAGATAATTGAAACAATCAATTTGATATAGGGCAACCTCCATAACTGTGACTGAGATGCATAATGCAGTGTTTTTGGCAATAATAAAATGCCTTTGCAAGCTGAGAAATTAATCAGCACAATTATTTTTAATCCTTTGGATCACTACAGACTTCCTTCATAACACTAATACCTAGTCTTCCTACTAACATAACCTAAATACTGATGTTTAATGTGCTCATTCTCTCATCATGTATAAGAGAATCTTGTCAGTTAATTCTGGCATTTCCCTTTTGACCTAGGAAAAGGGGAGATAGGGGGGAGGGGGAGAAAGAGCCTTGACCATTATAAACAAAATGTTTCAGAAAATACCAGAAAAAGGTTCATTATCCCAAGCCCAGAAGTGATTATTTTGTAAGCCTCCTTGCCGATGGTATTAAACATACTAGGCCAGATCCTCAGCAGTTTGTGTAGCTCCATATGACTTAAATGGACCTATGCCAATTAACACCAACTGAGGAGCTAGCCTGTTCTGGGGCTAGACCCTATTGCACTTCAAAATGAAATATAAATTGAATTGTATCAATGAGACATGGGAATAGTAAATCTTTAAAAATGAAGGGGGTTTCCCCATTAAAATGAGAGTGAAATTACTTTTACCTCCAGAGTTATTGACCAAAATCTACTTGAAATCCATCTATAAATATCTAATACATATCTCAAACTCTGCTGCAATTTTCTGATGCCTGAAAATTCTACATGTCCTACCGGATGAATTCCATTCAAGAACATTGTGCTCCTATTGAGACATCTTCTTCTTGCAGGATAGATGAGATTTATAAGTTCCAAGACTAGCTCATTTATAACAAAGTTTAGCATCAGTAGCTGTGGACTAATCTGGTAATGGAATAGCCTGAGTAAATTCACGTTGCACCAATCTTCTTGCAGTATTTGCTGCCTTTGGTGTTTTGGAACTAAATTGAATGCAATGGGATCCAAAAATCTTATTTACTAACAGTTTAGATATAGTGCAGGGAGTACCTGAGAGTCCAAAGTCTGCCCTGATGCAACCCTATTGATATTTATGGTCAGGATCTTCAGCTAGTGCAAACTGGCATAGCTCCATTCAGTATAGCTGATTGCAGTTGAACTATGCCAATTAACAGTAGCTGAGGATCTGGCCCCTAGACTTCACTGAGATTGCTCTGTTGTGTTAAAGCCTCTAATGTTGGGGTTATCAATAATTTTATGAAAACCTTGCTGAGCCATAGTGGTTCTTCTTGACCTCTAAACATGTTATATAAAATTAGTGATTAAAAACAAGCACAAGTTGGAGTGAAAGCAGGGCTGGCCCACAACATTTTGGCACCTGAGGCGGGGAGCTCGTGACACCCCCATGCCTCGCTTGGGCCAAATCTTTGAAAGGTCTCAATTCTGCCTTCTTCCTGTTCTACTCCTTTCATGGTACTGCTCTGCTACCTACCCCAATAAAGGAGAACTAATAACTTAAAGTGCCTTGTTCAAAAATTTTAAGTAACACTTAACTTTCAAACGCCTGAACAGCAAATGTAACTTTTCTTGTCCGCATAGTAAACACTGGCATTTTTATCTGTTTGAATAATCAAAGTGATGCTTTCCATGCATTCTTGGTTGCAAAGATTTGAACTGCTTCCTGAAGGTCCACAGTCTGGGCCAGCTCATGCTCCATTGAGATGGTTGCAAGGCCGACCAGCCTCTCCTGTGTCATTGTGGAACATAGATGTGTTTTTATTAACTTCAGCTTGGAGAAGCTGCGTTCTCCACTGGCAACTGTTATAGAAAGTGTTAGAAGTATGCACAGAGCAACAAAAGCATTTGGAAAGAGGGTGGTCATCTTATTTGTGCACATATATTCCAGAACAGCCTTTGGAGTTGATCCTGCTGAAATGTATCTTGAAAGGGCTTTCAGTTCATCACCTAAATCACTCGCATCAATATGGCACATGTCATCATGTGTCAATGCTGTCTCTAGTGCCCTGCATTGCTGGTGTAGGTCTTCTTCAGGTATAGTGAGGAGTTTTTGAATATCATACAACATCCCAAATATACTGCTGTGTTCCTTGAGCTGCATGAAACACACTTCAACTGACTGTATTGCACAATCTAACACCTGGTTAAAGAATTCAACTTTGAATTGTTGTTTGGGGTCTCTTATGGGATTATCCCATGCCTCATAATCAAAATGTCGTCTTCTTCAGTGACTCTTGTATTCTTGAATGGGTGGGAAAATAGCTTCAGTGTGAAGTTCCTCTGCCAACTTCTGTGCACTCTTCAGAACTTTTTGAAATCCCTCTCTGACCAGTAAGACTGTAGGTATGACTTTACTTTGTCCAGTTGTTCCATTGCTCCAGAAATATCAAGGTCAACACCTTGGAGTCTCTTGCTTACAACATTTATTTCAAACAGTATGTCATGCCACAACACTAAGCCACACAGAAATTTGAAGTTATGTATGTTTCTGGTGATTCCATTTCCCTCTGCCACTGTTCTCCCACGAACAGTTCATGTCATAGCATTATCCTCCATAATGGCAACTATGGCATCATCTATCTTCCCAATTTGGTGTTTGATAGGCTTTATCGCCTCCATTCAACTTTCCCATCGTGTGGCACTCAGTGGTTTCAGTGTCAGAGAGGATATTCCCAGATGTTGCTTCAAAATTTGCCGTTGATGTAAGGAAAAATACATAGATGCTTTGAATTACATTAAAAAATTCAGCAGCCTCACTAGAAGCTGATGCTGCATCACTGACCACCAAGTTCAATGAATGAGAACTGCATGGGACAAAAAAAGCTTGAGGGTTTAACTCTCGGATCCATGTCTGCACTCCTCTGTTCTTTCCTCTCATGTTGGCACCATTATCGTAGCCCTGACCTCTCATGTCAGCTATCGCAATTCCCGTATCTCCCAGCTTTTTAAGAAGCACATTTGTCATACCAGCTCCTGTAATATCATCAATGTCAATAAATTCTAGAAAATGCTCTCTGACAGTCACCATTGCAGGGACATTTTCACTATGTTCTGTTGTTGTTACAAAACGCACCATTAAAGTCATTTGCTCCGTATGGCTGATGTCAGGTGTGCAGTCCAGAATAACAGAGTAATATCTTGCTGACTTCAGATCTGCCACAATCTTCTGTTTGACTTTTGTTGCCAGTAACTGTATGATCTCATTTTGAATTGTTTTTCCAAGGTAGTGGTGTGTGTATGTTTCTTGGGTGGTGACTCTTCTTAGATGCTCCTGGAGTACAGCATCAAACTCAGCCATCAGGTCCACAATTTTAAGGAAGTTTCCATTGTTTAGCACATACAGCTGATCTGAAGTGCCACGCAGTGCTAGGTTTTGGGTAGCAAGCATTCGCACAATGGCAATGAGCCTTTTCAGCACATTTTGCCAGTAAAGAGACTCTGATGCAATCTTCTCTTGATGCTGATCATCTATGGTGGCCTTTAACCTTAGTCTCATCTCAAGCTCTTTCCACCTATGGAATGCTCTCTGGTGACTTGCTGCCTTCTCATGGCATGGCAGATTTCTAGCCAGATTTTTCCAGTCCTTTCATAGAATATCAGGGTTGGAAGGGACCTCCGGTGGTCATCTAGTCCAGCCCCCTGCTCAAAGCAGGACCAATCCCCAACTAACTCATCCTTTTTTTTTTTTTGCCCCAGATCCCTAAATGGCCCCCTCAAGGATTGAACTCACAACCCTGGGTTTAGCAGGCTAATGCTCCAACCACTGAGCTATCCTGTAGAACCCGATGTGGCTGGAACATTAGACTGGAAGAGTTTGCAACAAAAACAGTGTGCAGCATTCTGGGTTTTTGAGGACATAAGCCATGGCTTCTCCACTTTGTCACCATTGGGGATTTCACGCCAGTAATGTGTCGAATGGAAACTTCTGTTGTCATTGTCTTTGGGGAACATGAAGTTTTTCACTTGCTGTGGCTCATGCTGTACAAAGAAGTCCCTCAGGCTACTGCTCAAGTGGGTCCACAGTCCTAGATCATCTAGACTTAAGGACCTAAACTCAGAAGCAGCTGTTTCTTGCGCCTCCACCACACTCTTCTCTGATCTACACTTTTCTTCAGGAATGTGCATGGTTACATCCATTTGAGATAGAGATATGGATGCTGCAGTAGCTGCCAGGTCACCTGCACTCTAACTGGAAGATCAGGCATCTCCTCACCACTCACATCCTCACTAGAGCCAGAAGGCTCACTGTGAACATTTGTGTCTATGTATCTCAGGAGAGCTCCTTCCTGCTTAGATAGAAAAGCTTCCTTTGCTTTCTTTCTTTTTCTGAATGCTGCCCCAGAGGGGCGTTTTCTTCTTTCACTCATGACTGCTGTTCTGTGCCAGCTATAGTGGCTCTCAACACTCAGTTGAAGGGGACAAATAAGCAGGCTGGTAGCAGGGCCTGAGTGAGGGAAGATATTGGCGTCTTAAGGGCCTAACTGGCTCCTACTACTTCAGTTGACTGCCTGTTCTCCTCAAGTGGGTTCAGGGAAGCAGCAGGAAACAAGAAGTTCCCTGAGAAGCTGGTGTTAATCAGTCCAGGCTCCTGGGGGTGCTAGAGAGGTACATAAGAGGCTCCTCCTCCTCTCTCTCCCTGCAGCTCCTGCTGCTTTCTGTTATTCCCTCTCACCTTTTCTCCTGCCTGCCTGTTATGTCTCTTGTGCCCTCCTTCCTCCAGCACAGCATTCCACCATCTCTGTGCATCTAGAGCAGAGAGAATACATATGCACCAGCATCAGACACAATTTTCTACACTCTGGGTCCTAGTGGCGCCCCCTCCCCCCCACACACACACAGAGTCTGGCACCTGAGGCAGGCGCCTCAGTTCGCCTCATGGTAAGGCCAGCCCTGAGTGAAAGGAATTTCATGAACTGAGTTTATTCAGGGTGAAATGTAATAGTGACACTACAGGGACTCTTATGAGGTCACAAGGCGGCATGACAATGGACCAGGAACTCCTTGGAACAGGAATGTTTGGAGCATCAGCAAGTGTTTTAGTAATGCCTTAATATCTGTGAGCCTGATACCCCTTTAATACAAGAGGTTTAGGTTAGGGTAGCATTTGGCCCATAGTATTCTTGTTACTTTGTCAGGATTCATAACATTATTTCTGTCTGTGTAAATTATTTACTCCCTAATATTTTGTGTATCATTAGACTTAACTAGTACACGTTTGTTGTTGCTGCTGTTCTGTTGGAAATTGCAGTAGGAAGTATCTACATTAAAAGACTAGACCTTGGGAGATGTGGGTTCTACTCCTGGCTACAGGTTTCCTGTGAAAACTTTACTTCTTGAGGTCTCAGTTTCTCCTATTGTAAAATAAGAATAAACAAAAAATAGAAGGAACAATGATTCCCGACCTCACTGTAGTGTTATCGTCCCAATTCATTAGTGTTTGTAAAAGACTTTCCGATGCTCTAATGGAAGTTACTATAGAAGTGCAAATTATTGTTATTACCAGATTCTCATTTTATGTAAATTGGCATAGCTATGCTGAGTTCAGTGCAACTACACTGATTGGTACAAGCTGAAGATCTGGCCTGTACTTAAATCCATGTAAGCCAGGGCATGCATATGCTTCACAATCTAAAATGCAAGTACTGTAAACCAAACAGGACAAACAGGGTTTGAGGGGTCATCATATATTTTTAGACAAAATGTAGGCATAGAAAAAGAACCTTTTGTGCCTTGAAGGGATTGTTCTGTATGTTGTATTTAAACTTGTGAACTTTGTCCTTTTAGTATATTTAATGCTGGAAAAAAGTTATGAGATACAACCATAGGTCCCCCCAGCACATCATAGGCCCTTTTCTTTATGCAAATCGGTCAGCTTTTAACTGTAATACGCCTATGGTGGCTAAAGAGAAAATTTCTGTTTCAGGGACTGCTAATCTCCAGATATATGTGTTCCAAATAAATACAGTGTATTCCTAGCAAACTTAGAGGATGCTTTCATTTTAGGTATGTAAGAGAACAGATTTTAGTGGAACAACTTGAGAATTAAGGTACTGCTCAAGGTGAGCAAGGGCAGCAAATTTGAGCTCTCCCACCCTCCCCATGTTGCCACATGAAAGGCTCCATGTAAAGAAGGAAAGCGGACAAACAAAGCAAAACTGGCAGGCAAAACAGTGAAAATGACTGTATGCATAATGCTGTGGAATACACAAAATAAGCAAGCTGAAAAAGAAAAATAGGGAGAATTTATATTTTCTAATCTTGTCTAGTTATAATTACAAGGTAATATGTGTAACAATGGTAGGTGACTTTTTTTTTCCGAACAGAAGAGTGATCTGCAAGTTATGTTGCTTTAATTTAGTGTTTTGTAAAACTGTATCTCGAGGTCTGAGTTACTCACTCAGCAGTGTCCTTTTAAAATACTTGTTTCTGTGAATTTATTAAATATTCAGGCAAAATCCTGCCATCAGGTTTTACCCCAAATTCCCAGTGACTTCAGTGGGAGTTCAGTGTATGTTGACAGTCTGTGGCTCTTATTATCAGCAGAACTAGCAGCTGCACCTAAAGTTAAGGTTGCCTAACTTTTTCCATTATCATTCTCTGTTTATGGTTTCTTATAACTTTACCATACTTTATAATCATTTGCTCTGAAATTTTCCATGCTTGGCGTCTGCATCAGGTTGGAGTTTTCTGGAAAGGTCAACAAAATGTTTTACTAATGATTTAAAAAAAAAAAAAGATGTTCCTACCATTTGTTTGAAGAGCTCTTCCATGGTTTGGAGCAGAAATTTGGCAGACCTAAGAGCAGAACCATATTTGCTGGCAAACATGAGCCTCATCCACTTATCCACACTGCCTTTGAGAATGAATGTGACAAATCGGTGTGCTGTCTGTGACCACTGTGGGTATGTCTACACATACACATATATAAGACCCACGACACAGCTGGCCCAGGTCAGTGGGCTTGGGCTGTGCGGCTAAAAATTGTGGTGTAGATGTTTGGTCTCAGGCTGGAGCCCAGGGTCTGGGACTCTCACCGCTGGAGTCCCAGAGCTTGAGCTGTAGCCTGAGCCCAAACGTCTACCCCGCAATTTTACAGCCTCGTGAACCTGAGCTTCACAAACCTGAGTCAGCTGACCCGGGCCAGCCACAGGTATTTAATTGCTGTGTAGATGTACCCTATATGAAATATCCAGAGCCACACCTGCACATAGTCAGAAATAGAACCCAGGAATCTCAACTCCCAGTATTTCTCTAATATCTAGCATTTAATTGTGAGGATGACCTAAGTTTTATATGAAGGAAGTCTTTGGGTGTTGAATCTCAAAGGAGAGAGTGGGGGCCATGTTAAAGAGTCATAACAGGACACAAATGGATCTCGGAAATTACAGGGCATTTCCGCCCTCTTTTGCACAAGAAAAATGTATTGTATTTGACTATGTACATGGTCAACAGATTTTTACATAGCTGGTTTCATTCCTGAATGAGGAATAGAGAAAGATTTAATCCAGATTCATTGGCTGTCAAGCAGAATTTAATTTTTACTTGTCACAGTCACTCCACTAATTGCATATACAGGTATGTACATGATGCAGAGATTTCTCTGGCTCATGCAATTGTCTCCCTGTCAGGGATGTTCAGGGAGCTGCTGTATATTTCCCCATCATATATGGAACAATGCACACTGTTTCATGTATGAGCCAAGAGCGTGGGTTGACTCTGTTGGACTCCATTTTAACAAATGTCCTCACCAATCAATTGTTATATATGTGCAGTCCTCTTTATGAAGAGTGTGTTCTTGTTTGTCCATCTTATTTGCCCCAGTTCTGGGGGTTTGGCCTGGAACTGCTTGGGAAATACTGTGTGATGTATCCTGTGCAACAACACTTTTCACAACCAATAAGAGCATTTATTGGATTTACCACTTTCCCATTTTCTGTCACAATTTACTGCTGCTCACAAACATCAGCCCTTCAAAATTGTTCTGGTGGGAAACTGTTTGGCTCCAGGACTATATAGGTTATTTACCCCGTGCCCTTCCTTGACAGATTAGTAACAGATTGCTATTATTCTTTACTCCAAATGTAAGAAAGGAGACCATTTGGGTATACTTATCTACTTCCTACCTAACAGTCTGGTAACAAAATATATATTTTCAAAAAATGTAACAGGAGACTGCATGCCCCAGAACCCATATTTTCTTCTCATGAATTGTTCAGGAACCACCCACACAGTGTGTTCATATTTATCCCTCAGGCTGATATTATTTTTGACATGGCCTTATGACTAGTCAAACATTGTCTGCAGTGTGACTTTTTAATGCAAGAAAGCTAAGCACGCCCTGAATTTTACTACTCATGTCAGATTCATTAGACTCACAAGCAGCATCGGAGAGCTAATTTTATTGGCATGGAGGTTGAAAACTCCTAGTACAATTAATTTACAAATCCCATTTTTTTCTCTATTGGCCCACCCCAAGGGAAGTTAGAAGCAGCATGTGCACTCTCTGTTCTTTACTTAAAAACTACCTTTTCCCTGCATCCAGAGAAAATACTTCAGGAAATTACATATTTCTATTTTAATAACTTACCTTCAAAAATAATGTCTGATTTTTAATAAAGAAGTCTATCATAATCCAAAGCTGTATATGTAAGTGAAGTTTGCCTGGTAGACAAAAGTTCACTAAACCTTGTACAGGGCACTAAGATCTTTCCCTTTAAATCTGGATGCTATTACAATAAAGTAGCTGTCTTTTCATGGCTATAAAGGTACCCTACACATAAAGCAACACAGAACTCATTAATTTTCCTTATAGTGTCAAAAAGAACACCGGAGAAACATTTTATTTCTTGGGGGGGCTGGGGAGGGAAGGTCACTAACTGCACACAACTTGCACTAACTTGCATCCGAAGAAGTGAGGTTTTTACCCACGGAAGCTTATGCCCAAATAAATCTGTTAGTCTTTAAGGTGCCACCAGACTCCTTGTTGTAACTGCACACAGTGTGAGTACTAGAGATTAGAGACGACTTCTATTTTGTCAGCTAAAATTAATTCCTACTGCTGGGGAAACGGTTCTAACTGTTATTTTAAAGCTTTATGCAAGTAGATGTGGCAGCTGGCGTTATTCTAAGAATCTTTATCATTTACCAGTTAGCCATGTTAAGAAGTTGTAGTTTTCTGCATCTATTTTCCTTGCTTGAAGTTGTATGTGTATTTATTTTACATTAGTGAATTATTCTGTTTCAGTTTATATTAGCTTCTTCTGGTAAACACTTCCAGGAAGGAAGGGAATACATATTGTTTTGTTAAAATATTTCTAGAATTGGAGTTCTTTAGTCAAATGAATAAAAATCTGTTTTTTAAACAGTTACAGGAAAATAACTATCAATAATGGCCAGATTCTGACATCCTCACTCATGTCGAACAGTGCTTTAGTCTTTGAGTAACTTCATTGAAGTCAACAGGAATACCGGTGAAGTAGGGTGGCACTCTGATGAAGGGGGTCAGAATCTGGCCTTAAGGCATTTCAACTACAAAAGCAAAGGTAATTGTGAAGAAGTAGCAGTGGTAGTGGTTGCATAATTAGTTTAATAAATCGGGTCTCACAAACTTGGGTCCAGAAGCTGAGTTGTGGGTAAAGAACACACTGCATAACCCAAGCTCAGGGGGTGCAAAGGTAGCTTTAAAGCATATGTGTGCTCCTCTGAACTTAAGCCAGCTGTGGACTGCTCCAGTCACCCCCTCGTGTAAGTTAGAACAACCTGAAGGCTGCTCTAACTTGTGCAGCTGCCAGAGGCCCCAAAGGAGTGATACAGCACCTAGGGATTGCCCAAATGCAGCAAGCCATGCCCCCTTTTTAGCCACTGTGCCCTTCTTCACTTGAAGGTGGGGGACCCCTGTGCTGGGGCACTCCTCCTGTGTTTGTGTTCTGGATTTAATTGCCATTTTATGCCACCAGCATAGCTCAAAGTAACTGCAGCACAATAGAGAATCTGGCCCTTGTTTTAATTTCAAAAACTCATTTCCAGCCTCTGTGTATTTGAGCTTTTCAATAAACAATACTATACTTCACATTCAAATGCTTGATCCATTGATTTACCATTATTGAGGTTAGGTTTTGCTGAGAATGGACTATTATTTTGGATCAATACAGAAAAATTTGTGAAGTAACATGTTGTCAATAATGAAAATATATTGAACTCCTTTAAGTCACTGATACTTTCCATGCCCTATAACCAAAATTATGCTCTACAGCAGGGGTTCTCAACCTTTTTCTCTCTGAGGCCCCCCTTGACATGCTATAAAAACTCCAGGGCCCAGCGGAGGCGTCTCAGGGCAAGGGCCTTGGGCGTAGATGTAGTTTGACTTCTATTTGGGGGGGCAGGGGCCAGCAGGGCTCAAACCACCTCCACACGGCAGGGTCCAGGAAGGGAACGCCACCTCCACCCCCTGACTCACTGCAGCAGGCCACCCAGCCTGTCTGGGTTGGGGGGGCGCGCAACTAAAAATTATAACTCAGAGGTGGGGGGCTTAGCTCAAAAAGTTTGAAAACAGCTTAGGGTGCAGGGAGGGGGTAGCTAGGGGCTGTGTGCGGGCAGGGGATAGCTCAAAGTGCAGGGAGGGGGTAGCTGGGGCTGTGTCCAAGCATGGGGGTAGCTCAGGGTGCAGGGAGGGCTTGGACTCTGGGTTTCAGCCATGGGGCCCCGCAGTCCCCTTGAAAGGGCTCGTGGACCCCCAGGGAGCCGTGGACCCCTGGTTGAGAACCACTGCTCTACAGAATAACTGTTGCATAATGTATAGGTAACTGTGCATTCTTGGTGAAGGAGATCTTCAGAAGCGTGAACCAACAATCTTACATTCTGATTTTCACCCAAAAATTAAGATTGTAAATGAAGTTTGCATTTTCCTCTCAATGTGCAAACATGATTGTGACATTGCAGATTGCAGTCCAGACCAGTGAGGGGCTGTATTACCCCTGGCCTGAAACTTTGGGTGCCTTACAATGCCATGCTGCAGTTGCTCCCACCTGGGCTGCTCACAGTCTTTCAGCATGCAAGTCACACACCCTGAGTGTCTGTGCGTATCCGTAACCTGCCAGCCACACTTGAGTTACACGCTGGCTTTTACCAGCCTTGATTGCTCCTGCGGGGTGACCCCAACACGCCCCCAGTCCTGGATTTCCCCCCAAAATGTATGTTTTGTACTGTCCGCCCTCTCCTGGACAGTCCAGAGATATTAGGTCTGTTGTGCCTTTAAGAGAACAGTACACAACAATTTAAAAGGAATTACCCAGACAATTTGACTTAAACACACTGGATTAGTTTTAATTAAAGAACAAAACTACAAAGAGATTTTAAGTGAGTGCAAGTAATGAGGCACGAAGGTTAGACATGGTTACAGAAAAAAATATAAAAGTTAGTCACTAGGAAGCATTTTAACAGACTATACTTGATTCCGAGTAAAGTCCTTAAATTCCAACAGCGTTACTGACCAAACTTTTCAGGTGAGGACCCCTCCCCCAACGTCCAACGGCTGATTCTTTTATCATCTTAGGTACAAAGGGGGGGATGGGAGAGAGATATTCTGGAGTGTTTGCCCCTCACTTTTGTAGTTCAGCCCCCCCCCCCCCCTAAAGTTCTGTTCAGCTGAGCAGAAGGAGACATGTAGGCTAGCAGGAAAGGTGCTTCGTGCTGTGTTCTTTCACTTATGTGTGCTGAGATGCAGATTTTCTTCATCTCCTTTCTTTTCCCTCACTGTATGAGGACTCTGTTTACAGCTTATATGCAAACTGTGGTAACCACATATCCCTTTGTTTAAGATGTGCTTAACCTGTTGAGCCTAATCTGGGCTATGTGAGTTTGAACATGTGCTTTTAGCATTATACAGAGTCAATTTCCAGATCTTTACACACAATGTCACTACATACATTTCACCATGACATTATTGACCAGTTAGTTATTAGTTTTCAAATGATACACTACCAGTCATATTTTGTATAAAGATTATTACACTATTGTGTAGGGCAGGGGTAGTCAATAGATGGACCATGGGCCACATCCAGACTGCCGGATGCTTTTGAATGAATCCCAAAATCCTTTTATTTTATTTTATGATTTTCTCTGGAGTCTTATAGACCTTGACTATACCTTGACCAAGAAATGTGGACCTTAACAAAAAATAATTGACTATGCCAGTAGGGTCTGACCACAGGGGTGCATTTGGTCACAATGATGCTTATCAGTCTTTGTCTGTGTTAGTGTAAAGTCATAATGTGCATGCACCATAATACCTATGAAAATGTAAGCCCCTTATTTAAAGCCAGTGCATTGTGGTACTGCAATACTTTAGCAGAATGGTGTGAATTAATAAAATAATAATAATAATTAATAGAGATATCCCATCTCCTAGAACTGGAAGGGACCTTGAAAGGTCATCGAGTCCAGCCCCCTGCCTTCACTAGCAGGACCAAGTACTGATTTTGCCCCAGATCCCCAAGTGGCCCCCTCAAGGATTGAACTCACAACCCTGGGTTTAGCAGGCCAATGCTCAAACCACCGAGCTATCCCACCCCCAATTAAGGGTGGATTGACAAGTGTTCAGATACTATGGTGAGGAACACTGTATAAATGTTTAAATAGATAGATATTATTATTAGCCCCAAGAGGCCCCAGGCAAGATTGGGGTCCTGTTTTCCTATGTACAAACACATAGTAAAAGACAATCCCTGCCCAGAAGAGTTTCCATCTAAATAAATAAGAGACAAAATAAGGGAGAAAGGAAGTATTCAGTCAGTTTTATATGCTGGAAACTGAGGCACAGAATATTAAAGACTTGCCCGTCTTTACATAAGAAGGGAGCCTGTAGCAGAGCCAGGAGTTGAACCCCCAGATTTTCTACGTCTCAATTCTAGTTCCTAACCACCCTTTCTCGATTTTCTGGCCTGTGTCATAACACTGATGTTATTTAAATGTGGTTTTTTATTTTATTTTATTTTGGATAATAGGAAAAAACTTCTGGCTTCTGGATCCCATTTGTAACTTTGGGCTGGTCTACACTGGGGGGGATCGATCTAAGATACGCAACTTCAGCTACGTGAATAGCGTAGCTGAAGTCGAAGTACCTTAGATCGATTTACCTGGGGTCCACATGGTGCGGGATCAACGGCCGCGGCTCCCCCGTCGACTCCGCTACCGCCGCTCACTCCGGAGTCGACGGGGAGCGTATTCGGGGATCGATATATCGCGTCTTAACGAGACGCGATATATCGATCCCTGATAAATCGATCGCTACCCGCCGATAGGGCGGGTAGTCTGGATGTACACTTTTTTTTGTATTTTGTATTATTAAAGTATGTGACTTAAAACAATAGTCCTTTCAAATGCATCTTTAAAACATGTTTCAACAATATTTAAGCTTTATCAAGTATATTGAAAACATTTGTCTGTAGTAAAAACTACAAATCATTATTAGCATCATCACTATGGATTCAAACAACTTTACATGCTTAAAAGTATTTAAATGCTGTGCTGAAAAATCATAGTGAAATAAGGGGAATGAAATCATTTCATTATGAGGATGTGGCTGCATTGAATGACTCTCATGCTCACAACATTCTCGTTATAGTTTCTTCTGCTCCTCTGAATTCTTGAAAAACAACAACAAGGAGTCCGGTGGCGCCTTAAAGACTAACAGATTTATTTGGGCATAAGCTTTCGTGGATAAAAACCTCACTTCTTCAGATGTATGGAATGAAAGTTACAGATGCAGGCATTATATACTGACACATGAAGAGAAGGGAGTACCTCCTGGAGAACCAGTGTTGACAGGGCCAATTCAATCAGGGTGGATGTAGTCCACTCCCAATAATAGATGAGGAGGTGTCAATTCCAGGAGAGGCAAAGCTGCTTCTGTAATGAGCCAGCCACTCCCAGTCCCTATTCAAGCCCAGATTAATGGTGTTAAATTTGCAAATTTATTTTAGTTCTGCTGTTTCTCTTTGAAGTCTGTTTCTGAAGTTTTTTTTCTTCAAGAATAGTGACTTTTAAATCTGTTATAGAATGTCCAGGGAGATTGAAGTGTTCACCTACTGGTTTTTGTATGTTACCATTCCTGATGTCCGATTGGTGTCTATTTATTCTTTTACATAGGGACTGTCCGGTTTGGCCAATGTACATGGCAGAGCAGCATTGCTGGCACATGATGGCATATATCACATTAGTAGACGTGCAAGTGAATGAGCCCTTGATGGTGTGGCTGATGTGGTTGGGTCCTCTGATGTCGCCAGATTAGATATGGGGACAGAGTAGGCAACGAGGTTTGCTACAGGGATTATCTGAATTCTTGAAGGCTGCAAGTCTTACAACACATGCAGAAAAATCCATGGGATATTTAATTCCTGCTGAACCATGCTGTTATAGTGCTTTGGTGTCCTTGCTCATTACAGTTCCTTTTATTTGAAATTGGGAGGAGGTGAGCAGTATCCAGTCAGGAGTTGTCACTAGAATTCATCTTAATCAAAATCATACATTAAAAGCAAATATCGGTGTGTTCACATACATCAAAATGTGTTTTATTGGCATGTCATACATAATAACTTGCTTTTATTTCAATATTGTCCTTTGGATCTAATAAAATGGCAGCTGTGCACTGTGTTGTTATATGCTTGTGACTTTGACTTAAACCCAAATGGACTTGGAGTGAAATGAGTTTGTTGACTTCCTCCTAGTTCCTACTGTGCTGTGTGTTATGCACCTGATACAGTTAAATGTAGCTGCTAGACCATGACGATCATACAGGATTTCCTGAATAATTTTGGGATATGTAATTAAGTTGCGTTAGTTACTTGCTGATGCAATCACTCTTCCAAATGAGAAAGATATCATCAATAAACATAAAGCATATCAATATGTAATCCTTAAATAGCTGCCTGGAAAAAGTGAAAGTCTTCCCCTTAATATTCCATTTGGGGTTTGAATTACACAGGGATCTATCTGTATATATTTAGGGCTAGATCATGAACCAACTTATGCAACAGTTCAGGGACATGAGAGAGTAAAGTCCCTCCACACCTGTACTCCTGCACAGTCTCCTTGGACTGTGGGTCCTGGTGTGTAGGTGTTGCACACCTGATTACCTGCTCCCCCACTCCCATGCCACCAAAAAAGGAAAGATGTGTGGTGGCCAAGGACAATGCACCATAGCTGGGTAGAAGTGGGGCTAGTAATCTGACCAGTATCCTATTACTACTCCTGGAGCAAGGGGGAGCAGGGAAGTAATCAAGACTTTGAAGTCCAAGTCCTTGCCTACGCTGCTCCTGGAGCAGCACATCATTTTATGGGGCAGATTGTGTATGCCAGTCTAGCCCCTACTGATTCCCTTGTGTTCTGCGAGATATTTGATGTAAAAATGAGTTAAGCCAATTGGAACAGAAAATTGAAGTCCTGATAGAAATGTTGCAGAATATGAATGTCTGTTACCATTGGTTATAGGAGGCCAAATATCAGTAACAATGTGTAATGCTTGTAGAACAGTTACCTTCAAGGCACTTTGCGAACATTAACTTGGGAGGTACGGTTAGTAAGTAGTAGTATCCCAAAATGGTGACCTCTACATTGTTAATGTTTGTGCTCACATGAATCTCTACAGGGAGATGAGAATGTAGTCCTCTTTAGTTCTCTATCTTTCAGTGATTCTTCCAAGCTCAAATAGGCACACACTTTTTCTTTTTATGTTAACTTAGCTTGAATGGACAGTTCCTCTCTCAAACATATGCTTATGTTCACTCTCCACTATTGTCTTATATGCATAAGAATACAAGTCAACTTGAATATGTGCTTTCATATTCTTTGTTCACTTTGGGCCTGAGCCAAAGCCCATTGAGTGCTATGGGTGATGTTCCAGTGACTTCAATAGACTTTGGATCCAGGCCCGCAGTGTCCTATGATCTGTTGGTGGGGTGCATGTGCTTTGAAATGGACATTTTCTGAAGTACAGGAAAACCTTTGAAAATGTAGACTTAAATATGAGATGAAAGTGGAAAAGTCAGAATCCCCAAATATAGGACCAAAAGCAGAAATTTTGTTTGTTTTGTTTCTTTGTTTTTGAAGTGCTTGGGTCAGGTTCTCATGAGATTTTTCTTTTTAGGGGGAAGGATGTGGTAAATGAGTTACTGAAAGGTCCCCCGTATTTAGCCAACAAAATCTCTGTCAACTCAATCTCTATGAAATGCTGAGTTCTTCTAATTCTCTACGTATATTGCCAAGAGAACATTCTCCTGTTAGCTGTTGGAATAATAGCACTACCAGCTGTGCACCCATTTAAAAAAATCCTTTGCCGTCAGTGGTCATTGGTTCATCCAGGGCCAGCAAAGTGTTTCACTTCAAAAGAGTCCAGCTCCCAATTTCAGTGGATTGTTGCATTAAATTAATCTTAATCATCTCAATGTAGGTAATCTGTTTAACGGATAGGGCCCATTTATGAAACTATAAAGTTTATCAGACTATAAGTACTTTACATTCCCTTTACACCACTGGATTTCACCCATACAAACTCCTGCAGGCATAGCACCTTTTTTCACAACATTTTTCTAAAATATGCATTGGCCAATCCCAGTGGCACAGCATGTGGTCAACAATTTGGTCAACAATTTTTTCATTCAAAAATGCAGATGCAGGTCAACTGAAACATTTCATGAATTTGTGTCAATTTCAGCAGATTGTTTTGGTCAAAAGTAAACCTTATGCCCAATAGCCCAGTAGTTAAGGCACTCATCAGGGATGTGGGAGACCCAGGTTCAAATCCCCACTATTAAATAGGGACATGAGTCCTGGTCTCCTACCTCCCAGGTGAGTTCCCTAACCCACAGGTTATGGGCTATTCTAGGGTGGGTCTCTCTGTCTCTCCTGTTGAAGCTTTTCCAGTTTGTATAAATAATTAAATGTTAATTGGAGTGGGGAACTGGAACCTAGGTGTCCCACA
The DNA here is from genome assembly GCF_028017835.1 of Emys orbicularis. Lineage (NCBI taxonomy): Eukaryota > Metazoa > Chordata > Testudines > Emydidae > Emys > Emys orbicularis. The sequence continues at coordinate 199,916,547 of NC_088683.1, forward strand.
TTCCAGGTAAGTGCCCTAGCCACCAGACTTGTAGAGTCATTCTCTCTCTGGCCTAATGACTATAGCACCTTGTGGGAGAGACCTGGACTCAAATTGCTATTCCAGAGCAAGGATTTGAACCTGGGTCTCCCACATCCTAGATGAATGTCATAGCAATTGGGCTATTACGTTTAAAGGCATCACTATCACCACCACTGCCACCATCTCCTCCGCCTCCTCCTCATTTTGAATCTAACCTTTCATTTTCAAATTTCACTTGCTTTAATTTAAATGACATTTTTTCCAACTGAAAATTCTGAAAAAAAATGTGGTTTGAGACAAAACCCATAATGAATTGTCTTTGATGTCTCAGAACTGCCAACAAACCGAAAAAGTCAGTGATTTGCCCAGCTCTGCTAAGGAATCCAATCCAAATCTATGGGGACTACTTATATGAGGGTAGCAACATTACTAATTTCTGCCTGGAGGAGGATGTTGCCTACTCTGTGAAGTGAGTTAAAGAGGAGACCTTAACAATGGACTCCCTACCTTGGAGGGTAAATGCTGCAGTCACAGCCCAAAGCATATGCACTGGTGAAAAGGTCCCTGACAGCACCTAGCATAACAGTCTGACATGAATTTACTGACCTGTTTAAATAATGCTTTAAAAATGTTTGTTATTTGATAGACGATAACTTTTCCTTTTGAACTTTTATGTTGTGTTACGTAAATAAATGTATAGACAATGCTGTTATTCCTGCAGGGGAATCATAAGCTGCCAAAAAGAAGGTGAGGGAAAGAGGCGCTACTCCTAATTGAAGGTGAATTGTGAAGCAAAAAATGTCTGTTCCTTTATGATGAATAGATAAAGCCGCCTAACCTTAAATATGAATCAGTTGTCTTTGTTTTTGTTTTTTTACACTTCACAGAGCAGGAATATAAACTTCACATTTCCCTCTCTTCGCTAGAGGAAGTTGGCAGGGTCTTTGGAGGATGTGAGTAATAATGCCTCATGAAAGCTGCTGCTCTCACCCTTTTCCCAACTCTGTTGGGGGAAAGAGAGGAGGCTGACTCAGCATCTCTGCTGCCTGTGTGAGAAAGAGAGAGAAAAAATCATAATTCAACATTTCCTCTCTGTGCAGTCGTGGGGAGAGGGAGAGCTGCAAGCTCATCTCCTCCTAAGTTCTTGCTACAGTTCTACAGCAAAGAGAAGGACACGAGAACCTCATCTTTTTAATATAAATATTGTTTGACTATTTGGACCATGTTATACATAATAAATAGCAATGAAGGATAAGGTTTTGTCTTTGCAGTTCATCTTCTCTCCCCATACACTAGAGTAGCTAGTTTTCTTCTCAGTTTATATCTTTTTTGTTTGCTATTACAGTAACTCCTCACTTAAAGTCATCCTCAGGGGCGGCTCCAGGCACCAGCGCAGCAAGCGTGAGCCTGGGGCAGGGCCAGCTCCAGGCACCAGCTTAACAAGCAGGTGCTTGGGGCGGCCAAGGGAGAGGGGCGGCACCTGCGGCAATTCGGGGGCGGCAGGTCCCTCACTCCTTCTAGGAGCGAAGGACCTGCCACTGAACTGCTGCCGCCAATCGCGGCTTTTTTTTATTTATTTTTTTTTCCCCAATTGCCGCCGCCGATCATGATCGCGGCTGTTTTTTTTTTTTTTTTGCTTGGGGCGGCAGAAATGCTGGAGCTGGCCCTGGCCTGGGGGCGGCCTGCCGGTCGCTGTGAGGGCGGCAGGTAGGCAGGTGGCTTTTGGCTGCATGCCTGCGGGAGGTCCGCCAGTCCCGCGGCTTCGGCGGCAATTCGGCGGCGAGGACGCCAATGGTGCGGCACCGGCGGACCTCCCGCAGGCATGCCGCCGAATCCGCGTGACCAGCGGACCACCCGCAGGCGTGCTGCCAAAAGCTGCCTGCCTGCCGTGCTTGGGGCGGCAAAAAACATAGAGCCGCCCCTGGTCATCCTGGTTAACATTGTTTCATTGTTACGTTGCTGATCAATCAGGGAACATGCTCATTTAAAGTTGTGCAATGCTCCCTTATAACGTTGTTTGGCAGCCGCCTGCTTTGCCCACTGCTTGCAGGAAGAGCTGCCCCTTGGAGCTAGCTGGTGGGGGGCTTGGAACCAGGGTGGACCGGCAGCCCCCTATCAACTCCCTGCTCTCCTAAGTTCCCTGTGCGGCAGCCTCTCAGTAGGCTATCAATTGCCAGGCAGTTCAGCTGGCCCTCCCCCCACTGCCATGTGCTGCTCCTGCCCTCTGCCTTGGAGCTGCTCCCCGAGACTCCTGCTTGCTGTGCAGGGGCGGGGGATAAGAGGGGTGCTAATGTCAGGGTGTCCCCCTCCCCACTCCTGCTGCTCCTTTACCCCATCCAGCCATCTCCACAGAGCAACGGGGGACACGACAGGGCTCAGGATAGAGGGAGCTTGCTGGCAGTGTACTTAAAGGGGAAATGCAGTCTCTCTCTCTCTCTCACACACACACACACACACACACACACACACACTGTGTGTATCTCTGTCTCTCTCTGCCATGCTGTCTCCCCTCCCTCCATTCATGCTGCCTTGTAGAGTGTGAGGCTACATTAACAACGTGTTAACCCTCGAGGGCTCAGCCGAATGCTAGTTCATCATTTAGCAGTAAGGCATTCCCTGGGAAATATCCCACCCTCTTCCACCCTCTGACTCCATCACCTCAACCAGGCTTCACAATCATCATTGGTGGGTACAGTATTAAATTGTTGAAAACTTATACTGTGTATATGTGTGTGTGTGTATGTATATATTATATATGTGTATGTGTGTAAAATATAGTCTTTTGTCTGGCGAAAAAAATTTCCCTGGAACCTAACCCCTGCTATTTACATTACTTCTTATGGGGAAATTGGATTTGCTTACATCGTTTCACTTAAAGTAGCATTTTTCAGGAACATAACTACAACATTAAGTGAGGAGTTACTGTACAAACAATGTGATAGCTGAGATACTTGTGTTTAGTTAACACCATATTTCAGTCCAGAGAAATGAAACACAAAGTAGAGTATGATTTGCCCATGTCAGAGACATTTTTCTCCTGTAAATAATGCACATTTTTACTCTAATTTTCTGAACCCTTAATTTTGTCTTGCCACTTGTGAAACCAGAGTTGCTCCTCTATGTGTGAAATTGGCTTTATAATGTGAAGTATTCCATTTAATTTTAAAGACCCCAATTTCCAGCATATATTAAATCCATGTTTATGGTGAGCACACACATACTTTGATCAAAGGGAAGCTTAACATGTAGGTAGTCACCCCTGCCACCTTAGTGTGGGGCGGAACAGCCAATTGATTGGGTTGGCACTGGTGATTGAAATTAAACTGAACAATGTATACACAAGATGTGACTTCTGACCCATGATCATAGAATACCTTCCCCAGAGACCAATAGAGACTGTAGGTGTTATGAAGGGGTCATATATTTGACCTAATTTGCACACTCAATAGGAACTGATATCAGTGAGATGTCTACTGTAGATCAAAGACAATTCCTAAACTATATGCAGATCCTGGGCTGTTCTGCTGCATCCTTTAAAAACTATTTCTTGGGTCCACCTTAATATGAACTTTGGGGACTTTACTGAAAAAAAAAACAACGCAAATAGTTTCAATTAAATTAATAATATTCCTGCCCCCTAGATGCTTTGTTTTTAAAACTGTGGGAGTTTGAATGCACTGATCTTTGACATCTCATCCTTCCTGGGCTCTCTTGTTACTATCCACTCCTGGTTCTCCTCCTACCTTTCTGAGTGCTTTTTAGTGGGTCCTCTTCTTCTGTCCTCTGACGGGGCAGCGCCGCCCCGCACTAGCCCCAGCGGCATCAGACCAGTAGCTCTGACGGAGGAAGTCCCACCCCGTTCGTACTGGGCATGCTCCAAATGCTCAGGGAGTATAAAAGGAGGGAACTCAGCTCAGTCTGGGCTGGTGGCCGCAAGGGAAGGACCTAACCAGGAAGCTCCTGCAGAGGACCAGCCAACACTCTTGAAGCTGCTGGGAACAGAGGCTTCTACAGGCCGGCACGAATCCCTACTGCAGGAGGAACCAGGGGAGGCGACGGACCCGGAGACCCGCGGAGGACCCTGGGACTCAGACATTCAATTTGGGGATTATTTCTGACTCCTCCATTTCCCTTGCTCCGCATATAAAGATCATTTCCAAATTCTGCTGTGTCTTCCTTCTCAACACCTCAAAGATCCATCCCTTTATTTTCATTCCCACAACTAAATCTCTTGTTCAAACCCTCATTATATCCTGCCTCAACTAATGCAATATCTTCATTTTTGGCCTCCTTAAAATGCATATTCTGCACATTGTTTCTCCCCTCCCCTGCACTATCCACTCCGCTAGCATTCTCCATCCCCCATAAATGGCTTTGCCTCCTGCTGTTTTCCCCATTATGGATGACTTGACCTTCGTGCGCTCATCCCAAAAGCCCTTTACCATTTTCACATTTAAGTCCCTCTTGAAGACCCACTTCTGCTGTGCTGATTACAATGAATCTTGTTGATATGTCCATTAAGTAAAAAGAAAGCAAAGTATATGTTGTTTCCCATTTCCCCTCATCTCGGTCTACTTGTCTGTCGGTCATTAAGTGGTAAGCTCCTCAGGGCAGGGACTATTCCTTCTTGTGAGTGTAGAAAGCACTCACAGTAGCCCACAGTAGGCACTACCATAAACAAATATTTTTTCTTCCTAAAGACCCCAAAGAGAGGGTCCCATTACCACATGCCAAGACCGTGCTGGAACATGTGACAGCTACTGTAACTATTCATTATGACCAAAAAATTCAAAAATAGCCTTTGATTTTGGGTGCCTTTTTCTCTGGGGTGTCCACGTTGAGACACATTAGGGCCTGATTTTCAAATGTGCTGAGCACCCATAACACCGATTAAAGTTAATGGGAGCAGTGGGTGCTCAGAACCTCTGAAAATGAAGTCCGGTGTGTCTCAACCTGGGCACCCAGAATCAATGGTCAACTTTGAAAATGTTGGCCCTTATCTATCTTTGAAGCGTTGTTGTTTATTTCTACAGCACCATAGGTGAGCATGGCTCTTTGCAGACAAATACAAAAAAACAAGCTCCTTCTCCATAGAGTTTACCAGTCCCATTCCTACATTTTCAGACAAGGCTCTAGCCCATGCTAGTGGAGAGGGAATCATGCAATGTCTTTTCTGGAGACACATAGCTGTATGTTTTGTCTCCTAGCAGTTAGCAGACAGATTTCTCTGAGGGGCTTGAAAGATATATGACTTGTTAGAACTTACAAATATTGGGCGATTTAAAACAAAATCAAGGAATTAGCTAGGCATGTTGGTGATTTCATTCATCTTTCTTAAAATGTGGGTTATCTTTTAATGAGAACAGAACATGACTGTAGAAAATGGGTTGAGAAGCACAAAAGTGATGGATAAATGGATAGTTAGCCAGAATAACAGAACAAGTGAAAATTGTCCATCACCTGAAACTCCCATCCTGAATTAGTATAATTAGTTGAAGATAGGGTTAGCTCTGTTTTCCTAGATTCTCATTTAAATATAGTACCTGCAGTTTTCAGACAAAGTTGGCTGTAATACAAGGGTGGCATTTTTTAAACAAAATGTGAGCTCAATATTAGATACTATCAAAATATCTTCATTATATAATGTTTCTTATATAAAAACAAATAGAACAAAATGTACCAACTATTTCTCTTCTAATCACTGAACTCATTAGATAGATGCTAATACATGTATACTCTACGTGCATTTTATGTAGGCTCAGAAACATCCTGTTCTGAGTCTATTCCTCTTTAGTTGCATTTAAATTGGAGAATGGGATTGGGGGTACTTATTCCAAATGAATTAACAGTCTTTCTTAACTAATTCTTTTTAACCAGGAATCTGACTTCATTTTTCAAAAATGAGATCTGGTGACATTCATGGGGAAATTCCAGTTTTGATTTCTTTAGTAACTGCAAATGCAAATACAAGCCCCCTTGTTAACAGCTTGTTATTCTTAAGAAGTAAAGAGCACCGGAAATTATTACGGTCCATATGGTACTTAAAAGGGTTTTCATGTGGATTAGTGGCTTATATAATGGTGGGTCTAACCCACATTGGGCTTAATTTCGCTTCCCCCCTCCCACTCTGGAGAAGAAAAAGTTTGTTTCCTAATTATAAATGTGGGTATTAGTGCAATTTACATTTTATTTGCTTTCAGGCACAATCAGCATACACTGGAATAAGCATTTAAAAACCCTTACGAAACACAGTTGGTTTTTGCAATTATTCCTTTAAATTTACTGAACCTATCTTGACTATTTTACTTGGTTGCATCAATTTGGTTAGGTTTGATTTGGAATTACAGACAGTACTTTTTTTAAAAAAAGACTAAATAGTATGCAGTCTTCATTGGGAAATAAAAACAAATTCAAGATTGTTCAGTAAGGATGGAAAGATTTTAAACTTCTAGGTCCTGGTTCACTCAATAGACCTGAGGATGGTTCCCACTATGCAAAGAATACATAGCCAAAGTCATCAACACAGGATATCACAAATAAATAGCTGCATAGAATACTTTTTGTAGCAACTTAAGTTAAGCAAAGCAGAAATGCTCTTGGAGTAAATCTTCCTCCTTTGACTGCTGCTGCCACAGATATAATTTGCATGATTGAACCAAGCAATTTGAGATTGTACTATATATTCACAATTGGCTGCCAAATGGAGTTGTCAAACACTTACTACAGATAAAGGTGGACTTGATATACTCAAACTACTCAAGTAGACACAACTACCACCAAAATATGTACCCTATTTTAGATGCATCGTATTGTTCTGTGTGTTTAATGTGCATACCTGTAGTATTTGAAGCAAAAGTGTCTGCTTGAAATGATTGATCACTGAGTAAAACCTAAGTCTTAATTTCTTATAATTATCAGTACAGTGAAGACTACAGACATATTCCTATTATACTACCAACGGTGGGGGACAATTATGGTAGGCACTGTGGTAGGTAACAGAATAGCAGGGACACTTAAAACTATTCACCTCAAGCTACTTGTATGCAGTGATATTTCTAGAATACAGCAATAAAAGGTTATTAGATTTCAGGAAAGAAAATGTTGAGGAAATAAGAAATCTAATGAGTTATGTTTTATGGGGGGAAGTATTAAAGTCCACCCAGATAGTGGAAGGTTGGGGAATCCTAAAAGTTGCAATACTTAAAACACAGTTATTACTATTCCCCTGAAAAAGAAGAATGCTGGCAATATGAAATATGTAGCTTCACAAGGGAAAGCTCAAGTATCAGGGTTAAAAGAGCCTTGTACTACAAATGGAAAAGCAGAGAGTTCACAGTGCCAGAATATGATATCAGTTAAGACTTGCCTAAGGCCAGCAAAAAGTGAGTTAATGTTAGCTAAGAGGTCAAGGAGAAAAGCAAATGTCATGTTAATTTTTAATAAAAGACAGTATGATGAGGGCAGTCACTGAGGAGAAGTCGTCATCTCAGGAGAGTATTTTTTTTTCTCTGTAGATGAACCCATTCTGACTTTAGGGCCCAAGAATGAAGTTTCATGAGCAGGCATCATTGGAGCTCTGCTCAGCCCTTTCCCCTAAGGTCTGCTGTTAGGGATTAGAGAGCATGTTAGTGCCTGTGCCCATTCAATCCTTGGCCTCTTCGATGAGAGTGTCAACTTAGTTTCCAAGTAATGTCAATTTGTAACACTGATTTATATCCTTGACTAACACTACCATCTTTCTAAGGGCTAGATCCTCAGCTAGATCCTAAACTGGCAATGCGCCATTGGCTTCAGTAGAACTACATTAATTTACACCAACGCCAGATCTGGCTGGCCCTAAATGTATAGAGCTCACCAAACAGTAATAAGGTGGTAAGGATTTACAGTCACTACCAACATGGGCCAGATTCGAAGCAGTAACCTAACGATTCCCAGGTTCTCTATGGCATTGCAAATCCATTGAGCTAATCAGACTCCTACTCACCATCTCTAACACGTGCATGGCACATCTCACCACTGGCTATGTGCTGCCACAGAGTCCATTGCTAATGTTTACCCTTTTATAGTTAGTGAATATTTTAGATGTGTACATGTATAAACTTGGGATGAATATTAAAGGAATGCAGAGCTGTCCTCACACCTGTTAAAATCACACTTAAAACCTGCTAATAGTTAAAAATAGGTTTTAAAGATGCCACTCATATAAGAACACATATGCCAAATCTGCAGAAAATGTAAGTAACGAAAACAAAGGGATAGTTTTAAAATAGAGTATTATTTTTACTCCTATCTTTAAAGAAATTTACACAGATGAAAATGTCTGAGAACACCATTTAAAAACACAAAAAATTAAGAGACTCCAATATCATTATCTGCTTCTTGCTGTCTCAGATCTAGTTGAACTCCCCCTATGGGATGCGCACCTGGAAAGGATCCAAATGCTGTGAAAGGATCCAAATGCTGAATTCTCATGTGCTTTAAGCTTCCAGAGTCTTCTCCTTAACAGGCATTTGTATTCCTTTCCTCCAGTGTTCAAGCTGTGATGGGATGAGGGCTTGTCCACGTACCCTCTTCACGGGTGTGGGGGAAGCAATCAACAAAGTCATTTGTCCACAATGGCTTGTCTGTCTGTAGATCTTCTTTTGTTGGGGAGGAATTAATACCTCTTGTGGAAAACTAGCATTTCACACTTGGTAATGCTTCTCCCCTGACTCTGGGGGATTTACAGTCTTATGGCTTGCCTACACTGGCACTTTACAGAGCTGCAACTTTCTCGCTCAGGGGTATGAACCTCGCCCTCCATCCCCTGAGTGCAGCAAGTTTCAGCGCTGTAACATGCCAGTGTAGGCAGTGCACCAGCGCTGGTAGCTGCGCCCCTCGTGGAGGTGGGTTTTTTTAGAGAGCTGGGAAAGCTCTCTGTCAGCGCTCTGCCGCGACTACACAAGCCACGGCAGTGCTTTAACGTTGCCAGCGTAGACTAGCCCTTAGCAAACATTTTTATAGTTACAAAGCAAACATTTAAACATCTTATAATATGGGATACAGATATTATAAGTAGGATTAATACATGCATCATCCTAAACACTAAACATTCTTACAACTCTAATATCTATTTCAACAGCACTAACACACATGTGAACCAGGTTGGTTTCCAGCTATGCATTTTTCAGTGTTTAGTAAGGCCCAGGGCCTTGACATAAGTTGACACCTAGTCTGCCAGCGTCATAGGCAGGGCTTTGAAGCAGAGCCCAGAGCTGGAGCGCGGAGCAGCTCCGAAGCAGTGGAGCTGCAGGTTTTTGCCTGGAGTTGGAGCGAAGCCGGAGCACAGCTCCAAAGCCCTGGTCACACGTCCCACAGCTAAACTGGATGCCCCCTGCTATAAAAGCATATATATTTTTTCCAAAACTTATTTTGTCTCTTTCAAAAGCTTCCCCCCTCCCATGAGTCCTTTTTAAACCCATGTTTTGTTACCTTTGTCTCTTTGTCCTGTTTGAGAATTTTCCATTCTCCAAATGCCAGACCCCTATTGAGGGGTTGGAGAAAGCTGCTTCTCCTAGCTTCAGCCAACTTCCTTAGTATATCCATTCTGTGGTCAGAGTACAGTCATTATGGTTAACTATTCTCCATTGTCCCTAGTCTGGTGGGGTATATGGTACAGGTCCTGTCAGCAGGGCCGCCCAGAGGATTCAGGGGGTTTGGGGTCTTCGGCGGCAGGGGGGCCGCCGAATTGCCGGCGCTTCGGCGGCGGGTCCCGGGGCGGAAGGACCCCCCACCGCGGGTCTTCGGGGCACTTTGGCGGCGGGTCCTGGAGCGGAAGGACCCCCCGCTGCCGAATTGCCGCCGAAGACCCGGAGCGGAAAAAGCTCCGGGGGCCCGGGACCCATGAGAGTTTTCCGGGGCCCCCAGAGTGAGTGAAGGACCCCGTTCCAGGGCCCCTGAAAAACTCTCGTGGGGGCCCCTGTGCGGCCCGGGGTCTAGGGCAAATTGCCCCACTTGCCCTCCACTCTGGGCGGCCCTGCCTGTCAGCCCATGGTGGATTCCACATTTACATAGAAGCATTCAGTGATACAGCACTTTTCATAGTAACAATTTAGATTAATAGATTCTAAGGCCCGAAGGACCCCCGTGATCATCCAGTCTGACCTCCTGCACAACAGAGGCCTTAGAACTTCCCCAAAATAATTCCTGTTTGTCACATTGTCCTGAATTCCTTTTGAAGCAGCAGCTTTATTTAGATTAGTGAGAACACTGTGGGGTGAAATCCTGGCACCCCAGAATTCAATGGTAAAACATCTATTGACTTCAGTGGGGCCAGGCCTTCACCCTCTATTGGTATTAGTCTCCAAGGGATAGTCCAAATTCCCTGACCCATCATGCTTAGTACCTTATTTTTAGGTAGTTAGCTACTCTTTCCACTGTTGGTTACTGTATCCCTGCCTGCACTGACACTGCTCTTCCAGCAACCCATTATATTCTCTGGTAGATGTCTTATCTCTTTCACCAACTGAAGTTGGTCCAGTAAAAGATATTACCTCACCCACCATGGCTTTTTCAAGTTTATAAGGTGTTCCTACAGAACTCTTACATTGGAAAATGTGTATGTGAGAGGAAAAGACAAAAACTGGAATCTTAAACTGTATTTAAAAATGTGTGCCCAAATTCACAGCTGTGCCCCATAGCCTCAGGGTCCAGCTGAGAAGAATGGGAGTAGCAAGAGAGTCAATTGTGATTCCCTGATCCTGGGGCTGATCTCCACCCCCCCCCCCCCCCAATTTGGTCCCTGTTGTTGCTTAGAGCTGCTTTAGAAGTGCTCTAAAATGGCTGTGGCTCCTCAAAGCTAAGACAGCAGCAAGAGATTGCTGCACTCCAGCCATTCCTCCCTTTATTTAGCCATGTCCCCAAAACACCCTCTAACACTGGACACTGTAGGAGAATTGGTAGCTATATTGGCTCTATGATAGTTGGGGATATCCCAGTGCTGGGGGAGTCCTCAGCTAAATAAATCCACTGGTGGATGAGCCCAAAAGGTCTGTAAAGACAGTGGAGAATCTGGTCCTCAGGAGTCAATGTGAAGAGCAGATGAACCTTGGAACTGTAGGTGAGGAATTAGTCCCTTTTCCAGAACTGTGGTCTCTTTGGGTCATGGTATTCATTTGCAAACCTAAGTCTACAATGCAGCTGCCAGCACAGTTTTGTTTCTTGTCAATAAATCAGTGGAGCCCTACCGGGAGGTCTACACTTACCCGGTAGTTCGGCGGCAAGCAAATCGAACTTCTGGGTTCGACTTATCGCGTCTTGTCTGGACGCGATAAGTCGAACCCGGAAGTGCTCGCCGTCGACTGCGGTACTCCAGCTCGACGAGAGGAGTATGCGAAGTCGACGGGGGAGCCTTCCTGCCGCGTCTGGACGGAGGTAAGTTCGAACTAAGGTACTTCGAACTTCAGCTACGTTATTCACGTAGCTGAAGTTGCGTACCTTAGTTCGAATTGGGGGGTTAGTGTAGACTCTGAATGGCTCACTAGCAATGAACCTTAAATTGATTATAACATTAGTCCTCAATTTAACAAAAAAGAAGAAGAAGAAACAAACAACACACCAAATCTCAAATGGCAGCAAATAAACCTTTGCTCCTGCTGACAGTTACTGTAAATTGAAATGCTTTCTATTTGGGAGGGTCATTAATATGAGCCCCTAAAGCTCATTTCTTCATGGTCTAGAGTTTTAAATCAAGATTTAAAATTCCCAATCGATGAAGCAGCTGACAAATCTCTTGGCAGTCTGGTATGAGCATGTATTTTGTGCTTTCCATTTAGATGGCACTTGGTACTGTCCTCAACTCATTTGAACTCCTCACAGAAACGCTAGCTCTGAAAGAAAATTATTCTCATCCTCTCGCCTTCATGTGGTGAGATCTGGAGTCTCTTGTGTCTATTCTATGCATTTATTAGCATGAAAAAAGAGCTTCACTGAAAACTCTCATTGATTTCACTAGGAGTACTGCCTCTATAAGGACTGAAAAGGGGCTTCAGGAGCTATGGGGAGAAAGCTTGGCCCCATTGAAGTTACTATGAATTTTGCTATTGACTTCAGTGGGGTCCGAATTTTACACATGGTGTTTTGCTGTTGAAAAGTTCCTTTGGGCAGATCTTCAGCTGGTATTGCTCAGTTGGAGTCAATGAAGTTACACTGATTTACCCCAGCTGAGGATCTGATCCTTTCTTTGCAGCCTCCAATATAGCAGTCCATCCCTATTCAACAAAGAACTCAGCACATACTTAAAGTTAAGCGTGTGGTTAAATGCTTTGCTAAATTTGGGCTTTAAAGTGCAGAAGTTTAGTGGTGTTTCCTCTCAAGTATTTTTTTAAAATAATTTCATTCTCAATTTCTTACTGTTACAAGAACCGTTGCCATGCAAAGTTCCAATTACCCATTGGTAGTGATGAGAATGTTCTACTGCTAGCACAAAAGATAAAATGAAAACACTGTCACACTGAAATGAATGATTTTTATGCTTTATTCAAGTTCTCAACAGCTGTTAGTAAACAGGCATCAGAACAAAATACTCTTAACTATATGTAGTCCCCAAATTCCTTTGGGTTATCTGGTAACTCTGCCTAAATACCAAAACAAATTTGGTGTTAAGTACCTGCATCTTTTTGTACCAATTACTGCCCATTGCTTGTAATGATAATACAAATTATATTAATGCTTTGCCAAACCAGAGCACTGACTGAATCTGTATCCAGAATACTTTGTAGTGTGTAGCACGTTTTACAATCCACATTGGTTTCATTTTATTATTTTCAAACGTGTTATTGTAAATATTATATAAAATCTCCCAATATTATATAATGCTTTCTCTCTGTTTGTTTCTCTATTTATATCAAAGCAAGGGTGTGAAGGTCTACTTATATCAAATAGATACAAAAAGCATATGGTAGTGGTAAGCTATGTTACAGCTTTTAAAATAATGGATTTGTTATTTTCCATTTCCTTTCAATCTGTTCCAAGCTCTGTGTTGCTCTGGCTACAGTTTGCTTCATTATAAGATTTACTATCACATTGAGTTGAGTTATACCTCTTTCTGTGGTCCTGTGGTCCAAATTTCAACAGCTTTGTACAGGAGCTTTAATGGTTTTCATAATGTAATTTGGGGCTAATCTTAAAAGAAGTACTTAAAGGAAGTTTGTTTAAAACACTTAAGTTTTCTGCCATTATCAAGTCCTAGTCATCTCTGTCTGGAGATGGAAAAACTGTGTATCCCTCCTAGTTGGGAATAACATTCATGCCTTCTTTACCACATTGCCTATGCATGATTTTAATACTATTATTTTTTAGTTTTGTGAAAGCAAAACTAGTAGTCCCTGAATAAGGTCATTTCCTTTAGCTGTGACTTGTTTTTATCAATAATTGTATTAGTGTGGCCATTTATGTTTTTATTTTCTTTTAGCCTATCCTGGTCTTTCAGCCTTTTCACATCATTCTTTGAGCTGTTGCTTCACTAATGTACTGAATTCTTGGCAAGCTGCATTTCAACCATATTATAGCAGTTTTTCATGTGTCTCTGCTTTCTGAATCAAACTTTCTTGGCAAAAGTGCATTCATTATTGTATTCCTTCAAGTTGATTTTAGAGATAATTTTAATTTGGTTTTTCATTTGGTTCTGGTTGGCTTTGGTTTCTGTTATCATCTGCAGTATCCTGTTGAGGCTGTTACCACCCACTGACAAAGCAGTTTCTGCCATTACTGTACTTTTTGGATTCCCATTTCTATTATTAATTGTCAGAAATAAATAACATTGCCCAATACATCCTTGCAGAGACTCCTAATGTAATGTAGACGTTGCAGGTGGAACTTCTCCTCCCAATTTAAGGTGGGGCAGGGAACCTCAGACAAATATAAACCACCAAAAATCAAGCCAGAAGAGTCATAACTCCAAGAGTTCACAGGATCCAGGTTACTTTAAATATCCCTTGAGTATTAGTCACAAATCCATTGTTCATCCACTCTACACTGAATCTTCATTTAACTAGTGTAATATTCACCCACTTTTTTTTTTAAGTGCTTTGCAGGGAATGGTGTCTAACTTTAAAATTAAAACTTTTATCCAAAACAGAGAATAAACTTAGAAATTCAAATATAAATTTTCAGATTTACAAATGTTTATTATTAAACTCAACAATGGACTAATAGCTATGCATTTTTCCCTTCCCTCACATATTCTTATTTGGGAATATTCAAAATTGTACATTATTATTTCTATTATGGTAGCACCTAGAGTCAATGATCTGGTACTAGGGCCCCATTAAGAACATAAGAATGGCCGTACCGGGTCAGACCAAAGGTCCATCTAGCCCAGTATCCTGTCTACTGACAGTGGCCAATGTGAAGTGCCCCAGAGGGAGTGGACCTAACAGGCAATGATCAAGTGATAGCTCTCCTGCCATCCAACTCCACCCTCTGACAGACAGAGGCTAGGGACACCATTCCTTACCCGTCCTGGCTAATAGCCATTAATGGACTTAACCACCAGGAATTTATCTAGTTCTCTTTTAAATGCTGTTATAGTCCTAGCCTTCACAACCTCCTCAGGTAAGGAGTTCCACAAGTTGACTGTGCGCTGTGTGAAGAAGAACTTCCTTGTATTTGTTTTAAACCTGCTGCCTATTAATTTCATTTGGTGACCCCTGTTCTTGTATTATGGGAATAAGTAAATAACTTTTCCTTATCCACTTTCTCCACATCACTCATGATTTTATATACCTCTATCATATCCCCCCTTAGTCTCCTCTTTTCCAAGCTGAAGAGTCCTAGCCTTTTTAATTTCTCCTCATATGGGACCCGTTCCAAACCCCTAATCATTTTAGTTGCCCTTTTCTGAACCTTTTCTAGTGCCAGTATATCTTTTTTGAGATGAGGAGACCACATCTGTATGCAGTATTCGAGATGAGGGCATACCATCGTTTATATAAGGGCAATAATATATTCTCTGTCTTATTCCCTTTTTAATGATTCCTAACATCCTGTCTGCTTTTTTGACCGCCTCTGCACACTGCGTGGACATCTTCAGAGAACTATCCACGATGACTCCAAGATCTTTTTCCTGACTTGTTGTAGCTAAATTAGCCCCCATCATATTGTATGTATAGTTGGGGTTATTTTTTCCAATGTGCATTACTTTACATTTATCCACATTAAATTTCATTTGCCATTTTGTTGCCCAATCACTTAGTTTTGTGAGATCTTTTTGAAGTTCGTCACAGTCTGCTTTGGTCTTAACTATCTTGAGCAGTTTAGTATCATCTGCAGACTTTGCACCTCACTGTTTACCCCTTTCTCCAGATCATTTATGACTAAGTTGAATAGGACTGGTCCAAGGACTGATCCTTGGGGAACACCACTAGTTACCCCTCTCCATTCTGAGAATTTACCATTAATTCCTACCCTTTGTTCCCTGTCTTTTAACCAGTTCTCAATCCATGAAAGGACCTTCCCTTTTATCCCATGACAGCTTAATTTACGTAAGGTACTGCACGCATATAAAATAAAAAGCACAATCCTTACCCACACTGAAACTGAAGTGACCTTCAGTTCTGTATTTTCACCAATAAGCAGGGCTAGCAATTTCTACACTCATTACATATTACAGCATTGTGAGCACTTATGCAAAAGACTTACAAAACTATAAAAGCAGAAAACATTTATCTGTATTAGTTTAAAGAAAATGCTTGACCCCTGTGCTGGTTAGCAAACTGCTGATACTGCTTGTAAACATCTTCTCCCTGCTAGAGGGGAAAAAAATGCCTCCAAACATAAAGCCTTAATGTACAGAGTACCTTCTGTTATGTAGGAATAGAATAGCTTTACTGCCCTTCAGTTACCCAGCAAGTACACTAGTTCATATAGGTTTAAGTTTGCTACGCCATTAGTGCTTGGTGTTGAATACAATCATGTGCCTGCATAGTAAATACAAAAAAGGCAGCCTCCAGAGACCAGAGCTGTGTAAGAAGGAACATTGCAAACTGAAATATAAAGTAAGTCTGGGTCACGTTTCTTCTCTGTATTAGAGAATATTTTCCTGTAAATTACAAGAAAAGCAGTCAATGCCCTTCTATTTCTCTTGAGTACTGCCCTCTTAGTCTACGGCTGTAACAGAGGAAGTTTTGAAACACACAAGTAGTCTATAACTGTGGGCAGACTGATACACAAATGCATCAGCAAACATTCCGCATTATTTCAGTTTCACACTCCAGCTTTAAGGAATAGCCTTAGGTCCTGCCTTAGGAGCCACTCTGTACCCGCTTTGATAAGACAAACAGGCATACAGAGACCAAACAGCACAAAATGGAGAAAAAGCTCTAGTAGTTTGTGAACACTATGGAGTGATTTAATACCAGACAGCAGCCCAAATTCACTTATGGTCCCAATGACAGAAAGTCTGCTGCGGAAGAGACTGGACAGTGCCAAGAATCAACATCCTCCCCCTCTGCTGGGTTTTATGCAGCTTGTCAGAGCAACCCCCCCAAGGACCCCCCTGCCAAGGGAGGGGAGCATGATTAGGGTGACTGAATGATATGCTGGTCAGAACATGCTTTTCCCATCTGCTGGGACATAAGCAGAGACATGCAGGGATATGGGCTGAACAGGGATGCTCTCCTAAATCAGGGCCCAGGATTCGTGACTCCCATTCCTGCGCACTAACCATGAGACACTCTTCCCTCCCACCATCATGCTGAATATACTCTGGATTTGTGACTGCATATGAGATTACTAGTTACCAATAAATATAAATACTTAACATGTCACAGTAATGAACTTAATTTGTAAAACTTTAATATGAGGAAAAATTAAATTACAATCAGAGAATGTTGTGGTCACTTTCCAAGATTTTTGCACATAAATAAAATGGTTGACAAATGGAGCTTGCTTGTGCATGGAGACTATGGGAACACTTGATTTAGTAAACCACAGGATGCAATATTGTTTACTGAACTATTTCTTAATTCAGTGTAGCATTTTAATGGTTTGATGTTTACTTTGATTTCGAGTTTTTTAAATAATTTCTATTCTTTCTTTGTTAGGTGGGTCAGATAAACCTCTCAGGCATGAAACATCCAATGTTCCATTAATTAGCTCTCAGATGGTCACATGACCATCAAAAAGAATCCTGATGGCTGCTCTCAAATGAACCAGAATGATCCCATTATTTCATTCTAACTAATCAATCCGCCTAGGACACATACAGCCTGATTCTGAAAGGTGCTGAGCACCTCCTGAGGGAAGTGATCTATTCTTATTGATGTCTGTGGGAATTCAGGGAGCTCAGTGCTTCTCAGGATCAATCCCAAGCACGCTAAGGGAAGAGCTGTTCTAATCATGCAATTAGCAAATGTATGTATTTTTGACTGCAGGTAGATCACATAGACTGGTAGGACTGCTCTTTGGTTTCATATTTCGGAATGCTGGATACCATAAGCCAATTCTGTCACACTTGTATCAGGCATGAGACAAGGAAGGGAACTTAAAATGGTCACCCTGGCACCTGTTACTGACAATTTGTGGGTCTTTGGTACTATACACCATAGATCAGCACCTTCTACAGCATAAGTTCTCTGCAGGAGGCAATGTTGCACAATCCTGAGCAGTCCAAGGTGAATCAATTTAAGGATTAATTTACTTGTTTAACGTGGTTAATGCAATCAATTCATTTTTGGCAGCAGTGCATGTCATCTTATGCATCTAAGATTTTTTTCAAATACCACTTTGTGATGGGGTGTACAAACCACGGACTGGGCAACAAAGGGTTAAGGAGCTGCTCTGGGCTCACCCAGTCTCATTCCCCTGCACATGCAGAGATGCACAGGCTGGAGGAAGAGTTAAAAGGGACCAGAACAGCTCATTGGTGAGCAGGGCAGGGATGAGAAAGGACTTTTACCTTGCAGCTCCTGAGGAAAGGGCAAGGGGAAGGCAGGCTCTCTCCTTCAAAACCATCCTGAAGGTCCCATTTCTCCCTCCCCTCCCCCCAAGGGAAGGGAGGACCTGCTTCTGATAGACCCAGAGAGGGAGGCATTTATCCCTCTCACCTACTAACCCAGTTTGTGTTGATTCCCCATTTTTTGTTTATGGTCTACCCCTGAAGGGGAGAGAATCAGAACTGACCTGGCAGGAGGGCCAAGCCATGAGTGGAGGCAGTTGTCACTCCAAGAGAGAGAGCTACCATGCCACACCCGGCTGTGAAGAGCCTCCTGTGATAGACTGTGAACTTTGGACAATAATAGTGTGGTGAGAGTGGGGCAGCCGTAAGGCTCTCCTGGGTGTCAGACCCTTGAGTCACCCTGAGAGGGCCCTGAGTCAGTACCTGGTGGAGTGGGAGGTTCCAGGCTCCCCTACCAAAACCTTCCTTTGAATGTCGAAGGGCCTAAGCCCTGACCACTGGGCAATGTTCCCCATGAACAAAGATCATCACACGTTTACATTAAATGTACCGCAGCTCCCCTTGAGCCCTCCAGCACCTTTTGTTTGATTGTTTATAGAGCAGGGGTGGGGGGGAAGTCTGCCTTTTTCATACTTTTTAAAAACTCTCTTTATTTCAAGTGTTCCTCTCAGTTTAGAGAGAAGGCACCAAGTTCAGAGCATAGATTTTTGGATTGTTTGTATTTATTTTCCCCTGCTACCTTTTTCCTGTATGAATGATAAAACAAACATATGAGCGCCTATATCAAATACTATATATCAGTGGTTCTCAGACTGTAGGTCGGGACCCCAAAGTGGGTCATGACCCCGTTTTAATGGGGTCACCAGGGCTGGTGTTAGACTTTCTAGAGCCTGGGGCCAAAGCCCAAGCCCAAGGGCTTCAGCCCTGGACGACGAGACTCAGGCTTTGGCTTCAGCCCTGGGTGGAGGGCCTTGGGCGGGCTCAGGCTTTGGTCCCCCCTCCTGGGGTCTTGTAGTAATTTTTGTTGCCAGAGGGGGGGTCGCAGCGCAACGAAGTTTGAGAATTCCTGCTATATATACATAGATAAAAGATGTTAAGTACATGGGGGTGCAGAAAGAAAGACAGGGGTTTTCAAAGAAAGATGAGAAAGGTAGGCACCCAAATACTATTGTGCCTAGCCCTTTCAGGCTCCTTTGAAAAGATCAAGCCTCATAGTATAAGAGAAACTAAGGAAACAGAAATTAAAACAGACGCATGTGTCTTCACGTCATGCTGCTCTCCTCCTGAAAGTGCACTGGACAGCAGTCTGAGGAAATACTTCTTCACTGACCATACATTTCTGTGGTGTATTTCTTGATTTTTATAGTACTAAAAGTTCCTGGGGAGAGAAATAAGCCTTCTTTTAAACTACGAAAGTACGGTATGGGTTGTGTATTGCAAACTTCCCCACGTTTCCTAGTGATGCCAACATTTTCAAAAGTGGCTTCTAATTTGGGGTGCCTCTGTTTCTGGGTGCCAGTTTGCAACACACAGTGTCAGATTTTTTAGAAGTGCTGAGTACCCACAATGCATGTGAAGTCAGTGGGAGCTGTGGGTGCTTCATATCTCTGAAAATTAGGTCTTAAATTCTTAGACCGGGACACAAAAAATTGAGGAATCTAAAATGGGTGGTCATTTTAGAATATTCTGGACTAAATGTGTCTCAGTCTGACTGGAGAGGGGCCTCCTCGAGTGGTGAGATGACTATCTAGACTTCATGCCCATAGAAGCTGTGATTCACAAAAGCCCTTAAGCACATACTTAAGTTATTCTTCCCTATTCAGGAGAGCACTTAAGCACATACTTAAGTTTAAATTTAAGCATGTGCTTTGCCCCTTGATTTCAATGCTTCTTTGATGAAGGTATCACTTGTAGTGTTGGTTTTGGAGATGTACTACATAAATGGAGTGATCTCCAGGAGGGTGGAAAGGAGGCCATATTTGGACATATTCAGATGTTTTGTCATCCGAGTCACATTAAAGCTCTTACATATCTGGCATATGTTTGTCACTATATCTGTGAATGTGACCCATTATTAAACACTAAGGTCCCAATCCTGCAACAAGCTTTGAACATGTAGAGGAGTCTCATAGAAAGATTTGGGTCCATAATTGTAATTCCATTGATGGGTTCTAGTAACCTCATAAACCAAAGGAATTAAACTTGTCCCCAGAATCCCAAAATGGAGCTCCTGGTTTAACCCTTGAGACAATGCAGTTGTAGTATCAAAATGAACGAAAATGGTAGATCAAGGCACTTTATTGCCCAGCAGTCCTCAACATTTCTGTTTTTACAGATTTATGCAATATATCACTTTAGTAAGTTAGGTTAAACTTTGTCAGTTTCACTGCAAATATGAGCCAAAGTTACCAGCTTGGCATATTTTTCTTGATTTCTTTAGTATTCGGTGGATTATCACAGAATTTCATCTTTGTGTTTTGTTGAGACCTTTTCCTTATTTGCTGGCCCAAGCTTTGGCCTGATCTATTTAAACTGTGGATATTTAAATTAACTACTAGAGAAAATAGAATTAATCTGGGTCCATAGCTAATGGTTCTCCCTGATCTGTTAGATTTCTGTAATTTTTAAAAAACATTATTCTCCTCCCCCCCCCCAAAAAGAAAGGATTTCAGCCTTTTCTCCAAGCTGTGGATTGACCATTCATTAGTCCCTATTTTCCCCAAAGTTTCTCTTGAAATCTCTTCATTATCCTTTCCAACATGATGTGGCTGCAGGGTAGCCCTCAACCAACCCGACAGCAATCAATTGCATAAAAATACCCAAACTGTTGGATCTCCTTTGAAAGGAAGTTTCAGCCTGATCAGAGACTGTTCTTTGTTGAGGGTACTTGATGCTGATGATCCTTTTGTTTTATATCTTTTATTTTGGTCTGTTCAATTTTGTATGTATTTCTTTGGTCCTGGAGATCAAGTTTAAAAATAAATATTTTCTTGAACGTGATCTTTAGCAGTGTACTCACAAACCTTTCACACCACAAGCCCTATGTGCTTAAGCCCCGCTTTGAGAGATCTTCACCCCAGCATCTGATCCAAGAAACAAAACTTGTCTTTGTGGCAACTGGTTGAAGGATTATTGAACAGCTAGAAATACATTGAGTCTGAATGTGCCATATGTATGTGGAAGTTCACAACCTCTTCTTGCCCAGAAACCAAGAAGAGATGATAAAATCTTGGCACACTGAAGTCAGCGGCAAAACTCCCATTGACATGGATCCACGATTTCACACACACAGTCTATTTCTATTCATAATCCTTAGAGCTGCAATTAGTACTCTGCAGTCAGGAGCCTGGCTTGATCTAGATAACATTTGAAATAGAAAAGCTACCATATTTCAATAAACTTACCACAAATCAATTGTACTTAAATATGCAAAGTATTTGATACCTAGTAATATTACAATTACAGCTTAATATCTCTCTCCGGGGAGAGAAACACCTGGGGTTAATTTGACCAACCATTGGATGTCACTGTTGAGCTATAGAATAAAGTTGAAAAGAACAGTTACATTATGCGACAGTAATAACTTGAGTCTTAAAGGTCTTTTACGTTATGAGTTTCAGCTGGTTTGCCACATTTCAAAATTGCGTAGGCAAGTATTCTGTGTGTGTATATTTTTAAGTTAGATATTTAAATTATAAGTAACTAGCAAATAAATACCTGTCCTGTTGACACATCTCACATTCAAACTCAGCTCATGACAGCAGCCAACATAGCTCTTGAAGGTAGTAATAACTTCTTTCAAACAGGAGGGGATAGTTTAAAACCTCTGCTAATCCTGGAAACAGGAGGATTTTTCAGTCTACAATTAACACCATTTTCCCATTAATAAACAGGCATTTATTTTTCCATGTAAATGAGAGTGCAGAACTGTAGCAAATATGTGCATATTCAACAAGGAGAAAAGACTAATCAAGCAACAAGAACCCTTTCCTTTCCTCAATTTCATTTGTTTTTTGTGTTCTATAAGCCCCCCCCCCCCCCCCCCCCAAGGACAAATCTAATATGAAAAGTTAAATAACAGGGAGTGTTGTGCAAAACAGGGCCGCCCCGGGGGGGGGGGGGGGGGCAAGTGGGGCAATTTACCCCAGACCCTGGGCCCTGGAGGGGCCCCCATGAGAATATAGTATTCTATAGTATTGCAACTTTTTTTATGGAAGGGGCCCCCGAAATTGCTTTGCTCCAGGCCCCCTGAATCCTCTGGGCGGCCCTGGTGCAAAATTTGCACAACGAATAGATGTCACTTTAGATATGTGGGCAGCTGGGTCAGCAAATACCAAACCTAACACAGGCCAGAAATGCAACATTACTTGCATATAGAGTCCTGGCATGTCACTGAGAGGAATGTGATTATTTTAATTGCTAGCCACTCCTTGAAAATGGTATATGTGTAAAATACAGTGGGAGTACTCTGACATCTAACAACACTGAATATGTTGCACTTCTGTTACAAACATTAATTAAGTCTCACAACACCCTTGGGGGGTAGATAAGGGATAGGGTGGGGCCTCACCACACCCACTACGGAAATGCAGCCATACTTGGGTTACCATACAAAAGTACTGCACAATGGTGTAGGGCAGGAAGTGAAGGACACTGTATCCAACTGACATTGAAAGGGGTGTTTGGGAAGACTGAATGCACTTACCTACGCTGGAAAGTTCTTAAATACACCATAGGGGGGAGAGGGGGCTAATGACCACAAGCGTTTGCTTTTATGTCTCATTCAAAAGACACTAAATTCACTTTCTGGCCTAAAATTTTCACTATACACTACACTGTACTGCATTTGCACTGTACATATGAGAACACAAACTTTGGCTTGGGTTTAACATTGGTTATTTTATTCGTATTTATTATTTCTATGACTGTAGCACTAGAGCAGGGGTTCGCGGCTTGTTCAGGGTAAGCCCCTGCCAGGCCATGAGACGCTTTGTTTACCTGAGCGTCCGCAGGTACGGTTGCTCGCAGCTCCCAGTGGCTGCGGTTCGCCTTTCCCACCCAATGGGAGCTGCGGGAAGCAGTGGCCCAGCCCACGCCGCTTCCCACAGCTCCCATTGGCCTGAAACGGTGAACTTGGAGCTACGAGCAGCCGTTCCTGAGGACGCTCAGGTAAACAAAGCGTCTCGCGTCCTGCCCGGGGCTTACCCTGATCAAGCCGTGAACCAAGTTTGGGAACCCCTGCACTAGAGT
Source organism: Emys orbicularis (assembly GCF_028017835.1). Taxonomy (NCBI): domain Eukaryota; kingdom Metazoa; phylum Chordata; order Testudines; family Emydidae; genus Emys; species Emys orbicularis. The sequence goes on from NC_088683.1 coordinate 199,939,753, forward strand.
CCCTGATTGGGAATGAGAACCCCAGTGTGTTAGGCAGCGTGTGCCCACAAAACAATAGGAGGTCTTTGCCCCAAAGAGCTGCCAATCTCTACAGTCTAATTTGTTATGCGAAGAAATAAATTGTTGCCCTCTTCCATGAGAGAGACATCATAAGGGAGGGAGCCTGAGGGCCTGGTCATCCAGTTAAGTGCATACTTGTGTTTTGCAATGCAATTAGTTACTAACTAAATTCTCAAACTTAGTCACTGCATTTACATGGGCAAGCAATTATGATTTACTAAAAAGCACTGTGCAATGCGTTGTTCCCCATTTCCGTCAAATCAAATGACTGAGGGGTAAATCGGAGTCTAAAATCCATTTGAAAATGTTTTCTCTGTATTTATTTGTTTAACCTGGCTGCCTCCGCACTCATGGTATCCATAGAGCAGTGCTCCCAGTGTGCCTCGGCAACAATCACTGATAGCTCTGGCTTTGGCTACACTAGAGAGCTTACAGAGGCGCTGCTGTAAGCTGCCTAGTGTAGCCACTCTAAGCAGATGGGAGAGAGCTTTCCCGTTAACTTAATTAATCCATACCCAATGAGCGGCAGTAGCTATGTCAATGGGAGAAGCTCTCCCACCAACACAGAGCTGTCCACACCAGCATGTCGGTCAGTGTAACTTTGTCACTCAGTGGGGTGGCTGATTCACACCCCAAGTGACATAAGTTAGACTGACATAAGTAGGCATAGCCTCAGCCTCATGCTTCTTCTGTGAGAGACGTGGAGGCACAGAGAGAAAGGGTGGGAGTGGGGACAGCAGAGTGGGATGGCAAGTACAGTACTTGGAGAGGGGAAAAACAGCCTTAGCAAAGGGAGAGGACTGAAGATTTCCTAGTGAAGTATTACAGAGAGGTGACAGGTTTCAGTGGTAGCCGTGTTAGTCTGTATCAGCAAAAAAAAAAAAAAAAAAAAAAAAGGTGATGGTATAAATCTGGAATATTTCAGATTTGGGGACAATTTATACCTTCAAGTCAGCGGGACTGCTATGGGTACCCGCATGGCCCCTCAGTATGCCAACATTTTTATGGCTGACTTAGAACAATGCTTCCTCAGCTCTTGTCCCCTTACTCCCCTACTCTACTTGCGCTACACTGATAACATATTCATCATCTGGACCCAGGGGAAGGAGGCCCTTGAGGAATTACACCAAGGGCAGGTCTTCACTACCCGTCAGATCGGCGGGTAGTGATCGATCTATCGGGGGTTGATTTATCACGTCTAGTGTAGACGCGATATAATCGATCCCCGATTGTGCTCCCCATTGACTCCGGAACTCCAGCTCGTGAGAGGCGGAAGCGGAGTCGACAGGGGAGCAGCAGCAGTCGACTCGCCGCCAGGTAAGTCGACCTAAGGTAAGGTAAGTCGACCTAAGATACGCCGACTTCAGCTACGCTATTTGCGTAGCTGAAGTTGCGTATCTTAGGTTGACATCCCCCCTCCTCCCCCCCGCGCAAGTGTAGGCCTGGGCCAAGATTTCCACAATTTCCATACTACCATCAACCTCAGCCTGGACCAGTCCATACAAGAGGTCTACTTCCTAGACACTACAGTGCTAATAATCGATGGTCACATAAACACCACCCTATACCGGAAACCTACTGACTGCTACACTTACCTACATGTCACCATTTGCTCCGATCCCTCAGACAGAGACAAACACCTACAGAATCTCTATCAAGCATTCTTAAAACTGCAATATCCACCTTGTGAAGTGAAGAAACAGATTGACAGAGCCAGAAGAGTACCGAGAAGTCACCACACAAGACAGGCCCAACAAAGAAAATAACAGAACGCCACTAGCCGTCACCTACAGCCCCCAACTAAAACCTGTACAGCGCATCATCAAGGATCTACAACCTATCCTGAAGGACGCTCACTCACGCTCACAGACCTTGGGAGACAGGCCAGTCCTCGCTTACAGACAGCCCCCCAACCTGAAGCAAATACTCACCAGCAACTGCACACCACACAACAAAAACACCAAACCAGGAACCAAACCCTGCAACAAACCCCAGTGCCAACTATGTCCACATATCTATTCAAGGGACGCCATCATAGGACCTAATCACATCAGCCACACCATCCGAGGCTCGTTGACCGGCACACCTACCAATGTGATATATGCCATCATGTGCCAGCAATGCCCCTCTGCCATGTACATTGGCCAAACCAGACAGTCTCTACGCAAAAGAATAAATGGACACAAATCTGACATCGGGAATCATAACATTCAAAAACCAGTAGAAGAACACTTCAATCTCTCTGGTCACTCAATAACAGACCTCAAAATGGCCATTCTTCAACAAAAAACTTCAAAAACAGACTCCAACATGAAGCTGTAGAACTGGAATTAATTTGCAAACTAGATACCATCAGATAAGCCTGAATAAAGACTGGGAGTGGTTGGGTCATTACAAAACCTAAACTTAATTTCCCCAATACTAATTTCTCCCTACTGTTACTCACACCTTCTCGTCAACTGTCTGTAATGGGCCACTCTCTTACCACTTCAAAAGTTATTTCTCCTCCCTTGGTATCCTGCTGTTAATTGATTTATCTCATTAGACTGACTTAATACTTGGTAAAACAACCCACATCCTTTCATGTATTTATACCTGCTCCTGTATCTTTTACTTCATACATCTGATGAAGTGGGTTCTAGCCTATGAAAGCTTATGCCCAAATAAATTTGTTAGTTTCTAAGGTGCCACAAGGACTCCTCTTTTTTTTTTTTTTTTTTTTTTACAGAGAGGTGAGGATTTCAATGTGCATTTTGGATGAATTGGTTTTGTTTTGTTTTTTAAGGAAAAGTAGACATAGGACCCTTAAATTAAGGCTATGTCTACACTGCACTTTTGGCGATAAAACTTTGTGTTGCTGAAGGATGTGAAAAAAACACCCCTGACCAACATGAGGTTTACCGACGCAAAGCGCTGATGAGGACAGCGCTTTGTCAGCAGGAGATGCTCTCTTGCCAACAAAGCTACTGCCCCTTGTTGGGGGTGGTTTTATTTTGTCAACAGGAGAGCTCTCTCCTGCCGACAAAGAGCAGCTACACTGCGTGCCTTAGATCGGCAAGGCTTTAGTGGCACAGTGTAGACATAGCCTAAATAAAAACCAAATATCAACATCCTGGCAGCCAGGCCCAAGCACGGAGTGGAAGGGGCAGGACCAGCTGCTTCTCATGCCGGATGCTGTGGGTTGCTGCTCCATGCAGCGCAGCAGCTGCCTGAGAGAGCCTGGCTGGGGAGGTGGTGGCGGTGGCAAGTCCCCCCATCTGCTGGGGACCCATCAAACAATCCGTAATCCCCTCTCCTCCCGGCACGTTTCCAGCTTACTCGGGCCCTGGCCCTAGTGGTGGGGGGCTGCCACCTCTCCAGCCAGGCTCTCTCAGGCAGCTGCTGTATTACATGGAGCAGCAACCCAGAGCGGCCACCTTCAGCCACATGAGAAGTAGCTTCATCCCGCTTTCCATGTGTGTCCGTCTGCCAGGAAGAGCAGCCAAACATGCCAGGAAGGGGGGGGGGGTGGCGCAGCGGGAGAATGACAGAGCCCCTGCAGGTAACGTGGGGTGGGGACAGCGGCAGCCTCGGGCTAGGCACAGGGTGGGGGTGGGGGTTGCTGGGCAGAGGAGAAACGTAGGGCAGTCACATGTCCTCCCCTTTAGATTGTACCCCCCCAGTATGGGGAGGCATGAGTCAACTATGCCAGGAGGTGTAAAGGCATCAGAGCTAATTTTACAAAACCCACTCCTTCCACTCCAAGGTAGGAAGACTTATTGTGGGTAGCTGCTGGCGGGAAGGCATGTGGCCAAGTACACTGTGATCTCCAGCCAGTGTAAGAGTGCCCAGAAGCATAACTTAATTATGCAGAGGCCAAACCAACTCCCAGTCAACCCTAGGATTTTGGAAACAAAGTGGTGGCTTAGCGCTACCGTTCCCTCTCTCTGCATGTCCCCCCAAATCCTGTGCTGAACAGAGCTCAACCAGACCCAAGGAGTCCATTTTATTTAAGAGTGTAGATTAGATGCTGTAAGAGCTAACATTCACTGCAGATCTTATCTCAGGTAATTTGCTAAACTGTTACCTGATTTTGTAGATGTAGTTGTGGGATGTTCTATTAACACTGTCACTCAGAGAAAACCTTATTTGACTCTTACAGCAGCCAGATACCTTTATTTTTAAGCTGATTAAAAGGTTAGGTAACATTTTGCCTGATTGTTTCAGTATTTACTATTTCTTTTCAAATGACTACCTAGAAGCACAGACTATTTAAAGGAACAGAAAGCAAAATAAAAGTATATACACCTATCTTCCATTTTTCCAATAAAATATAGTATATTAAATAAAGGTAATATCCAAACCCACAAATATTATAAAATATATTTAGCATATTCCATTTATGTTTTATATCTCTGAAAAGAAGAAAATCACATCCACATCTAGATACCAAAAATGGATAGTTTGACACTTACATTCCGACACCTACCACTGCAATTGCTTTGAATGAACTGTGTAACTAATATATCCATCCCAAACATGTACCAATCAGCTTTTTATATTGCACCATCCCATGATGTATTTATCTACATATGATGTGCATTTAATTTGGGCCAGATTTTAAAAATTAAGCCCTCCAATTCCACCTGAAGATGCTCAGATTGGCACTTAGGTGTCAGAATACCCATAATTTAAGTGCTGACCTATCTTTTTTTAGGTAACTATTTAGCCCATATTACATTCACATTTGAATACCTCAGAGTTTTTAACATCTATATCCTCACACATCTCTGTTAGGTAGGAAAGTACTATAATCGCCATGTTACAGATGGGGAACTGCGGCCCAAGGAGCCTAAGTGACTTGCCCAAGGCCATACAGGAAGTCCAGAAACTTGTGGCAGAGCAGGAAGTTAAACCCTGGTCTCCCAAGTCCGATGCTACTGTCTTAACCATCCTTCTCGTCTCAGGAAGAGTTGGACACCATGACTTGATTTTTAGAAAAACTGACACCCTCCCATTGACTTCAGCTGGAGTCATGTGACTGCTGTGAAAATCAAGCCTCAGATCTACAATTTAGTGGCCTTGCTCAGTTAGCCAATTTGGCAGACTGGACTTCCTATATGACTGTGTATTGTTTCTCTCTCTCTCTCTCCATAAAACATGTTTGTACTTGTGAGTGCATGCAGAAACTGGTAAACAGATTAATACAGTTTATTATAATTGTACAGCTTTTCAGCTTTTGCCACCTTGGGATGAGTTACAGTTTTTTGTTATGAGCCAATTGGGAAGCTGAATCAATGTCAGAACCAGCTAGAGAGTAAGGTCCAGATTCACAAAGCTACTTAGGTACCTAAAACCCAGACTTAGTTGGCTAAGGCCCAGTTTGGGCTTCACTGAGATCCATAAAACTCCTGTTGAGCCCTGTAGGTGCCTAAATTCACTCGGTGCCTAAGCTTCCAGGGTAAAAGTTCTCTAGGTGCCTATGCTTCTGCCTCTGAGCATGCAGACTGCTGTCTCACAGTAGGCGTCCAGATGCCTATCTCCTGCCTGCGCACCAGAGCAATTCACAACCTAGGGAAGATAGACATTCGGCCAGCTAAGTCTCATGAGGGGCCTGATACAGTAGGTGTGCTCTGAGATTGCCTACTGGACTGGATCCCATTCAAAATCTGGCAGGAGGAAAGGGTGGTGCCCACTTTATCACGTTTATCCCAGTGGTTAGAGCACTCACTTGGGATGAGGTTAGAGGAGGAGAAATGTATTGGAGACCCCTGTTCAAGTCCTCTGAGGAGAGTGCTCTAACCACGGAGCTATGGGATATTCTGATGTGGGGCTCCCTCACTCGCTCCTGTTGAAGCTGTTTCAGTTTAGATAAATAATTAGAGTGACTGGACAGGAGGACTGGACCCTGGGTCTCCCACCACCCAGGTGGGAGCCCTAACCACCAGGTTATAGAGTCATTTCCTCTCTCCCTCTCTCTCCCTGCCCCCGTCCCCAATGACTCTTAAGTATATATTCATAGAGAAACAGCTTCAAATACTTTGTGAACCCAGGCCTAAGAGCTTATTCTGCCTGAGAATAGTGAAGCTAGAATGTTAGAATTATAATCTCTTGGATTCATATATTCTGAAGGAACAGTTTTGGAAATAGAATATTCTTTTATGCTGTGACTGATTTGCATTCTGAAGGATCCATCTTATTCCCCGGACCATAGTGATAGTTTGTTTTCCTTTTTCTACCTCAGTATATATTGACATGCTTTTCATAGGTTGTCAGCAAGAATCACATGTCAAGGTCCTGTGAGCTATTGTGCAAAATTCAAGCGTTAAAGTTCACCGAGCTCTGAAGAAGAAGACCTAAACCAGAAGGGAAATGGAAGATTAATGGGAACCAGTTCTTCATAATCACAGTACATGGTGCAGCCCCTCTCAACATGCTACTTCCAGGGTATGTGGTGGCCTGTCAGGCAGAGGGAAAGGGAAAATTCTGCTGTCCTCTTGGGTTTCTCAGGGTATGATGTACTGAATTTTAGGAAGGTCTTTGCACAACTGCATTCTGCAATTGTCTGTGTAATAATTCTAACAGCAGACTTGATGGTAGTTTATCCACACACCCTCTGGCTGCAGAGATTTCACAGCTGGCTTCAGAAGATTGTATTCAGGAACATCTGCTTTTAAAACCCAGACCTTTTACTCTGTCAGTTAAAGGAGAATTTCTGTTAGCTCTCAGAAAGTTTATCTGCAATAGCATGTAGTTTTAATAATAATAGGGTTTACAGGCTCTGTAGGTCAGCTACTGAAGGGTGATTTAGTCTTTCTCTCACACACATTTTTGATTAGGTCTGATGGGTCTTGAATAGGCCTGGGAAAGAGATATATACATACAAGCCAGTACCTGACAATCTATAAATATAGTAGCATGAAGAGAATATGGCATCGGAACAGGCAATTACAGAACTCAGAATCTTTAAACTCTGTAAAGATTTTTTTTCTCTTGAGGACAGAGGCCAATGAGTAGAGGACCTGTGAATACCCAGGAGTTTCATTCAACCAAATGCTTGAGTACAGTGAAAATCTCATGTGAATACAGTAGTTTCCATTGCACTTGTGGATTTTTGCACTTCAAATAAAAATCCTTCATGTGCCAAGTGAAGATCATCACCGTTTTCAGCAGACATGCTTGTATTTTATTGCCTGTAGTGTATTTGTTTTCATTTTTGCTTGACTAATTTAATGTTTTTAAAGGATCTTACAATCACCTTTTCGATAAAGGTATAAAAAAATCACTATACTAAGTGAGTGGTGCACCCCATCCCCTTCCAATTATGTAGAACTATATTGTGAGGGATGTTTGAGAGTCAGTTCTTACAAGAAGCACTGTTCTTTTGTGATCATTTTCAGGGACAAGGCTTAAGTGATATCTAGGTCTGATAATTAAGGAACTATAAAGTTGCCCTTGTCATACAAATATTTAATTTGCACTGATATATTTTTAGCTGATGAACCACTGTTTCAGGGCTTAGAAAAGTCTCTTTAAAATTCATAAAACTCTTTTGATATGACATGGTCACAGCATTACTTATAGCATGAGACACTTTTCACCTAATTACTATTCTATCCCCCCCTTTCCCTCCTTGACAAGTGCATTGTATTAAAAATAATAATGAATAATGAAATCCTCCATGTCATAGGATAGGTGGAATTTACTGGTCCATTTATGCAAATAGCCATATTGGTTGCATTATTTTAATGCAAAGGAAATATGTTTGTGCTACTCATCAAGGGGCAAACATGAAGGGTTACAAAGAGGATATAGGAGAGGGTAAGATTTAAAAAATGGCTACACCTGCTTCTGAAAGAATGTTTGTGTAAAAACTTAGCTGCAAGTATGGAAGAAGAGGCCAACATTGCTAAGGATATTCCCTTGTAGCATTGTGAAATCAAGTGACAGCATTGTGTATCAGCAACTTAAATGCCAGGTATGCACATGACAGCTGTGTGATTTAACTGAAACCAGGAAAGGATAAATCAGCTCCCAAAACTAGCTTGCTATCAGTCTCTGGCCTTCAAGATTATTGGACAACCAATGAGAGAGTTCTAATGATGCAGCGTTTCCTTCTGGTGTTCCACTGGGCAGGGCCGGCTCCAGAGTTTTGGCCGCCCCAAGCAGCCAAACAACAACAACAACAACAACAAACGCCGCGATCGCGATCTGCGGCGGCAATTCGGCGGGAGGTCCTTTGCTCCGAGCAGGAGTGAGGGACCATCCGCCGAATTGCCGCCGAACAGCTGGACCTGCCGCCCCTCTCCGAAGTGGCCGCCCCAAGCACCTGCTTGGTAAGCTGGTGCCTGGAGCCGGCCCTGCCACTGGGTCAGTGTATTGTCATTCAGCTTCCTGTTGGGAAAGTTGTAGAGGTGGGGTTCTGTAACAACTGGTTTGAATTGTTTTCAAATTAGAGAAGGTTTCTGTTATGCTCATGTTGTTTCAATGAAGCTCAGTTGAATTTCTATCTCCATATAAGTAGTGTTGCAAAGTCTTGTAATTTTATCGTGAGTCTCATGATATTTGGTGTTTTTCTTAAAGCCGCAATTCCTGGAATCATGGGATTATGTGAGAATCTCGGTTTTCAATTTGAAAAATTACGTTTCTAGCCCTCATTGTGGCAGAGCCAAACTTGAAAATGTGCCCCCTAAAGTCTCAAAACCCAGAAAGCAAATAGAAGGAACCCAATACGGATTAAAAAAAAAAGCACCCTCATGATTTTAAAGTCAATCTCATGATTTTTAAATGCTTGAGGTTGGCCATGATTGGGCAGACAAAGTCAATGGTGAGCATCTTGGTAGCTATAGCAGTAATATGATGCTTTCCCTTTACAGCTAACAATTGATTATTTCTGTCCTCTTCCAAGGCTTGAAAAGCTCTGCGTGTTGTGTGTTGCCATGCTGATCTATTTAACATACCCTTCTCAAGGTCACGTGTACAGTTATATATGGAGATATACCTATCTCATAGAACTGGAAGGGACCCCGAAAGGTCATCGAGTCCAGTCCCCTGCCTTCACTAGCAGGACCAAGTACTGATTTTTCCCCAGTTCCCTAAGTGGCCCCCTCAAGAATTGAACTCACAACTCTGGGTTTAGAAGGCCAATGCTCAAACCACTGAGCTATCCCTCCCCTAATTAATGGAGATATCCCATCTCCTAGAACTGGAAGGAACCTTGAAAGGTCATTGAGTCCAGCCCCCTGCCTTCACTAGCAGGACCAAGTACTGATTTTGCCCCAGATCCTTAAGTGATCCCCTCAAGAATTGAACTCACAACCCTGGGTTTAGCAGGCCGGGATGGTCACTCCCAAAGTGTAAATGGAGGGATTCTGTGCAGAAAGCTTATGCAAATGAAGCTCTCTCAGTAACTGTTCTTCTCCCCGTTCACCAACAGATGGGAACAGATTGCTCTTTACTTGTAGAGCTTCAGGTCGCAGGACTTATAGCTGCAAAATGCTTTTGACAGCGGTTAGGCAGCTTATGTGCTGGGACCACTGCAACTACCGCTTATTATGCTGTTTATAAGTCTTTCACTGTTACCAGGTGCACTCCCTGTCTCTCGGTTTGTTGTATTCACCTGTCTCTCGACTTAAATTTAGATTGTAAGCTGTTTTGGGCAGGGACTGTCTCAATATGTTTGTTTAGTGCCCAGCACAAAGGAGCCCTGACATCTAGGCATTGTTGCAAAATAAATTATTAAATATCCTCCGGCCTTGTACAGTACTGGGAGAGTTCCCCACCCAACACTCTGTGACCCATCTGGATTAATACTATTTTGGTACATGTGGTTTGTTATAGTCTATGTAAATAAAGCAGAAATCTAGAAAAGGAGGAGGAGGTACGTAAATCATTCATGAATTGGTTGCAGCTTTATTTCATGTTTAATTCTTTCTGTGACCAAGAGAGAACTTTTCCAAATATGTATGCAAAGGGCATCCTACAGCAGATGTAACAGTACTGTTTACTGTACTGTGCTAACTTTTCTTATGGTGTAGTGGTTCTACTGTGCCTCAGTTTATTTTAGGTTAACAATATACATATTCAATAGAATGATACAGGAAACCAATGGGTACATTTTGATAAGGGCTAAAAATTTTGTAAGAAGTAATTTCTTCACTCTTCTTAGTATCGAGGCTAGGTCTTGACTCTTAGGAACCACATAGGCTTGGACTGAGAACTAGCTGATATTCTGTATTAATTTCTCTTAGAAGATAAGTATAAGAACAAGGACTTCACAAGCTTTAGAGAAAAACGTATGCTCCTTTCAATTTCCTACAAACCTTACTGATAATTGAAGGGTGATATTTAAAAAAATATTGTTATAGTTAGAGCTCTGTCAAATGGCTGTCAAATAATCCAGGATAATTTTCAATACAAAAATAATTCCCATTCATTTTAATGACTTCTCCCAGTCAGGTGCAATACTCTGTGAAACTGGTACGTTTTGGACTTCAGTGATTTACCACAGCTGAAGATTTGACTTGGTGTCTCTTGTCAGATATAGATTTAATTTATGAGATGTGTAGAGTTTACATAGGCTCTTGTAAGGTAATGGCTGCTTATAATCTACCCCAGAAATTCTGCTGTGGTGTCTGATATATAAGATTTAGTTCTCTTCTCTGCATGTGTATGAGTCTGAGTTCTCATCCAACCTTGCCTTTCCAACTGCTAAGATGGCCTTAAAAAGATAAGAGAACTCGAATGACGTAAAAATATGTCCGTTTATGGAATACTATAGAAGATGGAAAAGCAAACAATATTTCTGTGACTACCAGCAAAGATATGAATTTCCAAGACAAATAGCAATGTCATCCTTAGGTCTAATCAAGATTTAATTGTATCTGTATTGTCAGTTTGGCAAAGAACTGAAGGAAACAAAACAGTTAGGTTATTGCTCGGTTTCAGAGGGTAGTGTTAGAGAGCACTGTTCAGTAGTTTCCAGAGGTTGCCAGCTGGTTGCCAAAAGTGTCGCTGAGCTCTTTCTAAGATAAGCTGTCCTGATTGCTAATGTTACTGTTTTTTCTAATTAGCTTTTCATTGTTGTTCTATAAAAGGCTAAGTCCTTTCACAAAATTCCAACTAGGAAATGCTAATAGAGCTAGAAATACATTGGTATAACAGCAGATAAATTGGTCCCAGCATCCTTAATAATGGCTGATGTCTTGCTCTGTGCCAGCCTGGACCCCATCTGTGACATATTGCCAGGCAGCGAACACAGACCTTCGCTTCCCCCTTTATATGGTCCTCAGTATCTCTGGATGAGTTGAATCTGCTTGTTCTGTCCGCCTGCTCTTTTGTATCCCAGGACATTCTGTCAATGCATATGTTCCCATATTAGCAGCCAAGTCAACTGATAGATATGATTATCAAACCAGTGTTTATTTAAGAAAGAACAAAGGATTAAAAAAATAAGAAAAACAATTAAACTTACTCTCATCTCATCATGGGCTATGGAAAACCATGTTAATGTGGGCTGAGGGAATTAGAAGGTTAAAAATTGTTAGCTGTAGGCCTTATGTGTTAATAGCAAACTCCTGTTCTCTCATGTTATACAGCTCACAAAACCCATCTACTCTATTGATAGGAGCTAACAGCCTTATTGTACAGCCTTCCCTTAGCTCAACTCAGGATGCCAGTGAGCTTAGAGCCAGATTCTGCAACCATGGGAGTGTAGTGAGGCGGTGTGGCTCCCCGTCACCCCAGAGAGGGACGAGCCCTTCCGTACACCGGAGTGGGCGAAGTTAGGGAGCTCCGAGCCTGCCCCTCAGAGGGTCAAGTGGCACCCCGGAAGTACAAAGGCTCGACCTCAGAACTCACCGGAGAGACAGCCGCCGGGGAGGCCAGACACCTCCAGCCTGGCCCGCAACTGGGAAGCCCCTGCGGCCCTAGGTGCCCGCCAGGACAGGCCTGACCTGCCCCACGCCTGCTACCTGAAGGAGTTGCCGGATCTGCCTCTCTCCAACTACCCCGAGGAGCCCATGGTGCTGGACCCCCCAGAGGATACCACCGTGACCCAGGTACTATCCGAGGGGGAGTTTGGAAGTAGCTCGGGGGCAGCCGACCCTAGTCTGGCTGCAGCATTGCCAGAGCCCATGTCAGTGTGTTGTGGCCAGGATCCCCACTGACACAGCAGTGGGTCTTCTGCCGCTGCTAGGGCCCCGGGCTGGGATGCAGTGGAGTGGGAGGGCCTGCGTCCCCCCTGCCACCCAACTCGCGGGTGGCAGTCTCCCCCTCTCCCAGGCCTTTGGAGGCCTGGGCTCATTGCTACTGTTTGCATTGCTACTGCTCAGCCCTGCCTGACTCACTGTTGCCCCACCCAGACCTAGGGCCCGGGCTTACTGTGTTTATTTCAGTTGCCACAAGGGCCGCCGAGGGAGACTCCTGCGGCCGGACTAATTCCCCCAAGACATCAAGTGTATGGTGAGGCGGTGTGGCTCCTCACCACCCCGGAGAGGGACGAGCCCCAGCTAACCTCTTTACAAGGAGTCAATACTCACATTGACTTCAATGGGTGTTGGACTGGCCCCTTATTCTTGTGTAGCAAATTCATCCTTTAAAGCCCTTCGGAAAGCAGGTATCAAGACTTCATTCTCATAGATTACCATTATATAGACATCATGCATGTCACCCACTTTGCATTTGTACTGTATTTTAGTTATAAGACATGTAATGGGGTTAATTATAGCTTAATATAATATCTGAACATTTCAAGAAAGTATTGTCCCATTTAAAAGAGAGTTCTTTTGGGCCTTGTGTAGCTTTAGCAAATTTATCTTGTTATAGGTTATCTCTGCTGGGGCCTAGGCAAACATACATTCTTTGGGAATAATCTTCTCAAATATTAATTGAATTCTTCCTTGGGGGGAGGCATGGGAGCCAAATCCCTTCTGAAAAGGGAAGTCTGTAGTTTTTTAAGCATATGGAGGATAACCAGTAATGTGCTACTGACATTTTAACAGGGATCCACAAAATTTCTGTCTATCCTATCAGTGAATCAGTCGTTGGTTTCATACTGCCACATATCACTGTGAGATCTACAGATGAAAAGTGTTATGTGAGAGCTAGGTGGTGGTGGTATTTGTGACAGGTTCCCCCCGGGATGCCACTCAGAACTGGGGTACCACTGAGCCCTCTGACCCACCAGCCTGGGCTCCCCCTCACACTGTGCTGCTGTGACAAGCTGCAAAGCCCTCCAGCCTGCACTTTCACCAGCATTCACACAGCTGCAGTTACATGCAGTCTCTCTAACCACCAGCTTCCCAGCCTAGGACCCCAGAGCAGTACCATCCTGCCCTGGTCAAATCCGGCTAGTATATGGGTTTAATACCCGGTCCGCCTCTGCCTCAATGTGAAGAGAACAATGTACACTTGTGGTAACCAAACAGAGATTTTCCCCATGCACTCCAGTCAAAGCTCACTAGTTTGGATTAAAACATAAAATATGTTTATTAACTACAAAAGATAGATTTTAAGGGATTATAAGTGATAGCAAACAGATTGAAGTAGATTACCTAGTAAATAAACAAAATGCAAACTAAGTCTAAGATACTAGAAAGATAGGGTATGAACCAGCAAATTCTCACCCTGGCTGATGATACAAGCAGGCTGCAGATTCTTATGGCACAAGCTGCACTTGCTTTACAGCTTGGAATCCCCAGGTCTTTCATACACAGGCTAGAAATCCCTTTAGCCTGGGTCCAGCACTTCCCCCAGTTCAGTCTGTGTTCCTCAGGTGTTTCCAGGTGTCGTCTTGTGTGAGGCGCAAAGAACCCCAGATGATGTTACTCCCTGCCTTATATAGCTTGAGCATTAGGCGGGAACACTTTGTTTCAAAACTTGGTTCCCAGACCGGTTTGTGGAAAAATACCGACATCCCAAGATGGAGTCCAGAATCATGTGACCTGGTCACATGTCCTTGTAGAGTCATAGCAGCCATTACTTACAAGCTGTCTGGAGTGTTCTCAGGAAGGCTCAACAGGTGGGAGATAAGCTTCTCCTAAAGCCCGTTGTTCTTTCTAATGGCCCATTATCCTGAATAGGCCCTTACAACCAGTTATTTAGATTAGTGGATGTTACCCAGGTGTAACAACATTTGAGGTGCAGATACACAGTCAGTATTTATAACTTCAGGTACAAAAATGATACATGCCTAGAAATAGGATAATTCTATTCAGCAAATCATAACTTTTCCAATGATACCTCATGTGACTTATCTTGTACAAAATGCATTAAAATTATGCCATAACCATATTATAAATAATATTAATATGACAGCTGTGGGGTGCAGTGTCACAGTATTATCTGATATCTTCCACATAAAATTAATAGCCTGGTAACTTCATGGAGTCTCTGGCACTTCTACCTTTTCCAGGCAAAAACTCTGCTTAGGGTAGGGTTTTTGTTTTGATTTTTTAGATTTCATTCATTTAGATGTGTATTTATAGGTTGATTTGTTTCACTGTAATTTTTGTTTGGTTAATTGTAGTTTTTTAGGTGTGTCGGGAGTGTCATTCTTATGGGGGGGGGGACCTTTTCAAAGAGGAAGGTTTTGTAGTGTTTCCTAAAGATGGTCAGGATTTGTCTGGTCTCCTCTGGAAGACTGTTCTATAGCCAAATCCCATGGACAGAGAATGCTTTGTCTCCAACTTTCACATGCTGCATCGTGGGCTTTGTGATCTGCCTTGTCCCAGAGAAGCACAGCTGTCATGATGATGAAAATTTTGTCTTTAATGTCACTGGGGCTTGGTCTATTAATTGCTTTGAAGGTTAGGACCACAGCCTTAAACTGGCATTGGAAGCTGACCAGGAGACATTGGAGGAGCTTGAGCATGGGCTTTGATGTGCTCACAGTGGCCTAAACCATGGAGAAGGCAGGCAGTTGCATTCTGTACCAGCTGGAGCCTGTGCATGATCTTCACATTCAATTTCAGATACAGTGACTTATGGTAATACAGCGTGGAGGTGACAAATGCATGGATTAGTATGGCCAGGTGCTTGTCTAGGAGCAGTGCTTAATGTATGTGGGGAGAGTCGGTGGGGTCTATCATTTTCGACCAAAATGAAACCAACATCGCATCTGCCTGTTCCCCTGCCCTCCATTAATTCTGCCCACTGCCCCATCAATTCTGCCCCCATATCTATTCTGTTGCCCAGCCCCCACATCTGTTCTCCCACGCCCAACCTAACCTCTGCTCCTCCTGCAGCTTCTGGGGCTCTTAATCCCTCTCTCTCAGTCTTGGGGGGGAGGGGCAACTGTAGCAGGGTCCTCTTCCCCCCCCCCCCTTCCATGCTGCAGTGACCACTCCAGGGAGTTTTCACCACCTTCCCAGGCAGGATATTGCAGGGAGGGAGGGGGAAGGAGGGAGCAGAGCCATCCTGAGCTACTGGGCTCTTTCCCCTCCCTCCTCTTTGAGAATGGCTTCAGCTGCTGAGTGGTGGGGGAGAGGACTCTGCCTGCTTCCTGCAGCAGTCATGATTGGCTGTTTTTCCCCTGGAGGCAGGCAAGTGGGGAAAGCAGCCAATCAGAGGGGGTTCCCTCTCTTCCCCCTCCCCCTCCCCCAATATGTGCCCCTCAGTGACTTAGCTCAAGCTGTAGAAACTTTATTTCCTGGGTCATTGACTCTATGTGGCTTGGCATGCTATAAGCACTGTCCTAGCAAGCTGGAGGTAAAAGAAGGCATTTTTAGATTCTGATGCTAAGTTGTTGTTCAAGCTTCGTGAGGAGCCAAAGAGGACCCTGAGGCTTTGCATCACTTTGACTTAAAGGGACTGTATTGAAGGTGGAGATGACATTGGCTTTTCCTGTGACAAACCTGTAGGTGCTACAGAGTGGAGTGGAGCAAGACTGGGGGCCCTGTCAATTTCTTTTCGCATTTAACAAAAAATGTTTTCTTATACTCAGTTTTGCTGGGAAGGAGGCAAAACTACCAGGCAAACCAATATATATTAAGTTATATTAGTTAAAAAAAATATTTACTTTCATTCCTGAAAAATATATGAGGCGGGTTTTTAACTGGTTTAAATCAATGTAGCTCCATTTGTGTCCGTGGGATTACGTCAACATACTTTTGTTTAGGATCTGTCCCACCAAGGATATTGATAGGTGATTAGAGAGTTCAGATTGTGTAATATGAAATGGAGTATTGAGAAAAGAATGACCTTGCATGGGGCGTGAAGAGGGTAGCTTCCCCCAGGAAATGTGCCTAAAACACCTGCCGTTTGGTGCAATCCAAAGGAAAACAATAGTTCTTCAAATGACCCCCAAGTACAAATCTCTGAAATGGATCTAAAGCAGTGGTGGGCAACCTACGGCCCATGGGCCATACGCATACGTGGCCTGTCAGGGTAATCTGCTGGCGGGCCGCAAGACAGTTTGTTTACATTGATTGTCCACAGGCACGGCCGCCCGCAGCTCCCAGTGGCCGCGGTTCACCGTTCCCGACCAATGGGAGCTGCGGGAAGTGGCACAGGCTGTAGGGAGCCTGCCTTAGCCCCACTGCACCACCAACCAGACTTTTGCCGTCAGGTCCCTTTTCAACCAGGCGTTCCAGTTGAAAACTAGATGACTGGCAACACTACTGGCTGAATTGTCCGAATTCAGCATATGACTGGAGGTGCAGAAGGAGATGACATGCAAGCAGGGGCGGCACTGTGCAGTGCCTTGAATGGTAAGATGAGCAGACTGAATTTGATGCAGAATGAGATAGGAGGCCAGTATGGAGACTTGCAAAAGTGGTGAGTGTGTGTCTGGGCATAGACAACTGTGGAGATTGGGGATTTTAGCTCCTCCCAGAAATTAGAGATTGTATTAATAAATAAAGAAAACACTGGGTTTGAAACAGCTTATTTATCTCCCTTTGTTAAAAGTGGACAGATTTAGTCCTGGTACAAAACTGCTCACTAAAGCATTACTTTAAAACATGAGTAAAAAGAATGAGTTAGAAATGTATAAAATATTTAACAATGATCTTTGTCTTGGGTTTCTTGAAATGAATTCTTCTGCAACATCTGTAAGCTGGAAGTCATCAGTTTTGTCCTTGTGTACTGTAAAATCATATGTCAATTGAGCCATGATTGTCCCATTGTGGATTGAAGCGGTGTTTTAATACGGCATAGATCACTGAAACGATGCTCGCTTACAGCATTGGTTGCTATTACCACCAAAATAATTTTTATCAACTTCGCCACTTTGGAAAACAGCTGACATTTGGTTTGGCTGAGTACACTGAGAGATTTCTGAACTGACTTCACTGGGTTTTTTTGTAAGCTGACAGTTTGCTTGCCACAGATAAAACTCACTAACCAGTTGATCATGGCTGAAATCAGAACCATACACTTGATCCACATCTTGAATTTGCCTTTCTGTTACATTTGGAGTTGATATGAGAGTTTCAAGATTTTGAATATTTTTGTTGCTTTCTGTTCAAACCTAGATTGAATACTGGACATTGTAAAATCAATTACTTCAAAGTAGATATTCTTATAAAATTCCTTTGCTGAATTTGGGTAGCTGGGTTCACCTCTCCCTATTTGCATTTTCTTGGCACATTTTCTCTTCCATTGAGAAGCAGGCATTTTGACTAGCTCCTACTTTAAACTTTTCTGGTGGATTTGCTCCCTAAATAAGTTGTAGCTTTCATCTGATCAGATGGACTGAAGTGAATTAAGTTTCATTTTCATAAGAGATTGGCCTTCGGTTGTTCAAACATCTGACCCTGCATGGTTTTGGACAGATTGTGTGCCAGGTTTAGGACTCATCTATCTAGTTTAATTAAAAAAAAAAAGTTTCCATTTGAGCTGCTATGCCAGCAATTTTAGCTGTCATTTCAGGATCTTTTGTTGCATCCTTTGCAACCTCCCAACTTGCATATGGTACAAGGTCATTCTTAGAAACTAAGGCCAGTGCTTCTGCATAGAGTCCATCTTTTTGGACAGTGGACATCGATGCCTGATGATGTGATTAACATTTTATGATTTATGTCCCAAAATATAGCACCTTGTTAGGGTGATTTAAAAAAAAAGTGATTTCATAAACAGTTTCAAGAATATATCTTAGGATAATATTATTTCAGTAGTGTGCTAGCATGCCAAATTCAAAGCATGCCCATAATAATGAGTATATTTACCTCATGGTTACTCCAGTTAGTGTGGTTGCTACACCTGACACTAGGCCTACCATATTAGTGGCGCCATCACAGCATTGTCTCTAATGGTGGTCGATCCTCAGATTTAGATGCAATCATATATGTTTACTTACTGATACTATTAGCACTGCTGAGCCACAGGCTACATTGTACAATCCAGTGAACTCTTCATGAATATTCATGTTATCATCAATAAGTACTGCACGCATAAAACCACTTGCTGTTTTTGGAGAAGTCTGTTGTTTCAACTACAAAAATTGTGCATCATGTCCTAGAAATTTTCTCAAAAATAAGCCTCATCATTTTGAGAGATGATTTCCATTATCTCACTCTGAATAACGACTTGCAAATTTATCTTGACTCTTTTTCAGCCATTTTGAAATACCAGGATCATACTCGGCCTGCAAACAAAGCAGTTGAATAAAATTGTAGTTGGTCGCTCTGCTTCAGGACATATTTTAGCTTATTCAGTATAATGGCCTTGCATTGCAAGCCCTTGAGTATGTCTACACTACGGGATTACTCTGAATTTACAGAATTCGATTTTTGGCAACCGATTGTATAAAGTCGAGTGCATGCGGCCACACTAAGCACATTATTTCGGCGGTGTGCGTCCATGTACCAAGGCTAGCATCAACTTCCGGAGCGTTGCACTGTGGGTAGCTATCCCATAGCTATCCCATAGTTCCCGCAGTCTCCCCCGCCCATTGGAATTCTGGGTTGAGATCCCAATGCCTGATGGGGCAAAAAACATTGTCGCTGGTGGTTCTGGGTACAGCCTCACCTCTCCCTCCATGAAAGCAATGGCAGACAACCGTTTCGTGCCTTTTTTCCTGGGTGAACACTGCAGACGCCATACCATGGCAAGCATGGAGCCCGCTCAGCTCAAGACAGCAGTCACGAACATTGTAAACACCTCGCGCATTATCGTGCAGTTTATGCTGAACCAGAACCTGAAAACCCAGGTGAGGAGGAGGCTACGACTGCAGTGCAGTGACAAGAGTGATGAGGACATGGACATGGACACAGAATTCTCTCAAACCGCGGGGTCCTGGCACTTTGGAGATCATGCTGTTAATGGGGCAGATTATAGCTGTGGAACGCCGATTCTGGGCCTGGGAAACAAGCACAGACTGGTGGGACCGCATAGTGTTGCAGGTGTGGGACGATTCCCAGTAGCTGCGAAACTTTCGCATGCGTAAGGGCACTTTCATGGAACTTTGTGACTTGCTTTCCCCTGCCCTGAAGCGCCAGAATACCAAGATGAGAGCAGCCCTCACAGTTCAGAAGTGAGTGACGATAGCCCTGTGGAAGCTTGCAACGCCAGACAGCTACCGGTCAGTCGGGAATCAATTTGGAGTGGGCAAATCTACTGTGGGGGCTGCTGTGATGCAAGTAGCCAAAGCAATCACTGAGCTGCTGCTACCAAAGGTAGTGACTCTGGGAAATGTGCAGGTCATAGTGGATGGTTTTGCTGCAATGGGATTCCCTAACTGTGGTGGGGCAATAGATGGAACCCATATCCCTATCTTGGCACCGGAGCACCAGGGCAGCCAGTACATAAACCGCAAGGGGTACATTTCAATGGTGCTTCAAGCACTGGTGGATCACAAGGGACGTTTCACCAACATCAATGTGGGATGGCCGGGAAGGGTTCATGACGCTCGCATCTTCAGGAACACTAATCTGTTTAAACGGCTGCAGCAAGGGATTTACTTCCCAGACCAGAAAATAACCATTGGGGATTTTGAAATGCCTATAGTTATCCTTGGGGACCCAGCCTACCCCATGGGGGAGGGATAGCTCAGTGGTTTGAGCATTGGCCTGCTAAACCCAGGGTTGTGAGCTCAATCCTTGAGGAGGCCACTTAGGGGTCTGGGGCAAAATCAGTACTTGGTCTTGCCTAGTGAGGGCAGCAGGCTGGACTCAATGACCTTGCAAGGTCCCTTCCAGTTCTAGGAGATAGGATATCTCCATTTATTTATTTATTTATTTATTAATGCCATGGCTCATGAAGCCATACACAGGAAACCTGGACAGTAGTCAGGAGCTGTTCAACTACAGGCTGAGCAAGTGCAGAATGGTGGTAGAATGTGCATTTGGACGTTTAAAGGGTCGCTGGCGCACTTTACTGACTCGCTCAGACCTCAGCCAAACCAATATTCCCATTGTTATTGCTGCTTGCTGTGTGCTCCACAATCTCTGTGAGAGTAAGGAGGAGACCTTTATGGCAGGGTGGGAGGCTGAGGCAAATCGCCTGGCCGCTGATTACACGCACCCAGACACCAGGGCGATCAGAAGAGCACACCAGGAAGTGCTGCGCATCAGAGAAACTTTGAAAACCAGTTTCATGACTGGCCAGGCTACAGTGTGAAAGTTCTGTTTGTTTCTCCTTGATGAAAATCCGCCCCCTTGATTGACTCATTCTCTGTAAGCAACCCACCCTCCCCCTTCGATCACAGCTTGCTTTCAAAGGAAACAAAGTCACTATCGTTTAAAAATCATGTATTCTTTATTAATTGATTATAAAAAGAGGGAGAGAACTGACAAGGTAGCCCGGGTGG
Organism: Emys orbicularis; assembly: GCF_028017835.1. Classification (NCBI taxonomy): domain Eukaryota; kingdom Metazoa; phylum Chordata; order Testudines; family Emydidae; genus Emys; species Emys orbicularis. The sequence goes on from NC_088683.1 coordinate 199,960,541, forward strand.
GGTTTGGGAGGAGGATTGGAGGGAAGGAAAAGGCCACTTCAAAAGTTCAAAATAATGACAGCCTTTTGCTTGGGCTGTCCACTGGGGTGGAGAGTGGGAGGGTGCACAGAGCCTCCCTCCCCCCACCAGTTCTTATACGTCTGGGTGAGGAGGCTATGGAGCATGGTGAGGGGGGAGGGCGGTTATACAGGGGCTGCAGCAGCACTCTGTGATCCTGCTGCCATTCCTGAAGCTCCACCAGACGCCGGAGCATGTCCGTTTGCTCACGCAGCAGCCCCAGCGTTGAATCCCGCCACCTCTCATCTTGAGCGTCCCTCCTCTCTTCATGTTCATCCCTTCTGTCTTCATGTTTGTCCCTCATGGCCTCATGTTCACTGGCAGCTGTCCTGTACTGGGATAGGGTGTCCTTCCACTCATTCAGATGAGCTCTTTCATCGTGGGTCGATTGCATGATTTCCGAGAACTTTTCGTCTCGCGTGCGTTTTTTTCGCCGCCTTATCTGAGATAGCCTGCGGGACGGAGGAGGGAGGCTTGAAAAATTTGCAGCTGCGGGAGAGAAAAAAGGGAGAGAAGTATTTAAAAAGATACATTTTACAGAATAATGCTTATACTCATTCACGGTGAACAACACTATTCACATTACATAGCACATGTGATTTCAGTACAAGGTCGCATTTTGCATCTTAATATTGAGTGCCTGTGGCTTTGGTGTTAGAGATCACAGTCGCAGGTCCGGGCAACAGAATTCGGCTTGCATGCGTCCATGGTACGCCATTGTCTTTCAGCTTCTGCAACCTTCCTAAAGCAGTGCCCTCCTTTCCCACATACCAAGCAAAGCCCGTTGAGTGCTGCGGTTTTCCAGTTAACGTGCAGCAGCAGAAACCAAACTAACCCCCCCCCCCCATCCAATTCTCTGGGATGATTGCTTTACCCCTCCCCCACCGCGTGGCTGGTATCAGGGAAGATCCCTGCTAGCCAAACACGAAAAGCTCAGCGCCAATGCCGCCCCCCTCCCCCCGCTTGGCTAACTGCAGGGAAGGATTTCTTTTCAGCAACAGGCAAACAGCCCAGTAGGAATGGCCACCTCTGTCCCCTTAATTAAATTCCCGTATTTCAACCAGGTTACCATGAACGATATCACTCTCCTGAGGATAACACAGTGAGATAAAGAACGGATGTTGCTTGAATGCCAGCAAACACCGGGACCATACGCTGCCAGGCTTTGTCATGCAATGATACCAGATTACTTGCTACTAGCATGGCGTGGTCAAGTGTCCTACCATGGAGGATGGAATAAGGCTGCACTGCCCAGAAACTTTCTGCAAAGGCTTTCAGAGTACCTCCAGGAGAGCTTCATGGAGATGTCCCTGGAGGATTTCCGCTCCATCCCCAGACACGTTAACAGACTTTTCCAGTAGCTGTACTGGCCCCGAATGCATCCCAAGTCCTCAGGGCAAATTAATCATTAAAAAATGCTTGCTTTTAAACCATGTTTTATATTTACAAAGGTATACTCACCAGAGGTCCCTTCCATGGCTTCATGGTCTGGGATACTGCCTTGGGAGGGTTGGGAGGGTACTTCAGTCAGGCTGAGAAAAAGATCCTGGCTGTTGGGGAGAACGGAGTGCTGTGTGCTCTCTGCAAGCTCATCCTCCTCCTCCTCATCTTCCCCGTCCGCAGCATCCTCAGGCATGGTTGAGATTACCCCCTCCTCAGAAACCACGGTCAGAGGTGGGGTAGTGGTGGCGGCCCCCCCTAGAATTGCATGCAGCTCAGCATAGAAGCAGCATGTCTGCGGCTCTGCCCCGGACCTTCTGTTTGCTTCTTTGGTTTTCTGGTAGGCTTGTCTGAGCTCCTTAACTTTCACGCGGCACTGATATGAGTCCCCATTGTGGCCTCTCTCCATCATGCCCTTGGAGATTTTTTCAAATGTTTTGGCATTTCGTCTTTTGGAACGTAGTTCTGCTAGCACGGAATCCTCTCCCCATATAATGATCAGATCCAGTACCTCCCATACAGTCCATACTGGTGCTCTTTTTCGATTCTCGGACTGCATGGTTACCAGTGCTGATGAGCTCTGCGTGGTCACCTGTGCTCTCCACGCTGGGCAAACAGGAAATGAAATTCAGAAGTTCGTGGGGCTTTTCCTATCTACCTGGCCAGTGCATCCTAGTTCAGATTGTTATCCAGAGCGGTCACAATGGTGCACTGTGGGATAGCTCCCGGAGGCCAATACTGTCAAATTGCGGCCACACTAACCCTAATTCAAAATGGCAATGTCGATTTCGGCACTATTCCGCTCGTCGGGGAGGAGTACAGAAATCAATTTTAAGAGCCCTTTATGTCGAAGTAAATGGCTTCGTTGTGTGGACGGGTGCAGGGTTAATTCGATTTAACGCTGCTAAATTCGACCTAAACTCATAGTGTAGACCAGGCCTTAGTCTGTCAAGATGACATATACTATTTCATATTTTCATTATGATCTTCTTGTTTTCTTCTTTCTTCTGAGCATGCTGAAAACTTAGCATGTTACCAGTATTATTTGTGGCTGTTTGAAGAATTTCAACTGCTTTGTGGTGACATACACAAGCTTAGTGCTTCTCAAGTTTGTCTTGAGCCTTTGTCCAGTTAGAGTGTGTGAAAGCTTCATCTCTGTATTTTGTCAAAAGTAGTTTGCACCTAAAGGCTGCACAACAGTAGAAACACCGTACAATGTGTGATGGGTTGGGTCACAGAAACCCCCTTGGGGCTGCCAACAGATGTGCCAAGACTACTTCTGCCCCTGCTTTACCTGCCAGCTTGGGACTCCAGAACCCTGTCTTGTTGAGCCAAACACACCAGTCTGCTCCAACACCGACCCAGGGTCTGAACCATGTGCCCCAAAGCTGCAGACTTAACTGAAAGCAGCTTACAGAAGTGTTCCTGTCTTTAACACTCAGATGCCCAACTCCCAATGGGGTCTAAACCCCAAATAAATCCATTTTACCCTGAATAAAGTATATACAGGGTAAACTCATAAATTGTTCACCCTCTATAACACTGATAGAGAGATATGCACAGCTGTTTCCCCCCCCCCTCCCTCCCGGTATTAATACATACTCTGGGTTAATTAATAAGTAAAAAGTGATTTTATTAAATACAGAAAGTAGGATTTAAGTGGTTCCAAGTAGTGACAGACAGAACAAAGTGAATTACCAAGTAAAATAAAATAAAACACACAAGTCTGAGTCTAATACAGTAAGAAAACTGAGTACAGATAAAAACCTCACCCTTAGATAGATTTTCTCCTGTGGGTGGAGACCCCCTCCTCTCTCCTATGCAAAGTCCAGCTCCAAGATGGAGTTTTGGAGTCACATGGGCAAGTCACATGTCCATGCATGACTCAGTTTTTACAGGCAGCAGCCATTGCTTACCTGCTACCTTGAACATCCTCATGTAGACTTCTTATGTGGATTGGAGCCTCCCAAGATCGATTGTCCCTTAAGTGCTTCTTAAGTGGGCACTTAATTTGTACATTCCTTTCTCAAGAAGCTGACCAAATGCTTTACAAAGGCTACTTAGAAATCAAGCAAGTATACAGCCAATATTCATAACTTCGAATACAAAAATGATACATGCATACAAATAGGATTAATGTATTCAGTAGATCGTAACCTTTACATAGATATGTTACATGGCATATGTAGCATACAATATATTCCAGTTATGTCATATATACATTCATAAGCATATTCCCATGAAGCCTTATGGGGTACACCGTCACATAATGTCAGTAACTTCAGAAAAATGGAGCCATTAAAAATCATCAAACCAGGAAGAGCAGAAAGAATGGCCTTGTTTTCCTAAGTTATGCACAGGGAAAGGTTTAACTTCTGGTTGATGAGGTGTTTCAGAAATGTGAATAGTATCAGGCAACTGACATTTAGTTTGACACGATCAGAGTGGTGGATATTTGATCCAAAGCCTACTGTATGTGAAAGAGTATAGTGGTCTTTGGATCAAGTCTTGGGTGAGGAAAATAAATTTTAGTTGGTGTATTTCAGCAATGAGAGGATAGTATTTCTCTGCAGATATCTCAAGGCCTATGCCCAGGGCCGGTGCTACCATTAAGGCAAACTAGGCGGTTGCCTAGAGCGCCAAGATTTGGGGGCGCCAAAAAGCAGTGCCCCCAATTTTTTTTTTACAGCTTTCATACGCCCCCTCCCCGCGTGCGCGGTCGCCGCTCCACTTCTCCTGCCTCCCAGGCTTGCAGCGCCAATCAGCTGTTTGGTGCCGCAAGCCTGGGAGGGAAGGAGAATTAGAGCGGGGGCGGCGTGCTCGGGGAGGAGAATTAGAGCGGGGGTGGCGTGCTCGGGGAGGAAGCGGAGCAGAGGTGAGTGGGGGGGGAGCTGCCGCACGGCTCCCTGTGGGGGAGCTGCCGTGGGGGGGGTGCATCAGGGCGGGGGGAGGGGCGGGGAGCTGCCGCAGGGCTCGGGGGGGGCACAAGGTGGAAGTTTCGCCTAGGGCGCGAAACTTCCTTGCACCGGCCCTGCCTATGCCAGGCCCTACCATTCACCCCTCCCCATAACAGCTCATTTGCCCTCAGAGTTCCCCTTGAATCCACTCTTGTGTGTAAACAACCTTTGAGAATTTCTGAAAGATGGTTTGGATGGAAAGCTCTAGATGCCATTCATCCAGTGGTTTCAACTGTGTCATGGACATATAAATGTGGTCCCTGAAGCAGAAGTTTGACTTATAAGATTTTTTCAAAGTTGCTGCTATACTAGGCTGGATCTGTTAACTTTTAGAGAAAATCTGCAACTCCCTTCAAATTCAGTTTATTGCTCACCACTCAAGATAATCTTTCAGGTGGCCACCTTTCACAAATACAAAAAGGTTTGTCAAATCACTACTGGCTTCCTTTATAAAGCAAAAACAATGAGGAGTCCGGTGGCACCTTAAAGACTAACAGATTTATTTAGGCATAAGCTTTCGTGGGTAAAAAACCCACTTCTTCAGATGCATGGAGTGAAAATTACAGATACACGAATAAATATATATTGGCACATGAAGAGAAGGGAGTTACAGGTAATTTTCACTCCATGCATCTGAAAAAGTGGGTTTTTTACCCATGAAAGCTTATGACCAAATAAATATGCGAGTCTTTAAGGTGTCACCGGACTCCTCATTGTTTTGTGGATACAGACTAACGCGGTTACCCCTCTGATACTTTATAAAGCAGTTTTCACTTCCATGTCTGCATGGATTTCTCTCGCCCTTCATTTTTCTCCGTCTTTGGATGCACAGTACATTCTTGCTCTGGGTAAGTAAAAAATAAAAATCTGACTTCAGTGATGCATGACTTGTTCATAAACACAACTCTACTCTGTGCCTCGCTTCAAAGGTTCTTCACAACTAAAAAGCTCCTTTTCCAAATAGATATGCAAAAAACATGCTGAAAGGGCTCATTTAATAGATGATGAATTTGCTCTTGGAAAGGGCCAGTGGTCCCACTGTGCTTCATTTTATTGCAGATTAATTATGGAAATACTAGACAGGATGATACAATTAACCAACAGGAAAAACTGTGATAAAGGCTACTAATCTTGCTAAAGATCATTTTTGTACCTCCCTTAAGTGATGATGATAGTGTTGCACTTTAATGAGGCAATAATCCAGTTCCAAAGTGGCTAAATTATCAGGCTAAAGGCTGATGGTTTATCCCAATGAGGGAAACAAATAGTTTTAGAGAGAAACAGTACATGGAGCCTGGTATAATTTGTGTTACCATGCAGACAGTTTTAAAAGAGATGTTGGGGGCCATTTTGCATTTTTGGTTCATGTGGTGCTCTGAAATAGGCCGATTTGATAGCACTGGAAAGTGAAGCTCTCTCATTAGGATTTGCATGGTCTAATGATTAGAGCAGGGAATAACATGTCATACCTGGATTCTGTTCCTGACTGCCACTGGTTCCCTGTGATCTTGCTCAAGTTATTTAGAGACAGAGTCTGCCGGGCCCTTAGGCAGATGTACAGAATCAAGAGCTGAGGTAGATGGTACAAAGAGCTACCACCGCTTTCAATGGACTACGTAAGGGGCAGGTTGAATTGCAGCCTCCACACTCAAGGGACAGTAGGGATGTTTCCCTCCATACTACCACAAGGACACCCCAGAAGAGGTAGGGAAAGAGGCTGCACCTGGTGTCTGACTGCACAGCAGGAGGAAATGAGGTACATTCATAAATGGGTGTAGTAGTGGCTGTGTTGTCACGTCATGCCCATGAACTCCAGGAATCATTTCTCCTACCTCTCCCCTTGCAGTTCTGCATCCGCCCCTTATCTTGTGTTGTGCCGTAATGGTGCACAACAGCGTTGAACATAACCCCTTTGGGAAGCTCATCAATGATTGTTCTTTTTTTTGCACCAGCCTCTTAAGCAGCTGGTGTTGGCCAGGCCATTGTCAGAGACAGGATACTGGGCTAGATGGACTATTGGTCTGACCCATATGATGATTCCCATGTTCCTGACCAAACCCAAATTCTCAAACAGATGAATGCACATGCACTTCTGTGAGTGTCCAGCTACCATTTGTGTGCTTGAATGAAGGAATTAATATGGCTTAGCTGAATTTGCACAAAAGCACATGTGCAAATAGGAATGCACGTTTGAGAATTTGGACACCAAAATCTTTCATTCTTCCAAGATAGCTATTACTTACAAAAAACTACGTTGAGGTGGAATCAAAATTGCTGCCCAGAAGAAAGTTCTTCTGATCCCCACACTTTTCTAGAACACAAGACTTCAAAACCACAAATTCAAACAACAGAAAACCAGGAAATGCTCAGTTCAGATTGTGACAGGTTCGGTCACAGAGACCCCCTTGGGACTGCCATCTGATGTGCTGAGACTACCTCTGAGCCCATTTTCCCTGCCAGCCTGGGACTCCAGAACCCTGTCTTGTTGAGCCAGACATGCTAGCCTGCTGCAAACACAAACCCAGGTCTGAACCACATCCCCCAAAGCTTCAGGCTTTAACTGAAAACCACTTAGCAGGTACTCCTGTCTCCACCACCCAGATACCCAGTTCCCAATGGGATCCAAACCCCAAATAAATCCGTTTTACCCTGTATAAAGCTGTATAAAGCTTATACAGGGTAAACTCATAAATTGTCCGCCCTCTATAACACTGATAGAGAGATATGCACAGCTGTTTGTTCCCCCAGGTATTAGTCACTAACTCTGGGTTCAAGAATAAGCAAAAGTGATTTTATTAAATATAAAAAGTAGGATTTAAGTGGTTCCAAGTAATAACAGAAGAACAAAGTAAGTTACCAAGCAAAATAAAACAAAAACATGCAAGTCTAAGCCTAATACAGTAGGAAACTGAATACAGATGAAATCTCACCCCCAGAGACGTTCCAGTAAGCTTCTTTCACAGACTGGACTCCTTCCTAGTCTGGGTCCAGCAATCACTCACACCCCTATAGTTACTGTCCTTTGTTCCAGTTTCTTTCAGGCATCTCTTGGGGGTGGAGAGGCCATCTCTTAAGCCAGCTGGAGACAAAATGGAGAGGCTTCCAGGGCCTTTTATATTTTCTCTCTTGTGGGCAGAAACCCCTTTGTTCTTCTGTGCAAAGTCACAGCAACAAGATGGAGTTTGTAGCCACCTGGGCGAGTCACATGTCTATGAAAGATTCAGCTTTTTGCAGCCTGATGCCATTGTTTACATGTTAGTTTGAAGGTTCCCAGGAAAGCTCAGATGTGGATTGGCGTCTCCCAAAGTCCATTGTCAGTTAAGTGTTTCTTGATTGGGCACTTACTGAGAATAGACCTTTCTCAAGAAGCTGACCTAATGCTTCACTGAGGCTACTTAGAATCAAACACTCTGAGATACAAGTACATAGCCAATATTCATAACTTCAAATACAAAAATGATACACACATACAGACAGCATAATCATAACCAGCAAACTACAACCTTTCCATAGACACCCCACTTGAACTCCTCTGTACAAGACCTGGTGCAACTATATGACCCTGGTTGCAACAATGATCTATACAGTCACAGTCCATGTCAATAATGTCACACAGATCTCTCCATGTGTTCCCAAAAAGCATGTTAGCATTACAAGGGGAAAAGAATAAATCTCAAACTTATGAAAACCAGGAAAGGCAAAGCTGAGGGGCTGCTTCCAACACAGCACAACGTAACTTTAACTGTGCCCTCATAGGGAAATCAACATCTGGCTGTATCTTTCTTCTAGGAGTGGAAGATATTTGCCTAAAATTCAGGAAACGAATTGTACGAAACACCCTAATGTGTTGTTAGCCTCCTTAATTGCAATAGTGCAACTGCAAACAAAGAGAAGAGGCAGCTCAGTGCATCCAGTGTGATCTTGGCCAATGAGCAGCAATTACTTGCCTTATCAATGCTGGTAGACCAGCCACCTTGATGGTCCCATTGGAATATATGAAGAGTCATTCCCACTCCTTAATTTTATGTGCTTTATTCTTTTGGAGCTTTCTAGATGAGACCTTAAAAACTGAGGTCTCAGCTGTTCTTAGTGGCCATTAAAGATCCCATGGTCCTTTTGAGAGTAGGGGTTTTCCCCAGTGTCCTTGGCTATAATTTCTTTTCTCCCCATTTTCACTGTTGTGTGGCCATGTGTTATGTGTCAGTTGACCACTGTATCACACCCTGTGGTGTTTTTATTTCATTGGTGCTATCTGAAGCTTGTGAAGCACTTTGAGATCCTTCAGGATGAAATGTGCTCCATTTTGGATTTACTTCATATAGTATCCTTGGTTAGATCCTTGAAAGTTTTCTTATTACTTGACATATGTTGGGGTTATTTTGATAATATGTTTTGTCCATTATAAATGCAATGCATCTCTTGTCCAAGTTAATTACATGGTTGGGTTAATTGCTTAAGGCCACCTGAGTGGGGAACATAGCCAATTGTTAACACATTGGTTCACTTACTGTCTCAAAAGTTCCCCTTCAATAAATAGATTTTAAAATGGTTGCCTTTTGTCAAAACCAGATACAGACTTGGGACCTGAATTAAAGCAATTTGAAGTTAGTAGGAATCTTTCCTGTGAAATATTTGCATTGACTTCAAAGGGAATTGGATTAGGCCCCTATATAATTCATAGAAGTAAATGGAATTATACTAGACCAGGGGTCGGCAACGTTTGGCACGCGGCTCGCCAGGATAAGCACCCTGGCGGGCCAGGCCAGTTTATTTACCTGCTGACGCGGCAGGTTTGGCCGATCGCGGCCCCCACTGGCCGCGGTTCGCCGTCCTGGGCCAATGGGGGCGGCGGGAAGCCGCGGCCAGCACATCGCTTGCCCTGGCGAGCCGCGTGCCAAACGTTGCCGACCCCTGGACTAGACTAACATCAACGTAACTGAGGGCAGAAATAAATCCAGAAACTCTGATTCCAACATGTTTTGGAATGACACATACCCTTTGGCTAATGTGTGGGTGACTGTAAATGAGACCCCCAAGACAAAAGATTCTAATATCTTTGTGGATATGGTTATGGTTACAACATAGACGCATAGCCCTATCTTGGCACACTTTGAGAAACGTCGCTGCATAGGCAGAGTTTTGAAAGTTGTGCTACAATTGTGAGCAATAAGCATGAAATTTGCTTTTGTAATTTAGCACTCCCATTCAACGTGGACATGCTTCCTAGTAAAGGAGACTGGGTATACAGTACCGCAAGTTTGTGTGCAGATATTTATCTACCTCCAAGTAAATAGCCTATTTCAGTGCTGTGAACGCTTTTTGACTGTATGGAAGCTGCAACTGTGTCTGGGATTTTCAAAGAGGCCTTAGGGAGCTTTAGTTGGACTTGAGCACTTAATCTCTTTGGGCCCCTTTGAAAATGCTAGTCTATAAAAATAATTTTATCCTGTCATTGGTCATTACAGGCATTTCTTCCTTGTTGTGTAATGTGTAGGTGGGGCAGAGGTTTGTTTACAAGAAGTTTCTATCCTGAACTGATTAGCACTTGTATCAGTTTGTCGACAGTTGAGATAATATTTTCCAAAGGTACTTTAAGAGTACCAGTGAAATTAAGTACTTTCCTCAGAAAGCACTTTTTCCATGTTGCGTACGCTGTTTTTATGCAAAATTGAATGCAGCTCCATTTGTATACGGTTTCCTGTCCCAAAGGCAATGTTTGTTTTCTTTGTTCCAATAGACAGTGGAATTGGCTCGCTAATGTTTTATTCATGAAAGTATATCTTATGAATGTGGCCTCCAATACATATTAGAGGCAAAAAATATCACTAACAGTAATGCCTAAAAGAATCTTTACTTGTGTAACAAATGGACACATAAATTAAATTACCACTGCTAATGAATGCCCAACTCCATAATTGTACCCCAGTTTGGAATGCTGCTAAAGCAATTAGCTTAATTCAAAATTGCAAATCAAGAGCTTATTGTAATCAGGAAAGTAGGACATCTAATCTTAAACAAAGACGCCAGTGCAGGTCTGCCACATGTCTGATAAATTACTATCAGTTTGGTGAAATGTATCAAATTATTCTGTTCCGCTCACCTATTCTTAAAATGGAACTATAGCTAAGTGTCCTCTTTCTTCATTCCTTCTCAATAATCATCTATGTTTGCCGTGCTACTAAAGTAAAGTAAAACTCATATGGGCAATGGAAATGTTAGGGGTTGAGAACAGAAATTTCTTCTCAACTTTAAGAATAGTGTTCACTGTCAGCAAACATGATACATTCAAAAGAAATTTGCCTTGACTGTAGGGATTATTCCTCATGATTAGGCAGAGCCGTCCCTTGTGTACGGCAAATTGGGGCGACCGCTCCGGGCCCCACACTTTGGGGAGCCTGCGGGCCGGTGCAATTGGCCGGCCCGGTCGGTCCTGGAAGTGACAGGTCAGTCCCGAAAGTGATAGATTCATCACTTCCACCCTGGGTCCCGCACCCTCCTAGGGACGGCCCTGTGAGTAGGGCCTTACTAAATTCGCGGCCATGAAAAATGTGTCCCGGACCATGAAATCTGGTCTTTTGTGTACTTTTACCTTATACTATACAATTTTCATGGGGGAAGACCAGCGTTTCTCAAATGGGGGGTCCTGACCCAAAAGGGAGTTGCGGGGGGGCCTCAAGGTTATTTTAGGGGGTTGCGGTATTGCCACCCTTATTTCTGTGCTGCCTTCTGAGCTGGGCGGCCAAAGAGCAGCAGCTGTTGGCCGGGCGCCCAGCTCTGAAGGCAGCGCCCAGCCAGCAGCAGCACAGAAGTTAGGGTGACAATACCATACCATGCCATACTTACTTCTGCGTTGCTGCCTTCAGAGCTGGGTGGCCAGAGAGTGGCGGCTGCTGACTGAGGGCCCAGCTCTGCAGGCAGCAGTACAGAAGTAAGAGTGGCAATACCATACCATGCCATTCTTACTTTTGCGCTGCTGCTGGTGGTGGCTCTGCCTTCTGAGCTGGGCTCCTGGCCAGCAGCCGTCGCTCTCCAACTGCCCAGCTCTGAAGGCAGCACTGCCACCAGCAGCAGCACTGACGTAAGGGTAGCAGCACCACATCCCACCCTTCAATAACCTTGTGACCCCTCCCACACACACACAACTCCTTTTTGGGTCAGGATCCCTACAATTACAACACTGTGAAATTTCAGATTTAAATAGCTGAAATCATGAAATTTATTATTTTTAAAATCGTATGACCATGAAATTGACCAAAATGGACCGTAAATTTGGTAGGGCCCTACTCATGAGACTTAGTTCCTTCTTTTCATCTTGTCAGTACATTGAAAATACCTCTTGGTTTAAGAACTTTAAGGGTTTAATTTAAAAATTATTTCTGAAACAAACAGTCTATGACTGAAAATTTCCAAATCTCAGTGAGATCCCAAGCACGAATTGCATTGCACAGTCCACAAGAAGCAGCTAACTTATGCATCCGAAGAAGTGGGCTGTAGCCCACGAAAGCTTATGCTCTAATAAATTTGTTAGTCTCTAAGGTGCCACAAGTACTCCTGTTCTTTTTACTTCCAAGCTGTGTGCTCTCCCAAAACAGAGTTGCTCATGTGGTTTAAGGTTAACAATGTGGGATTTCATCCCACTTAATAGGGAAGGAAGACTTTCCATATAGCCCCAAACCCAGCCCAAGGAGGAACCACAAAAGAGATTTCTTAGGCCCTGTAATGGAATATTAAACTGTATTATATTGCTCAGCCATTAGGCGGTGCTGTGTCTGTAAAATATCTTATTTAAACCAGCAGTTCTCAACTGGGGGGCTGCTGCCCATGGGGGCTGTGAGCCATTTCAGGGGCTCTGCCAAGTAAGACTGCTTGGAGCTCCAGTACCCGGCATCTGAAGCTCGGAGTCCTGAGCCCCAGCACCCTGAGGGGCAGAAGTCCCAAGCCTAGGTGCCCTGTGGGGCAGAAGCCCCAACACACACACACTCCACACCAGGGGGCTAAAGCCTGGAGCCCCAAGCCCTGGTACCCCATGGGGCTGGAGCCCCGAGCACTGGCAGAAGCCCTCATGACTGAAGACTAGAACCCCCTGCAGCTGAAGCCTGGCTCACCCTCCTCCCCCACTGGGGTGTGGCATTTTTATAGCATGTTGGGGGCCTTTGGAAGAAAAAGAGAGCCCCTGATTTAAACAAACCTCAGCCACACCTGGCAGAGCATTCAAGGATCTTATGATGAACACAGCTGGTGTGTATAACCAAGCTCTGTGACCAGTCCATATGGTACAGAGAAACATGACAGGCTCCACCTTCCTCCAAGCAACTGAGCAGCTTCACAGAGGCTAATTCAGCCCCAGTGTCACACTATGATTAACCTGTATTAAACACCTTTTTCTCTAGGCCAGACATGGCGTTATGTCAAAAACAAAGTTAAAGGTTTTTTTTAAAAGGACTCTTTCCATCCTCCCCCCCCCAACTCCGTGTTTGTCCCATGAGCTATAGTTTCTAGTCATGAACTACAGGAAGCAAAGCTGTAGATTGTAAGTTGTTGGGGTCAGGGACTGTCTTTTTGTTATCTATGTGTACAGTGCTTAGCACAAACAAATATTGCCAACTCTTGTGCTTTCATCGTGACTCTTGCCATATTTGCTGTTGTTAAAGCCCCAGGTTCTGAGGTCCAGTGATTATGAGAATCTGTTGTTTTGTTTTTTAAAGTAAGTTTCTAGCCCTTGTGGTTGCAGTGGTAAACTTGATCAGAATTCACCTAAGAGGCTCAAACTCCAGAAGGCAAATAAAAAAGAACCCTGTGAGAAGGGACAGAGTAGCTGTTTCCTTGGCTGTGTTCATTTGGTTGATGAGCAACAGCTGAGATAAGAGGCTGCAGCCCAGACAGAAGGGGGTGGCTGCCAGAGAGACTAAGGACCACCCTGTGTCAGCAGCACAGTGGTAAGAAGCTGCCAAGGAGCGGGATCTGAAGGACTGTGGTGAGACTGCTGAGGGAAGCCTCACCAATGTAAGTGTATTTCTTTTCTCTGTGACCTAGAGAAAGACTGGACTCCCTAAGGCCCTGCTACCAAGCCTGGCAGGAATATGACATGAGGATTTAAGAATAATGGGAACTGAGCCAAAAGGCTAAGAGAGTAAGTTCTTAAAAGCCAGTGCACTTTCAAAGGGCCTGAGGACATGTGAGAAGGTTGAGCCCCTCACAAGCCCCAAATGTATTAATATTTTAAAAACTTATGATTTTTAAGCCTCAAAAATCATAAAATGGGGTTGATTAATGAGTTCTGAACATTTGGTGTTGGGCATATTGCAGTGGGGTCTGGGTCACTGATCAGGCGCTCTAGATGCTACCATAATAAGTGAAGAATAAGAACAACAATTAGTTTAATTGTGTTAGCTGCAAAGTTAGCAGCTGTGTTTTCATGCAGACTTTAATAGGAGAAAATTTAGGGTTCCACATCTCCCGACAGTCATTATGGTTAGTAAAGCTGGAACCAAATGAAAATAATTGCACAGATTAGATGGTAAAACGTTATAACTCTGCAAGGAAACCTGTTTTAAGTCACCATTCAAGGGTTGGTAAAACTCCATTACCTAATGGAAGCGTGTGGCAGATTTGGAGCTGCCAGAGGCCATCATGTAGGCATATATTCTGTTAAGGACAAGAAATGTCCTGAGCAAAGGGAGATACGCTAATGTGCTCTTCTCTCTTCAAACACTTGAAGGATAATGCAAAGCAATTCATTTGAAGCCCTGGCTGTGCTCCTCTCTGGGCCTGCCAAACAGGTGTTTACCACAGGTCCCTGTGAGCTAGAAGGATCAAAAAGCTCAGAAAGGTTTAAAGACACAGACCCTGTCTGGAAGGGAAATCAGATGGTTAAGGGGGAGGCAGAGACTATTGGGAAACAGTCTGACTCCCCCCCCCCCCCCGACTCCGGATGTTAGCGTATCTGGGGTTAAGATAGGCTTACCTAAGCTTTTAGGTAAGATAGCTATGCAGATACATGTTTGTTGTTTTAAAAATCCTTTGCTTACACTGCATTCCTACTGTTAAGATTAAAACAGGTTTCTTAAAAGAAAACATTGTTTGGATTGCTGTCTTCATCACTGATCACAGCTCCTGCAGAGGGGAACCACAGGTACCAAGTCAAGTATGACCTGTTCGGGGTAATCACAGTTGATACACAGGGTACCAGCACCCTGGTCTAAGTGAGAGAATTGTGGGATTGAGCCCCAGAGAGGTGAAGGCTTGAGGCCTTAGACCTGGAGCAGCTGCACTAGGAAAGATCCAAAGAGGGGGGCAGAGTTATGGCCAGCCCTAAATCATGACAAAGGGTCTTCTAGCAAAGGAGGAACAAAACTGTACCCATTAATTTTTCTTTTTTGGGAGGGATGTGGGGGAGGTCAAGGTAAGAAAGGAAGTTGCCTAATAAGGGTGCTGCTGTCTTGTACAAGTTTCATTGTGTAACATTTAAAAAGATACGGGACATTTATTTACCCACAGTGAAATGGTGGTAATATAGAGTAGGCAGCAAAGTCTCATGTATGTTATGAGCTGGGTAAAACCTTATTATAGCATGAGTTAAAATCTTGTTCAAACCAATGTGTGAATGTCCCTTTCATTTAAGATAGTTGTGGACCCATAACTGTTTTTTACACCTAACAGAATCTGGCCAATGACAGTGGGGAGTTTCCCTGGGTATTATAACCAGGTGTGGGGGGAGAGTAGGGGAAGAAGGTAGAACACACACAAACTGGGAACAGAGACAGGCAGAGGTAAAAAGCAAGAAAGCCAGGCAGTAGCCTGTGAGCACAGTGTGTGACCCTGCATAAAAGCTAGAGAGAGTTTTTGAGGTTTGTGTTGGCTAAAGAGGCTTGGAGCTATAAGCTAAGAAATGGTTCCTTTTGTTCTTGGTTTCTCCTGCATTCTGAGAACACAGGACTTTGTGCATTCCTTGTGAACAAACAAGATTGCCTCACAGAAAATACCAAATGCCATCAATTTCTGCTTCCAAACAGGTCACCCCAAGGGTCACAAACTTTGGCTAGCCGCTCAGATCAAAGAGGGGTAACATGTATTTAAAGAACAAGTTTATTACTCCTTACCGTGTGTTTATTCTATACAGAACTAATTTTAATAATCTGCGTAATAACTTGGGGAAATTCTGTATTTAATAGACCACACGGAGATTTATATTAGTCAGTCCCAAATTAGCATCCTTCAAACTGAACTATGAGGAAATAGCCAATACTAGATGTGTCAATGGGTTATTCCAATCTGAATCACCTCTTTCTTTCTTTCTGATGTAATTAAATACCAGACTTGTTTTATTTGTGATGAGGTGGTTTATAATCTGATTTGTGACATGACATGAAGCTCGGTACAATTTATTAAAAATACTAGAAGCCAGCAAGCAGTCATGATTGTGACAGTGACTAGAATTCAGTGAAAAGGAAAATAGGTGGAAAATCGATTCCAGAGAGTTCGTTTTTTGCTTTTGAGCCAAAAACAAATATAGCATGGGCCAAATTTTTCCTTTTGTCATTAAATTCAGCACAATTATACCAAGGATCAGGGCCGGCTCTGGCTTTTTTACCTCCCCAAGCAAAAAACAAAACAAAAAAAACCTGCGGGGCGGCCAGAGCGGCAGAGCAAAAAAAACAGTGCAGGGCGGCCGGAGCGTGGGTGCAGGGGGACTCCCGGTGCTGCAGACATGCCCCGGGCAGCGGGGGCGGGGGGGAGGAGGAGAGAGCGGTGGGAGAGAGAGAAGGGGGGCAGCCAGGGCTTCCTTCAGCGGGGCGCTCGCCACGCGGCCCCTCCCACCGTGCCACCTGCCGGGAGCGCTCCACATTGCTCCGGTCGGCGGGCAGGGAAGGACGCGGGCTGGCTACAGACCTGGCACCAGCTGGGGCAGACGGAGCACACAGCCCGCTCCCAGCAGGGCGCTCCCCTCCTCCGCGCCACCGCCCCCTACAGGGCGGCTGGAGCAGCGAACCAAAAAGAAAAAAACCTGCGGGGCGGCCGAAGCGGTGACGCAAAAAAGCATTCGAGGGAATGCTGCCCCTTAGAATCTGCTGCCCCAAGCACGAGCTTGCTCGGCTGGTGCCTGGAGCCGGCCCTGCCAAGGATGAGTTTGGTCTGGGAACATTATGTTAAGAACAAAAAAGTTACAAGTACAGGAGCTGTAGCACTTTTAATGTAGTCGTACCCTTGGTCTCTACTGGGATTTTAACATCAAGGGTCTGTCTAGCCTAGGAGAAAAGGTGCCTTTTAAATCTTTTAAATCATAATCGTATTAGCTGATCTTCTCTTAACCTAGGCTCCCCCTTAGGGTGCAACACAATTTTTAAGGTGTCAGACTGGCTACACAAGTTACCAAGTGGTGTTTCAAGTCATTTTACCTAGCTTGAGTAACTTAACTCCATTTTAAAAACACAATTTTCCCCTAGTTATGATACAGTCTTAATGTAAACATGATTTACACCAGTACAACATGAATTGCACCGGTGCATCATGTCCCAGTTTGGAACCGGGTAGACTGCACCAGTACAAATTGCACAGCACTGGTGTAAACTGACTACAGCAGCACTTCCACAGGTGCAGAAATCCCATTGTACAGAAGGCCTTTGAAAATGTATCTGAGTAGTGGCCTCATTTACCATTTCAGCATCTGCCAACAGGAAGGCTGTGTCCTTTATCACTGTTCTGTGTATGCCCTTGTGTTTGGGTACCACTTTCCAGTCAGCCTTGCTCTTTCTGAAAACCCTGATGCCTGTCTGTGTCTTCATCTGGTGTGTGTGGGGGGAGATACAATAACCTGCCAGAGTGGGCACTGCTGTGCCTTAGCTGCCCTCTGAAAATTCCTGTCATACTGAAGGGAGGTGAGGCAATATCTTTTACTGGACCAACTTCTGTGGGTGAAAGGTACAAGCTTTAATGCTACACAGCGCTTGTCTTCTGGTGTAAGGAAAGAAATCCGAGTGTCTGAGCTAAACACAAGTTGGGACAGATGGTTAAGCATAAGGGGTAACGGATGATTTTAGGCAGTCACTTGAAATTAAGTGAGCAATTGAGGGTTAGGTGTGGATACAGAGGATCAGGGTCCGATGCCTAATTTGTTGCTGATATGTTAGAAACCCATACACTGTATTTTCAGCGATGACTAACATTCATATGTAAAGCAAGCTTGTTTTACAAAGTGCTATTAGCCAACGCTCATAGCAGCAACTTTTGTATGCTAATATTCAAGTCAGGTGATCCTGTTTTCTTGTATGATTCCCTTAGGAATTTGTTTGTTTACTTGTTTTTTTTCCTCTGGCATTCAAGATTTCATTCCCTCTAGATTCAGTCCCCTCCTACACTCATTGTTTTTATGAATGCCTCTGCTGATAACCAGTCTGCCCACTGTCAATCTTCCCTTCTGTAACTGAAGCCGATTTTTATTTTGGCATTCTGTAGTGAGCTGCAAGTAAAACCTATATTTTTCTCAGAGTACAAAGGGCCCACTAGTGTAAATTCAACATTGATATGAACTTAATTCTGCTCCAAGAGCAGTATGACCTGCTAGTTTGCATGTTAATAGACCTCTTACTCCCAGGAAAGTGACAAAGGCAATCTTTGGCCAAACACAGAGAGAGTTAATTAAAATAAATAGAAAGGTTCCTGTGAAATATACAAAGCCAGCCTTGCATATTAAAAAAGAAATTATAGCTACTCAAAACTCTATATACAGTATGTTGTCACAAGGAAAGTAGATTGTATTTTTGTGTATTCAAATACTACAGAAATATCAGGGACTAAGCAAATGCTCAGTGTGTATTGTACATTTGTGATACCTTAACATCAAAGCAGATGTACAATGTAAGATGGAAATCAGGCAGGCTAATAGGGCATTTTGAAGCAAATTGCCAAAGACATTAAAAAAACCCGAACAATAAACTTTTAAATTTGTATTAGAAGCAGTTATTCTGCAAGAAAGTCTATGAATCTGCTTCAGTTCCAGGGAGAAAAGGGACCATTCAAAGACATTGCAGTCTGAAAGAATATTGCAGAAACGTAAATAACTTATTTGCATCAATCTTTGCCACAAAGACTTTGGAGAGAGACCCCAGGAGCTACTGCTTGCAAATAATATAGATAAGGCATCGTCAGTGTCAGAAGAGGTGCTAAAATAAATTGATCATTTAAATTGCAATAAGTCACCAGGAGCAGAGTTTTCCTCCAAGATCCTGCAGTGAATTAAGAATGAAGTGGCAGAACCGCTAACAAAAATATTTAATCTATCATTAAAATCAGCTACTATACCTGAGGACTGAAGATTAGTCAATATTATACATAAACTAGGGATGATCTGGGAATTACAGGCCAATTAGTCTTACTACATTATCAGGTAAATTTGTTGAATGAATTCAGGTTAAAATTTCACACCTATTTATCTGATCAATCTAGGTTCTTATGATGGTGCTCATCACCATAGTATCTGATGAGAACATCCTTTAATGGGGACATACCTCAATGGTCTCTGTAAAGGAAATCATGCCTCTCCAGTTTCTGATAATTCTTTGAGCCAAAATAAATAAATAAATACATAAAGAAGAATCCGCTATTATTTATTTGGACCTTCCAAAGCTTTTGATAGTTACAAGGGGCTACTAGGGAAACTAGATAGTCACAGTGTGAGCAAAGCATTTCCATCCAGAGTTTAAAAACTGGTTGAGAGAGGGGGAAAAAACACAGAGTAGGGAAATAGTTTCCAATATAGAAACTGGTTCTGTGCTCCGAAGAGCCATAACAGAAGACAAAAGCCATACCCACTAAAGTCAATGGGAGTCTTTCCATTGACTTGATTGGTCATTGGATTTGACCCTATGACAAGTGTTTAAAACATTTATTTGAATCCCAGCAATGTATATGAGTAGTTCAAATTGTTCCTTCCGATGTACATTACTTTGCTACTTGTCTACATAGAATTTCCCTTTGCTTTGTTAGGCTCCTCATATCCTTTTTAGTCATAAAAATCCTAAATACTTCAATGTAATCTGCACATTTTGCTACCTTCTTGCTGATCACTGAGAAAAATGTTAACAAATGCCAGTGTTAGTAGGAATTATGGGGGCACCCCAGAGTTAACCTCCTTCCATGTTGAAAGTTAACTATTTGTTGTTATACATTTTTCTATCTCTTATCTAGTTTTTAATCCATCCATCGGCACAAATGTTTTATTAGATGAGTTTAGGCTATGTCTACACTTAAACCATTACACTGGCACAGCTTTAGCAATTCAGTGTAGACACTCCTTACAGAGACAAGGAGGGGTTCTCTCATGACTATAGTTAATCTACCTCCCAGAGGTGGTAGCTGCGTTGACAGGAGTTCTTCCATTGACCTAGTGTTGTCTACACTGGAGGTTAGAACGGATTAACTACATCACTCAGAGGTGTGGATTTTTCACACTCCTGAGCAACATACCTGGGTCGACCTAACTTTTTAGTGTAGACCTGGGCTGACTGTATTTTTGTGCTCACAGAACACCTGAAAGCAGATTGTGATTTCCTCAAAATAAGACATTGTTCAAATTTATTCAGCAAGTATCATGTTAAATCTGTTTACTCTGTAGCTTGATTATGACCAGACATCTAGGAACTAGGAATTCCTGGACCGAATCCTTGTGTGAGTAAATTGTCATAGCTCCCTTGGTTTTATGGAGCTATGGTGATTTTTGCAGAAATAAATGTTGGAATATGACTAACCTGATCACATAGTTTGAGTCACAAAAGAAAAGCTCAAAGTAGTCTAGGAACACATTCCTCTTCCCACCTTCCCCTCTCTCTCTTCCCCCCCCCCCCCCCCCCCCGGGTGAATAAATAGTTTCGCTGGGAATTTGAGGAACCTAAGGATTTATGGTTTTGACAACAAAGGGAGAAGAGATGTGTTCCACTAATTATTGGTAAAAATATATACATCAATAACTTTATTTAGTGCTGTCAGGGTTCCCTCCCCACTCTAAACTCTAGGGTACAGATGTGGGGACCCACATGAAAGACCCCTAAGCTTATTTCTACCAGCTTAGGTTAAAACTTCCCCAAGGCACAAATTCCTTCCTTGTCCTTAGTATCGCTGCCACCACCAAGTGATTTAAACAAACATTCAGGGAGGGCCACTTGGAGCCCTACCTTCCCCAAATATCCCCCCAAACCCCTACACCCCCTTTCCTGGGGAGGCTTGAGAATAATATCCTAACCAATTGGTTACAAAGTGAGCACAGATCAAACCCCCTGGGTCTTTAGGACACTGAAAAACAATCAGACTCTTAAAAGAAGTTTATTTAAAAAAAGATAAAAGAATCACCTCTGTAAAATCAGGATGGAAGCTAACTTTACAGGGTAATAAAAAGATTCCAAACACAGAGGATTTCCCCTCTAGGCAAAACTTTAAAGTTACAAAAACAGGGATAAACTTCCCTCTTAGCACAGGGAAAATTCACAAGCTGAAACAAAAGATAATCTAACGCATTTCCTTGCTATTACTTACTATTTCTGTAATATTAGTTGCTTAGTTCAGATGTGGCTTAGGGAGATGTATTTTCCCTGCCCTGGGCTCCTCGCTGACCGGGAGAGAACAAAGGAACACGAAAACAAAAACCTGCCCCCACAGATTTGAAAGTATCTTCTCCCCTTATTGGTCCTTTTGGTCAGGTGCCAACCAGGTTATCTGAGCTTCTTAACCCTTTACAGGTAAAGGAGGGATTAACCCTTTACAGGGTAAGGAGGGATTTTATGCTACCCTTAGCCGTATGTTTCTGACAAGTGCTGAAAGGGGCAGTAGATTCATTTTGTTTTACCAAGCCACCAGAAGTGATGACTTCTGTTTTTCAGTCGTTATGAAGACTTATAGATTTAGACATCAATAAATGCACTTCCTGTGCTCATAATTGCTTTATTAACACTGTTAGAATGGGTGTTTGAAAAAATAAGCAGCAATTTGAATTCATTCAAGCAGATGCATGGTCAGGTGATGAGTTTATAAGAGTTATTTTCTTTTTCAAGCTATCCTAGAAAATATAATCATTGTCTGAACCATACATGCTAAGGACCACACATAGTTTGAACTTTATGGTAACAAGGAGATTGGCTTTTCCTACCTTTGTCTAAATTAAGGATTGATGATTCATTCATCACTGAACTGAAAAGAAAAATAAGCCTCATGCAGCAGTACAAAAATAGTTTTTCAGCAGTTCCAGAATAACATTAGTAAATAGTTTTCTTTCCTCCCGATTGCATTTTAATGATTAATCAGTTAATAAGTTGACCTTTATGTTTTAACAATACTTTGCAAGAATTGTTTATATATTAAGCATTATTTTTCATTGTTTCTTCTGTAATGGCAAACCTTTAAGAAGTGAAGTCTCATATAAATCATGGGTTTATGAAAGTCATAAACCCAGCAACTTTTTACATGAATAGATGATGTACTTTAAATGAAGAAAACGGATTATTTCTTCTACTTACTGGTTTTTAAGTGATAATACATAGATTTTCCCCCCCAATACTAATACTATTAATTAAACAAATTGCACTGCAAGAACAACTTTACATTATTCCAAAGCATAGACACTATTATTTTATTTTGCTGATAGTGACAGATGCTTCTTCATGTGGCAAACTGTGCAAAACTCAGAGGCAAACAAAGAAAGACGTAACTTCTATGATAAACGTATTGAAGTTTTGTTTGAAATGTGATTCAAAGATTAACTAAATCCTAGATCTGAGAGCTTTATACTACATTGTCAGAAGATATTCTATTCTACCAGTACCTTAGTATAAAAATATATCCATTCTTGCTGAGACTTGGGGGGGGGGGGGGGGGGGGAAATCAATAGCCAATATTTATCTAGGTCCCACACAAAACTTTATTATTTTATTCTTCGGCCATGCAGCTGAAGTTAACTGACTAGCACTATTCCCATAGCTATGCTGATATCAGTGATAATTATGGTGCATAAATAACTCAGGAAAACATGTCAGCATCAAGATCCACTAGAAACACCAGGGTGGAGGGAGGAGTCGGGACTGTATCCTAAAAAGAAAAAAAAAATTAGGAAGGAATTTGAGCCTCTGACAAGGGAAATAAACACATAGGGAGTGTAAAAAATAATAATAATAAAATAAAGTGCTTGACAATATTGTTCTAATCTTTGTGAAACTGATATTTTGAACCATGAAAGGTAACATTGCAATGATTTGGTTAATGTGTCTGTACAATTTATGAATTCTGGTTGGTGCTATGAAGTTATTATGAAAATTGTTATATCCTAGACCAGGGATGGGCAAACTTTTTTTTTTTGGCCCGAGGGCCACATCGGGGTTGCAAAACTGTATGGAGTGCCAGCTAGGGAAGTCTGTGCCTCCCCAAACAGCCTGGCCTCTGGCCCCTATCTGCCCCCTCCCACGTCCTGCCCCCTGACTGCCCCCCTGAGAACCCCTGACCCATCCACCCCCCCCCCCCGCTCCTTGTCCCCCGACTGTCCCCTCCTGGGACCCCGTGCCCCTAACCTCCCCCCAGGGACCCCACCCCCAGCCAACCCCCTTGCCCCCTGGGACTCCCACACCTCTCCAACCCCCGCCCCCATCCCCTGACCGCCCCATCCAACCACTCCCTGTCCCCGACTGCCCCCCGGGACTCCCCGCTCCCTACCTCCTTACCATGCTGAAGCCAGCCACACCGCCGTGCTGGTGACGCAGCACACTGAGGCTGCGGAAAAGGGGGGACAGCAGAGGAGGGGCTGGGGACTAGCCTCCCCAGCTGGGAGCTCAGGGGCCAGGCAGGACGGTCCCGCGGGCTGGATGTGGCCCACGGGTCGTAGTTTGCCCACCTCTGTCCTAGACTGCTTCCGTGTAAGTAGAATCCACCGTTGGCTGACAAGGACTGCATAAGGTCCCTCCTAGACCAGATACAATGGTTCAATAGAACTTAATGGCCACCTGTTCAGATGAAAGCACCATGGAACAATGGGTTAGCTGAAAGGTAGGAGAACCAGTTTTCTCCTACTTCTCTGCTGGGGGCTGGTGTATGGAGAGTGGAAAATCTTCAAATGCACTTCACGCTGGGGAAAGCAATAAGGGAGAAGTAACTGACGGCCATTGTAGATTCTCGTGAAGGGCTGTTGAATCAGACCCATCCTGCATCATAGACTAGTAATGCACTAAAGGTTTCAGAGCAAGGCAGTTTTAACACCTTAAAGTGCTGATGCTTGCCTTTAAAAACCACAGAGGCTGGGCAGACCAGAGGAAGATTCACAGCACCTCAGAGGACATTTTGGGCAGGAAAGGGAAAGAGACAGGCAGTCTTTGGAAGCAGGGCATCCTGTCTAACTGCAGGTCAGAGAAGGCTCCAAGTTTTGGAAGAGAAGTTATGAGCTGCAGGGGCCAGTTTTGTTCAACATCTTTATTAATGATCTGGATGATGGGATGGATTGCACCCTCAGCAAGTTCACAGATGATACAAAGCTGGGGGGAGAGGAGAGGTAGATACACTGGAGGGTAGGGATAGGGTCCAGAGTAACCGAGACAAACTGGAGGATTGGGCTAAAAGGTTCAACAAGGAAAAGTGCAGAGTCCTACACTTAGGATGGAAGAATCCCATGCACCGCTACAGGCTGGGGACTGACTGGTTAAGCAGCAGTTCTGCAGAAAAGGACCGGGGGATTACAGTGGATGAGAAGTTGGATATGAGTCAGCAGTGTGCCCTTGTTGCCAAGAAGGCTAATGGCATATTGGGCTGCATTAGTAGGAGCACTGCCAGCAGATCAAGGGAAGTGATTATTCCCCTCTATTTGGCACTGGTGAGGCCACATCTGGAGTATTGTGTCCAGTTTTGGGGCCCCCACTGCAGAAAGGATGTGGACAAATTGGAGAGAGTCCAGCGGGGGGCAACTAAAATGATTAGGGGGCTGGGGCATGTGACTTATGAGGAAAGGCTGAGGGAACTGGGCTTATTTAGTCTGCAGAAGAGAAGAGTGAGGGGGGATTTGATAGCAGCCTTCAACTACCGGAAGGGGGGTTCCAAAGAGGATGGAGCTCGGCTGTTCTCAGTGGTGGCAGATGACAGAACAAGGAGCAATGGTCTCCAGTTGCAGTGGGGTAGGTCTAGGTTGGATATTAGGAAACACTATTTCACTAGGAGCGTGGTGAAGCACTGGAATGGGTTACCTAGGGAGGTGGTGGAATCTTCCCTCCTTACAGGATTTTAAGGCCCAGCTTGACAAAGCCCTGGCTGGGATGATTTAGTTGGTCCTGCTTTGAGCCGGGGGTTGGACTAGATGACCTCCTGAGGTCTCGTCCAACCCTAAGCTTCTATGATTCTATGGTCCTGGGTAGAGGACTCTGCCTAAACCCAGAGAACTCACCAGAGTGGTGAGGAAACTGAGGTGGGAAAATATTTATAGATGTGTTTACTAAGTAGAGAGCAGTGGTGGTCAGAATCCTGTGCAAAGTCTCTCTCTGTGCCTGTTGGTTTTCACTGTTGCATGCAATTGAAGTGGTAAGCTATATGTCCAGTTCACCCACATGGCTGAAGTTCTGGAAGAGGGTGTGTTTAAACTGTAGGAGACAGGGCCGGCTCTGGCTTTTTTGCCGCCCAAGGCAAAAAAGCCTCCCGCCGCCCCCCGGCGGGGAGCGCAGCAGGGGAGGGCGCCGAGCCCGGCCGCGGCCCCGCTCTCCCCGACCGGCCGGAGCGCCAGGGAGGGGGGAGGGCGGCGAGCCCGGCCGCGGCTCCGCTCTCCCCGACTGGCCGGAGCGCCGGGAGGAGGGTGGTGAGCCCGCCGCGGGCTCCGCTCTCCCCGGCGGCCGGAGCGCTGGGGGGAGGGCAGCGAGCCCGCTGCGGCTCTGCTCTCCCCGACCGGCCGGAGTGCCCGGGGAGGGCGGCCCCGCTCTCCCTGGCCGGCCGGAGTGCTGCGGGGAGGGCGGCGAGCCCAGTCGCGGCCCCGCTCTCTGGCCTGAGCGCCGCTCCACTCCAGGTGCCGCCCCAAGCACATGCCTGGTAGGCTGGTGCCTGGAGCCAGCCCTGGTAGGAGAGTCCGGGCTGGGGATGAGGCACAGTCAGCATTGATTCCAGGGGCTGCACAGTTGGCACCACAGGCTCTTAGCACTCAAGATGGGTGCTACAGAGAGAATCTGGGGTTTCTAGGCATATTCTTGGGGTACAAACAAGGGGCAGTGCCTGGACTTTGTACAGTCTCTGGAGGTTTAAAGCATATCAGACCCAGTGGGCACATGCACTGTGGTGGGCATCGAACTGGGGAGCTCAGCTAGACCTGTTACAAACATAATTTAAAAACCATTTTTTGGAAATGATGTCAAATCATGATGTAATGTGCACATCAGTAACTTTACCACAAGCTGTGGGGAGTCTGTATCCCAGAAAGGTGATGAGGAAGGAGGAAAAAGTGGGCAAAAAGCAGAGTGCAAAAAGCAATTTCAATCTGTTCTCCTCTTATTAAATACTAAGCTATTGACCAAGCATTTGTGATGTCAGTTAGAGCTGAACGCAAACAATTGTAACTGGTATTCGGGCCTGATCCATTGACTTCAACAGGCTTTGGGAGTCTTTCCACTGACTTCAGTGAGCTCTAGATCTGACCCTCATCTGACCCAACACAAGCGGAGTATACCATCTGTAACTATTACCTTCAAATCCTTATGTCTTTTACACTATATTTAATACCCTTTCATTCAGTATCAAATTCATAGGGACGTTTTTCATTCCATGGAATGTATTGTGAAATGTACCTTTTAGGAACACCATCCCAGTGTTACAGGACTGTCTGATTCATAGTATTATGCACAGTGCATTGCACAGAAATGTTTGGCCTTCCTCTGATAATTTGCCATAGGCACAGCATACTCAGGAAAAGCTTAACATATAATTACTCTGTGTTGTGGCTTTTTTTTTTTTTTTTTTTTTTCCAACACTAAGACATCAACTGGATTTTTCTGATGATATGCAACACATACGGGGGAGAGTTGATGTTGGCACTGGGAAAGAATGGGGAAATGACACAAGCACTTCTGTGCTTGGAGGAAGTTCACTGTAATAGCAGATTAACTTTGGCAAAATTATTCATTAGATTGCGATAGCCTATGAGGGAGGTATAATATTTACTCATACTAGTGTTTTAGCTGATCAACTCTTAAATACCTCCACTGACAATGCCTTCACTACTTCTCTTGGGTAGGCTGTTCTAATGTTCCTCCTCTCACTCTCATCTTTGTGCCTGTTTTTTGGTGGGTCCTATGCTTGTTAAAATAGATCAAAGCAGCAATGGGAGCTCACTAATTCTAGAAGCTGTATGTTTGTCATAAGTGTTGATGTCACATGGTGAAGTGCCACTGCATCATTTTGTGTAAGGGGACATAGTATCGGGCTAAGAATGGGGACATGAGAATAAGTGTACGTGAAAGGAAGCCATGTCCCAAAATAGGCCCAGAGATAGCCATACAAAAGCATGTGTGTGTATGTGCCCGCACAGTGGGTAGCTGTTTGCAAATACAAATAGAACTCTGTGTGTGTTATGTACAAATGTGGAACTGTGCAGGGGAACGTCTCGTGTGATTCTGTCTACCTCCACACTGTGGAGAGCCAGAAGTGGGGAGGTAACTGTCGGCCATTTTCAATTTTGGCGAAAGGCTGTTTGATCAGACCCATCCTGCATAATAGACTGGAAATGCACTAAAAGAGTTCAAGATGGCTTTAACACCCACCTCCCTTCCAGAATCACTATTGTGCCTCCAGCATGAGCTAGCCTCCACTTTCCTGGCTTTAAGTTTGGGATTCCCTTGGGGTCAGCAGCAAAGCAGTTTTGGAGCCAATACTGGCAATCTGTGCACACCCCAGAACCTGCATCTTGTCACAAAGCTTGCAAGCTCATTTAGGCAAGGGAAGGAAAAGAAAATCTAACTGGGCCCTTGCACAGGCGGCCATCATAATGCTTCCTTTATCCTGATGGCTTCAGGGAGGGCTTTAGCACCAGCACTTGTCTTTCTTGCAGCTCCCCCTATTGCCTTTCAGGAGCCAGTAACTTACAGAACTGCTCCCTGCAGAGTTCCTCTGAGCTGTGTGCATTTACAGCCTTGTAAGTCTAGCACTGTGTAATGTGAGTAAGGGTGGCAGACTGGGCCTTTTAGAGACCAGAAACCAATTTAGCCAACAAAGTCTGGGACTATTAAAAATATATATATATTAGTTAATAATAGAATTTTTCCTTCACACATGAAGCTTTTGCTGCCAGTTTGTTAATTTCAGGATATATGTGACAGTATGCAAGCAAATGTTTGTTTGGGGTCTAGAGTATTTTTTTGTCTCCCAGCACCATCTGGCACTACAGTGTGAATCTTTTAATGAATAAACATTGCTTATCAGTCTGTCAGTCACTCATCCATTCGATAGAAACTGAAATGCTAATTTACCCATCATCTTTGTCATATGGTAATTAGGGACAACTTCACAAAACTCCAAGACAAAGACTACAAATTAAGGACACATGTCAAAAACGGGCAACACAGATTTAGAAAGCTTAATGTATCTTTCAATTAGACTAACACAGGGAGTAATACCCACCTGACGTTTTTGCAGTTTCTATTTTTAAAATGCCGCATGTCTTCCTCCCTCCCCCTTTTTTTGGCACCAAGGGATAAAGTCAGATTTGTCAGTAAAATTGGAATAGACTTTTTTAGATGAAATTAGATGTTTAAAAAGGGAATGCTGGAGGGACCAGTTTGATCAAATCATTCAATGGTGGCTTTCACATAGATATTGCTTATTCAGATACTGTCCAAATAGTCATAGCATGTACATTTTATGGTTAATTACTGCAAGTTCATATGTTTTGGGATTATTTTGTCAGTTACCTTATCAAAGCACATCAACTGAATCTAGTTTTTGTAATTTTGCTACCCCATCACAGCAGCAATCATTATAATGTGAGAATTGAGCCCTCCAGTATTAGTGTGAGTAAAATATCCTTGATCAAAAGGGCACTTCTCCTTAAAACTTGTCTTATTAATTAGCAGGACTTGTTCGGTTTGCAGGTCTTATTATCTGAACCCATTAAGAAGCAAGAACAATAAACATAGGTGGAAGTTTACTTTTCCATCACTCATGCACCCTGAACAATACCTTTAGCATTTTTCATTATTCATATGACCGAACAAAAGAGAGTGAGAAGCCTGTTCTAGGTGATGGGCAAATGTAGTAAAATAAGAACCTGGAAAAATCTCAGCCTTTTCTTTGAACTAAACCCACTATTGTAAATGTTGGGGGGGGGAAATATTTCAATTAGCCCATTAGTACAATCAGCTGAGTCCCTCACAATGAGCTGGATGCATATACAAAAAAGAAATGTTTCCCCTTTGTTTTAATTTCTCCTCTGAAGCCCAGTAGTTTCTTTCTACCTTTACTGATGTTCCAGTTGCAAGATATCATTCTCTCAGCAGTCTGGAGGTGCCTGCTGGATCCAGGCCAGCTGCGAAATTCAGACCTTTTGCACCATCAGGCTCCTTTAGGTCAGAGGTATGCTGTGAATTCAAAGGGATCTCTGAACGAGGGATGCCCCCGCAAGAATGTCTTGCCTGGAGAAACAAGAGGGAACTGATCCATCAAGAAGGGACTGCAAGCAAGAGCATGGGCTTGTGGATCAGGGAGAGACTGAGAGTGAGGGAGGGGAAAATGCAGGTTAAGGTAAGGGAATGGAGAACTACATGAATCGTTGAGTCTGCACCATGAGCAAGATGATCTGTTGAAGGAAGGGAAAATCAGCAGGATTTATGGAGGAAGGGAAGAATTAATATTGGTAAAGAATTTGGATCTACTTGAATTGAGAGGAGGCAGAGATGGGGGGAAGGGAAAGTGTGGCTGGGGGGGGGGACGTATTTTACATGATTTAGTGTGCTGAATGCAGTAAAAACTCAGCTCCTTGAAAGCTCATGTGCTGACCTCTCCTGACTTTTTATCTAAGCATGTTCTTCCTAAAAGGGTGTTTATTTGCTTTTACTCTACAAGCATTTATTAAAGTAGTCGTATAATATCAACTTATTCTAGAACTTGTACTGAGACTATCCGGCCCAAGTCAGTAAACAAACTCCAATGTTTGTATAAACTGGGGTGTTTCTGTGTGTCAGGAAAAATGGAGGAGGATAAAAGAAATGACCCCTCTGCTCTTGGACTGCATCGTTATTGATTAAATTTAAACCAACTCCCATTTAAGTCTTTGAGAATCTTTCCATTGACTTTAATGGGAGTTGTTACACACTTTATTGTTGCCTTCCAAAACAATTCGGAAGTATGCATTCATTTGACTTAAATCCTGACTGATCTCTCTATTTGATGAGCAAATATTTTGCTAAGTCATAAACTTTTCCATAAATTGGCTATCTTGGTTATATCTTAATAACTGCCTTATTTTCTCCAGACTTTTTTCCCCATCCTTGAGATAAATATATATTTCAGAATCAGCTTTTGAAATTTAGTCATGTTCCAGGCAGCTTCTTACAAACAAGTCTTGGAAGAGGTCAGTAAATCAGTTTTGAGTGTTTTATTTCCCAAGGAATCTGAGCACCTGTGTTTATTATATAGCAAATCCTGAGACCTAATGCATAAAACAAGACTGAAGTAGGAAAGCACTGGCGATAAGGAGATTAAAGCACCCTTGCACTGGCTAAAGAAAAATATATTTATTCACTTTAATTTTTTTTTAAAAAAAGCAAGACTAAAGGAAAGAGCAAAATATGCATATTTTTATTTTAAATTTCTTAGCTGTTAACTGTCATTTCCAAAGCTCTTTCTTCCTGTAATCTCAAAAATATTTAAATGGATGGTCACATCAAGTTATTAAACTAAGTATTAAATACTGACATTTAAAAACCTAGTAATAACACATACAGTTGGTCATAAAGTCACAACAGTTGCAGGGTGGGAGGGAGAAGAGGATTGTGAATGTAGTAGCTTAAAAGTAAATACATCCATGTGGTCGGTTCTGTTTATTCACTGACATAGTCAAAGCACAATTCCTCTTCAATGTTCATGAAGGACCATACCTGTTTTTTAGGAATCATACTAAGTCATGTACAGTCAACCTGTAGAACTCGTTGCCAGGGGATGTGAAGGCCAAAACTATAATGGGGTTGAAAAAAGGATTAAATAAGTTCATGGAGGATAGGTCCATCAATGGCTGTTTGCCAAGATGGTCAGGGATGTGTCCCTAGTATCTGATTGCCAGAAGCTTGGAGTGGACAACATAGCCTGGATTACTTGATAATTGCCTGTTCTGTTCATTTCCTCTGAAGCACCTGGCATTGGCCACTGTTGGAAGACAGGATAATGAGCCAGATGGACCATTGGTCTGACCCAGTACTCTTATATTTTTAAGACCTTGCACATCTATATTTGATGTTTGTTCTGTGTTCTTCATTTTCAGAAAAGTTGAGTCATTTGTGCTTTTATTCAGGTGTTGCTGGTGTTCTGTCCTTTTCCCTGTAGCATATAACCATGGGTCTCCATGTCTCTGAGAGCTGGAGTAAGAGTATCATTTGCCCCTAGATTTCTTAATTCCTCAAAATGTGTTCCTGAAAATGTGATTCCCTTGTAGTGCTGCCTTACGTGAGGCCTTTTCTTACTAAACTAAACATATGTCTATTGTGTGAATTGGATTGATTTTTTGCAGTTGCTTTTCACACACCAGCTAAAGACAAGTCTTTTAGAAAGGTCATCCACAATTCACGCCAGAACCCCAGGAATCATCCATTTCCCCTCCCCCACACTCTAGGCCCCATGCTGCAGTTACTATCCTTCCAATCAAGGCAAAACTTTGAACAGAGCAAAATATCCTTTACCACTGAGAATTGGTGCTCCCATTCATTATTCTTGTGGAAATTCCTGCTGAGGCAGTCTGCAGATGTGTTCATTACTCCCAGATGATGCACAGCCAACCGGGTGATCTGATGTCCGATGCACCAATTCCAGAGTTTGATCGCCTCCATGCAGAGTGCGGTGGACCTTGTTCTTCCCTGTTTATGTTGTAAACCCCATAGTCATAACTCTGACATGCATGGTATGGATGAAGGGTAAAAATCTTTTGCGGGCTTTGGGCACTGCATAAAGTTTGAGGAGACTGGTGCACAGTTTGGACTCCAGCAGAATCCAAGAGCCCTGAGCCACATGGTTGTCCAGATGCACTCCCCAGCCCAGTAGAGAGGCATCCATAATGAGTGACTTTTGTGGTAGATGGAGGATCAAAGGGGACCCCTACGCAGAGTCTCTTGGGTTTCCCACCAGGTAAACAATGCTAGAATGTTCTGAGGGACTAAGATTTGCTTAAGTATCAGGGGGTAGCTGTGTTAGTCTGTATCTATAAAAACAACAAGGATTCTGGTGGCACCTTAAAGACTAACAGATTTATTTGGGCATAAGCTTTCGTGGGTAAAAACCTCACTTCTTCAGATGCATAGAGTGAAAGTTACAGATGCAGGCATTATATACTGACACATGGAGAGCAGGGAGTTACTTCGCAAGTGGAGAACCAGTGTTGACAGGGCCAATTCAATCAGGGTGGATGTAGTCCACTCCCAATAATAGATGAGGAGGTGTCAATTCCAGGAGAGGAAAAGCTGCTTCTGTAATGAGCCAGCCACTCCCAGTCCCTATTCAAGCCCAGATTAATGGTGTTAAATTTGCAAATGAATTTTAGTTCTGCTGTTTCTCTGAAGTCTGTTTCTGAAGTTTTTTTGTTCAATGATAGTGACTTTAAATCTGTAATAGAATGACCAGGGAGATTGAAGTGTTCACTTACTGGCTTATGTATGTTACCATTCCTGATGTCCGATTTGTGTCCATTTATTCTTTTGCGGAGGGACTGTCCGGTTTGGCCAATGTACATGGCAGAGGGGCATTGCTGGCACATGATGGCATATATAACATTAGTGGATGTGCAGGTGAACGAGCCCTTGATGGTGTGGCTGATGTGGTTGGGTCCTCTGATGGTGTCGCCATGAAAGCTTATGCCCAAATAAAACTGTTAGTCTTTAAGGTGCCACCAGACTCCTTGTTTTTGTAAGATTTGCTTGTTCAAGACCTCTCTGCTCAGAACATAGACTGTCCACAGCCATGCTTGGAGGCACCAAAGATGGTGTCGGACAATAGAGTGAGTCAGACAATAATTAAGGACAGTAGACATGGGGGTTCAAAAAGTTAGTTTTATAACCATTAAAACACAAATTGTCAATATCATATGTCAAAACATACAAAGCAAATCTCTTCAAATCAAACTCTAATATATTCTCAAGTCGCATTTTTCTTTCTTTGCCTATCTGCAAATTTTGATTATTACTGATGGAAATATTCTTTTCATCGGTTTCGTGTGTGGTGAAATGGACATTTACTGACAAAAGTCTAGTCCTTCCAAGCTGAATAATAGATAGTGTGACAGACCGAGACCAGTGGGGTACAGGAGTCTGGTAGAGGGCAAATATACTGGTCACTGGATGAGTAGTTTTCTGTTCCCTGAGTGACCAGAGAAGGGGCTGCACTAGAGTAATCAGGAACCTGCTAGAACCAGTTAAGGCAGGCAGGCTAATTAGGACACCTGGAGCCAATAAATAAGAAGCTGCTAGAATCAATTAAGGCAGGCTAATCAGGGCACCTGGGTTTTAAAAGGAGCTCACTTCAGTTTGTGGTGTGAGTGTGAGGAGCTGGGAGCAAGAGGTGCAAGGAGCTGAGAGTGAGAGGGTGTGCTGCTGCTGGAGGACTGAGGAGCACAAGCGTTGTTAGACACCAGGAGGAAGGTCCTGTGATGAGAATAAGGAAGGTGTTTCGAGGAGGCCAGGGGGAAGTAGCCCAGGGAGTTGTAGCTGTCATGCAGCTGTTACAGGAGGCACTATAGACAGCTGCAGTCCACAGGGCCCTGGGCTGGAACCCGGAGTAGAGGGCAGGCCCGGGTTCCCCCCAAACCTCCCAATTGACCTGGTCTGTGGGTTCTTCCAGAGGGGAAGGTCTCTGGGCTGTTCCCCAACCCACATGGTGAATCTCTGAGGCAAGAAAATCCACCAATAAGCGCAGGACCCACCAAGATAGAGGAGGAACTTTGTCACAATAGATAGATAATAGTGAATTACAAATGAACCAAACAGTTCCTACTTTAGCCACTTACAATTCAAAGTAGGTATTAATGTCCATCAGTACAAATCAAAATGCTAAACAGATCACAAAACAGCTAGACATAAGCGTGCTTGGTTGTGGATTTCATTTCCACATGCTCAAACTTGTGCGGTCTATGGCAGGAATGTGATGAATACCTCCATGTTCTGGGTTTATCAGCACAGCTATAAAAGCTACAAAATATTGCTCCTCCAATCATGAGAAATGCTGAGCTCAACCAGCCTAAGTAGAGGGCAGCTCCCAGG
Source organism: Emys orbicularis (assembly GCF_028017835.1). Classification (NCBI taxonomy): domain Eukaryota; kingdom Metazoa; phylum Chordata; order Testudines; family Emydidae; genus Emys; species Emys orbicularis. The sequence goes on from NC_088683.1 coordinate 199,994,436, forward strand.
TCTCGTTTCAATCCTGCGTGAACTGCTGGATTATAGAAGTCTCCAATAATGTTGCTTGCAGTCCAAGACACAGGTATCAAAATTAGAATCCCAGTTAGGATAAAAATGATCCCAGCTGCCAGCAGAATGTTACTCCTGACTTGCTTGTTATCCCCAACACACACAGTGCACTTCATGCCAGTAATGGCTGTCAGAAAGGCAATAACGGACAGCATCACAGCAAAACACATCAGTCCTCTGGATACTTCTAAAATAGGTGGGAGTGCTAGTACGGTGTCATAGAATTTACACTGCATCTTGATGTTGACTTGATAGACACAATTCATCCATAGTCCTTCCCAGATGTTCTCAAACACCACAATGTTACCTTCAATGAAAGCAGACACTCTCCACTGAGGCATGGCAGTGATTGCAAAAGTCCCAATCATGCCGATGCCTCCAAGTATTAGTCCTGTGATTTGCAGTGCCCAACAAGCCATATTTCTTCTGAGACAGGTGCACCAAAAAATAGTCCACAGGAACGTGTTTCCAAAGCAGGGTTTCTGGGAGATAAAATCGAAAGCAAGAAAGAATCTTTCCTGTAATAGTTTGCTTGTGTGCCAAAGTGACTTTGGAGCAGTTTCAATTTGTATTTCTGAAGTTCAATAGGCAGCAGTCCATTGCTGGCTGAGTAGAAGGACCTGCTATTTATCTGCTTTGATATTTGAAAGACCTCTGACTAGAGCACTTCACAATCAGGCCCAACAGCTTTCCAGCCAATGAGAGGCTAGATAGGGTGTATCTAGGACTATCATACTTGACTTCATTGCTCCTTAGTGATGCTATAATTAAGTGTGTGTCAGGGTCCCCATTATAGAAAGCTAATTACAAGGTTAATTATTCCACAGCAAAACTGCATCTGTGTTGAAACGTAGAACATGAGGTGTTAGCGCAGGACTTAATTTCTGTCATGTAAAATATTGCATAACTTAGATCAGTACAATTATTTTAGCTTTCATCATAGAAATTGCATTTAAGGTGGGGCTTACATGCTTTTTGCTCTCCCCTTGATGAAAAACATCTGATTTTTTTTTTAAAAAAAAAAACAACAACTAGCAGGCACTTACTGTAGTCCTTTAACAGTGACTCCTGGTTTTGATCAATGTAAAAGTATTATCATAGAATTATGTACAGTAAGTCAAGTACTGTAGTCAACATCAAAGCTTTACCTAAACAGATGCATAATTTATAAGGACACCAAAACAAGCAGCTGGCATCATTTCGTCGCTTTTTCATTTCTTTCTAGAAGGAAAGGCCAGTGACAGGAAATAACCTCTCTGTAACTTCCTATTAGCAGGTGAGTGTATTCTGTTACAATAACTTCTTCTAGTGGACACTAGCAGGGAAGAAAAGCTCTCCAACAAAATAACGAGGCACTAATTAATTCATTCATTCATATTATAGTGTTTGCCTATTCTCTAAGTGGACAACACTTACATGATGGATTAGTGGCTATGGATACCTCCTACAATATATAACATGGACTGCTCAGAGGACTACGAGCCAGGTCTCCTGAGCCAGTGGTCTGATTTGCCTTGGGCATGGGGTTTAACCTCTCTCACTCTTTCATTTTCCCATCCCGGACTGGAGTTGATAATACATAGCTACACTTGGGTCTTATGGAGATTAATTAGTTTCTGTTAGTTCAGCTCTTTGATATACATGGCCAGATCCTCAGCTGGTTTTAGGTTAGTGTACATCCACGGAAGGCAGTGGAACTATGCCAATGCACACCAACTGAGGATCTGGCCCATAAAGTACTGTCTAAGAGCTATCTGTAATAATTGTTGAGTTGTCAGCTTTATATATGTGTGAAAGGTCAAATGCATTCCTTGATTTTTATATTTATTTTTAAATTTAGTTACAGCCAAAGGTGCTTATACAAGTATTTTAAATTATTAAAAATAAGGATAAAATCCATAATAAAATGATTTTGCCTTCACTGGCTTATAAGGGGGGGAAAAAACTCTCTCAGCCTACCACTACTAATTCAGATTCTAACAGACCAAGGAGGGTCTGGAAATAGTGCTTTGCAAAGTGAGCTGAGCATTGAAACGGCTATTGCATACCTGTGTGTTAAGTCCTGTAGGGGGCACTGGCCAAATAATTTTGAGTCTAGCAGCAGGAACCACAGAATGACGTAAAACCTCCTTGATGGAGATACAATATTTAACACCTGGATAGTGCTCTTGAAGTCCTAAGCATTTTTTTAAACATTCTCTAATTCTCACAACAGGCCTATGAGGTAGATGTGAATTACTGTCCCTATTCTATAGCTGTGGAAGGTGAGGCAGGGACATTAATAAGCCTCAGAGAGAAGTGTCAAAGCTAAGGCTAGAGCTCAGACGTAGGAGCCAGATTGCTGCTTCCCAGTCTCGTACATCGAGCATTAAACAACACCGGCTCTAATTTCAAGCAGGATACTACTTTCTCAGAGATGGACTTTCTGAAGAGAGGCCTAGATATGGAGCCTGCAGTAGTAAGCTTGGACCTTGGTCTCTTTACTGCTTCTCACTTATACAGTAGCTCTTTAGAGCTTGATGAGTTTTATTTTATCACCAAAAAAGTCAAAATTTTACAGACTTTGAAACAGAACAATCTTTTCCCTTTTTTTCCCCCTCAAAAATATTAATATTTTTATTGAAAATATCAACACTGGTATTGAAAAGCTATTTCTGGGGGGGAATGGTTGTTAAAAAATTTTCAGCCAACTTTAATAGATACCAAACTCTGACTTATCATGCCCAGTGCCCTGATCTATAATGTCTACTGGAATTGTCTTGAAGCTAAGTGTTACAATCTTGTGGTTTGTTTGTTTGTTTGTTGGTTTGTTGGGAGGGTCAGCTGTTGAGATCATGCATAAAACTACACTCTGGTGGTCAGAATATGACTTGTGTGGGAGATAAATTACTCCCAGAAAAACTTGAGAAAAATGTATCACATGCCATTTTGTGTCATTACATCCAAAACATCTTAAGTATTTTAATGCTTTTTCTAGATCGTTACCTCCTAAAGAAGATGACATCACACCATATGTGTGTAAATCAAATGTTACCATACCAACTATACTTACATACTGTCCAATAATAGGATAATTATTGTTAGTTGAACCCTGTGGGAATGAAAGGAATAAAGGAAAAGCAAAAAGTGGGAGGAGAGAGACTAGGTGTTGTTCATTGCATGTATACAAATACACCTCTACCCTGATATAACGCTGTCCTCGGGAGCCAAAAAATCTTACCGCGTTATAGGTGAAACCGTGTTATATCGAACTTGCTTTGATCCACCGGAGTGTGCAGCCCCGCCCACCTCCCCCCCTCACTCCCCCCCCCCCGGAGCGCTGCTTTGCCGCGTTGTATCCGAATTCATGTTATATCGGGGTAGAGGTGTAGCTGAACTGGAACTGAACCATAGGTGGCATGCTAAGAGATGTAGTAATTTGCTACATGAACTCTGTGTATGTCCTTTTTTTTTTTTTTAGTTCTTCTCTCACTAACACACCTAAAAACAAAAATACTACCAAAAAATGGCAATGGAAATGGGATTCTCAGAATTCCCAGAGCCTGACCCATTCGGATAGTTGTGGGATGATCCCTTTGTGCCCTGGACAAAATATTCAATATCCTTTTGAGATCTTTCTGGTCTAATCTATCTAATCTATTTCAGGCATTTTATGAGGCACCTGTCACCTTGGTATTTAAGTGTGGAGAGCAACGGTCCTCATAAAGGTAGATATGTTAGAAGACATCCCATCTTACTGCTTCAGAACAGAAGACCAAAGGATTCTGGTAATGGTTGGCACAGATAACACTTAAAGGTAGGAAAGTAACTACAATATACATTTTGAGAATATGTTGATTGAACAATTCACATTCTGTTGTTGAAAATAAAATGAGGAAGAACCTGCACGGAAGCATTGAGTGCTTTTATGAGAATTAGCAGCAATGTATACAGTCAGATTAGTACTGGATGAAATGATGTGAGACTAATTAACTGAAAATTTTTCTGTGATTAAAATAAGTGTTTACTCATGGATCAAACCGTTACAGTACATAATTGAACTGGCTTGCCAGTCATGTAGTGATGGCACAGGCTACACAACTGGCACAAGACACTATGGAATTTGTGCTGGTGTTGGAGCCTGAAGCAACGGCATTTCACAGGAAGGGCAAGCTAGTTTTGCTTTGGCACTGGATCTGTTAGTGCTCCCATAATCCGTATGAATCTGTTGGATCCAAGGATGGGCATACTGTTTGCGACTAAGTATGCTACTGTTTGATCCTGAGCCCAGTGTGTCCACATTTGTTGGGTGCTTGGCCCTATTTATTGTCTAGAATGAGACACCTAGTTGAGTCCTGCATTATCTGTGGTTTCTCAAAGTGGCAAATATGGGCTTCTTCCATGACCTTACACAGCTTTCCTGTATTGCATGTGATGGTTCACACTGGCATGCCAGTCTGCTGGTAGCAAACCCCTGTACAGTGAATGGGAACAAAAGAATTAATCAGCATTGGGTACCCTGGAGTCAACAAAGAAACATTTCTATGACATTCCTGCTCCGCTAGTGGTACCAGATAGTAGCACCCAGTGTACTGTGCTGAAATCTGAATCTGATACTTTATCATCCATGGTATCTGTCACACGAACTTTGAAATGGCCTTGATTTTTGCAGACTATAGCACATAATATAATACTTAACATTTGAAATCATTATGGGAAGAAGATATGGTGTCTGAGTCACAACTAATTATTAGTGTTGTGTATATTGTATAGCCAGGGCCGCCAAGAGCGGGTTCAGGCCCTGGTGAAAAAAAATTTTCGGGCCCCCCAGCAAGGACGGACCGGCTAAACAGGGCTGACAGGGGGGGGGGGGGGGGGGAGGGAAGCTGGGCCTCGGACCCCCTTCCGGACCACTGGGCCCTGGTAATTTGTACCGGCTTCCCCCCTCTCATCAGCCCTGTGTATAGCATTAGGACAGTGAGAGAAGAGGTAGAAAAGATTATGGAATGGAAAATGGCCCATTGTCAGATAAGCAAAAGTGTGTGAAAGCTTGCAGGCATACAGAGTCTGAAGTTGTGAAGGGAACAACTCTTCTGGTCCCAACAACCCTGTTCTCTAGGAATATCTAGGAAGGGAAAGAGACAGGGCCATTCTAAGGGAAACTTTGTTGCTCACATTACTTTTTACCGGCTGTGTATAACGTCATAATTCCAAGAGATTACCTTTATCTGGGAATGATTCTATATCACAGACACAAATTGGCTGGTGCAGTGAAATTGGAAGACAGTACTTCTAGGGACAATCAAGGCACTTACTGAAATACATCTCAGTACAGCAGCTCAAAGAGCTTAAAGGTATTATTTAGCCAACTCTTCTTCAATGTTAATTTAAATGATGATAATCTTGTATATTCAGTTTATTTGCACAAGCAACCTCTGTGGTTATTTCAATTGTTGCATGACAAGCATGCTGAAACCACAACGGAGGTTACGGATCTGAGGGTAGTGCAGGAAAATATTCTCCTATATGTCCATCTGGTGTAGGAGGAGCATTTTAGAGATGTCTTGTTTTAGTTTGTTTTAGGTGGGTTATAAACAACTGTGTCTGTGTTGTTTATAAAATGAAAGGGTATCCTAAATCTGTCATCACTCTGTGTGTGTGTGTGTGTGTGTGTGTGTGTGTGTGTGTGTGTGCGTGTGCGCGCACACACACCTCCATGCACTGAAAAGCTTTGGCAGGTATTGAGCATAGTCCAGATGGTTTTTTACAGCTGATTCAGCCCTTTATATACAGGTGATCTTAATAGGTTTGTAGAAAGTTGATAACTTCCCAGTATACGTTGCGTAATTTTGTTCATATACAGAATTGCAAGGTACCACATGATTGAGACTTGGGTGTACAGTTGTGCCTGTGCATCTATATAACTTTTATCTTTTTAAACTTATTCAGTTGGCTGTTAGTAACCCATTATGGTTCTGCTTCAAACATGGCTATGTCCACAAAAAGGATTTTCTGAAACTGCAGCTCTGCTGCTGGGGTTACTAGTACATACCTGTCACCAGCTATTTTACCACTTGTCATCTAGCTGTAAATTGTGTGATCTAATCTAAGAAGTGTATAATAGTGGGTGCACCAGTGGTACTTTTCCGCCACTAGAGCAACAGTGGGAGAATTTCAGAAAATCCTAAATGTAGACAAGGACTTAGTTATTGAATCATAAATCATTGAATGAAATCTTAAACCTTCACTCACCTCAGCCAAAAGAGGCCCTATTCTCTGTCACCTGGCACTTTGTGTAGTCCTTTATACCAATGCAAAGTAGGCCTAAAATGCTAGCCAACAGATTTGATAATGTTCTATTCCCACTTTACACTGACATTAATAAATGTACAAGGTGCAGGGCAGAGATGAGCCAGGAATTTTATTCGTAAGTGTCAAGCATCCTATTTCCTAAATCTCTTCAATCTATAAACAATAAAGCATATGCTATTATAGGATAGAGTACCTGAAAGTTTACCAGTAAAGCTGTATGGAGTTTCTATTTCAAATCTGAAAAAAATGAAGTACATTTAAAATAGTTTTGTTATAACCTTTATCCAAATGTTGTGAGAGAGGAAAGGGGAAAGAATCCTTATATTTTGGTGTTTCAAGTAGAGCTGGTTGGAAAATGGGTTGTTGTTTTGTTTGTTTTGTTTTTGTTTTTTTCCCGCATAAAATTTAGACTTTTCTGCCCCCCCCCCCAAAAAAAAATCAGGAACCAAAACTTTTAGCTAAAACCCAAAAATTTTGATTCAGATATGCTGACCTTGTGTCTCCCAGTCTTTTAGTTTAGACTTCAAATCCCTTGATGCAGCATGGTTCCCTCCACTTCCTGAGCCACCACGGTGCCTCATAGAAGTCCTGTGGCGGTGGTGAATCATTGGAATTATATTCCTGCTCGAGAGTCTGCTCTGTAGAGGGGCAAGAAGCACCCAAACTACAACTCCCCTGAGTTACTATGGCAGCAATTCAGAATAAAATTTTTCACTTTTTTTGCTGTAATGTTTGTTTTCTAGTTTTCCTTTTTTTGACAAAAAGTCAAAAATTTCCACTGAAGTTTTGATGGAAAATGTTTGACCAACCCGAGTTTTCAGACAATTATTAATCAAGACCAAGGTTTAAAAAAAATTGGTGCCTGAAATACATAATTAGGTTTCTAAAGAAGTCCCTGGATTTTTCAAAAGAGCTGAGATTAAACATGGATTTAGGCATCTCTTTTGGAAAATCTTGGTTTAAGTTTATATAACGATGAGCTCAGCTCACACAACTTTGTTCTGATTTTCAACTCTTTTGCATTTCCATACATGAAGCTCAGGCTTTTTAACACTCAACTACATTTACGTAAAATAAAACTTAATGTTGCATTATGAACAGTGCAGTCAGGTTTTGCAATCTGTTGCTGTCCTCTTGGAATGTATGGTTCTTCTGACTAAGGAAGCAGTCTGCTGTAGATGGGAGTAATTTCCTTCCTAATACCGTTGGTTCACAAGTATGTCTGAATATATTCCCTTCTGTGAAGATGTCTGGCCAGACTACCAAAGATTTGTTGTAAATGAACAGACTTTTTTCTGTTCAGAACTGAAATGGTTTCTTTTGGTTGTCCTGAAGACATGATAAATATTATTGTACTTGGTGAGAGGGGCAAATAGTGTAGATATACTTGTATAGTAATCTGGCTTGGTGTATGGATTCTCTGGGAGAATTTCAAAAGCAGTATAGTCCCATTGATGAGACTTGCACTCCCAAATCCTCTAAGCATTTTTGAAAATCTCTGTGCCTTTTTATGTGTATTTGTACAGTGCCTAGAATGTTTTGTGCTGCCAGAAATAAATGTTATAATGATTTATAATACTGTATATATTGAGCATACTAAGTATACAAACATTTTTGGATTGCAAACAAAAAGTTACTTATCTGTTTGTTGCATTTAAGATTCTTACTTTAAATTCATAGATAATTACTGTATGCATCACTTATGTCACATGATAGTGTAAATAATTATAGTACATGAATATATACACCCTCTTGAGTAGGACCTTGCATCCTAGTTAAAAAAGGTGAACTCAACAAATGATTTTATTATGCTCATTGTTACAACCTATGAAACAGAATGAGTGAAAGTGTAAGAAGAAGGTGCGAACACAAAGACATAATAATACTTTTTGACAAAATAAATGAAAGTTTGAAGCTATACATTCTGCAGGGAACAACATTCACCTAGTGCAATAAATCAGCACAACAGCCCTCTCCCACAAATAATAGAAGGATTGCACATATAAAAGATAAACAAAACTGTGTAATAGAAATACAGGCAAGCTGTGCAGTATAACATATGTATTGCGCACATTATGTATGTACATAGCCAGGAATCACCTTTAAAAATAATGAGGCAAAATAGAAATATGTGTATTTAGACATAGCTTAAAAAACATAACCTTAAACTGTAAATAGACAATTCTAAACCAGTATGAGGATTTTGATTTCTTTAGCTCCATGGAAGTTGCACCTTAAAGAAGAATTTGGTGCCTGATATTTTTCAGCTAGAAATATCCTAAGGGTAGAGCACGATAATACAAACAGGATTGCATTATAACCTTTCCACAGAATATTTAAACCAATCCAAATTGTAAAACAGGGATCTCACACTCAGTTAAACTCCACAGGCAAAATTCTGGTCCCACTATAGTCAAAGATAAACATCCCACTAATTTCAATGGGGCCAGGAGATCACCTTCTCTGCTGGTTAAAAACATCTACATTTTAGAGTAATTTCTGTAGACCCTATGTAGTTTCTATTCCCTTATTTTCCATAAGGGGGGTACACAGTCACATTATTAGAAATCTTGTTTGCATTTTGCAAATGAGCAGTGACTAAAACACTGAAACATCCTGCTTTTTACCCCTTCAGGCCCTAGTTCTGCACTAAATTGCACATGGGCAGACCTCTTCATTGAAATCAGTGGGACTTGGTGCAGATGAAGGAGTCTTCCCACATGGGAGTCACTGCAGTATGAGGGCTGTATTAAATACCCATATTTAAAAAAAAAAAAAAGACTGTATTGTACAGTAAAGATCCAGAACACTGTTATAACCATGTTGTACATTGCAGTGCTTAGAGGCATCATTGTAGAATACTGTCGCTTTTAAAAACAAACCAGTCAGACCTTCCACCATCTCAAAATAGATATCAATTTACAGTAAAAATATTTCTAGGTAAATATAGAGCAGTGTGTCTACCCTGAAACTTTCATTCTGAAATAAGGGACATTTTTCAAACATTTTGGCCTCCCTCTCAATGCTAAGCTAATCCTTCACAGTACCCTTCATTTACAATGTATTGATCCCTTAGCTATTGTTGTTCTTTTAAACAAGTACTTTATTATCCTTATTCAGTCTTATCCCCTATGCCCAGAAAAAATTGGTTTGCTCCATTTCTTCCCAGCAATCAATCTGTATTTTATATCACAATAGAATCATTTTCAGCCCATTTGTAATATTTGCAGTATGAAACACAGCCCCCAAATAAACCCAAAACCTGTTCCAAAAAACTATTAAAAAGAAATTAAACATTTCGCTTTTATATGGATGCTAAATATTTTTAAAGCAAATTGAAACTTAAAAACACCTAAAAAGATAAAGGTGTAATTTTTTTTCCTCCTGTGATAAAACTTCATAATACGTTGTCCGTGTTGCAGTATTAGCCATGATTGAGTTCATAGATTTAACTATAGTCCATGAATTTAAGGATGGCTACTGTAGTTAAGGTATGAAATACAAATAAAGTTTCCTCTGACCTACTTGTAGTTCAGTGTGAACATTGAAGTCCGTTCACAAAGACTGACTTGCTGAGCTAAAAGACCAAGAAGCAACTAGACATACTGACTTTTGGAATATGAACTTTCAGTTTTCCTTTGCATATGATGAGTTTTGTAAGATGTATGATGTGAAGGCGCTGAGAACCTGTAGTTTCTGGTTTTCTCATTACAACGGCAGAAGCAACAGAATATTGCTCCCCCGGCGATGAGACAGAATGCGGATACCCAGCCGATGTAGAGGGCCTCCCCAAGTTCTCGTTTTTGTGCTACATTGACAACTGGATTGTAGAAGTCTCTGATGATGGTATTGGCAACCCAACACACTGGGATGAACACAACAATACCAGATAGGATGAAGAGAACTCCAGCTGCCAGCAGAATGTGACCCTTGATTCGCTCGTTGTTCCCAGTGCACTGAGTGCACTTCATGCCCATAATGGCTATCATAAAAGCAAGAAATGAGAGTGCTGAAGCAGAGCACATCAGTCCTCTGGATGCCTGTAGATCAGGTGAGAGGGCCAAGAGGGAGTCGTAGACTTTGCACTGCATCCTGATGTTGGCTTGTCTGATGCAGTGCATCCATAGTCCTTCCCAAATGGTCTCAAATACTATAATGTTGTTTTCAATGAAGGCAGTTACTCTCCATTGAGGCATGCCCGTGACTGCAAAAGTCCCAGCTAAGCCAATGCCTCCAACTACCAATCCAACGATTTGCAGTACACCACTGGCCATATTCCCGTCTGAGACAAGGCAGGACAACAAGTTCCTAAAGCAGTTTTGTTTGAAGACAAAAAAATAAGCAGCTGAAGAGATGCTCCTCCAAAATAGATCTTGTTTCTGCTAAGAACCTTTTAAATAGGCAGTCTCTGCTACTTCAAACCAGCTTAAATCTGGTGTATGCTAGCTAGTACTTAGCTGCATTTCATGGTCTTTAAAATTCCACTGACTCAAACAGGTAAACTGACCAATCAAGTGTAACAGCTTTCAAAGCCAATAAAGGCTAGACAGGACTGGGTTTGTCTAAACCAGCAAAAGACACACTGAGGATAAATATGCTCTACTTTCCTTCTAGAAAACCCCAAAATCTCAGGTTTAACCCTCACTTATTGTATAAACGTTTTACGTGTGCCAAGGAAATAAGCCGGTCTTTGTAATGAGAGGACACGCAATACTTTTATATGCATGGCTGCAGCTATTGGTGCTGCAGGTTACATGGGTAGAGAATATTCTATCTGCCTCAGAAATCTGCTTAGCCAAAGTGCCCGAAGGAAAGCTGAGATACACTGACTGCTACAGGGTTGCTGCCTTTACTTGGGAAACCATGCCCTTTTTTTTTTTTTTTTTTGGTATTAATTTTTCTGAAGCTTTGAGGAAAATACTGCTATGATGGGATTAAGGAATAAACTAAATCAAAAAGAAAACATGACACCATGAACTAAAACCGATGTCTTAGCAGAGGATAACCAAAACTGTAAAATAACATTTAAAGTGTGTAATAGAACAATAATGGGCCCCACTCCTAGGAATACTTGCATAGTTTTACACATGTGGATAGTCCCATTGAGTTGAACAGGTGTACTCAAGCATGTACTTAAATGGTTACAGGATGAGAAATATAGAATGGAGTTTTTAGTTAATGCAGAAAAATAGTTCTCCACCTGAAGCTGAACTAAGAGACTATCCCTAATCTAGCTCCATGGAGAATTCCAGCTTTGAAAGTAAAGCCATTTCTGAGTTCTCCATATACAAAAGAAAAATTTACAATAACTGGAAAGAAATATAATTTGAAGTTCATAATTGAAAAAGATCTACTAAGTAGATCTTGGTCAGATTCCCCCCGCATCCCCAATTACCTTTTGGGCTGAAAGCAATCCTAGAAAATCTCAGCATCAAAAGAATTTTTTGTGGGGGAAGTCAGAAGCAACAGAAAGCATCAGTAGAAATCCAGAGGAAACTCCCATGAATACAATGGGGTTTCTCTTGATTTATACCAGTGTAAAGAAGAATTTGGCTTAATATCTGTCTGTCTACCTTTAACACGGGCAGTGAAGCTGTACATATGAACTGAGATATATGATTATAAACCACTGCCCCATATGTTGAGGAAGTGATTGCCATATAATATCTCCAAAGACGGGTTAATGATATTGCTCACTGGAGATTAGTATTCTAGTCTCTTATTCCCCTCTTATTTTTTTTTCTTCATCTTTGCTTCCTTTTTTCTTCTTTAAAACATACTATAGAAATTAAATGGAAAAAATTACAATAATGCAATACTAAGTCTGAGAAACTAATTATGCAAAAACCCAAGACATTCAAAAGTCAAGGATCCTACGGGAACGTTAACTTGACAATATTGCATACAGATAGTATTTTATATTCCTGTGTGTGTGTGTGAGAGAGAGAGAGAGGGAGGGAGGGAGGGAGAGGGAGAGAATTCCTTGCTGCTGTACAAATCTTTCCCTCGTTTTTGTTCAGTGTGGTTTTCATATCCACCTATATTCTTAAGGGGCTTGTGGCTCACCACCACCAGTGTTCTGTGCTGCCAAGACCACCTGCCCCCAAATAATGTCAGAGAGAAGGTGGGTGAGGTAATATCTTTTATTGGACCAACTTCTGTTGGTGAGAGCAGGGCCGTCCTTAGGATTTATGGTGCCCGAGGCGGGATTATTAAACTGGTGCCCCTGTGCCTGACTTGCTCTTAGAAACACAAACATAAGCTTACAATATTGGAAAACTTGCCACATGCACGTTATTAAACCCAGTTTAACTTAATTAAGCACACTGTAATGCTGATGGACTAGCACTAAAGAAGTAGCACTATAGAAAAAATTCTGATTTGACAGAATGATGCAAATAATATAATTTTTTTAATTTGTCAACATTTTATTGGAAATTTATATGAAGAGGTATTGAAACAAGGATTTGTTTTTAATTAAAAGCAATCTTTCTGGCTTTTTTGGCTGCAAAATCAGTAATAATGTCATTGTATGACAAAGACAAAGTGATGTCTTGTTCGATTGCAAGAATAGCAAGACCAGTCAAGCGTTCCTGACTTATTGTAGAATGGAGATAGTTTTTAATGAGCTTTAGTTCTGAGAAATTCCGTTCTCCTGATGCTACTGTTACAGGAATTGTCAGTAGAATACGAGTGGCAATGTACACATTAGGATATATGTCAACACGTTTGCTGGTATGAATAAACTGTACAATGTCCATCACCGATTTTGCATGTGGCAACATTGGTGACAGTGTACTCAATTCTTCGTACAGTTCAAGTCCATTTAAATCAAAACTATCACCGTGCTTCAGGAGGCTCTCTAGGTTCTTGCACTGTGACCTTGAGCTAGTGTGAAGACACCTCACAAGGCGCTCCGCCCTGACTGAGACACAATAGAGTTGGAAACCCATGTCATTTTTACAAAGCCACTTTTTAGTTTTAAATGTATAGTGGGCATCAGTCTTAATGTTAGTTACAACTCTATATCAACCTTATACTGTAAATAGGTCAATGGCATTATCCAGTTTAATAAGCTGGGTTTCCGAGCAGTGGGGAAATATAACCCCTAGTTTTACTCCTAGGTAAAGCACAAAGTGACCAAAATGAAGTCGGCACAGAATCATCTCATCTAGATTAAGGTAGCACAGAAATGTTACAGAAGTCCTATTGTGCCTTATTTTTGTTTGGAAAGACATCAGCAATAGCAGCACATTTTGGGCACTGCCAGAAATACATGATACATCACTGCTTCTAAAGTTCCATCAGAAACTGACATTTTCACAGCTTTAGCATGATCTGCTGCACAGATTCTTCACAAGAAAGTGTCCCCGGCCTTTTTAACTCATATTAACCATGTATTTACTTTATGAAAGTTGGACAAAACATTGTGAAAACATAAGATATTGGCTGCCCAACCTCTGGGCTGGCAAAAGCTATACTGACTCACGGGGAAAAAAAGCAAGAGAATCTTAGTACAACATATGGTCACTCTATACCAGGGGTCGGCAACCTTTCAGAAGTGGTGTGCCAAGTTCACTGTAATTTAAAGTTTCCCATGCCAGTAATACATTTTAACATTTGTAGACGGTCTCTCTCTCTGTCTATATTATATAAATAAACTATTGTTGTATTTAAAGTAAATAAGGTTTTTAAAATATTTTAGAAGCTTCATTTAAAATAAAATTAAAATGCAGATCTTATCAATTTAGTGTGATCCTTGTCTGGGGTTCCAGCCACCAGCCCCGCTCACCCCACTGCCCATCTGGGGTCCAGCCACTGGCCCTGCTCAGCCCACTGCCAGTCTGGGATTCCATTCACTCAGCCGGCAGCGGGCTGAGCGGGACGCTGGCTGGCTGAGCGGGGCCGGCGGGGGGCTGAGCGGCTCAGTCCGTTGCCAGTCTGGGGTGCCGGCAGCACTCAGCCTGCTGCCACTCTGGGGTTCCGGCTGCCAGCCCCTTGCCAGTCGAGGTCCCAGCCGCCGGCCCCTCTCAGCCCCCCACCGGCCCCGCTCAGCCCGCTGCCGGCTGAGTGAATGGAACCCCAGGCCGGCAGCGGGTTGAGTGGCTCAGCCGGGGTCTCAGCCGCCGGCCTGCTCAGCCCGCTGCCAGCCTGGAGTTCCTTGAGGGTCCCCAGGCCAGCAGTGGGCGCTGAGTGGGGCTGGTGGCTGGGACCCCGGCTGGCAATGGGGCAGCAGCCGGAACCCCAGAGCGGCAGTAGGCTGAGCTGCTCGGCACGCGGCGGCGGGCTATCAAAGATAAGCTCGTCTGCCACCTTTGGCACGAGTGCCGTAGGTTGCCGACCCCTGCTCTGTACACTAGTAAGGAGATGAGCATATTACAGTTGTTGGAGGGCTCTATTTAGCAGTAACAGGGCTATAGGAAAGTCAGTCAACATTTTTTGTTTCTCTGATGAAAACTGGCCCACTCCCTGCCCCAAACCAAACTTGTCACAAATAATTGTCAACAACTTAATTTTCTGTTTTTGGCTAAGATATTGATTTTTTTATAAAAAAAAATATTGAAGTTGAATTCAGGGATTGTTAGCAAGCATTTTTGGCAAACAAAGTTGTTAAATGACAATCTAAATGGCAACACAGTACTGCTTTCATGCTTGGCTCACCCCCCAGCCTGCTGGTCCAACAGCTGCAGTAGAGGAGGAGATAGGTGGAAAACTGCAGAACCCCAAAATCCACCTCTTGGGGTGCAGAGTGGCAACAGCAGCAGCAAACCCTCAGGTCCGATCACACGCCAATGGGCACCACCGCCAGCCCCACGGACCATGGTGAAGTTAGCCCAGCATCTGATCTCAGGGACGGGGCACCCACGGAGCCACAGCAGCTCATCCTGCCCTGCGCAGCTCCCCCCCGGATGAGATGGATCACTGCCAGCCCGGGGGAGAGACGCGCTCCCCAGCTAGGGTGACCAGATCCAGATGTCCTGATTTTATAGGGCCAGTCCCGATATTTGGGGCTTTGTCTTATATAGGCACCAATTACCCCCACCTAGGGTGACCAGACAGCAAGTGTGAAAAATCAGGACAGGGGGTGGGGGAGTAATAGGAGCCTATATAAGAAAAAGACCCCAAAATTGGGACTGTCCCTATAAAAGTGGGACATCTGCTCACCCTACCCCCAACCCCCTGTTCTGATTTTTTGCACATGCTATCTGGCTATCCCCAGCCCAATGACCATTCCAATCCTGGCTGGCTGCCAAGGAAGTGAGTTATTTTCAGTTTCACTTCATTCCTCAGCAGGCAGGCAGCCAGCCAGCCTCCCCCCTCCCAGCACCTCACCCAACCCAGCCCTGCCGGAGGGGAGAGAGAGAGAAGGGTGCTCCTTGGGGGGGAGAAAAGGGGGTGCTCCGTGGGGCGGGGGGAGAAGAATGGACGTTATGGGGGACAACAAAGGATACTGGTGCCAGAGCCGCCGAGCCTGCCTCACCTCACGCCAGGGGAAAGAGTCACGCTCACAGGTGTGTTCCTTCCCCCACCCCTCCCCTTCCCAGTGACCCCAGCAGCCAATCCCCTCCCTCAGACTGTGCTGCATTCGGCTCTCTCTAGGACCCAGCAGCCCTGCTGTTAAGTGCTCCACTGCTTCCCGTCTGTCCGGGCTCCGGGCAGAGCGGTGCCCCCAGTTAGCGTGGTGCCCTAGGCGGCTGCCTGTTCTGCCTATGGCTAAGGACGGCCCTGGGTGAGAGAGACAAGCTTTGGAGCCACACAGAGCTCTTTGTCAGGTCTGGGAAAGATACTTCCAGTGTCACAGCAAAATGCATACACCAAATAGAGTTGATCTTTTTTTATCTGCTGAAAGGCCTACTGCATCTCACCCTGATCCAACTACTAGTTTCTTGAGTGCTGATTTGTTTCTAAGTTTTATATTTAGTTATTCCCTTTCCCTTATGTTCTGAAATCACAGCTGTTACCTCTGCTCTTACCTAACCCAATGGCATTGGGTACCTTTCTCTGAAAAGTCCAGTTATCCTGGTGGTGTCCCTTTTTGCCTGCTATTCCCAATGCCTCTTTTGGAGTCCAAGTGCTTTACAATCAAGCCTACTCAATGAAACTTGCTGCAGTACTTTGCAGACATCTGCTTCACAGCAAGGTTATGCTGTACCCACAATACTCCGCTTGCCCTGCTTTTTCTCTGCCAGAGATGTGTTTACAATTTTAACCTCTGTTTTTAAATATCCACCACTGCTAGTTGAACCCATTTCTGCTATATCTGATAGCAAAACTTAGGCATAATCTAGTATTCTTCATTAGTTAAGGTCGTCTTTGACTACCTCAGTCCTTTTCACTTTGGTCAGGCACCCTTCTCTCTCTCTCTCAGGGTCTTTGATTCTGTGGTACAGTACCATGAGTGCAGGAGACAGGATAGTGCCCTCCTGTCAGAAGTGGGGTATTCCTGTTCCTAGCAGGGAGTTAGTATCCCAGCAACCCCTCCCCCCCCCCCCCCCCCCCACCGAATTCACCTTTGGGCTGAGAGCAATCCTGGAAAATGACAGCACTAAGAAATTTGGGAGGGGGCGGGGGCACGGGGGAGGGGAGCCAGAAGCAACAGAAAACACCAGGAGTAATTCTAGAGAAGAATTTGGCCTGACGTCTGTATGTAACCTTAGCATGAGTAGTGATGCTGCAGATATGAACTGAGATTTATGATGGTAAACTATAGCCATGTACAACTCCGAGCCGTATGGGAGGTGTCCTTTCCAAGGAGCTGCCAAGCCAGTGACTCTCACTGGGCCAGATGCTTGTCCCATTTACAATGGTATTAATCTAGATCAGGGATCGCCAACCTTCGGCACACGGCCCGTCAGGGAAATCCGCTGGCAGGCCGGGACGGTTTGTTTACCTGCAGCGTCCGCAGGTTCGGCCGATCGCAGCTCCCACTGGCCGCGGTTCGCCATTGCAGGCCAGTGGGGGCTGCGGGAAGCCATGCGGGCCAAGGGATGTGTTGGCCGCTGCTTCCCGCATTGGCCTGGAACGGCAAACCGCAGCCAGTGGGAGCTGCGATTGGCTGAACCTGCGGACGCTGCAGGTAAACAAACCGTCCCGGCCTGCCAGCGGATTTCCCTGACGGGCCGCGTGCCAAAGGCTGCCGATCCCTGATCTAGAGTAACTCCACTGAACCCTATTGTATTACTGTAGGAACCAAATTAATTACTTTAATTTTAGACTCTGTAACTGAGATCATGCTTGGCAGGTGGCAAGCAAGGTCTTGTCATGTTATCATACATTTTACATACTTTAAAACTGTTATGTAATAGGTTGTTATAAGGAGGAGGAAGAAAAATTGTTTTTCTTAACCTCTGAGGATAGGACAAGAAGCAATGGGCTTAAATTGCAGCAAGGTTTGACATTAGGAAAAACTTCCTAACTGTCAGAGTGGTTAAGCACTGGAATAAATTGCCTAGGGAGGTTGTGGAATCTCCATCATTGGAGATTTTTAAGAGCAGGTTAGACAAACACCCATCAGGAATGGTCTAGATAATTAGTTCTGCCACAAGTGCAGGGGACTGGACTAGATGACCTCTCAAGGTCCCTTCCAGTTCTGTGATTATGCCACAAGTGAGGAGTGTTTCAGAAAAGAGCTGTGGCAAAGTGTGTGGGTTGAAATTTTTGTGGGGTTATCTGAAATTATAATAATAAATAATTAATGGAGATATCCCATCTCCTAGAACTGGAAGGGACCTTGAAAGGTCATCGAGTCCAGCCCCCTGCCTTCACTAGCAGGACCAAGTACTGATTTTGCCCCAGATCCCCAAGTGGCCCCCTCAAGGATTGAACTCACAACCCTGGGTTTAGCAGGCCAATGCTCAAACCACTGAGCTATCCCTCCCCCCGGATGCAAATCATAATTCTCGGTACTTATTTTTGTTGCTTATTCTTGTATTGGTATAGTCAAAGATTATGGTGGATCCAAGCCCCAACTAGTCTTAATCCACTCCTGCCTCAGGGGATAGTCAACCAATGAGAGTTTGTTCTGTTGATGCTTGTAATCTTCTTCAGTTTTCTTGCTCAAATTTTTAATTTCTGTGTAAAAAAACCAACATACGAGTAAGTAAACCAAATATGATACAAGCAACAGGACTGAGTTTTCTTGTAGACTACTGAAGTTGTAATTTATAGGACATGAGAAAAGGATGAAATATAATTTAGTCACCTTATTGATTAACATACAAAATCATTAAAGCTTGCCAGATAAATTCAAGGTTAAAACTGTCTGCATCCGGGAACCAGGATTTGCACAATTTTATCAGCATTAAATTTTTTTGCCTTATTTTATTTAAAACTCGTTTGGAAGAAAGAGTTGAGCAATCTTATTTGGAGGAGTTCTGGAGTACATCTGATTGTTTACAATCATAACATGGGAAAGGATGCAAATCATAATTCTCGGTACTTATTTTTGTTGCTTATTCTTGTATTGGTATAGTCAAAGATGCAATTACAAATCAAGGATAATTTTAGGTACCAATTCAAATGTCAGGAGTACTTGTAAATATATAATCAGACTTTCTAGCTCACCACTGTCCTAAGTACCTTTATACCTTTCATTATAACAAGCGTAATGTTATATGTATAACATTATATACAGATCATTTAGATTTGTACACTGCAATTTTCAAAAGTATTCAGTGTTGCCTAACGCTGCTCCAATTTGAATTCAATGGTGCTCATGCTGAAAATTCCCATTTGTGACCAGCAGTTTTGAAGTATGAAAAGACACAGGGCGCAGATTTAAAGTATAGTAAGGCAAACCCCCACTTCTCACTACTACTGGCAGGAAAAACACCAAGGAAAAAGGTGGCACATAGCTCTTTACTATCCACTTCCCCTAGTTTAAACACTGAAGGGACTTAGTTTTTGGTAACTTAGGGCAATATCAAAAAACATTGAGCCTGAAAACAACCCTAAACTATAATTAAATAACTAAGATTAGTTGTACATTTCCCATGGGGCTCATACAACCCTAGAAGGCATAACTCTTTAACACAAAGAGGAAGTTGTGCAAACTTTGAAAGGCACTTATTGGCTATCTCATCTTATCCCTGAAGTGAGTTCCCCTTTGCTATACAGTCTTCAAAACTGCTTTCCTAAATGTGCTGTCTCCATGAAGCAGAGTGTATGGGGAGATCTCACTTTTGAGCCAGCTTGATCTGGCTGCTGTAATAAGAAAGGGATCAAATGTCCTTAATGGCTTATGAGGGGGGAGGTGCAGAGCAGAAAGACATTAGAGAGAGAGAGAGAGTCAGTGATCATCCAGATTTGTTCCTGGATATTATGCTAGAATTCCAGCACTTTAGGACACAACCAAAATCTGTGCACTGCAATCCACAGTTTCCAGCATAATGGGGGAATTAGCTATATAGGGCTACCTAAAGAATGAGCATATTTTAAAGTAATTCTAAACTTTTCTGCCTGATGCATTAATTGTGTCTCCCAGATCATTCTCTCATTCGCTCTTAATAGAACAGGTCAATAAGTCAGGGGTGTGTGTATATACATAAAAGAAAAAACTATTAGCCTTCCTCTGCTCCAGCAAATGGGACTGACATTGAGCAGTACCCAAAGCAGGCCAGAAACTAGAATTGTTTTTGAGTTAGGGTGACCAGATGTCCCGATTTTTATAGGGACAGTCCTGATATTTGGGGCTTTTTCTTATACAGGCTCCTATAACCCCCCACCCCTGTCCCGATTTTTCACATTTGCTGTCTGGTCACCCTATTTTGAGTGAACATTTGCACCACCTCATGGTCAGGAATTTTTTGACAAATAACAGCTGTACCATTTTAGCAGCACCTTTCTCCTCTAAATAAGCCAGGAGAGTCATTGCTGTCTTTTTAACTTGGCCACTGTTTAATTAGATGCTGAAGCTAGTTTGGTGTCCTTTGAGTAGTTTGGGCTTCAGTTCATTGGGGTTTTGGAGATTCTCCATTGCTACCCATTGAGCTCATTCTTCACCACTCAGCACCTCAATCCTTGTCATTTATTTGCTACTATTTAAAATACATAGGGGAAAATTCTATTAAGTGTAACTTGCTTCTTGTTCAAGAATATGTAACGATTTCTGATTTTCAAAAGCAGTAAGCGCTTACAGCTCCAGCTGGTGCCAGAGGGGCAGGCAGTTGCTCAACACCTCAGAAAATCAGGCTTCAAATCAATAGCACTTTAAAGAATTCAAATTATCTATGTTCTTACAGAAAAGTAAAGTTCTGATGTCAGACCAGTTGTTCAGCATTTTCTTTCTTGCGAGGCTATTATTACCGTGTCTGTACATGTGTACTAGTCTTTAGTTTGCCCCAGGTGCACTGTAGCCTTGCATTTCTTCCTTAAAGGTATTTTATGTAATGTGCAAATCATGAAAAACCAGTTCAGCATATATACTGCAAGCAGAAACAGTCCCGGTCATTCATAACCAGCTCCACTGCAGAGTCACACCTTTCTAGTCTAGGCACAAGTTGCTTCCGTTCTCCACCAGTCCATAGTAACAAGGATCTAGCAGATAAAGAATGCATCAGAGAACAGAAGTGTAACAAATAATAATTCTTTATACTTCTCTAGCATGTTTTGACTGAGGATCCCAATTCCCAAAGAACTTTACAAGCATTAATTAATGCAGCTTCATTTCCTCTTGCTCATCACCATCTTTGCTTATGTAAAATCTGTGATCGTGTTTGACAGTTTCCCTTTGGTTTTGTGCTTTTTGTGTTGTGTTTTTTTTTTTTTCTTTTCCCCCCCAGTTTTAAACTGTGTGTTGTGAAGTGCTAGTATGATGGGTTTGCCTAACTGGGAATGGGATGTTACCGAGAGGGGCAAAGTTGGTCTGAGTGGAATTTCAAAAGCATGCACCCTGACTTTAAATGGAACTTGTGCTTCTAAGTAATTTAGGTGCTTTTGAAAATCCTACAATAAATAGCAAGCAAAATGTTCTGGGCATGATTCTCTGTTACCCAGCACCTGATGTAGTCAGCTATACCTGTGCAAAGTGAGTATGTTCTGATACCAACTTTGTACAGGTGTGAGGGCCAAACTAATTTTCTCAGGAGTGAACTCAAAGGGAAAATCTAGGGCTTCTCATAAAGCCACCTCCTTTCATTTGAGTAGGAAAGTGGTGAGCTCCCCTCCTTCCCCCCCCTCCCCCACTAAAACCCTGGGATGAGAAAACTTCTTAATTTTGGAAGAAAAATACTCATGTATGAGCAATATCATTAAGGGAGAGGTTTAAAATACATGGCTTCCAATTCCCAGTTTATCAGCTGTAGCTATGAGGGGTTTTGTATTAGTAAAACTCCAGTGCAGCTCCTGGAATACCTTTTAAAATATGCCAGATTTTCTTGTCCTGCTCTGGAATGAGGATGCTCTGTCAAGAGTGACCAAAAACTGCAACAGTGTCCAGTCTGAACCCTGTAAATTTTAGCACCCCTCCCGCATTCTGATCCCACCTCCATCATATTGCAGTTGGCTGTCTTTTCCAGAGGCTCCCAAGATGAATCTCTAGCCAGTGTGTAAGTTATAGGCCAAATTCTCCCTTTAGTTAAACCCATGCCACCTCCTTGATTTAAGTAGGATTTTACAAGTGTCAATGAGGGCAGAATTTGGCCAATTGTATATTATACACATGAAGAATTGTTGCTTAGAATATCTTTTTAATAAAGTAAAGGTTGTCCCCAATCTAAGAATTCACATTCAACCTTTTCAATACAAGTGATAACATTTGTAAGTAGCTGGGCAAACCTATTTTGAAGCATAAATATTGTCTCAGGCTTTACAGAATTGTCTTCTGCTTACAACTTTTTCTTATTGTTTTCCTCCTATTTTGCAGGCTGGCTCTTTAATTTTCTTCTTTTTCTTTTCTTTACTAAAAAAATCCAGGCTTGCAGTCCATGTGCTTTCCAACATTCCTTTGTATTTACTGGAGTTCTAGGCATGAAATGGCTGCAGCATTAGGCCCCAACTAACAGTGATTAAACCCGTGATCTCTGAAGCACCAACATCTAAAGAAGTAATTTTATTTATAAAGCACTCTCCCTCTGCAGATGTGCTTGGATGCTACCTAATACATTCTAATATCTCAAAGCCTTATAAAACTTACAATAAAAATCTCAGTCTGATAAAGGAAAAAACTTCTAAACCAGGGTTGGGTGGAAAAGGAAGGGTCACTTTCTGACTGACTATCATTTTAATATTAATAATGGCGTTAGTAGTAGTTGTCTACAATTAGGAGAAATGGACTGAGGAGAATGTCAAGAAAGAGTGGGTTCAACAGTGTAGGAGTCATCAGAGCCAAGGTGTGATAGCTTGCCAACCTAGGGGCCACGATAGGGAATCCTTAAAAGATGGATGGTGACACAAAACAAGGCCAGTGGAGCAGAGGGCAAAGCAAAGAGGTGGAGCATGGGGGGGGGGGGGGGGGGAAACATAAGCAGAGGAGGATACTGTTTTCTACCTGGACAAAGACTGTCAAGTCCCTTAGATTCAGGGACATGTATGTGTGTGAAGCCATCCCCTCTGTACTGTTGCAGTTCTAGCCCCTGCCTGTCCAAGCAGCACTGCTCCAACAAGAGCCATGTTTCCATAGGCCTCCACCCAGACCTGTGCAAACCCTGCTCCTTCTCTGAGAGAAGTGCAAGTGTAAAAGCCTAACCATCAGGCAGGGCCTGTATGCCTCAATATGCAGCGGCTCCCTTAGTCCTTTCCTGCCCCAAATATATGCAGAGTTCTGACCCTGTGCAGCTTCAGTGGAAAGGGCCATTTCAATCGAAGAGGAAGGGATCATTGTGCCTGAAAAAAGAGTGTATGCCTGAACTTTTAAGCACCATTTTCTTCTAGATTTGAGTCAGACTCCTCATGTTATAGTGAAGTGGAGGGTGTTGTGGGTTGGTGGGGTTTTTTTTGTTTTGTTTTTTGTTTTTAATAGTTGAATACTTACTGAATGGACTTTTCACTGTGCAAAAAAGCATCTACACTTATTCATAGTGTTGATTATATTGTTTTCTGAGGTCCCAATTATGTTCAATTTATTGCTGATCTCCTAATACCAAGTATTCATTCAAAGTATAAATGCCTTTTCAATTAGCAAAGCTTATGCCAAAGAGTTCACACTTGAACTTCCATTGAACTTAGGGTATTAAAACATATTTAGCCCAATGGAGGCAGTACTGTACATTTTCAGGGGCATATTACAAAAACAATGATCAAAAAATAGCTTCCAGAAATAAAACAATAATGTTGAAATGTTCTTACTGCTCTGATATTGTAGCAAACAAACTAAGTTAAATTTATCCTAGAAACCAGGCAGCTAAAAGCCACTTTGTTCAGTTATGACCACAGTTTGCATTAATGAGACATACATGTAGAACATTTTGAAGAATGGGTTTTAATGCCGGGTCTCACTGATTTATCTCACACATAAATAACTGGGAGAATGTTTCATTTCCCCCAGCAATCCTTTGTCCAGTTTGATAAAGTGTTCTTCTGGAACATTACACTGGGCTCTGATTGTGGCTGGGCACTGCACAGGTGCACAGAAGGGGTGTAATAAAGGCATTGCACCTCCTTGTGCTCCCATTGGGATGATGCATTTCTGCATTGCCCCCAGGGCCGGCTCCAGGCACCAGCCCACCAAGCTTGTGCTTGGGGCGGCACCTGGAGGGGGGCGGCGCGGCGCTCCGGCCGCCGGGGAGAGCGGGGCCACGGCCGGGGCTTGCCGCCCTCCTCCCAGGGCTCCGGCCGCCCTCCCCCCCGGCGCCCTCCCCCTGGCCACCGGGGGGAGAGCGGAGCCCCCGCCGGGGCTCGCCGCCCTCCCCCCGGAGGCTTTTTTGCCTGGGGCGGCAAAAAAGCCAGAGCCGGCCCTGATTGCCCCCAGTACAAGCCCATGGAGAAAAATCAGAACAAATCCCCTGCTCAGGTTTCAAGTATGCAGAGCTGTGTACAGTAATGAGAAATTATCCTGATTCCTTCAGCAGTAAAGAGAAGACTAAAACAGAACAAAAATCTATTAAAAATCAATGCTTTTAAACACATGCCCAATTTGTTTCTGCAGGTGCAATAGCCAAAACTAGCATTAGCAATCTAGTTTTTATTGATTCAGCGAGAGCAACGAGTAATGTGTTATTGACTGATTATTGTTAGATTTCTACAGTACTAAATGGAATAGGAGAGATGGGGTTCTGCTCCTGTTTTCATTGAAACCTTTGGCAAAACTCCCATTGTCTTATTTAAACACAGATGGTCTTTTCCTGAAGAAATTAGTGCAAGTGGCCTTGCAAGGCTGGCAAGCCCCATGAGCGCACAGGTACTGGCTGCAGAGCAAGTCAAATTATCCAGAGTGAAAGCTGGCCTGCTGCATGAGGGGAAAAACTAAACCTAGCTTGGGAGCGAGCAGCTCAGGGATCGGCAACCTTTGGCACGTGGCCCGCCAGGGCTGCGGGAAGCAGCGCAGGCTGCGGGATGTGCTGGCCGCCGCTTCCTGCAGCCCCCATTGGCCTGCAGCGGCAAACCATTGCCAGAGGGAGCCACGATCGACCGAACCTCCAGACGCAGCAGGTAAACACACAGGCCCGGCCCGCCAGGGGGCTTACCCTGGCAGGCCGCATGCCAAAGGTTGCTGATCTCTGGAGTAGCTCATGTAAATGACTTCACTACTTTGTCTTCCATATCCGCTGCTGCTGTTAAGCAGCCTGCAAGAATTTCTTCAGCCCCAGACTTGCAAGTAGTTCTGAGGGTGACTTGGAGAAAGGGAGAGTATCAGGTCCAAGTCTGGCATTTTGTCAGTGGGGAAATAAAGAAATTACCTTGAGATGGGGGTGAGGGCCTTTCCCATCTCTCAGTCATTGTTGTATGAGGGCTGGAGGCCCCACCTTTGCACAGCTACTATGTAAGGCATCTTCCCCTTCCCCACCCCATGCTTATAGAATATGGGAGGATATTCAAGAAGTATGTTGATAAATTGGAGAGGGTCCAAAGAAGAGCCACAAGAATGATTAAAGGATTGGAAAACATGGCTTTATAGTGATACGCTCAAGAGCTCAATTGATTTAGTTTTAACAAAGGGAAAGTGAAGGGGTGACTTGATTACAGTCTGTAAGTATCTACACGGGGAACAAATATTTGATCATAGGCCCTTCAGTCTAGCAGGAAAAAAATAACAGTCCAATGTCTGGAAATTAAAGCTTGACAAATCCAGACTGGAAATAAGGCATACATTTTTAACAGTGAGGGTAATTAACCATTGGAATGATTTTCCAAGGGTCCTGGTGGATTGTCCATTGCTGGCAATTTTTAAATCAAGATGCGCTCTAGAAATTATTCTGGGGAAGTTTTATGGCCTGTGTTATGCCGGAGCTCAAACTAGATGATCACAATGGTCCCTTCTGGCCTTCATATCTATTAGCCCTGTGGCTTCCTCCTAGTTGAGCTTCATTGTAGACTGTCAGACAAGGACATTACTTAGGCCCATTCAGAGTTCAGGCCTTTTAAATATCTTCTCACGCTGACTGACAGATTGACAGGGAAGAACCCATCTCTGCATAGGACATTGCAGGATGCAATTAATATGATTTGTCTTATCCTCAAATCTGTAAATTCATCCTCAGCACTGTTCAGGCCTAGCTAGCTGTGTAAGACCAAGTTCGGCAATTTTGCTCCTCATTCTGAGGAATTACCCAACTGAATAGCAAAGCTGGCTGCTCACACAGGAATGGAGAGAATAAACTGAGGGCACACTCCTTTGTGAGGTGCGTAGGAAGCACTCCTAGGTTCCACATCCTGGAGGTCTGGACAGGGCCGGCTCCAGGTTTTTCACCGCCCCAAGCGCAAAACAAAAAAAAGCCAGAGTGCCGCCTGCAAAGGGCCGCCCTAAGCACATGCTTGGAACACTGGTGCCTAGAGCCGGCCCAGGCTCTGGAAAGGAATATGTCTCCCTCTGGGGCAGTGCAGCTGGAGAATGCTCAATACTATGGGCCATGACTGAATGGCACAACAAAAGCACTAAGTGTTTGCTAAAAAGCTGTCATCAGGACTCAGTACTATAGCAAAAATGGCAAGGTGGAATAGGTGTGTGCCTGAGCCTTGGGAAGAAACTTGGAATGCATTATAGTGTGTCCTAAGCTGTCAAGTTAAAAACAACTCAGAGTTTAATGACTGTTTTTAGGGGTGATCTGTAGGCAGCAAGCAAAAAAGCACCCAGTGTGTACTCTGATTTATCAGCTCACAACATCTAAAATAAAGCGCGTCAAAGATTGTTAAACCCCTCTATGGACCCAATTATTAAGTCTGCTAAACAAAGAATTCCATTGCCTGTTAACACATCCTGAAATGTGAAACAAAAGGTATAACAGATATGCTGCTCCCATCTCTAATTTTAGATGCAGTTCTCCAGACAAGATGTTCCTTAACACGTATTCATTGCAAAGTGACAATAAAGAGGCAAAGTGAAATGAAAACCCCATGACTCCCTGGAGAAGTACAACACATTTCTGACTTTTTTTTCTTCTTCTTCTTCTTTTTCTTCTTTGGGTAAATAACAGGCATCGCAGAGCAGACAGATATGATTATAGAAGTGTGTGGATTGCCAAGTTGCAGTTCAGCACAGAAAGGTTACTGTGAGATTGCACTATTATGTGGCATATATTGTGGTAGAGGAAAAAAATGGTAGGCGGTTGGGTTGGGGTAGAGGATGGGAGAGGAATCACCATTATTTTCATCAAAGGTTGGTAAGGGGTGTTCTGGTTTATGGGAAGATCCATCTTGCATATGATGATTAGCACCGACTGGAAATGAGGGATTCTTTCATATCAAACAACATGATAGCAATTACTTTGGAGGCCTGGCTTTAGAGACTAATGCAAGTTTGTCATGAGTGGGGAACTAAGGAGTTGATATACACAGAGAGATTTTTATCATCATAAAGATAGCAAGGATGGTGGCCAATTCCAGTTTGAAGAAAACCATTAAATGCAAGAAACGTGAACCAAAACAGCATAAGCAGCAACAACAAAACCATTAGGAATATAACATAGGAATTAATCATTGTGCATTTCTCCAGCCATGCCTTGGTGCTGCCAAATCAAAATCTATTCATTCCAATTTTTTAAAAGGATGTATGCTGTTGACATATAGAAAATATTGGGGTGGGGGGTGATGTCAAGGTGGGGAAGGCAGCCACCGGGAGGGAAGTAATGGGCATAGAAGAGGAGGTGAGACACCAGGCCAGAAAGGTAACAAAAATTGATGAGCTTTGTGGGGGTGGTGGAAGGAAGTGAGGGCATGTGGGGAGGGAGGCACCACCAAGGGAAAAAGCAGGTGAGTCCTCAGGGAAAGGTGTAAGCAGAGGTGTGAAATGGAAAAATAGTGGGCCCAAAGGCAGAATGAGGAGGGTTAGGCATACTCATGTGCTCTGGTTCCAAAATTCCCCAGAATGTGAGATTGTTTGGTTCTGAAAGTTTGGACTCAGTCCATCTTTATAATAATACTTAGCATATATTATAACATCTTCAAAGCCCTAGAGAATGGTAATTAATCCTAATACCTCCCCTGTGAGGTAGGTTAGTAACTATTCTTATTCTCAGGAAGGGGGGAAATAAGACCTCTAATGTAATTATAAAAGTGTCTACGCTGGGTGCTAAATGGTATTTGAAAGCATGTTAGCCAATTCTGTTTTTTAAAAAACACCGTTTTTTCCCCTAGTTGTAGACAGGCCCAGGAGAACCAGATTCTATTCTCAGTTACACTGGCCTAGATCTAATCTGTTCATTGACATCGGAGGCAACAACAAAGGAGGAGGGAGCATTCGTTAAAGGGGCCAGGTGAAGAGGAGAGGTAGCCACTAAAAGACTTGATGAGCAGGAGGGTCAACAGGAGTGAAGGAAGGTGCTGGGGAAGAAATGGAAAAGGGGTCACCCATCAAGTAAGTTTGTGTGATGTGGGTTTCTTGGTCAGGTTGTGGATTTTATGATGGACAGTTTGAGAGAGCAAGGAGAAAACAGAGGCAGCTTATAAATTATTAAATAAATTTTAGGGCTGTCAAGAGATTAAAAAAATTAATCTCAATCATGCTGTTCAACAATAGAATAGCATTTATTTAAAATATTTTTGGATATTTACTACATTTTCAAATATATTCAGTTACAACACAGAATACAAAGTGTACAGTGCTCACTTAATATTTATTTTTGATTGCAAATATTTGCACTGTAGAAAACAAAAGTTGTATTTTTTCAGTTCACCTCATACAAGTACTGTAGTGCAATCTCTTTATCATGAAAGTTGAACTTACAAATGTAGAATTATGTACAAAAAAAACTGCATTCAAAAATAAAACAATGTAAAACTTTAGAGCCTACAAGTCCACTCAGCCCTACTTCTTGGTCAGCCAATCATTCAGACAAGGTTGGTTACAGTTTTCAGGAGATAATCCTGCCCGCTTCTTGTTTACAATGTCACCTGAAAGTGAGAACAGGCATTCGCATGGCACTGTTGTAGTTGCAAGATATTTATGTGCCAGATGCGCTAAAGATTCATATGTCCCTTCATGCTTCAAACAACATTCCAGAGGACATGCTTCCATGCTGATGATGGGTTCTGCTTGATAATGATCCAAATCAGTGCAGACTGACGCATGTTCATTTTCATCATCTGAGTCCGATGCCACCAGGAGAAGGTTGATTTTCTTTTTTGGTGGTTTGGGTTCTGTAGTTTCCACATCAGAGTGTTGCTCTTTTAAGACTTCTGAAAGCATGCTCCACACCTCATCCCTCTCAGATTTTGGAAGGCACTTCAGATTCTTAACCTGGGGTCGAGTGCTGTAGCTATTTTTAGAAATCTCACATCAGTACCTTCTTTGCATTTTGTCAACTCTGCTGTGAAACTGTTCTTAAAACGAACATATGCTGGATGTGGGTAAAACAGAGCAGGAGACATATAATTCTCCCCCCAAGGAGTGCAGTCACAAATTTAATTGATGCATTTTTTTTTAAAGAGCATCATCAGCATGGAAGCATGTCCTCTGGAATGGTGGCTGAAACATGAAGGGGCATACGAATGTTTAGCATATCTGGCATGTAAATACATTGCAATACCAGCTACAACAGTGCCATGTGAATGCCTGTTCTCACTTTCAGGTGACACTGCTGACTGCTTCTTATTTACAATATCTCCCATCAATGTAAACAAACTTGTTTGTTTTAGCGAATGGCAGAATAAGAAGTAGGACTGAGTGGACTTGTAGGCACTAATGTTTTACACTGTTTTGTTTTTGAGTGCAGTTATGTAACCAAAAAAAATCTGCATTTGTAAGTTCCACTTTCACGATAAAGAGATTGCACTTCAGTACTTGTATGAGGTGAATTGGACCCTCTGTTGCTTTTTGAAAAATACTATTTCTTTTGTTTATATTATTATTTTTATTACAAATATATGCACTGTAAAAATGATAAAGTGAGCACTGTGCATTTTGTATTCTGTCTTGTAGTTGAAATCAATATTGAAAATGTAGAAAAACATCCAAAAATATTTAATCCAATTTCAATTGGTATTCTATTATTATAAGTACGATTAAACACAAATAATTTTTTTAATCGTGATTTATTTTTTTGAGTTAATCATGTGAGTTAACTTTGATTAATTGAAAGCCCTAGTAAATTTATGTTTCTGATTGATGGGCCATTCACCTATTTTTGTCTGAATTCCCCACTGACTATAGGAACATAGGCAATACTGAACTTGCCCAGAAAATGTTTCAATCCCTCATAATTTAGCTTTTTGCATTGATTTGTTTTTTCGAGCATAGGTAGTGATGATTCCTCATACAGGGTCAGTTGCACGAGAACTTTGAGGTTTTAACCTTCAGGTGTGTTGGAGTTTTGTGCCAGAATTCCTATAGGAAAACTGGAGAGAGGGACAGCAACACATTTTCTTTGAGACCATTTGAAGAACTGTCCCCAAACCTCAAGTGTGTCATGTTCCCTTCCGTCATTCTGTCCCTGTTACCTTGGGCGTGTCTCTCTACCAAGTCCCAAGGGATGTCTCCTCTTCACCTCTAGGAAGTGTCTCCCCTCCTTGCTCCACAACCCCCAATGGAATGAAGAAGGCTGCCTCCTCCCCTGCAGATCCAAAAGATGCACTTCCTCTCACCCCCAAATACCCCAGTCGTCATCTCCACCCCAGACCCAGACCCAGACCTTCACCTCCCACTTTCATTCACGCTTTAAAAGCTGGCAAAGATGCGATGGGGAGAAAAGATGTGAGGTGCATTTCCAAGATGCTATTATAAAACAGCAAGTGGAAAGAGACTGAGAAATATAATATTTTTCAGAATTATCTTTATCGCGGTTACTGTGAAAGCTCTAGAAGCGTGATTGTAATGTGGACCCCACCACATGCAGATGGTCAGTTTTAGTCGGAACAACATAAAATCTGGTGCCTAAGAGAAATGATGCTTATTTTTAGATTATTTGAAAACTGATATATACAATGACACTGAGAGAACAGTTGCAATGAGTATCAGTGGGGAACATGCATATAACTGAGCAGGAAATGAGAGGGTTTGTATCGCTTGCTGCTGCTTTCTCTCAGTCTAGAGAAGATTAACAAATGTAGTTGCTTTAAAAGAGTTCTGTGCAAGAAATTAATCTATTGATGAGCTGAATTAATTGTCTAATTTATCTGAGACCTTTTAATAAAAATAATATATTGTCCTCCTAATGTTCTCAACCACCATATTTTAAATATTTTAGTTCTTTTCCTGTGCTCAGAGTAGGGAAATTTATGGATTATGCATTAGAAGAGGCCGGAAGGATCTGAAAGATTGTTTGTTTTCCTGTGCTCTTGTTAAGCTCCTATCTCTCAAGCCTGATGCCCATATGGCCCATTAATAATGCAGAACCATAATTTAAGTTTTCCTTCAAATAAATCCCCAAATAAGCATAATGCAGGATAACTCTCACTTAATGTGGGCTGTGTATCCCAATGGGCACTGACAAACAAACCGAAATATAAATTTAAAGAGGGGAAAAAATGAAGAAACACAAGCACTTTTACAGATTTTGGGGATTCTATTGAGTTTTTATTCTGTCACCTTAACTGTGAGATCTTGTCGAAACGTATTTTCTGTTCATGGTGAGTTTGGGGCAGGTGGTCAGTTTTAGTCAGAACAATATCAAATTTTTGGAAACTGTGTTGTAACACTATTGTTAGTATGAGAGCAAAGACATGTTAATATAACTTGTGAAACAGGTAATTATTAATACAAAATACACTAAACATTAGGACCAGGTTCAGGAGTTCATATAGAGGCTAGCAAACCTACACTAACATTTTCTAAGCTGATCTATCACCACTAAAAAGTAAACATTGCACCACATTTACCATACAGTGTTACTTGAGGTACACAGCAGTTATTTTGTATCTTAAAAGTATAAGGAGATACATTGTGCCATAAGGATAAGAGAATTATTTTGTATCAGAAATGACTGTGGTATCTCAGCTGTGCAATAATTGTGAATAAACGATGCTTTTTAAATAGAGAAGGCTGTGAAGAATGATTACTATTTTTCTGCAGAAGCCTTGTTTAGAGAAAACAGATAAAAGGTGAATTCCCTGTTTGGCAAGTTTGCCTAAACATGATTTATTTAGGTATAGTAATAGTATTGTCAGACATGAAGGTCAACCCCCCACAGCAGTATAGATGCCCATTAAGACAAACACAAGAATTTATTGCTCAAGTAATTAGGTTCCTGATAAGTACAGGCTTGGTCCAGGCATACCTGTAGAGCAGGAGGGTATTATGCAAGTTTCATAATATACCTTTGCAACTGTACCTGTCTCCTTCCTTGCACTTAGAATTTGATCCAGTTACCGTTGAAGTCAATACCAGAATTCCCATTGACTTCAGTGGGAGTTGAATCAGGCTGTTACAGCCCTGAAAATTCCCATATTTGGGGGGAAAACCAAAACAAAAAACCTCACAAGTGGGAATTGTTTGACATGAAATTCATTTAACTTAATGTATATCCAGTGACTAGTCACCAATGATATAGCAATTTTCACTTGATTTGACTTGCAGCACCCCAGCTAAAAGAGTGAGAGAGAGAGAAATGATTACATAGTTTTTTCTAATATCCACGAAAGACTATTAAATTCACTTAACTTATAACATAAAGCACTTGAAATCTGAATATTTAAAACTATGTTAATATCAAAAAAATTACCTCACCATTTTTATCTCAATGTCTTTTTCCAGAAAAACTTCTCCTACCTTTAACTTTGTGTGGCTCTATTCTGAAAAGCTATTCTATAAAAATGACATTGTGGGGTTCCAGGTCTTATTGTGGCTCAGCTATTGTTACCATGACTCCAGATCAAATTTGCTCAGGTTACAAATTTAAAAATGTTTTTTTCCCCAAACTGCTAGCACTGCAAATAAAAGTCTGAGAATTGAAGGTCAAATTGGATTCACTCCTGCTTGTGCATCATCACAAGTAATATATGTTCTTCTTTGGGATGTGTGATCCACTTCAAATGCACATGCGCCTCTCAAGCCCTTGATCGGAGATTTTCCATTAGCAGTGTCCATTTGGCCTGTGCACATGCTCTCTACAACCTCATGCCATGAATAGAGGTGCATGGGTGAATCACCTTTGGTTCCTTCCCTAGCACCTAGGCCTGAGACAGAGTTCTGGCACATCCACCTCGTTGTTGTTTTGTAGTTGTTGTTTAGTGAGTTTAGTGTTTCTAGTTAGGATTAGTTGTTAGATATTTGTGAGAGGTTTCAGCTTCCCCTCCCTGTTTTCCCCCCCTCCCCCCGCCTTTTTTTTTCTGGGGAGCTTGTTTGGCCTGGCTGGGCATGCCTGGTTCACCAGATTTAGAATGCTGCCTCTCTTATCAGGAGGCTTTCCCGATCAGCGGGGGCCATGCTAAATGCATCCTTTGCTTGGGAGAGTCGATCCCATATCTCCCAAAAGTGTAACATTTGCCTGGCTCTAAAATCTAGAGCTCAGAAGAGTTGGGAGACCAAACTGAAGCTACTGCTGATGGAGTGTTCCCTTGGACCCACTTCCAAGTCAGGTCAGGAGAGCCTCCCCTCTTCCCCCGTACATCTGTCTCCTGACAGATCCAGTGTCCCTCCGACTTCGGGTAAGGTTTTACCTAAGAAGGTGAAGATCTCTGAGGACTCAGGGAAGTCTCCAAAGAAGAGGAGCTCAGTCTCCCACCACAAGAGCCAGCTCCCAAGAAGTCACGATGTCCTGCTAGGGTCTACAGTGTCAGATGCCTTGCTTTCTGAACTCAGTATCATGGAAGAGAAAGACTCTTCCTCTGGTACTAGCAGAACAGGGAGATCCAGGAGCACTTTGGAAAAACGTGACACCAGCAGGGCCCCGGTACCATCCACCTGCCGATCAGCACCATCTATTTCAGACTTACCAACAGTGCCTTCCCACTCGGCTCCATCGGTACCATCAAAATCAAAGCACATACCTTCAGTCCCAATGCCTACCCTCTCCAAACCAGTAGTACTGCCAAAGTCAACTGCTGCTTCGGTACTGATGCCAGAGGTGACACATGGGGTGAGGAGGCCTGCGGGGTCACATGCCTCCCCAGATTTTCTGCTTGGCTTGTACTGAGCTTGCTCACATGGACTGAGCATGCTCAGTAACACTGCTGAAGCCAGCTGTCCTCACTCATTCTCCTCCTCTAGGGATAGGTAGAATCCCACTGAAAATCACCTGAGCATCCATTTCTTTAAACATTTTCCCCAGCCTGGCATAATCTCCCTTGATGTGTTCCAGTGAGAATCTAGCTGTATCATTTGTTCCCATGTGAATGACAATCTTGGATTCTTTCCAGCTCTTTTTAGGATCCTCTTCAGCCTCAGGTCCAGATCCCGTATCTTAGCTCCTGGCAGAACAGAGTCTTCTGTTCTCCGGATCAGCTCTGGTGACAGGCCTGTCTGTTCTTCTTAGTAGGGAGTCCCCAGTCATGTAGAACTGCCTCTTCATGGTGTTGGTGCAATTCTCTGGCCTTCCCCCTTCTGTTCTTTCTGGCTGCAAGTCCTCTTTTCTTTTGGAATATTCTGGAGGTGGGGACTTCCATAGGTAGATGTATTCACCACATTCAGCAAGTGCCCCTTATTCTGTTCAAGAGGAGACTGAGCTCACCTCTCTTTGGGATATGCCTTGTTCCATCCTTGGACAAAGGGCCTGTTCTATGCATTCCCCCCAACATCATTAATTCTAAGAGTCATGAACAAGATTGGGAAGGACAGGGTTTTCCTTATAGTACTGACCTGGCTGAGACAGGCATAGTATCCTTACCTGCTTCACCTGTGTGTCCAACCGGCACTCAAACTTCCGCCCATCCCTCATCTCCTCTCCCTAGGGGTCCTTCATCTCCAAGCATAGCTCCTAGAGCAGTGGTGGACAGCCTGCAGGTCGCACGTGGCCTGTCAGGGTAATCCGCTGGTGGGCTGCCAGACAGTTTGTTTACATATGCATGGCTGCCTGCAGCTCCCAGTAGCCGCGGTTCGCTGTTCCCGACCAATGAGTGTTGCGGGAAGCGGCAGCCAGCACGTCCCTGCAGCCCATGCCGCTTCCTGCAGCTCCCATTGTCCAGGAATGGCGAACCGTGGCCACTGAGAGCTGTGGGCGGCCGGGCAAATGTAAACAAACTGTCTGGCGGCCTGCCAGCGGATTACCCTGACGGGCTGCAGGTTGCCCACCACTGTCCTAGATGGTTCACAGGATTAAAATCCACCTGCTCAACAGGAGTACAAGAAGTATTGCTAAACAGTAGAAGGAGGTCAACTTGAATTACTTACCTTCAGAAATGGAAGAGGTTCAACCACTGGTGTCACTGTCACTGCCTTGTGTTTGAATCCTCTCCTCTCTCAGCCATCTTGGATTGTCTGCTGGACTTAACAAAATTGGGCTTATCAATAAGGTTCATCTCACTGTGATCTGAGCATTTCATTCCCCACTAGAAGGGTTTTCTATTTTTGCTAACCCTCGCTCTGTCCTCGAGATTTATTAAGGGTCTGTGGAATCTTTACCCCCAGGTTAAGGATCCTGCTCCGACTTGGGATCTCAACCTGGTACTCAGATATCTTATGGAACCTCTGTTTGAACCTATGGCAACCTGCTTATCTATGAAGATGACCTTTCTAGTAGCTATCATGTCAGCCCGCAGAGTTGAGGAAATTGGATCCTTGATGGCGTCCTTGAAAAATATCGTAAATGGAGGGTTCAAGATCTCCCTACCACCGCACCTCAAGTTCTTACCGAAGGTGCTGTCAGATTTTCATCTTAACCAGTCTATTCATCTACTAGTATTTTCTCCTAAACTACATAAATCTCAGCGGGAGACTTCCCTTCCTATGTTAGATGTATGACAGGCATTGGCTTTTTATCTGGATAGGAACAAGCAATTTCTGAAATCACTTAGACTCTGTCTTGTTGCGAATTACACCTATAGGTCACGCGCAGTTCGAGTCTAGGCTGAGGCACAGGAATAAAGTCCGCGAATGCAGAGTATTACAGAGATAATAGGTTTATTTCACTCGAGTGAGGTGCCCCCCTGCTAATCAGGAGGGGACCCAGACTGTTGGTTACACAAAGATTATATACCTTTTAGCAGTGCATGCTACCCTCGTGCATCGTAACTTTTGGCCAACGAATAAGCCGCTTACTTGTCTCTCACCTATCCTAACTAAGCATTTTCCTCGTGCTGGCTAGCGTTACAAGCCCCCGAGCTCATGCACAAGCCCCCCTCCTCCTCCTCCTCAAGGCCATATTGTCTGAATTAGCTGGCATTCCTTCCTTTTACTGTTTCCAGATGTTCCTTTCTCCCCTTCCCCATTTTCCAGTACGTGATGTGCTCGCTTCTAGCTAATGGCGGGCCCAAACCAAAATGGAGTCACTCATGCTAACTTTCCCTAACAGTCTCCATCGCACAAAGATCAGAGGAGTCCACGATCTCTTCACAGAGGCTGCCAAGGTGGGTCTCTGGGTGTGCTACTGCTTGCTATCATGCAGTTGGTGCTTTGCTTCCCCAAAGTATGCTGTACCAACCAATTTCCACAGCGTTCCTCAAGAACATTCCAGTTTCTGAGCTATACAGAGCTGCTACATGGGCTACAGTGCGTCCCTTTTCTAAACACTATGCCTTGGTCCACACCATCAGATCTGATGCAGTACTTGGTTCTGCTGTACTGTCTTCAGTCTTGATTTTGAAGCACCCTCCTCCCTGTGAGGATACTGCTGGGGAGTCACCTGAAATGGAGTACCCATAGGGACACTACTCGAAGAAGTAGTAAAGGTTACTCACCTTGTGCACTAATGGTTCTTTGAGATGTGTGTCCTCCATTGACTTCTTTAGGCTTATTCCAGATATACATCAGTGTAAAGGAGAGCAAATTTAGGCCAAAGAGATTAAGAAATTATTTTTGTGTGCACCTGAAGGTTTTTTTACATTATATTAACCCTTCCTTAAAATCTGGATGTGCCCTGAAACCTCCATTGGTGTAAATAAACTCACTATCTTAACTAGACCTCTGAAAATTACCCACCTTAATTCACCTAAGACGTGGTGTCCCAAAACTCCAGAAAACATGGGAAGAGTGACATCACATGATTTATGCACATTTGAGTACTGTTTCCATAACAGCAAGTATTTCTCAACTATTTAGATGAACTGTGAGGTTAAGGGCCAGATTATCATGTAAGTGAACTGTCAACAGCTGGTTAAAGGCAAAAGTGCTGTTGCACATGTGAGCGGATAATGTGCCACAGCTAAGGGCAATATCAAAATCCAATTAACGTCTCATCTTCTGAAAAACCTCTGCTTTGTAAATTGTAAGAGTTTGTCAGTATAAATCATCTAAAATAAAAGTGTCTGACTTAGTGGTCTGAAATTCACATGTATTCCAGAATCCAGGAGCCACCTGTTTGAATCACAAACACTGATGATGATAATACTTAATATTTACATAGTACTTTACTTGTTCAAAGCACTGTGCAGACATTAACCAATTATCCTTAAAACATACCTGTGATATAGATGGGTAAGTATCATCATTCTTATTTTATAGATGGGGATACTGAGGCGGAGGTAAAGTGAGTTGCACAAAGTCATACAGCAAGTCTGTGGCAAAGTCTGTATTTAAACTCAGAGCAGGGGCTTGGGAATCAGGACTCGCTATCTGCTAGTCCCTACACTGCCTCTAACATTTCTGACTGCTGCATGAGCATCATATATCTGATTTCTAGTGAGATGCCTTAAAAGCCAACAACAGTAGTGACTGAAAATATATCATAGATCAAAGCTAGTCAGATATGGACCACAAAGGCCAGAAACATTTGATTTTTTTTAATTCATGAATTTTTCTAACACACTGTAGTTCACAGCTGTATGTATTGTACTTCAAACACTACAGAACTGTACTTCACTGCTGATTTCTTGATCAACCATTTACTATGTTGATATATGCAGTATTCTTGTAGCTTTGTTGGTCCCAGGATATCAGAGACAAGGTGGATGAGGTATTATCTTTTATTGGACCAACTTCTGTTGGTGAGAGAGACACGCTTTCGAGCTTACCCAGAGCCAGACCTGAGGAAGAGCTCTGTAAGCTTGTCTCTCTCACCAACAGAAGTAGGTCTAATAAAAGATATTATCTCACCCATCTATGTTGATACATGACAGTCCATGTAAAACCTACATTAGCTATCCATGCAAAAGCTTAGATTTTGGTTGAGGATTAATTTAAGAGTTCTTATGTGATGCAGGCAAATCTACTTTAGCTTTTTAGGACTGTAACATTCCTCGTTTAAAGAGAATTTACTGCACAGAAAGCTGCTTTTCACCATATTTAAAGAATATGCAAGAATATTATAAAGCATAATTCTCCATAATCTATTCATTCCTACATCCTGCCCCAGTTACACCTGCTTTTGCAGAATTCAGATGTGTAGTTTCTAACATTATTAATGGACGTCTATTTCTATTTCATACTCTTTCTGAGAAAAGAAATAGCAATCCAGCATCTCGCCAGATGACGGAAGAAGGGAAGTGACTATGAAGTCTAATATACAGGATTCTATCTTTAATGTAGCATAATGACTTTAAAACCTATTTTACAATTTCCTTAATTCATAGTTTCATTTTCCTGGAGCAGGGCCCAGCTTACAAATGTTGGGGAGACTCTGATTTAGATAGAGGCTGAGAATATTTTGCAGTTTGTAAAATAAAGCTTAATTTTCATAAGTGCACACCACCAATAAGGAAATAAAATACGTAAAACAAAACCCCTTATGCACATGTCAAGTTTGAGTATATAACATGAAGACTTCCTGTGACCCATCTACAATATAAAGCATCGAAGTAGACCCACTATAGACTCTTACAAGACACAAATTATTACTGAAGCAGAAAAACCAAGGTATGAAATATAGTTCATGTAAGAAAATCAAGAATATTTATAGTCACAGTCTAAACATTTTTATCATTACAAGAAATAGATTAATGTCCAACATCTGAGAAATATTTGATCCTATATGCCACGTGGAATAAGAATCCTCTGAGGAATCCTCCACAGGGCTTTCATAGGATAAAAATCTTTGGGTGAGTGTCTGTGCTGAGCCTCACAGAAGCACAACACAGAACTTGCAGCTCAGGAGGAAAGGGTCCATGGTGGCTTTAAATTATTTTTGTGCCCTCCTAACACCGACAGCCCTGATGGGTCTGTCTAAATTATGGCAGCCTTTCCCTAGCTGTCTAAGTGCCACAGCACTGCTTGGAAGCTTTGCAGTTCTGCATGCTACAGTCCACCTCCAGCCCTACTCCTAACATTCCTCTTACACCCGGACTTGTGAGGGGATCCTCAGAATGCAGTCTTATGGCTATCTGCCACAGTGGATCCAGGACTTGTTGTGTCCTTTTACAGTACTCTGACCCTTTTATCACGGGTAAAGAGGGGCTGAGGGGTGGGGAGGAGGAACCAAGGTGGATCTCCCCCTTTATGATTATCATCCTTATTTGTTAAGTTCTTGTTTTCATCCACACTTTTCAACAAGTGTTCTTACACAATTTAAATGAACAACGTGTTTTACTAAACATGTATGTAAGGCATTTTGTCTTGTTTATTAGCATTACATTATTCTCAACTTGCCCAAAGCCATTCAGTGAAGCCAGGCACTGACACATTGCTAATAAACCAAATATAAGTACTGTCATGGATCTGCATATTACTACCCTTACCTGCAAAACCTATACCCAACTCCCATCACCAACAACAGCAAAGCTGTGTTTTTCTTAAGCATATGGTCTAAATTAGTGGAAACCCAGGTTAGCATCTAACCTGACAACAAGATAGAGCACTCCTTCTGTCCCTTTTGATGATTGAAAGCAATCAATTTGGCACAATTTAGTGCAGCTCTTATGCTACAGCCACTAATGTAGTAGGAAGAGAGCCTGAGACATAAGCCCTTGTATCAGAGGCCTGGTATGACGCAGGACCTGCTCACAGAATCTGTCAAGAACAGGGCTAATATTGCAGAAATACACATTCCAAAGAAGTGCTAGTTACAGAGTGCTCACGCAAATACATCCTGATATGAAGTGGTACCAGAACATCCCGCTATCAAGGATGGTACAAAAACATTCCCCAAGGCTAACAGGAACACACTGACCCCTCCTAAAAGATAAGATCAGGATAACAGTCCGTAATAGAAATGTTTTAATCAAACCAATATGTACAAGGTGATGGGAGATAACTAGACATGTCAGGGGGCAGTAACTAACTCTGTCAGAGGGGCAATACTAACTTGTTTATATTGAGGTATAAAGTTGTATCTCAGAGGAAGTATCTTTGTCTGACCTAGGGAGGAACGGAAAGTCCTGCCATTCACTGAGCTGGTCCATTGTTACGTGCCTCCATGTATTAGTGGTCCTGTAAAGTCAGTGGGATACTAGTACCATGCTTCGTCAACAATAAACCTGGCTGGGTGCCTTCATCCCTTAATGAATCTTGTGGTCATTGGGCAGTTTGCTCGAGGTCTGCTGTGCCAGCTGTCTGTGCAGGACTGGGGTGGCACACAGAGGGAACATACACATGCATCCAAACATCTGTCAACAATAACACGGTTCTTTTTGTAACACATCAGTTCAGTTCTGTGTATCTTGCATTTAGCTTACATCTGTGACTACCATAACATTCTGTTGTTTTGAATATACCCACAAAAACCATGTTTCATTATTTTGTGAGTTCTCTGATACCCTGTTCTGTTGCTAAAAAGGAATGAAAGATGAAGCACTGATTCTGCAGCTATGTATGTTGCAGTTGGCATCCACAATAACTAATTTAATATTATCATAGGGCAAAGCACCATTAAGTCACATCACAATGAATAGTAATCACAAGACATGAGAGTCATTGGCCAGCAACCTTCCTACACATTTTATAGTCTTCACACAGCCTGAGAAGCACGCCATGCAGCATCCTGTCCAGATAGCCCATCATCAAACTACATATGCCATGGGCATCTCCTGCCCTGGGCACCTGGCACCAGTCCCTGCAAAACTTGCTTCGGCAATCTTTCCGTTCATCCAACCCACCTGTCCTGCAAACTGTAACTAATGGTGTATTGTAATTCATTGAAGGAGATACTTGATTACTTGCCAAGCAACAAATGTCATGTTGCTTTGAATTAAATAAATGGAACCAAGGTACGTTAGAGCTGATGCCAACTGCTATATGCACTAAGGGAAAGTACACTGGAGAAGTGTACCAGCTTCTCAGATATGTGCCTACAAAGTATTGCTGTTCCTCCCAAATTCACACAACATGGATAGTGCAGGGAGCCAATGATTCTACCTTTCTCCCCTTCACTCCTCAAAAGTCTCAGTTAACCTTTTCTGTTACCTGGTACATGCCCTCACTGCCTCCATTTATGACATATACAAATGTTTTATTCATGTTGGTTTAGATCATATGAATTCTTGTTGGGAATTCTGGCAGCTAATTTATATGGAAACTAAAAATGGGTATTTTGCCCTTTTACTTCATAATAAACATTATCTCTCTATTGCTGCTGCGCTGCGCACGAATGTAAAATCCTAATTCTAATTAAATGGATTTTGGAGACACCACCAACAAAAATCATAACCAGTGTATCATGAGCATGTTAAGACATTCTAAAGAGATTAGAGGGCATGTAATCCATAGTTGAAAAGCAGCCTTATAGATCCAACACATTTTACCTCCTTGCGCTTCTTACTTATTTTCTAATAGCAGGAGCTAGTGAGGGGCAGAGTACTTTAAAAGTCTCCATACAACATAATCACACATGCAAACATCATCAAGTGTTAATTTCTTGTTGTTTTAGGCAGAGATGAAAACAGGTGCGTGTAGGGGTACATAATAGATGCTTCCATTTCCAATGTTTTATTTCACTGAAATGCCATGCTTATAGATACTCTGTACACTTGCCAATCTGTTTCTAAGCCAATGTAATAATTACATTTATGTATATACATTTCTTTCCTTATACTATCAACCACTGGGAATGGGATACATTTTCCCAGCTTCCTTTGTAACTCATCTTCCCTTCACCTCCAGAGTAATTGTCAAGAGAGGACAGAGAGAGATCATCTCTCCCTCTCTGCCTCCACCCCACAAAAAGCAAAAACAAAATTGTGACCACTAATACATGGTCAAAACAAAACCCTGTGCCTTTATATCTGTTAAAAAATGCAGCACTGTATCCACTTGAAGCCCTGAGACTTTGTAATCCCTGGGTAAGAAAAGTTTATTCTACTCCCTGTAGACTAATACTTTCAAAATGTGTTTAGGCTGTTTTGAAACTATGGATGGTGGTAGTGAATTTAAAAGGGTCTGGTGAAGAGAATAACAATGGCATGTTCAGAGTTCTGTTTTTGAAAGGCCACAAGGTCAAACTGAGAGATGTTTTTCAGTCCTAAATACTTGCTGTGGGTGAGAGTCATAAAAATCATGTCCTTGATACTTTTGAAAATTCCCATCAAAACACTTTCTCCCACCAACGGCACAGGGGCATCTTAAAAATCAGATAAAGTAACAGAAGTGCCATCATATATAATATGGACAGCTATTATTAATATAGTGAAACCTTTATTGTGGTGGCCCTATGTCCCTCTGGAAAGGATATGGAACTGTTTCCCCATTTTGGGGTGGGAAAATAGCCTTTAATAATCCTCACTTTAATGACCGCAGAATAAGGTTTCATAGAAAGAATCCTTTTTGGATCTCGAGGGAATTTTGTTAGTATTAAAACCTACTGCAGTTTAAGAAGACACAGGATAATCATGTTACAAATACTATATTGTAAAAATGAACCATCAGGTATAACTGGGCCAATAGGTTAGTGGTAAGTAAGGATCCATAGCAGCTCTGGGAGACCATTAAGAAGTCTGTACTCCTTTTGACATAGATGTACTGTGGCAAGAACAGACCTCTATGACTTAAGGTTGTACTCTGAAAATGTAAAAGGACCATAAAACAAAGGATACATCACTTGATATTAAATCAGATATCTTCAGCCAAATAACTTTAACTCTTAAAATCTTCCTGTAAATTATCTTCAAAGAACATGATGATGTAAGCATGTAGGAAGTGTACACATGATTTAGCTGTTAGAATCTCAGATTAACCTTTGTACATATCCTTAATTAAAGTAGAAATTGTCTCTGTGTGCATTGGTTGTAGACTTTTGCACTTGCATAAACATGGAACTGCTCCTTAACTTTGTTGCAAATGAAAATGTTACAGTAAACAAAGCTTCCAGTAATTAGAATGACAATATTTTCTATTTGATGTCTGCTTTTTGCAATACTAAACACTGCAGAGTAGACTGTGAACTCACAAAATCAATGTTTATTCCAGCATTTCTGAGGTATACCTCCATTTCACTGTTTGAGTTGTTCAGTTGGTATATAATCTATCAGACAGATACACTGCATTGGATACCTCAAGAAATTGGCAATGAGCTAGGGAAGCATTTCACCTTTATATTGATAGTTCAAATATAGCTCAGGTCAGTAGTGACCACATGACAGCTCTCAGGGAGTACATGTGAAATAGTGATCACAGTTGTTAGTGGACAAATGTCCACATCATAAAGCTACCAGCTCAATTAACATCCTTAATAAACAGTATTAAAACAGAGACTACTAAGTGAATAGATATAAAAATGAACTACCCTCAGTTGCCCTCATCCTGCCTGGGGCTTTGCTGTGGTGAGGGTATTTTAGTTTGTAGGGCTGGTAATGTGCCACCTTTTGCCAACACTACAAAGGATGAAAACTAATGCCATTCATTTTCACAAACCACTTTAGTAAACCTAACAAAAGAAAGTCCGGTTGTATTAACTTAACTACTCTGCACTACAGACTTATGTCAGCATAACAGTATACTGACCGAACTCGTGGTGTAGACAGCACTTATGTCAACAAGAGGGCACTCCCGTCACTGTAGGTAGCATCTTCGCTAAACACTACAGCGGCGCCGCTGCAGCACTGGATGTGTAGACAAGCCCTTAGTCCTCGGAGTGCCACACCCTCCAAAAAAGTTTCATTTTTCATCAGCAGAT
Source organism: Emys orbicularis (assembly GCF_028017835.1). NCBI lineage: Eukaryota > Metazoa > Chordata > Testudines > Emydidae > Emys > Emys orbicularis. The sequence goes on from NC_088683.1 coordinate 200,038,442, forward strand.
TTGCAGATGCAGGACACATTGGTAAAATCCTGTCCTCAGTTATGTGTATGCTTTAGCCCTAGGCTGGCTGGTGTACCTCATTAATTAGGAGAGTCTGAGAGTGCCATGGCCTTCTCGGAGATGGCACTGAGACACAAGATGATTTGCAGATTGCTGTGAATTGGGTTTTTTTTTATTGAAACTGTTGAGGTTATTTACTCTATCAAATGCCATTTCATGCTGTTCTCTTTTCTGGGCATGTCATAAAGCAGCAGCCTTTACTTTGTTATTGTGGTTATTGTGCTTTCTTAGGGAAAAGGCAATAGATATCTTGATACAAGAAGTGAGTTATAGGCCCCAGGGCCTGCCTCTTATAGTATGTCTACACTGCAAGTAAAAGATGTGATTGTGGCATGAGTAGGCATACCTGTGTTAGCTTTAATTTAGCTAGCATAGGTAACTATAGCATTGTAGATGTGGTGGTCTGGGCTTTGGCACAGGCTAGCAACCAGAGTACAAGCCTTCCTGGGACCTCGGGTACATATCTGGGTTGCTAGCTCATGCTGAAACCTGTGCTACCACATCTACACACTGCTATTGTCACCTGTGCTAGCTAAATTAAAGCTAGCATAGGTAGTCATAACTGTGCTATAATCACGCCTTCATATGGGGTGTGTCTACGCTGCAGGATTCTTTTGGTGGTGTATAGCGAACACACGTGCATAATGCCCCTAGCATGGGTATATAGAGCAGTGTAGAAGGTGAGGCACAGATTAAGCCAGTAAAGACACACCTGAAGGATGTGGATATGTACCCAGAGTACATACTCTACACATTGTCTACTGGCCCAAGCTGTGCCTCCCATCTATACTGCTGGTTTTAGCCGTATAGTGTCCCATTGCCTACCACTGCAGGCAGCGTCCCCCTCTGCATGAAAAGACTCCAGTAGTGCGGAAAGGCTCCAGCAGCTCCCATCTGCTGGAGCCCTTCTCCTACAGTGGGGAAAGGCTCTGGCGGCAGGCAGGCAGCAGGTAAAAGGCTCAGCCCTGCCCCCTCTGCCTCCCCACTGCCAGAGCTTCTCCTCACTGCAGTGAAAGGATCTGGCTGTGGGAAGCAGCTGAAGCCTTTTCCTGCTGCCTCCCACTGCCAGAGCCTTTCAATGACATAGGTAGCTACACCCCACAGTCTGGACAGGGTGTGCTTTTCACTGCTGCGTGTTGCTACACTTACGCTACATGCTGCCAAAAGTGGTGTGTAGTGTAGATGTAGCCTTGAGGTGTAGACATACCCTTAAAGACACACCCTAGAAGCAGCTCAGGCTCTGGCATGGTCCCAGAGATGTAGGGAAGAGTAGCATGGAGGATGGTAGAACTGTCCTTTGAATTTATGTAGATCACCTCTCTCTAAAGGTATGTCTACACTACCCACCAGATCGGCAGGCAGCGATCGATCCAGCGGGAGTGGATTTATCACGTCTAGTCTAGACGCGATACATTGATCCCCCGTGCGCTCTCCTGTTGACTCCTGTACTCCACCGCCGTTATTCACGTAGCTGAAGTTGCATAACTTAGATTGATCCCCTTCTCCCCCCCCACCCCCAGTGTAGACCAGGCCTCGGAGGGTCTCTGTTAGAGGCATAGGACCTGATTTTTAGCAAATTTAAGTCAGTGGAAAGATTCCCTTTGACTTCATCAGGCTTTGAATCAGGCCCATAATTAGCAGCAAATTTTGTGTTTTGTTTTTTGTGGTGATGTTCTGTTAATTCTGCAATGCTCACAGGAAATACTGGAAGTCTTCTGAGAGATCCTATATTCAGGGCCGGTGCTACCATTAAGGCAAACTAGGCGGTTGCCTAGGGCGCCAAGATTTGGGGGCGCCAAAAAGCAGTGCCCTCAATTTTTTTTTTACAGCGTTCCTGGGCTGAGCTGCCGGCGGCGCACTGACACGTGCGGCTCAGACTCCCTCTTCCACCGCAGCGGCCGCTCCATGCAATTATTGTCATTGCCGGTGGGGGCGGCGTGCTCGGGGAGGGGGCATAGCAGAGGTGAGCTGGGGTGGGGAGCCCTGCAGCAGCTGCCCCTCCCCCACCCTGAGGCATCCCCTCCACCCCCCTGCCCTGGGAGCCATGCGGCAGCTCCCCACCCCAGCTCACCTCTGCTACGCCCCCTCCCCTTGTGGGCCGCAAGCCTGGGAGGAGAGGAGAATTAGAGCGGGGGGGGGGCGTGCTCGGGGAGGAGGTGGAGCAGAGGTGAGCTGGGGTGGGGAGCTGCCGCACAGCTCCCCGGGGGGGTGAGCTGCCGTGGGGGGGGCGCCTCAGGGCAGGGGGGGAGCTGCCGCGGGGGGGCACCTCAGGGCAGGTGGGGGGGGCGGGGAGCTGCCGCAGGGCTGGGGGGGGGGGGGGCGCAAGGTGGAAGTTTTGCCTGGGGCACGAAACTTCCTTGCACCGGCCCTGCCTATATTTTTGTGAAATTTCCTGACCACTGAGGTTGGAAAGCATCCAAACTGAACAGAGACACTAAATCTTTTGATGCTTTCCCTATTTCTATGCACTCTTAAAGGATCAAGTTAGTTTATTGGTTCATACAGCATGGGCCATATACCTCCCACTGCTATACTCAGGCAAGGTTAATTAGTTTGCAGAGGTGTGACTGAGGTCAGAATTTGGGACATTCTAGGCAGAATTTGGCCTTATACCTACAATAGTGTCAATGTGTCAAACATCTTTTGCATTTCTTTTGTATGGAGAAATACAAATAATTTATGATTATGACAAACAGTGTTCCTGATAAGTCTCTTCTCAAGCACTTGCTCTACAATGTTCCAGCCCTTTGATTATGGAAGAAAATTTGAGTGATACCTGCATTTGGTTTTTAAAAAAAAGGCTCAGAAGGCCATAGATCTCATACTGCCATGCTACCAAACTACCAGCATCCATTGCCAGAGAACACAGCTGTGAGCGATCCATAACTATTATTAATATTTATGGTGCTTATGAACCCCATTCATGGAACGGGATTCCATTGCGCTAGGTGCTGTAGGAATGCAGAACAAAAATATGGCCTTTCCATCTTTACTGTCAAAGCTCCACCCATTCTTTCGGCCATTCTTTCCTAATTTTATGTTAAATAAAGAAATGCTTAGTCAAGCTAAATACATTTGCAAAAGCTTGCTAATTAAACCAAACACTATTGGACTATATTTTCAAAAGTGATGAGTAAGTTTTGGAGACACCATGAAAGGGGCCTGATTTTGAGAACCATGGGTTCTCAGCACTGTTTTTGAATCAGTGTAAGCATAGAAAATCACTAATCATTTTTGGGGGGTTGGGTTTTTTTGGTTGTTTGTTTGTTTTTAAACGTAGGTCAGAGCTTTCTTCTGAGTGACTCCATGCAGCTTGTATATATGAAGTTACAATAGGACTGTTCACACCACTGTAGTTAATATTGTGTCAGCATTTTCATTATAATCCTATGCTTTTTGAGGTTTAACACTTTGCCCCAGGCTATCACTTGGCATACAAAATCATAGAATCATAGAAGATTAGGGTTGGAAGAGAACTCAGGAGGTCATATAGTCCAATCCCCTGCTCAAAGCAGGACCAACCCCAACTAAATCATCCCAGCCAGGGCTTTGTCAAGCCAGGCATTAAAAACCTCTAAGGATGGAGATTCCACCACCTCCCTAGGTAACCCATTCCAGTGCTTCACCACCCTCCTAGTGAAATTTTTTCCTAATATCCAACCTAGACCTCCCCCCCTGCAACTTGAGACCATTGCTTCTTGTTCTGTCATCTGCCACCACTGAGAATAGCCGAGCTCCATCCTCTTTGGAACCCCCCTTCAGGTAGTTGAAGGCTGCTATCAAATCCCCCCTCACTCTTCTGCAGACTAAATAAGCCCAGTTCTCCCAGCCTCTCCTCATAAATCATGTGCCCCCGCCCCTTAATCGTTTTCATTGCCCTCTGCTGGACTCTCTCCAATTTGTCCACATCCTTTCTGTAGTGGGGGGCCCAAAACTGGATGCAATACTCCAGATGTGGCCTCACTGGTGCTGAATAGAGGGGAATAATCACTTCCCTCGATCTGCTGGTAATGCTCCTACTAATACAGCCCAATATGCCATTAGGCTTCTTGGCAACAAGGCCACACTGCTGACTCATATCCAGCTTCTCATCTACTGTAAGCCCCAGGTCCTTTTCTGCAGAACTGCTGCTTAGCCAGTCGGTCCCCAGCCTGTAGCAGTGCATGGGATTCTTCCATCCTAAGTGCAGCATTCTGCACTTGTCCTTGTTGAACCTCATCAGATTTCTTTTGGCTCAATCCTCCAATTTGTCTAGGTCACTCTGGACCCTACCCCTACCCCTACCCTCCAGCATATATACCTCTTCCCCCAGCTTAGTGTCATCTGTGAACTTGCTGAGGGTGCAATCCATCCCATCATCCAGATCATTAATGAAGATGTTGAACAAAACTGGCCCCAGGACTGACCCCTGGGGCACTCTGCTTGTTACCGGCTGCCAACTAGACATGGAGCCATTGATCACTACCCGTTGAGTCCAATGATCTAGCCAGCTTTCTATCCACCTTGTAGTCCATTCATCCAATCCATACTCTTTTAACTTACTGGCAAGAATACTGTGGGAGACCGTATCAAAAGCTTTGCTAAAGTCAAGATATATCCCATCTACCGCTTTTCCCGTATCCATAGAGCCAGTTATCTCCGATCTAAGCATCAGCCTGAATCTGGGTTTGTTTGTTTTTTTCATATATTGTACAAAGTTTGAAAGAAGTTAGATAGTGAGGCAGTGTGTCTTAGTAGCAAGAAGCACAGGAACAGAAGCCATGATATCCTAATGGTGGCTGCCCCATTGATTCAATTTTCTCATCAACAGAATTATTGAATACCTGTGCAACACTTCCAGACTTTTGCAGGCTCTATAGTCTTCCCCATAGACTACAGGTCTGCTGGGGGGAGGAGAGCTGAAAGGCCTCCAATTGGCTGCTTTCTCAACTCCCATACCTTCCTTGGGGAAGGCAACCAATTAGAGGTGGCAGTCAGAGTTCTTCCGCACTCTGGAACTGCTAGGAGTTTTGGGATAGGGGAAGGGGGAAGAGCCCCTGAAGATGCCCCTGCCTAAACCTAGGAGGACATGGTGAAGAAATTCCACAGCAGCAGGAAAAGCAGAAGTATACTTGGAGGCAAGACGGGGGGGCTGGGTGGTGTAGTGTTGTATAAGAGTAGGCATTGGAGCAGCTGTTAGAGTTAGGGGGAGCACAAAATTAATTGATTTGGGGCTGCTGGGTGCAGAATTGATGGGAGGCTAGAGGAATAAAAATAATTGATGTGAGGCCAAGCAGTGCTGCATTAATTGATTTTTGGAGTGCTAGAGGTGCATCGTTAATTGATGTGGGGCTGGGGGAGAATCAGAGATGGGGCTGGAGGTGCACAGAATTAATTAATTGGTGTTTTAGAAGAATCGGGAGCTCTTTGTACCAGCTGTACTTCATGTGAATTTGTGGTATTTTATGCAAATGCATGCAATGTTATGCAAATGAAATCTACTAATTTTTGTCATAAAATGTTGACTTTGATGGTATGAAGCTCTATATAGAAACTGTAACCTTTTTATCAGGCACCAATAGCAGCAACAAGAGCCTGTTTCAATCTGTCTAGGGGTCTTTTTCTAAAATATATAAAACTATAGCTCAGAGCCTCCATCCAGGGCCAGACTCCAATTTCTGGCTCTGGAAAATTAAAACAAATAATTTCTGTCACCTTATCAGGTGAGTTTATTCCCAACCAGAAGCACATAGAGCCCTTGGCAACATGGAACACAAGTCGTTTTTATTTGGGAAAAGGGGAGGAAACAATCAAAATAAACATGATCACCATTTATACACATATAGCAGAAAATGAGAAACCCAAATCAGGACATCAGGAATTTAGTCAACCCCACAGTTCCAAACACTAATTGTCCTACTGCTTCTGCCAACCTGTGACGTCAGTTCAGAATTGTTGCTGCCTGTAAGGGTGTTGCAGGGTCAGCTGTACATCACTGCCGATCCAGTCAGGAGTGGCTGTGAAATCAGCTCTGCTCCACCCCCAATCTGGTAGGGCTCACTTCAAAGTCAAAGTCACTTCCATTCCCCACAGGGCACAAATCTCCAGGTAGAGAACCCAGAGCAAAACAGAACACTTGGACAGAGGCCCTGCTCCTGGTGTCCAGGGACAGAGCTCTCTTGTGGCCTTTCTTATTAAACTTGGATTTTGTTACCAAACCAAATTCCACTACCCGTACGTTCACGGTGACCCACTCGCTTCAGGGCATATTCTGCACAATTCCTGTGCCCTTTCATGCGTACAGTGATAATAACAATCTATTATTCCTTTTGCTATCAAAACAAACAAATTCCAACCAAATCAACAAAACTCAGTAGGTGAAATTATGGGTACACAACATCATAACTTATGTAAATGAAGCTAGCCAGACCTGGCTTTTCTCCTTCCCCTGTGTGCAGAGAATTCCATCCCTCTAAGGGTATGTCTGTACAGCAAAAGCTGTGCACGGGCTAGCCTATCCGAGCTAGCTTGAATCCAGCTAGTAAGTAACAATAGCAGTGAAAGCAGTGCAGTGCAATGCAAGCTTCAGAGGGGGCTAGTGAGCCAAGCAGGTACCCAGGGTCTGTGCTGGGCTTGTACTACCTGCATTGAAGCCTTCACTGTGTAGATATATCCCAAAGTCTTTAGGCCCTAGGGCTTACAATACTAAAGGCCACTATGGCCTCAGTGAAAGGGGTGCAATTCCCATTGATTTTATTGATCCCATTCAGTTCTTCTGTATAGAGAGCACTCTGGGGTGTTTCAGAGTGTGATGGGGGGGGGGGAGGAAGTTGAGGGTCAGGGATCCTGGGCTGAAAAAACGGGTTTTAAAAGAGAGTTCAATCCAGTGTACGTGCAAGGGATAGAAACTCTGCAGGGACAAAAAGCTCTTGGATCATCTAACTTGAGCCAGGGGCCAGTCCCAAGCTCAGGGGAAGCAGAAAGGTAGCTTAGAGCCATTTTTGCCTCACACGCCTCAGCTGTACAGAATGCCACTGAGGATCAAGCTCATAGTGAGTTCTTGTACCTACAGCACTGTTTCTTTATTATAGTAATAATAATACTTGTTTCACATTCCTGTTTTCATTTAGTGCTTATGTCGGATTTAATTGTGGCTGCATCTTGTAGTGTTTGAAGATAGAAACCATTTCATCTACATTCAACTAACTCAAGTTAATTTCTTTTAATTCATTTTATCAGCAGTTGCAATTATTTCTCCTCGTAGAGATTCATTGCCTTCTGTTATCAAGTCTAAGACCTTGTGCAGTCAAGCATTCATCAGGCAAGAAGAGCACTGCTTACAAATGGTGTCAACTCTTGACCAGAGGAGAATTCATTTTAGAAGACAGGTGAATAAATAGGCTCTGTTTACTTTCTGACACTTTATTTCCCCAGGGCAATAATAGCAGCAAGTCCACCTGGAAAACACACAAATGCACTTACCCTTTACCTTAAAAGAAATTTACAGAAAAAAAACCTAAGCAGCTCAGAGAAGCAGAAATACAGACCAGCATAACCTCCCTCTCCACTGCAAAATGTGTTTTTCATGGTAAAATCATTGAGAATTTTCTGACTAACAAGGCTACATGTTGTGGCAGCATAAAGTGAATAGAAAAGAAAAATGAGTCTCACAACAAGCCGTCTAGTTGTACAGTTCAGTCAGTATTTGACCTTGCCTAGCTGTCTAGCTACGTATGTGACCTTCCTCACTGTAGTATCTGAGCACTACCCAAGTATTCAAAAATAGAAATTTCAGAGCCCCATCTCTTTAGATTCAAGGCCTCATTTCATGCTGCTTCCAAGACGCCCTGCTCTCTGGGCTTCCACGGACGCATGTTTCTTTTGCCTGGAAGTTCTTTCTCTCTGCCCTTCAGCTGTACATCCCTCGCCTCTAGTCCCCTCATCCACTCACTAAGAGTTCCAACTTCATTGCTTGTTAATTACCTTCTTCAGATGCCCAGGGATTCTATGATGCTTTCCAGTGCTGATGTTCCTCACACTTATTTATGATACCAAGGGATACTTGGTTTCTTAAGTTACTATTGAAAAATTCTAAGAGTGTCTGCTTTTTAGTGGAAAATTATTTTGTATTTAAGCAATCTCCTTTGGAAGGAACACAATTCTTGATTTTGTTTTTTCAAATGAAATATAAAGGGAAGGAAAGTAGTACATTTAGTTAAATTATTGGCATTTCACCTCTCACATCTTGAACTTAGTCTGGCTAAGGGCCCAGGTGAAAATGAGTTTAGTGGTCTGATCCTTTCTTTCTTGTGGGCAGCCTGCAGCCTGCACCCCAGAGCCCTCATCCTCGGCTCCATCCCAGAGCCCTCACACACACACACCCCAACCTAACCCTCTGCCCCAGATCTGAACCCCTCATCCCCAGCCGGAGCCCTTCCTCCCCCGCACCGCAATCCTCTGGCCCACTCCCACCCTCTCGGCTCCACCCCCACCACATGAATTTTGTTATGCATACCAATATGGAGGTGATGTGTCACACATCACCTCCATACTGGTGCACATAACAAAATTCATTCCGCACATGCGTGAGAAAAATTAGAGGGAACACTGGCAGGGGTGAAAGAAACTTAAAGGACTTCCCGGTACTCCGGAGTCCTGAGCGGGGGGGGGGGGGGGGAGGGACTCAACCAGAAGGGGCAGGGTCTTTAGAGCCCAGGGCCCTTTAAATCGAGATTTAAAGGGCCCCGGGCTCCGGCTGCGATAGTGGCAGCTGGGAGCCCCGGGCCCTTTAAATCACTGCCTGAGCCCTGCTGCTGGAGCCCTGGGGTAGCAGCGGTGGGGCTCTGGCAGTGATTTAAAGGGCCTGGGGCTGCCAACTGTTGCTACCGCAGCAGAGCCCCAGGCCCTTTAAATCGCTGCCGGAGCCCCAGGGGTCCCGGCCACCTCCGCTATCTGGGGGCTCCGGCAGTGGGGCTCTGGTGGCAATTTAAAGGGCCCGGGGCTCCACGCTGCTGGGAGCCCCAGGCCCTTTAAACTGCCCCCCTGGGGAAGCCGGGCCGGTACCCAGGGCGCACCGGCTCTTGCCGGTACACCATACCAGGGCGTACCGGCTTACTTTCACCTCTGAACACTGGTCATCACCATAATATCTAAGCGCATTCAGTTAGTGCATTAAGCTTATAGAATGCAAGGAATTCCTGTTCTTAGAAGCAGGTGGTTCTTTCTAAACACCAGGGTCCAATCTTGTATGAGGAATAATGCATGAAAATACACAGAATAGTATATTTTCACTTGATCATAATACCAAATGGTAAGATAGCAATCTGTACTATTCCAGTTTTCAGTCTTTGTCACAGATTTAACTGAGAATAAAAACAATCTATTCTATTGTCTTAAATCCCTAGGTGTTAACATTTATTTTATATAAAATCATAGAAATATAGGGCTGGAGGGGACCTTGAGAAATCATCAAATTGAGCCCCCTGCACTGAGGCAGGACCAAGTAAATTTAGATCGTCCCTGACAGCTGTTTGTCCAACCTGTTCCTAAAAACTTCCAATGATGTAGATTCCACAACCTCCCTTGGAAGCCTATTTCAGAGCTTAACAACCCTTATAGTTTGAAAGTTTTTCCTGCTATCCAATCTAAATCTCCCTTGCTGGTGATTAAACCCATTAATACTTGTCCATCTTCAGTGGACATTGAGAACAGTCCTTAACATATTCAAAGACTGTTTTCAGGTCACCCCTCAGTCATCTTTCTCAAGACTAAACATGCCCAGTTTTTTTAACCTTTCCTCATAGGTCTGATTTTCTAAACCTTTTATTATTCTTGTTGCTCTCCTCTGGACTCTGTCCAATTCGTTCACATTTTTCCTAAAGTATTGTGCCCTTGTTGTTAATATTAATTGTGTTGTGAGAATCTGGTCACCATTAAACTTTTTAGTGAAGACTGAAGCAAAATAGGCATTAAACACCTCAGTCATCTTGATGTTACTAGCTCTCCTTCCCCACTAAGTGGAAGCCCTACATCTTTCTTTGTATCCAGCTTTGTAAAGTTTTTATATTTTTAAAAATGGATGAGTATAGTGCCCATGAAAGTAAAGGACATTGCTTTAGCTAGGCACATATAATGTGTTCATAGATGGGAGAAAAGTCACATGGATACCATCCAAAATGGGCCAGTACACGTGGAAAAGGGAAAGAAGAGCCTTGAATAGCAACATCCTCCCCGTCATGGAAATCATCCCATGTGAATATTATCAGTTTGGAGGTAGGAGATGCCCAGGGGTTTTAAAGGTATGTGGCTCTTTTTAATGCTGTAAACATGTGGGTTTTCGGTGGAGGCAGAGTTCTGACTGACCTACTGTCTGAATTTCTACTTTTTGCATCTTCATTTCCCACATTCTGTAATGTTGACCTTGTCTTACCTTGTCTCTTACCTAGAGATCCAGCACTTCCATGAAAGCTTATGCTCCAATACATCTGTTAGTCTGTAAGGTGCCACAGGACTCTTTGTCACTTTTTACAGATCCAGACCAACACGGCTACCCCTCTGATACTCAGCACTCCCACAGTTTACCATTGCTGGTTCTAGCCCCATAGTTTGGCCATTGGACCTGTAGCAAGGTGTTCAGTGTTGGCAGGGAAGAAACTCCTATGCAAACCCAAACTGAGACTACTCCTCTTTTGCCCAGCCCCTGCAGACATTCAGGCCTGTTCTTGGTGAGTGCTTTTCTCCATTCAGACAAGGGTCTTCTGAGCCTGTGTCCCATTTACCTCTGCAGGGACAGAAACCCTCTGATGATAAAAACAGCTGGAAATGAAGAACTTTCATGTGTTCTTTATGAAATACAACTAGCTCATACATCTCCTTAACATTAGGGCCTCTGGGCTATTGACTCCTTGTTTTTCTTCATGTTCTCTTTTACGCTAGTGGCATTTTATCTGCTGGATAATTCAGTGATATGAGAATCCTCTGAACTCAGCATTAGTTTTGTCAAATCCCTTATCCACAGACATTTTGTTGAAACAATAAATGCGTTATGTCAACACAATTAATTCTGTTCACTGACTAAAACATTCTGCTGAGGAACAAAAGGCATTGGTCTAATATCTTTATTTGTGTGACAAAATCCAAATGAGCTTCAATGCCGTAGTGTTTAACCCAGGAAGATCCTTCATGCCAACATAAACTTGTCAACATTGAGAGATTTTTCAACAAAATGGCCTAGTCACTAGTGAATGCAGACTCTAGTGAATGCAGCACTGAACTGGGAATCTGGAGACTGGGTTCTAATTCCTTACTGTGCCAGGCAACTGCTTTGTGACCTGGGGCAAATCACTGTGCCTTTCCGCTTTGTCTGCCTTGTCTATTTAGATTGTGAGCTCTGTAGAGGACTGTTTCTCACTATGTCTTTGTACAGTGCCTAGCACACTCTTTGGGTCAGGGACTGTCTTTTTGTTATGTAGTAGTACAGTGCCTAGAAAAATGGGGTCCCTTACTGGGTGCTCTAGGTGCTGCCACAGTACAAATAACTATTAATCATTATAGGTCCTGATCTTGGTTGAGGCTTGTAAATGCTAATGTAATGCAAATAAGAAATAATATTTTTAAATGTTTTGGTATAAATAAAGGGGTTGGTGGCTCAATGTTTCCATATGAGGCATGCTATCCATGTCTCATTTGTCTTAAAGAAACAAGTAACACATTTTTTCAGTCAATGGAATTATACTCCCTTTATTTCACATGTATATTTTCAAGACTATTGAAAACCAGAGGTTCAAATCATAACATAACATCTACAGGGAAGGTGAAAATCATTCGTTTCAGGAGACCTGATGGCCCACTTAAGCACTTACCTGTGATGGGCATAGATTCAGGTGTGTGCCCTCTGCACCAGGGTGAATTTTGCCCAGAATTTCACAGATGACACCATTCAGTCATACTTTAGTGACTGGTGTTTTGAGATAGTTTTCTAATTGGAAAATGACAGCCAGACCTTCCATTATGCTACTGTTCTTCAAACGGTAGTCTTATTATTTTCCTCGGTTCCTTATGGAATCACAGTGATTCCTTTATAAATATGTCTGTGAATATAAAGTACCTTGGATTATTGTTTAAATTATCTTTTCGTATTGTGGAAAATAAATAAAAATGTAAATGAAAAGGTTAAAGACAAATGTGCAGCATTTTAAAATTGGGGTTCACCATTAAATCTGTATTAATATATATATCAGGATTTATTATTTATCATATTCAGCACCATCAGGTGTATGGCACTTTATGAAAGAAGAAAAGACAATGTCCCTGTCCAAAGGTGCTTACAATGTAAGGGCCCGACCCAGTGCCACTGAGGTCACCATTGCCTTCATTGGATGTTGGACAAGGCCCTTAATGTCCAATTCTGTTTCAGGGAATACCAGCATTTACCTATGTGGAGTCCCTTTGGCTTCAGTTGGATTCTGCACAGATACAGTGGTCCATGCTAACGGATGTTCATGGAGGTTCGAAGTTTAAGGCAGAATGACAAAGTGAGAGATAAAACAGGAGCAAGATGTAAGGGAGAGAGATTTGGAGGTACTCTCCCTCTGCCACAGCAGCATAAAGGGACCGTAAAATCCCAGACAGGGCCAAGGGAGAATACCCTGTGGTGTAGGAACTGAGTAAAACAGCTGCAGATTGTCTTACAAGGCCCACATAAGAACGGCCATACTGGGTCAGACCAGAGGTCCATCTAGCCCGGCATCCTGTCTTCCGACAGTGGCCAATGCCAGGTGCTCCAGAGGGAATGAACAGAACAGGTAATCATTCCTTGTCGTCCATTCACAGCTTCTGGCAAACAGAGGCTAGGGACACCATCCCTCCCCATCCTGGCTAATAGCCATTGATGGACCAATCCTCCATGAATTTATCTAGTTCTTTTTTGAACCCTGTTATAGTCTTGGTCTTCACAACGTCCTCTTGCAAGGAGTTCCACAGGTTGACTGTGCATTGTATAAAAAAATACTTCCTTCTATTTGTTTTAAACCTGCTGCCTATTAATTTCATTTGGTGACCCCTAGTTCTTGTGTTATGAGAAGGAGTAAATAACACTTCCTTATTTACTTTCTCCACACCAGTCATGATTTTATAGACCTCTATCATATCCCCCCTTAGCTGTTTCTTTTCCAAGCTGAAAAGTCCCAGTCTTATTAAACTCTCCTCAGATGGTAGCTGTTCCATACCCCTAATCATTTTGATTGCCCTTTTCTGAACCTTTTCCAATTCCAAAATATCTTTTTTGAGATGGGGTGACCACATCTGCCCGCAATATTCAAGATGGCAGCTCAGTTTGGGCTGCTGGGAGTTAGTCATCTAAAATACCTTTTAAAATATGGGCCTTAGCTCTCAGTGTTCTGCTAAATAAGGTAATGATATTGTGGTCTATAGAACGTACACATTTTATTAGTATTAAAAAAAACAATTGCTTTTGGATTTTATTTTATATTGTTTTGACATTACTGTGTGTTGGCACCCAGTTTATAATTCCTTTATGGCATATTTGTAAGGGCTCTGTGAGGGTAAGGAAAGATGGCACTTAGTGATTATGGGGCTAGCCTGGGACTCAGGAGATATAGGATCAATTCCCTGCTCTGCCACAGACTTCCTGTGTGACTTTGGTCACACTGTGCAGCCTCAGCTCCCCATCCATAAAATGGGGATAATAGCATTGCCCCACCTCACAGGGGTGTTGGGAGAAAAAAACCCATTAAAAATGGCAAGGTGCTCAGATATTTTGGTAATGGGGCCAAATAAGAACCTAAAATATATAACTGGGTATGGATCATGCAAGCTGTGCTCATTGATTTGAGAAGGCAGTTACATCCCAGTGTTCTCTTGGTAGTCCATGCAGGTTTGTTACCTCATCCTGAAATTTGTAGGATAGCATCAATTTTTGAACAACTACTGTGCTTCTTTACCTGCTCCCGTGGCAGGATACAAAGCACAAGAGTGAGATTGATAAACCGATGGACTCTTACAGTTAAAATCAATTATACTGTGTGTATAGGGTGGGAAGGATTAGATTTTTATCGGGAAATGTTAATAAATTCTCTGTACACACACAAGCCGAAGAAAAAATATTTCCATCAATATTATCTTTTATTTCACCAACTTCTGTTGGTGAGTGAGACGAGCTTTTGAGCTAACAGAGCTCTTTCTCAGGTCTGGGAAATTTACTCAGGCTATGGCTAACCTAGAGAGCTTACAGCGGTACAGTTGCACCAGTGCCGTTGCACCACTGTAAGCTCTCTAGTGTAACCTCTCTAAGCAGATGGGAGAGAGCTCTCCCGCCGACATAGGGCTGTCCACACCAGCGCTTAGGTCGGTGTAACTTATGTCACTCAGCAGGAGGCTGATTCACACCCCTGAGCGACATAAGTTATACCGAGGTAAGTGGTAGTGTAGACATAGCCTCAGAGTGGCATAGCAAAATACAAAGTAGAATAGATTGTTTAGCATAAGTAGTTAAGAAGTATTTTAAGAGATCATTCAAGGTGAAGTGGCCTGTTAACATCCCTACAGTCATAGGGGGGAAAGGAAGGGAAAGAGAGGGAAGGCTGCTGTGGGGGGTTTTAGTGGGTTGTAGATTGTTGTAATAAACCATAAATCCGGTCTCTATTCAGTCCAATTTTCAATTTTGTGGCAGCTAATTTTTCTTAAGTTTTCTGAAAGGCAACGGTTTAACTTCACATAATCCAGGTCCGATATTTGTGAAATGTTGGATTATCAATGGGTCTGTGATGATCAATTTTGTGTTCCATTTGTTTTTGCAATGAGTAAGGAATATTCAGCTGCTTTTTCAGTTTGTAAATAGAGCCCTTTTCTTTCTTCTGCCTCTGGAAGATAATCAACTTCAATGAGACTGGGATTTGGCCCTTTGTTGCTTTATTGAATTGCTTTAGAGCAGTTTGTCAATTATACTTTTGCTCTACTTTTGTTTGCTGAATCTGGGACTGTTCTGGTAAATAATTTAAGCATATGCTTAACTTCTTAAGCACATGAGTAATCCCACTGAAATCAATAAGACTACGCTTAAGAACATGCCAAAATGCTGGACGGGAACCAGGAACCAGCACCCGGCAGGATTGAACACCTGATGAACATATGCTGTAGTATTTAGGTTTGCTATTGCTTTTATTTCACTGGCAGGGATTTTTGCAATTTATTATTTAATATATGTTAATCCTTCAATATATTTGCTGTTGGTTCTTCTTTGAGTTGCCATCCCCAGTGTACTGATAAAATCACACCTAATATAGCATATGCTAGCTTGCATAAAAAAACACCCATCCGCCAAGATAGCCTTGCTCTCTGAACACATGGGAAGACATAGGAACTATGATGTGATAGTTCACTTGATATTTTTGCTTAATAAGCCACTTTTCTTAGACAGTTGTATGGGATTGATTGCCCTTATCTTGCTCCTTACATACTCAGAGGAACATAGAATTCTGGAAATAGAATTACACTGGTTGTGTTGCCCTTGGGAAATGTTCTATACAAAGCACTCAGACATGCATGTGGGAAGCCATCCCATGTTCCCTAGATGGACGAGATAATATAACAGGGGTTTTCCATCTTTAATTTCATAGCTTCTTCGATGCTCTCTGGAATAGTTTGTTTCCGTCTCTAGTGCTATCCTGGTTTCCTAAGAAATATTCCTGAAAAATATAGAAATCTTACGAAGTATTTTCTGAAATACCTGTTGATATTACTCTAATTAACATTTGAATAGTGGTGCATTTAAAAAAAATCAAGTCTTAATTGTGTATTCTCTCTAAATTCTGTTTTTTTCTGTTTATTTTTCATTCACCTTGTACATCAAATCTGCTGCATCTGAGCCGCGATATCATTCATCCTCAATGTAAAAACTAAATTGAATTTCTAACATATAACATTACCATCCCAGAAACTGAAACCGTTCTTGATTGTGTAGTAAATAAGATGTTATAGCATAAAATAAAAAAATTTGTAACTTCCCCGGCTATGACAGAACACAGTCAAAAGATGGCAGCAATATATTGATCTAATATTAATAGATTGTACTGAGAGTAGAAAAAAAGTCAATACCTTTTTGCAGAAATCTGCTATTGCTACAATATCACACAGCCACATACCACTACTTCATGCACTCAAGTTTGGACATTTTGGCCCATATTGGCATTTCAGATATCCACACTGCAGATTTGTGAACAGATTTTACTTTACATAGGTGCGGAGAACTTGGTATATTCAATTGGTCTAATGTACTGATTTCCAAGTGAGACAAAGAACTTTATACTGAGCCTAAATGTTCAGTTGCTGCACAGTGAGTGGATAGTCCTCAAAGGTATGTTTTGGTTTTGGTTTTTATATATTGGTGCACATGCACCACAAATGTCTACATTTTTTATACTTTTTGAAAGACAAATCAAAACAAAGATGTAAAACAAAAGAAAGGTAGGAAAAAACAGGTTATTGTTTTATTGTAACATTTTATTTTGGTAAAGGAAAGATGTATATGGGTTATTAAAAAAACCACGATGTTTTCAAACTGGTATTTTGAAAGATGGGTAGGTAAAGTTAGGCTCTGAAAACTATAGGTAGGCAACTAAGTAAATAGTTGATTTTCAAAGGTGCTAGTTACCCAGCAATTCCCACTGAAGAGTTTTTGGAAAATGGAACATTGCATCTTTTTAAATAAGCACTTGATGCAATTTTAAAACCATACTGAGACAGAATAGATGGGATTATTAAGAACCAAGAGTGGAAATATGAAACTATGGGGAACACTGATTTAATATATAATACAGTTATATGGCTTTTTACACAACAGTCAAAACCTTTAGGCGTACATTAAGTTCTGCATTGTTTTTTTTCTGCTTTGTTCCTGTTATTAATAACCCTTACAATGAGGCATGACAGAATTCAATTTTTTTTATAATTTCAACTGATAATATTGATGTCTATTTTTAAGCATTGCTTTCCAATTTTTATCAATTTAAATTTTCATAGTTGTGCAAAATTATGGGTTTTAAGCATTTTTTAAATTTTTCATCTATTTAAATTTTCACAGTTGTGGGAAATTATGGGGGAGACAGTAACTATTTAAGGACAGTAAATGTTGAGATTCAAAGTGTTAAAGCTTTATAAATGTTAAAACCTAAATTCTCAACATTAATCAAAATATACAAAGTAAATATCCTTAAATCAAACTTTAATAAGTTCTCAAGCAGCATTTTTCTTATTTTGCTTGCTTACCTGCACATTTCAGTTATCATCGAGGGAAATATTTTTTCATCCATTTGTGTGTGTATGGTGAAATCGATGTTTATCAACATTTACCAATAAAAATCTAATCCTTCCATGCTTGCTTACAACCTTGACAGTGTCTTTAACCATTTGCTTGCTCTGCTAAGCGAATGTTTACCAAATCAGAATCTTGCTGGCACAAGAAAAATTCAAAGAATACAGTACATATTGTTAACTAGGTATGTCGGATCTGGTGTTCACCTGATGAAAAGACAATTGTCAGAACAAAATACCAATTCAGGTTCCTTTTATCCTGAAGATACAAGCTCCCTCAACTATGTGACAGATCACCACGGCCTTAAAATGAGCTGGCAAGAGAATTGAGCTGTAGCTAGTTTTTACACATCAGCTAAAGTTTCTTTGTAAAGAGAGAAAGGACAACAGCTGGGGATAGGGTAAAATTAATTACTTTTACTAGGAATTTCAGATTTCTTTAGAAAAACAGCCCCCATATAGCTCTGGATACCCAGATTGCTTTGAAGAAAAGGTTGTTTGTTTAAAAATGTAGTCTGATATTGCCAGAGTGTCATGCATACATTTAACTCTTCTTTTAAAAGAGGAAAGGCCATAGGTTTTCTCTTTGCTTTGAAGAGATTCATGAGATTTTATCGATGTAATAGTCTCCTCTCCAATGACAATTGAGTTGAGTGACTCCACCACCACAGTAGGATCAGATTATTCACATATTAAATGAAGAAATTACAGTGGGAAAGATTTCCCTGAGCCACAGTTATCCTAAGTGTCACCAAACTGTAATTTAACAGCCATCTGTATTTTATTCACTTTTCAAATTGTGGCTGTTAGGAAGGCATTTTGAAACAGCTGCAATTGGGAACTGGACGGTTAATGTCTGTATTATGGCCTGTCACTGCAGCATGATAACAGTCTTCCCAGTACATTTCAAATCCAGAGGCTACAATGCCTGTCAGTGTCACCATCATATGGTATGGGAAGCTTTTGAAATAATTGTGCAGCATGCAAGCTCTTATGTGGAAACACTCTAACCTGATGTACAGTAGCAACAATTCCACGCTGAAATAATTCAGCAAGCTCAGAGGGGTGTGGAGTTTTTGTCAAGCCAGCTCTTGGGAGTTGGAGATGCTCTCCTGTGCTCAGTGTTGTTTCGTTGGCTTGTAGCTTGCATTTCCGTCCAGCTATTACATTGTATAATATAATATAAACAGTGCCCTCAGGCTCTTACTTAATTTAATTAAATTATATAAACCTAGCAAAGAAGTGTTGACCCTTCATGGACAAACATCAGTACTTCTCAGAAACACACGTCATGTGGTACTGTCTCAAGGATATTAAAGTGATAGCTTGCAGGAGGAAATTCATCTCTTGTCCCTGGGGGACAGTGGGGTTGGAGTTGTGAGGAGGGAGTGCTCTCAGCCAAACGGAGGTTGGGAGCACACTGAGTTAGCCTTCACATAACCTTCCGCAGTCAGTCGGGGAAGTAATTTTGTTCATCTCCACCCTTCCTCAAGTAAGGTCCTTGCTCATTCTTAGTTGATTCTCATTGATTTCAAAAGACCAACTAGAGTGGAGGTTACTATATCTATTGTTCAGCAAAGCACTTCCATATGGGCTTAAAGTCAAGCACATTCTTAAGTGCTTTGCTAAATCAGGCCCCATATTGAGTAAGTCAGAGATCTCAGTCCATTTATCTTTTTCCCTCAAGAGGGTCTATTCTCCCATCCAGGATGTAAATAACTCCCACTAAGGTTACTGGCAGAAGATGGGATTTCTCAGCGTTCCATACAGATTTCCATTTTCTGCAAAAATGAAAAAACAATATTATTGTTATTATGGTAGCTCTCTAAGTTCATATCATGAATCTGGGGCTCAATGTATTATGGACACATGTTCTTTCTCATACGCCCCCCACCCGTCAGTCACATTTTCTCCATGTGTGGTTAACCTTTGCATGCTGACAATGTGGTCAGATGCAAAGATTAGTTAACAGCTTTTAATATTTTAGCTTCTTTGATTCATGCCAAGTACACTCCTAACATAGCATTGTTGTATATTATGTGCTTATTTATTAGCATGCTATCATATCAGACCTTTTAAAATATGCTAAAATTAAATTAAACTTAAAAAAAAAAAAAGCAGAGATGGGATTGCAGAGAGGGAACCATTAGCCAGCTGGTTTTACATGTTATCTCTTTAGAGCCCACTCGTAAACGAGCCAGGTGGAAGTGAGACTGAAGAACAGTTTCCCTGTGGATTGTTGATTTGAGAACAATTACAGATCCCCCTGTGCTACAGAACTGAACTAATAGATGGTGAAAATGTGGGATATAGCAATCATAAAAAATAAAGATGGAAAAGACCTATTAGAGCATAGACAGTTCCCCACCCCAGTGTAGGATTGTTCCATATGGTATATTCTTCAGCACTAGCCCAGTGGAGTTTAAATACCCCCCTGTTATGGTGCTTTCATTTAAGGTAACTACCCCACAATTGAATAGGATTGTCCTGTTTGGGTGTGTTTCCTGATACTTGCACTACGTTTCTCTTTTCTCCTATTCATCCCATTTCTCACTGTTATACTGTCTTGTCCCACCTTAAATCATAATTCTTCCCCCTTGGTGTTTATATTCTTCAAATGTTTGTAGACTGTTGTTTTTTCCCTTGCCACGTTGTTGTGGCTTATAGAATCTTCCTATTTAGGGGCAGACCCTCAGCATATGTGAATTGTCATAGTTATATTGAGTTCAGAGCTGAGGATCTGACCCGTAGCTCTTAACTTAACTTCCAGCTCCTAATAATTTTTGTTGCTCTTTTCTAAACCCCCTCCCTCTCCAATTGGTCTGCATCATTCAGGGATGAAGGTTGTCACCACTGGCCACAGTATTCAAGATGAGGTTTACATCAGAGTACTGACCTTCAAAGTATTTCCTTCTCTGCTTTTTATCAATAGCTACTAAGCCAAAGTCTTACTTTAGAATAATCCTAATTTCTTTATTTATTAGTTCAAAGAAAAGCAGCGCCATGTCTCATTTTTGAGTTATCCTTAACGTCAGTGTTTCCCAAACTGGGGACGCCGCTTGTTCAGGGAAAGCCCCTGGCAGGCCGGGCCGGTTTGTTTACCTGCCCCGTCTGCAGGTCTGGCCGATCGCGGCTCCCACTGGCTGCAGTTCGCTGCTCCAGGCCACTGGGAGCTGCTGGAAGCGGCGCAGGCCAAGGGACGTGCTGGCCGCCACTTCCAGCAGCTCCCATTGGCCTGGAGCAGCGAACTGCGGCCAGTGGGAGCCGCGATCGGCCAGACCTGCAGACGGGGCAGGTAAACAAACCGGCCCGGCCCGCCAGGGGCTTTCCCTACACAAGGGGTGACCCCCAGTTTGGGAAACGCTGCTTAACGTCATCCCCGCCTCTTTACATATGGCTTTGCTCTCTCATTACTACTACTTTTGCTCCTGATATACCTTCTTATTTTCTTGACACCCATTAGGTAGCTTGAAGACCCATTTTCCTTTTCTGCTGGCCTTCTCTTTTCCCTTAAGTAATTCAGAGTATTCTTCTCAGCTCCCTCCCCCTTCTCTAATACCAGTACAGGTCATTTTATTTTAAATCTCTCAACAGTATTCTAATGTGCCCACTGCGGTTAATTTTTAAGGATTGTGTAGCAATTCTCAAAGCGAACTTCTCCAACAATGCCAGGCTTACATACTCAGCCAAGCAGCTATCACACAGAGAATCCCACCTAAAATTTTCTTGACTAGATAAAGCACATAGATTAGTAATTAGTAAATAATTTAATAGAATAATGGTTTTTAAAACAATACAATGCATCACAGAGACTTCAAAAATAACACAGTATGTGGGAGCTAATTAAGGGGCATTTTCAAGATTTTAGAAATCTATTCCTCCTTTACATCATCTATTTAAAAAAAAAAAAGCTAAAAATGATAAAATAGTTCTGATTCACCTTTGTAAAATGCTCTGAGATTTCTAGGTGATAAAGCATTGTGCAGGTGCAACATATTAATATGCAAGAGTGGGAGGATGGCTAAGGTGCTGGGGACTGGAAACAGGAGCTCTGGTTTCAGATCCTGGCTTCCTATTTGACTTGGAACAAGTCACTTAGGCCAGATCTCCTGAAATCAATGCTGATATACAACAGTGAAGATGTGGCCCTCAGTCCCTCTCTAGTCTGTAAAATGGAAATGATGATCATAGCTTGTCTCTCCAATCCTTTGTGTGCCTTGTCCCTTTAGATTGTAAGCTCCTTCTAATATCTATCCAAGATTCTTTGCCAGGCCCCAATTACTGTAGTATTGGAGGCCAAGATCCTCAAAGGTATTTAGGTGCCTAAGTCCCTTGGCTGACCTGGGCCTGAATACATCACAATCTTTAATGCATTTGCCTCTATTATATGCCACCATTTCCTAAAATCCTGGCAGAATTCTTACTTCAGTCTCTAGCAAGCTTATCAAAAATATTAACTAATATTAGCAGCAAAATCCTCAAGTAAAATGTCCAATGGTATCAAGGACTGAGTAAACCCAGCGGGATCGGGCTCTTTGTGACTCGTGGCTGAAAGGAGAGGAAGATACGGAACCCTCTAATACCCCTTTAGACTTTAATTAATCTCCACTGCACAGAATTGAATCTGAATCTATCCCTGGAAATTACTTTTTCTCATTGAATGATGTCAAATGCAAATACCTCCCTCCTTTGCCCTCACCCCCGCCCTTCCGGAATGCCACACTGATAGTTCTTCTGTATCTATGCATACCATCCTCTGCCAGTAAGGAATACAGTGTTTGACTGGCTACCAAAGCAAATAGAACATATGTTTAAATTGTCATCAAAGTAGTAATCCTGTTGCTTTAAAAACTGAGGCAATTTGGAACCAAATCATTGCCCTTTCTGCATGTGTATTTTTAAGGGAACAGTGACATCCTCTGGCTGTAGAAAAGAAATGTTTTCTCAATGCAGGTCACAAATATTGTTGTGTAAATACCTTTCTTTCCATATGGAATGTACTGCACACCACGTGACTTTCTAATGCTGTTCCTGCACTATATGGACTCATGGAGAAGTTGGAGCCATTACCTTTCAGTGGGTATGTCAGTGGCTGCACACCTGATAAAAGACTTCAATATCAATCTTTGCATAGAAATGTTATGGAAGCAGGGTCTGAATGAGCTAGTGGGGTGGAGGGGAAGTCTTCAGGAGCAGACTGTGTTTCCATAGACGTTGTTACCACATTTGCCAGTTACTTTGGGGTATGTTCATTTATTAAGGTTACTCTTCTGGGGGTGGGAGGTGTCACTTGTGTTCTCATACGGAGCTCTACTTCTCCCTTCTGCAAGTTCCCTCCCAATGGAGCTATCCTGCAGGGCCTAGGTTCCTCAGGGCTGGGTTCCCCCAGCCCCAGAATCAGATGAACACACACACATTAACAGAGCGTATCTGCGCAGACTAGGTAAATCAGCACTCACAAGCTGACCCCTTATATGTCCCTGGACTCAGCAGGCAGGGTTGAACAGCACCTCCACGCTGTCACCCTCATATGTCATGGGCACCGCACCGGAATACAGTATGCCTGAGCAGGCTGGGTCGAGCAGCACTTTCAAGCTGCCACCCTCATATGCCCCAGGTTCAGCATGTCCCTATCCCCACTTTCACGTTACAATTGTTCTGGTAGTAACCCACTTGATGAGCAAACCCCACAGGATTTTTGGACGCTGTGGGGATCTTTCTCTTAGTTATGAGGAGTGTTGCTGCAGAGAGAGAGAGAGAGAGAGAGGAAAGCAACCAGCTTAACCATGAAAATTATTTGTTGCCAGGTAATAACCATACAAGGGGAGCCAAACAAACAAAACAGTTATAATATTAAATCTAACTTAAATTTGATTACGAAAGTCAGGTTTAGAAAACTATACCTGATCATACAAGTCAGGTCAGAAGGCTATACCGAGAGAGAGAGAGGTTCTCACCACTCCATGAAGCTTGAATCGATCGAGGTTCCCAGGTGGTGGTGGTAGCTGAGGGTCCAGAGTGCTGGAGACAGGCAGAGCCCCCAGCACGATCATCAGGAGAAGATGAAGTCCCAGGGGAACTGATGCAGATTTTGGATCCAGGCATCAGAGCACTTGAGCCTGGGTAGGGGTTTCTGTAGGGAAAGAACAATGGTTCAAGGGAGAACACTAGATTTGTTTATGGGTAAACTGATGGCTCAAGGGAATATACCAAAGTTGTTTTGTTCAGGCTGGACAATAGGAACTGATCCTTTCTGGCTATGGGCGGTGTTCCTTCGAGGAAGCACACAATGCAATTAGGCACTATACTAATAAAGGATTTATTACTAGAATTGGTCTGATAACTACTGAGCTGGATGTGTGCAGGCGTGGGTTCATTAACATCTGGAGCAGAGATCCCCCAGGATGAAGTGCTTCCCTGCTTTTCTGGTCCCAGAGTTCAGTGCGGTTCTTGCCTTGGAATCTCTGTTCTCCATTCTGTATGCTAGTGGAGATGCCTCCCTGTCCCATCTTTGATGCAAATGAGGCTAGGGGAGTTTCCTTAATCGTGTCACCCTTGTCCAGAGTGGTATAGGTGGGTCTCCCACTGCCTTTTCATTGCTTTTTGCAAGTCTTTCTTCTGATCCGCTTTGGTTCAAGCAGAGGCTGGGGGGGGGGGGTCCTTCATGAGTCAGACAGGCTGGGTACTGCACCCTGGTTCCCCAAGAATACAGAGCTGATAAGTCACAACATACGTACTCTGCCTAGGTGCACAGCAGATGGAGCTGCTTTGCCAAAATGATCAATTTTGGATGGTTACAAATCACTCTAGTATTCAAATGTGGGGGTAATGAAATGTTGTTATCCTTATTGTATGAGTAAAGGGCAGCAGAACTGTGCTTAGCTTGTCCTGATTGAGGGGGGTCAGCCTAACCTGAACCTCACTTGCTAAGCAGGGTGTAGGAATGCCAAGTCCTATTGAAGATGAGAGTTGGTGGGGATAGGTGTTCCTACCTTGTGGTGTGTATGCTGCCTAAAGAGCTGTAGACACCCTTTGGCCTGCCCCTCTCCACTATTTAATGGCAGAGCTGATTAGACTCGATTAAGAGTCCTTTTTTCCAGCTGGTGATTCCTAGAGCTGTCTTCACTGCTCAGCAAGTCTAAGGACTAAGCCTTAGACCTTGTGTGGGAACAGTGAAAGGCAACACAGCAACTGCACTGGCAGTGAGGTTCCACACTACCTGCTGAAATCACTGAGAGTGGGGGTAAGTGGCAAGACCTCAGAACATGACGTGGCAGCAGAGAGTTGGTGGGCAGCAGCGCCAGTGGAAAGTGTGGCGGAGGGACAGCAGTAGCAGAGGCCTGGCAGCAACTGTGAGGCAGTTGCAGTGGTGGAAGCAGCAGAGGCATTGCTCAATGCCCCCCACCCCACTCCTGGAATGGGAGGCCACCCCCGTTCTGTGAATGCACCTCTGCACTCTGGGTCTTTGCCAACCACAGACCGCCAACTGTGAGTGAGGAGTAGTGGAGGGAGAGGGGAATGGTGTGTTAAGGGTCATTCGTTTGTCGGACTTCCACATGCTAAGGCAAAAAACTGAGGCAAAAGACAATGCTCAACACGTTGTGGGGTGGGTGTTTGCCTATGGTCACGTGCTTCTGAATGATGGTTGTGGTATTTTCCCAAATTAACGTTGGGTTCATTTTCACTTTTAATAAAAGTTTTGTTTTACTGTACACAGACTCAGTGCTTGTGAGGCAAGTATTGCCTCTTAGAGTCACCCAAGGTAGTGTTTAGTT
Source organism: Emys orbicularis (assembly GCF_028017835.1). NCBI lineage: Eukaryota > Metazoa > Chordata > Testudines > Emydidae > Emys > Emys orbicularis. The sequence continues at coordinate 200,063,584 of NC_088683.1, forward strand.
TTCCCAGATTACTGGGTGGGGGCTGAAGCCGGCTCAATTTTCTGTTGTTAAGAGAAATCCCTGGGCATTGAACCCGGCCTTTGTTGCCGCTGACTCCACCTGGCGGAAGGGTTACAGTTACAATAATCCAATATCAGAGCCAAGAGCAAAGTATGAAACACATATTTAATTCAAGTTGGATATGGGACATCTAACCTGAGCATTATTTTAAAACTTTTGCAGTATATAAATAAATATACGTTGGCAATTTCCCCATAATAGCCTTCCCCACAACTTAGTCAGAACAAGACACCAACTGTATTGCTAGTTTTTGCCCAGATATCCGGCCAGATCTTCTTCTGGTATCTTAAGTGACCACCTATCTCTATATGGTGAATGGTTACTAGTGGTGAGGTAGGAGACAATTAGTGATAAATTCAGAGATCTTAGAGCTGGAAAGCACCAATTGGGTCATCTACCATCCCCATACATTGCTGTGTCTACAGAATTGCCTCTTTACTTGCTAGTCTTCCCCGGAATAGATCAGTAGCTGCTGAATCCACTGTTTCTTTTGGCCGGTTATTCTGTTTGCTTGCACTGATACTTCTACATCAGAAGGTCAAGAGTTTAAGTCCCACAATGGGACTTGGGCTCAAAGGTAAGGCTGATGTTGCAGGGGAGTACTGGGTCTGAGGGAAGGGGCTTTTGAAGAGAGTAGATAATAAAATTAGGTACCTTCTGTCTCTAACTACCACCTTGACAGAGATTAGAGAGAGCCCATGAGCACTCTAGAGAAGTATAAAGGGATAATGCACTTGTCATGTCCAGAAGTCAATATCAGTATCAATAAAACAGGCTCTAGCATCCAAGACTGCACATATGAGCTATTTCAGTATAATATGTACCACAGTAACCTGCATAGTTATTGAACTGCCACTTTCGAACTCAAGAGCTGTTGTTACAAAATGCTTTGAGTACCTCAGGCATGATGTGTCAGAAAACCAAGCTCTGGTCTAAAGAACATGTGAGTGATAGCACGTTCATTCTTGGGAACAAAGAAAGTTGGCTTACTGTATCGCATATTTGCTAAGCTACATTGGCAAGAGTTGCAAAGCTTTCACCATGACTAGAGAAATAAGATAGATCTTTTCCCCCTATTAGGCTAAGAGAGATTGCTGTGGAATGTACATACGGGCAGCATTTTAAAAATGGTTTGAGTGCCTTATTCACCATTGTGTTACTTCAGTTTTATACTGGTGCAACCTCTTTGATTTCAGTGGCATACTGATGAATAGCGCAATGGTAAATCTGGCCTTGAAGGACCCTGATGGCTTTTTGTATGACGTGTAAGGCAGGTAACATGAACACTTCCTATAAGGACTAGCTATCAGAGTCCTGAGAGCAGGAGAGTGAAACTGATGGACTGGAGCTGAGTGTAGCCCTTGTCCAGATTTGGGGAAACAGACTAGATTCCAATATAGAGTAGTATTTGGGGGTTTTACTTTCAATTCAGGGTCATGTATGCCTTTCATTTAGAGATAGATCTAAGCTACAAATTATAGATCTGCATATTGAACTCTCAGCATTCAGAAATGTTTTGTTTTCCCCTCCACACTTCAACCCCGCAAACAGTTTTGGATTTGCGCCCACCTCTCCTTTCAGATACAATTTAGTCCATGTTTAATATTCTGTTCAGATATTTCTACAGCTTTTTGATTCTCAGTTTCTGGCTTTGCTCTGGTTCTTACAGCATTAAGATTAATTAATTTCAGGCCTTCTTGCTCTTTAATTTTCATATGCTGTTTCTAATAATTTCTTATTTCCTCAAGACACCTATTTCATTCTGAACAATTTTCCCCTCTGAATAGCGTACTTGGTTATTGTAACAATCCATCGCTGTATATGGATCATCAGCTAATTCCACAGATGCAGTGCAGGGAATCAAAATCATAACCTCATCTTTAGCACATCTTTAGCAGTTGAGCTAAAGAAGACCCTCTTAACTCAGTTGTACTGGTGCTTATATCTTCAAGCCTTCAACCTCCAGAAGGCAAGACCATTGAAAACAGACAGACACTTACAATGTAATGCACATTCCATTGGGTACCAAGTAGAGGACAGGGTAGAGAGGCCCACAAGCTAATTTAATGTGTATGGTTAGAAGTGTGTATATCTGCAGGAGAAAATACTGTCTCTGATTCCAGGTGAGTTTCCATTCTAATGCTGCTCCACACACACACATGATTGGGTCGCAGAAACACTTAATTTTTACTAGATGATACTACAGCAATTGGAAGTTGTTGCAGGTCTGGGTGCTGACATGCCACAGACGTGGGTGGGATGGAGGAGTTTTGCCACAAATGTCGGATGAAGTGTATTGAAATACACATAGTGCTAGCACCCACACAAACTCTTTTTTCACACCTTTTGTATCTTCTTGGAGCATTCTTCTCCCTTCTGCAGGATTCTACCTGTATGCTTCTCTGGGTCCCTGACCATACTACTGCACTGACACCCAAACCTCTCTTCAATAGAATGTTTCATTATTTCTCAGATAGCACTAACCCCTACATGAAAGTAAAGGTTATACTTGCTAAAAGAGATACCATTTTTATTGGAGTGAACAGGCAAAGCACTGATTGTCACATCCAGTATGCTCCATTTTGATGCAGTTCATTCATGTACCTTCTCTTGTCCTGCCTCTGGATTAACATTGAGATTTGCCAAAGTAGCCACCAGCCATATACCTTTCTCACACAGTTTCCCCTGACAGCGTTTAATCTCCAGTTACTTTTCCCATTGCCTTCCCCTCAAACGTTTTGTCATCTTCTTTAGGAAAAGGTTTGCCGTCATAGGATTTGGCTTGAAATACAAAAATAACGGTATCGTTTGTCTCACCGTTGGTACTTACACCAGCATGTTCAAAAGTTTCTCTCTCTAATTTTCAGTGTCAAGACTGAAATGGCTAGAGCCTGATTTTTTTCAGAGGTGCTGAGGGCAAACCCCTCCATTGACTTCATGAGGAGTTGTGTGTCCTCAGCACATCCGAAAATCAGACTGAGACATCTGAGGTTGGACACCCGAAATTTGACACACCCAAATACGGTGGGCATGGTTGAAAATTTTGGCCACTGTACTTGATGTACAACTTTTGGGTGCACTGATATAACTCACCTCTATGTTGTAGGATGTAGAATTGATGGTTTTGAGCTTCTTTTTACAAAGCTTGGCTACATTTTTAGTTTTCGCACTTCTTCAGAAACAGATGAGTTGAATTAGTATCCCTCTGTTCACCTTATGGTCTAGGCCCTTGTTTGTAGGACTTCTGTCATTTGCCTCATTGAAAAAAGTCTGAATTTCTGATATGATTCTGAGCTTGAACATCCTATCTAATGTTTAGAGGAAGAAGGGGGAATATAAACTAGAGTTCATAATCAGAGTTCTGCCTTGCCTTTATCTATTAGGGGTGGAGGGGGGCAATCTCACTTTGGGAAAATGCATCCTGTGTTAACTAACCTGATATTAAACATGACTAGTGCAGACAGGGACAAGCAGTGTTTTAAAATATATTGGGAAGATCCCTAGTGTTAACCAGGACCAGTTAGGGTGTTTTTAATCACTGCTCTCCTTGTCTACCCTAAAGGAAAAATGGTGTTTTACATGTTTGTACCATGTTAGAAAATATTTTAACTTTTTTAGACAAAGGCAAAAGATTATGCTGCTGACTTCCCTTATATGCATTTCTATTTGCTGCCTTTCAGATAAATGATACAGCCTAGCATGGCTTGTATCCCAGCTTTCAAATTTGTCTGTCAAATCCTCATAGTTTTCTGCCCTTTAGTGTGTAGGGTAAGCCTGGAGCCCAGGTAAAATAGACATAGTTTACTGTGGAAACATTATCACTGTGCTTCCTCCTGTTATTTGGCTATTCATTTGATGACTGTTTGTTGTTACATTACATGTAGTTATGAATTTTTCCATTGAACACTAAGGAGCAGCAAACACTTCCTGTATTTCATTGATGGAAGAATTGTTTCCTCAGCAATTGCTTCAAAAAGAGAAACTTATTTCAGCCAGTCTCGCTGTGGGTTAGATCTCCATACGACTGCCTGCAGCCACTCACCTGAAACACCTGTGAGTGGAGGTAAACATCTACAAAAACAAGATGATTTATTTTGCAGGTCAAGTGAAAGGTATTTTATTGGTTTCAATTATCCTGTGAATCATTCCTTTCTCCTGAAATGTCATTAAGTTGATCAGAATTGAGAAGAGAAAACAAAGTGGAATCTGCACCAACTTCCTTCATAGTCCAAGCTGTATGTAAAGGGACAAACAACGCTACGATTGGTAGTCAGGTAGGGTGACTTTTCTCCTGCTCTGTTTGTTATTCTGCCACAAAAATTGGCTTCATACTGCAGTTAATTACCTCCATTACATTAATAAGGAGGAGGCATGGTCTACTGCCAAAAACAAAATAGGAGTCTCTTGTAAGAACAGAAGAGTTGAATTCTCATCCCAGTCTACCGTAGACTTGCTGCATGAGCTGGGGCATGCTACTTAACCTCTCCATCTCAGTTTTCTCAGGGCTGCTGTAAGATTTCATTATGTGTAGAATGTTATGCAAGCTGTGACTTAAGCCTAGTCTACACTAGAAAAGATTTGCTGGTATAGCTATAACAGACCCTCCTTGTGTAGTTGCAGTTTATACCAGCAAAAGAGTGCTTTTTGGCAATACAGTTTATACTGGTTCCCTGAGCGAAATAAGCTATTGCAGCAAAAACACTTTTATGCCAGTGTCTACATTAGGGCTTTTGCCAATATAGAAATGTCACCAAAAAACCTCCCCATCCCTTACTGACATCACTACTCCCACAAAAGTTTGTAGTGTTGCCGTGGCCTGAGTGTGCCATTGAGCTGCTGGGTATTATTCATGAAACATCTTTGGTGAAAAGGAGAACAAACAAGTTCAGAAAAGTCATTTCTCAGATGTACTCTTCCCCAGAAGAGAGAGTAGGCTATTCCATTTCCAAACATCTGGATAGACACACACTTTATCAGAACTGGTAGAAACCCTTATAGTAAGGTTGCCTGATGCTTCCTGTTATAATCCCAGTTTTCAGTCACTTAGAATTTCACCAAACTAACTGGACTGAAAATTTGCTCTGTCTCAGGCTACAATAGTTTTGGAAAGTTTCACTGGGGCAGCTCAGCAATTTGAGAATGTGATTAGGTACAAGTGGGTTAATTTTGTGGGGGTCAGTTTTAGAATCATGGCAATGTAGGACCGGAAGGGAGCTTGATGGGTCGTCTAGTCCAGTCCCCTTCACAGAGGCAGGACTCAGTATTGCCTAGACCATCCCTGATAGGTGTGTGGTGTTCTTAAAAATTTCCAGTTGGGGAGGCAACCTCTCTAGGTAATTGACGATTTTTCTTTATAACAGCCTTTTACGTACTTGAAGACTGCTATCATGCCCGCTCCCCTTCCCCCAGTCATCTTTCCTCATAGATCACGTTTTCTAGACCTTTAATTATTTTTGTTGCTCTCCCCGGGACTTTCTCCAGTTTGTTCTCCTTCTTCCCGAAATGTGGTGAACAGAACTGGATACAATATTCCAGCTGAGGCCTTATCTGTGCTGAGTAGGGTGGAAGAATTACTTCTCATGTCTTGCTTACAACACTCTTGCTAGTACATCCGAGAATGATGTTCACTTGTTTTGCAACAGTATTACATTGTTGACTCGTATTTAGTTTGTGATCCACTATAACCCCCCAGATCATTTTCTGCAGTACTCCTTCCTAGGCAGTCATGTCCCATTTTATTATTTGTGCAAATGATCATTCCTTCCTAATGACTACCAAATGACTGGAGGATACCTAATGTGACGGCAGTTTTTAAAAAGGGCTCCAGGGGTGATCCCATCAATTACAGGCCTGTAAACCTGACTTCAGTATCGGGCAAACTGGTTGAAACTATAGTAAAGAACAGAATTGTCAGACACATAGATGAACATAATTTGTTGGGGAAGAGTTAACATGGTTTTTGTAAAGGGAAATCACACCTCACCAATATACTAGAATTCTTTGAGGGGGTCAACAAGCATGTGGACAAGGGGGATCCAGTGGATATAGTGTACATAGATTTACAGAAAGCCTTTGACAAGGTCCCTCACCAAAAGCTCTTAAGCAAAGCAAGCTGTCATGGGATGAGAGGGAAGGTCTTCTCATGGATCAGTAACTGGTTAAAAGATAGGAAACAAAGGGTAGGTTCAAATGGTCAGTTTTCAGAATGGAGAGAGGTAAATAGTGGGTCTTCTGTACCAGTACTATTCAACATATTCATAAATGATCTGGAAAAAAGGTAAACAGTGAGGTGGCAAAATTTGCAGATCATACAAAACTACTCAAGTCCAAAACAGACAGTGAAGAGCTACAAAGGGATCTCACAAAACTGGGTGACTGGGCAACAGAATGGCAGATGAAATTCAATGTTGATAAATGCAAAGTAAATCACATTTGAAAACATAATCCCAACTATACGTATAAAATGGGGGTCTAAATCAGCTGTCATAACTCAAGAAAGAGATCTTGAAGTCATTGTGGATAGTTCTCTGAAAACATCCACTCAATGTGCAGTAGCAGTCAAAAAAGCAAACAATGTTGGGAATCATTAAGAAAGGGATAGATAATAAGACAGACAATATGATATTGCTTCTATATAAATCCATGGTATGCCCACATCTTGAATACTGCATGCAGATGTGATCGCCCATTCTGTTCAGCCTGACTAGCCTGTCCCATCAACTGATGACTACGAAGGGAGGCCGGGCTGTCGTACAACCTGCCGCTGTCCCTGGACCGGGAGGAGCGGTGGCATCGGGAACGATGCCGACCACGAGACAGTGATCCCGACGTGGAGGAACAGTACTGCCAGTAGCAGCTGCTCTGTGATTAGCTCCGGCAGGCGGATCTGCGCTGGCGAGGCACCGGCGATTGACGCCCGGGACTGCGGGAGTGGTGCTGCGGCAGGGTCCTGGAGTGAGACGAAGAACGGGAACAGTGTCGCCGCTCGTATCGCGACGGGCTATGGTAGCCTCTCAGAGTCGAGGACCTCTGGTGCCGTCTGTCTCGGTCTCGACGGGGCCCGCTCCCTTCGCAAGGTCTACGGTCCCTCGAGGCGGAGCGGTGCCTGGAACCCGTTAGTCGGAACCCAGTCAGACAACTTGATGGGGGTCGACGGTGACCGGCGTGGACTACGCTTGGGACGGTCGCTGAGCGGTGAACGGTTTTGGGAACATTCCCTCGACTGCAAACGGTATCGACCAGGAGGTGACTGCGGCGACCCAAGCTATGGCTTGCCTCTGGACCGGGGAGCCAACGGTGGCGGTGCCCCTGGTACCGGCAGAGACATAATGTCCCGGGCCGCTTGCAGGGCCTCCAGCATGGAGGGCACCTGGACATCTGGGGAAGCCTGTGCCGAATGGGCCGGGCTATTCTGCTCAACCTGAGTCGGAGGCCTGGAGGTTGACGGGGACCGAGAACTGCCCAACGTGGGTTTAGTCTCTCCCCCGGCCTTGCTCTGGTGCCTCGGCAGAAAATACCTCTTCTTAGCCTTCTTGGCATGCCCCACGGATGGGGAGCGATGCTGACTGGTGGAAGGGTCGCCGCACACCGACGCTGCGGTACCCGGTGCTGACTCGGAGCGGCGCACTGGAATCGGGGTCAACGCCGACTCCATCAGAATGGCTCGGAGCCGAATGTCTCTTTCTTTCTTGGTCCGAGGCTTGAAAGATCTGCAAATCTTGCAGCGAGGGCTGAGATGGGTTTCGCCCAGACAGCGTAAACAGTCCGCGTGCGGATCACTCACTGGCATCGGCTGCCTGCAAGTGTCGCACGACTTGGAGCACAGGGCATGCCCCGACCTACCACTAATCTAAACTACTTCAACTACAGGTACTACTAACTACGAATGAACAAGAGTTCAAGAGGAAAGCTGCAGAGCAGTTCCGATGCACCTTCACTGGCGGCAAGAGGGAACTGAGGGTGGGGGGAGCATGCAGCGTCCCTTATACCGTGCCATAGAGGCACCACTCCAGGAGTTGTTAGGGGTGCTCCCCTATGGGTACTGCTAGGGGAAAAACTTCCGGCACTGGTGCACATGGAGAGCACGCACACCTACTATGGAATACACATGAGCAATCACTCAAAGAAGTATTTCTTCACACAACGCACCATCAACCTGTGGAACTCTTTGCCAGAGGATGCTGTGGAGGCCAAGACTATAACAGGGTTCAAAAAAGAACTAGATAAATTCCTGGAGGATAGGTCCATCAATGGCTGTTAGCCAGGATGGGTAGGGATGGTGTCTCTCGCCTCTGTTTGCCAGAACCTGGGAATGGGGGAACGGGATGGATCACTTGATGATTGCCTGTTCTGTTCATTCCCTCTGGGGCACCTGGCATTGGCCACTGTCGGAAGACGGGATAGTGGGCTAAATGGACCTTTGGTCTGACCCAGTATGGCCATTCTTATGTTCTAGGTGTAGGTGTTTGCCTTTGTCCATATTGAATTTCATCCTATTTATTTCAGACTTTTCTCTAGATCATTTTGAATTCTAATCCTGTCCTCCAAAGTGCCTACTACCCCTCCCAGCTTGGTATTGCCCGCAAACTTTATAAGTGTACTCTCTATACCATTATCTGAATCATTTATGAAGATATTGAATAGAGCTAGACCTAGGACAGCTTCCGGTGGCACCTCATTCAATATGCCACTCAAGCTTGACAGTGAACAATTGAGTACTCAGTATGGTTTCCAACCAGTTGTATAACCAGCTTACGGTAGATTCAGCCTAGGCTATATTTCTCTAGTTAGTTTTATGAGAGGGTCATGTGAAGCAGTATCAAAAGCCTTACTGAAGTTGAGATATATTACATGTACTGCTTCTTCTCCCCTCCCCCATCCACAAGGCTTGTTACCTGTCAAAGAAGGATATTAGGTTGGTTTGACATGATTTGTTCTTGACAAATCCATGTTGATTGTTACTTATCACCTTATCTTCTAGGTGCTTATAAATTAATTGTTTGAATATTTGCTCCATTGTCTTTCCTGATACCAAAGTTAAGCTGACTGCTCTATAATTCCCTGGGTGGTCCTTATTCCCCTTGTTATAAATAGGCACTATATTTGCTCTTTTCCAGTCCTCTTGGATCTCACTTGTCCTCTACAAGTTCTCAAAAGATAATTGCTACTGGCTCAGAGAGCTTTTCAGTCAGTTTCTTAAGTATTCAAGGATGTATTTCATCAGGCCCTGCTGCCTTGAAAATATCTAACTTGTCTAAGGTCTGGTCTACACTAAAACGTTAGGTCCACCCAACAACGTCGTTCAGGGCAGAGCTGGCTCCAGGGTTTTTGCCGCCCCAAGCGGCGGGGGGGAAAAAAAAAAAAAAGCCGCGCTCGGCGGTAGCTCCACCGCGCCGCTTTCTTCTTTGGTGGCAATTCGGCCGCAAGTCCTTCCCTCCGAGAGGGACCGAGGGACCTACCGCTGAATTGCCGCCAAAGAGCCCGACGTGCTGCCCCTTCACCTTGGCCGCCCCAAGCACCTGCTTGCTGGGCTGGTGCCTGGAGCCAGCCCTGGTTCAGGGATGTGAAAAATCAACCTAACCCCAGGTACAGACAGCACCAGGTTGGGGGAAGAATTCTTCCCTCAACCTAGCCACTGCCTCTCGGGGAGGTGGATTACCTATGCTGATGGGAGAATCCCGCCTATCGGCATCGGTAGTGTCAACACTGGAGCACTACAGTGGTGCAGCTGCATTGTTGTAGCGTTTCAAATGTAGACAAGCCCTAAGTAATTCTTAACTTGTTCTTTCCCTATTTTAGCCTCAGATCCTACCCCATTTACTCTTGCTTCAAATGTATTTGTAAAATGTTTGTGTCCTTAGCTAGTTTGGGACCTTGGCGTTTCTAATGTTGCTATAGCCTTCTGTTTGGCAAAGGATGAATATTAAAAAAAAAAAAAAAGAAAGCTAGAGCCTTGGGGATTTGGAGCAGGAACTTGAAATGTGACAAGGGGTAATGCTGGGATCAGGGAGGTGCTGTTTTCTTTTTCCATGTAAAGCTGTCCAGAATTGCTACATTTTAAGCAACAGTTAACTGCACATGGGCAGTAAAGCTTGACAATATTGTTTTAAAATTATTTCAACATTTCATCTGCAGTGAGTGGGGCTGCGGAGCACACTTTTTGCTTCCTGTGTTGTTTTGAAGCAGCCACAGACAGAAGGGCTCGTGGGTCGGGGAGCAAGATGACTAAGAATTCTAGGTTATCCTCTTCTAAATAGCACTTCACAGTCCTTAATATTGTGGAAGGCCTCCCACCCCTAGAAACAGACCAATGTTAGCACTTGCAGGGGGAGTTACCAAGATGTTGCACACAGTCATTGCTGGTAGATCTGAGACTAGAATCAGGGTTGGAAGGGACCTCAGATCATCTAGTCCAACCCCCTGCTTGAAGTAGGACCAATCCCCAGACAGTTTTTTTGCCCCAGATTCCCTAAATGGTCCCCACAAGGATTGAACTCACAACCCTGGGTTTAGCATGCCAATGCTCAAACCACTGAGCTGTCCTTCCCCACTCTACTATAACAGCTCAAATCTCAGTGAGCTGCCTCTCAGAATCTGTTAAAATGTATGTACGTGGCTATGCTGTCTGTAAACCAAGGCCACTTGGGCCTGTGGTACAAGTCCCCGCTCCTCGTCCTCTCCTTAGCTATGTCTGTACTACAGAGCCTATGGTAGCATATCCCCCTAATGTAGAATACAGTATACACTGACAGGAGGAGTTTTTCTGCTGATGTAGGAACACCACCTCCCTGAACCACAGTGCCTTCTGCCAGCACAGTGTGTCAGTCAGGACTGTTGTTGTTTTTTTCTCTCACATTCCTGAGTGACACAAGTCTGCCAGGCTAAGACCAAGCCATAGAGAACAGTATGTTCCTGATGCTTCTGGATAATAGCTTTAGTTCAAATGGTAGAGCTCTGTTTTGAAGTTCCTGGGTTCAACCACTAGGTGATGGTGGTACACATGCAATGGAGAATTTAAAAGAAAGTGACATGCAGAAACACTACACTAGACGAATATTATGCAGCTAGGGTTGCAAAGTTAAGTATGCAACTCAGGAAATGGCAGAATGCAGGTTATATGAGAAGCCTTCGTCATAGGATAATCTCTGAGTAAATGAGTGTATAGGTTAAGGTGGAGTGATACAGGAGCAGCTCTGGCACCTGGTGTCCAGGGTGGACACATGGTCTGGCACTTCAGAATGTCCCCTTCTCCCATTAGCAGCACCTTTGTCCTGGGAGATGCCGCACTAGGTTGTGGGGAGCTAGGGCTGCTGAGTCACTGGGCCACAGGATCAGTCTGCAGGGCTCTGCTTGATGCTAGGGGTAGTGTCTGGCCAGCCCCATCCCTGGTGTAGCAACAGCAAGTCCATCTCTCCCTGGTGTTTGCAAGTGGAGCTGGTGCCAGTGCAGGAAGAGAGAGGATGGGAGTGGTGGAAGAGGAAGCCAGACCCAGCCAGCTGGGGCTGCTAGCATCACTAGTCAGCTGCTGCTTAAACCACTCCAGCCTCCAATAAACATACTCCAACCCCCACACTGCACAATGTCCCCATGCATCACCCTGCCAATGCCCACCAGCCTGACCCCCAAACTCCCTCTTCACTCCTGCCCCCCAGCACCCTTATAGGACCTCCGACACCCAAGTCATTTATCTACCCTACAAATCAACCCCAATCGCTTGTTTCCTGTAGCTCACCCAGAAATTCCCCCCCACCCCACCCCAATACACACTGTAGAGGCTCATGTGGCGGTTGGGGGTCCTAGGTCAAGGAGGCTTCTGGAAAGATGAGGCCTCGAACCTCCCCTGCCTGCACTGCTGCATGGGGGGAGATGGCTGATTGCAGCTGGGGCGTTTACTTTATCCAGCAAATATATCCCAACACTGTTTGAAGGGCACTTCCCAAAGACCTCACCTCCTTTTCTTAATGGCATTTATATTTATGTTACTGCAGAACTCATGGGCCCTAAACAGGACCAGGATCCCATTGTTCTGGGTGCTACACAAGCCCACAGTATTCTTGCCGGCAAGTTAAAGACATATGGGCTGGATGAATGGACTATAAGGTGGATAGAAAGCTGGCTAGATTGTCGGGCTCAACGGGTAGTGATCAACGACTCGATGTCTAGTTGGCAGCCGGTATCAAGCTGAGTGCCCCAAAGGTCGGTCCTGGGGCCGGTTTTATTCAATATCTTCATTAATGAGCTGGAGGATGGTGTGACACTAAACTGGGAGGAGTGGTAGATATGCTGGAGGGTAGGGATAGGATACAGAGGGACCTAGACAAATTAGAGTATTGGGCCAAAAGAAACCTGATGAGGTTTAACAAGGACATGTGCAGAGTCCTGCACTTAGGACAGAAGAATCCCATGCACTGCTGCAGAAAAGGACTTCGGGGTTACAGTGGATGAGAAGCTGGATATGAGTCGACAGTGTGCCCTTGTTGCCAAGAAGGCTAACGGCATTTTGGGCTGTATAAGTAGGGCATTGCCAGCAGATCGAGGGACGTGATCATTCCCCTCTATTCGACATTGGTGAGGCCTCATTTGGAGTACTGTGTCCAGTTTTGGGCTCCACACTATAAGAAGGATGTGGAAAAATTGGAAAGAGTGCAGCAGAGGGCAACAAAAATGATTAGGGGGCTGGAGCACATGACTTATGAGGAGAGGCTGAGGGAACTGGGATTGTCTAGTCTGCAGAAGAGAAGAATGAGGGGGGATTTGATAGCTGCTTTCAACTACCAGAAAGGGGGTTCTAAAGAGGATGGATCTAGCCTGTTCTCAGTGGTACCAGATGACAGAACAAGGAGTAATGGTCTCAAGTTGCAGTGGGGGAGGTTTAGGTTGCATATTAGGAAAAACTTTGTCACTAGGAGGGTGGTGAAACACTGGAATGGGTTACCTAGGGAGGTGGTGGAATCTCCTTTCTTAGGCCTTGGCTACACTTGCGAGTTACAGCGCTGTAAAGCCACCCACAGCGCTGTAACTCACTGACCGGCTACACTGGCAAGGCACGTACAGCGCTGTATCTCCCTGGGTACACCACTGCAGGTACTCCACCTCCCCGAGAAGCATAAGAGATACTGCGGAGTAGCTACGACTCTCCCCTGTGAGTGTGTACCAGGAATCAACCTGCAGCGCTGTACTGATCACCTTGTCAAGTGGCCAATCCTCTCCATTGTTGTGCCAGGCTGCAGGAATGCGGAAGTGCCGGTTTCAAAGCTCGTACCACAGAGAAAAAGCAAACAATTTGCTGTTTGCTTTGAGTGAGTGAATGAATGAGGAGGGGGCCGGGAGTTCGGAACTTGCAAAATAGAGTGCTGACACGCTCCAAAAAGCACTCTCTCTCCCCCCACACTCCCTGTCACACTCCACCCCACCCCCACTCCACCCATTTTGAAAAGCACATTGCAGCCACATGAATGCTGGGATAGCTGCCCATAATGCACCGCTCCCAACACAGCTGCAAATGTTGCAAGTGTGGCCACACCACTGCGCTGTCAGTGTGGACAGACTGCAGCGCTTTTCCCTACACAGCTGTACGAAGACAGGTTTACCTCACAGCGCTGTACAGCTGCAAGTGTAGCCAAGTCCTCAGAGGTTTTTAAGGTCAGGCTTGACAAAGCCCTGGCTGGGATGATTTAGTTGGTAATTGGTCCTGCCTTGAGCAGGGGGCTGGACTAGATGACCTCCTGAGGTCCCTTCCAACCCTGATATTCTATTCTATGAAAGCCAGCCTGTGCAGGGGTGGTATTGATCATTTTTAAGCAACATTTGGTTTAGCAGGACCTCCACTTGTGAACTCAGGCACTGCATGCAAGCCATTCATTACCAAACATTGCAGGGTCTCCTAATAGTTTGCATAACTTCTGGGTGGTTATGTCACCCACTTGATGAGTCCATACAACAATAAACCAAGTTATTTTATAGCTTTAAAAAAATTCATAGGGGGTAAGAGGAAAAGTGTTTGCTTTTAAATAAAAGCTTTAAAGAAAAAATCACCCACAATTCTTAGCAAGCAGGAGCTAAAATAAAGCCATACATTTTCCAGCAATAAAGCGTGACAAGAATCAGAAGTTGTTACTTAAGAGACTGAAGGCAGTACTAAGATGTAGGCTAGTCGTACACCCAACTGATTAAAGCAGAAACAACTTTATATCTAGACAAGGGAAGAAACGTGTATGGAGATGCCCTTTGAACATAGCAGGGGTGATCGAGGCACAGGATGAGCTCATCTCCTGCACAAATGCCAAGTGTTTCCAGACATGCTTGGTGAATTTAAACATCACAGCTTCCATCTCTGCACTTTGAACTCCACTTGTCAGGTCACTAACTGGCACAGTACAGTGTAGAAGTTACCTCCTGCTGTGCATACTGGATAATGTGGCAAGCTAAGGTCTGGTATTTGATCCTGACTGCATACTTCTTTCTCTAGGAGCATCACACCATTCCTGGGTCATATTAGACTTGTGAGGAGGGGGTGGTGGTAGCTACACTTATCCTTTCCACAAATGCTACTGCAAGTTTTAAAGATTAAGCTAGAAGCATGTATGCGCTTTTATGGTGAAACATATCTACCTCCTTGCATTATTTCAAGCTCTGTAATTGATTATCTTGCACAGGCAATGTGGTTTATTGTTTAAAAGGTATAATCTGGTCTACCAGAGAAAAACGCAATAGCCACAAACTCAATTGGCCAAGAGTGGAGAAGACAGCATCAAGTAGTAAGAGACACTAAAGTCAGTGTCCAGCTGGGACTCAGAGGGTGTGTCTAGACTTCAGTTAAAAACCTGCAGCTAGCCTATGCTGCCTGACTCAGGCTACAGCCTGGGACCACGTGAGGTGGGAGGGTCCCACAGATCAGGCTGCAACCCAAGCCTGATCCTCCACACAGCAATTTAACAGCCCTTTAGCCTAAGTCAGCTGGCACAGGCCAGCTGCAGGTTTTTAATTGCAGTTGTGGATCTACTCAAAGTGTGGGGGTGAGAGAGAGAGACAGACACAGACCAGGTTGAGGGTATGAGTGATAACAGGGACTAATCTGTCAAGAACAGACCAAGGAAAATTAACATAGGAAAATGAACATTTCAGGAAAGTGAGGCCACCCTTAGACAGGGCATAGAATCACAATCCAATTCAAATACACACACACCACTAGGTGACACATTTGGGTCAAATGGTACAACTGTGAAACCAACTAATGTGGAATGTTTTGAACACATACATTTGATCAGAAGTAGATCCAATTTGGAGGGGGAAGTTAACTAATCAAAAGACCCTTTGAATTTGGCTTTAGCAGGAATTTCATACCAGGAAAGGTTTTTCCTCTTTGTTCTAATTTACAACTGTACTAACCCATCAAATTGGGCGTAAGTGATATGTAAATATGCACAAGCTTTGTGCTGGTCATCTGCACAGGGGTGAATTCCACCTCAGTGCGGGGTGTGGAAGGGAGCTGTTGTCCAAATTATCATCTAACCAACTACCCCCTTCTGTAGACAAAGAAAAACTGTTTGTGAAATTGAACCAGGATCTTCATAAATTGAGCACATACACCTTTGTAAGGAGCAAAGTTGGAGGATATATTATAATGGGCTTGGATGTTTATCAGCATGACACTAAACCTCAATTTCACTGTACACATCAATTGTTGAAAAAAAGATTTCCATCAACAATTGAAGTTTACAGCTAGGCAGTGAGTGCTGCTTGAACTTAGTGTGATTTAAGGTTAGTACTTTATATATTTTATGTTTTAATGTCTATAAAATAACTGATTCTTAAATAATTGTTGTGCAACTCTCCTCCCCCATAAGTTCCCACAACTGAAAATTTAAATAATTTTTTTTTAAAAATAACTGATTAGAAAAATCTAAAAACTTTTGCCAAGCCAAACCGTTACAGGTCGCTGGAGTAGTATTAAGCAGCCCTGAACAGCTGAAATCCATTTATTGGATTTTGGTTACAGCTTGCTCTTTTTGATCACGGCAGAAGTGACAGATGTCCTTGGTGCATTCACACCCCACCCTTCACCACCACAACACTATTCAGATGTTTTCAGTATTTTATTGTTTGACAGGCATTTACAACGTTCCATTCATAGACCTAAAAACATAAAAATAGACCTTCTTTCAGCTTATAAAAGAAATATACAAGAACCTTTGACAGACATGTCATGACATTATGTACAAGAACAATGGCACCCTCCCAAGCACCAGACTTTCCAGTCTTTCCCAACTGACTGTATTCCAGTAGGACAACTACAACCTCTGCTTTTCTACTAAATTGGGACACAGTGGACTTTAGATGATATAGAACAATGAAGTGATGATAAAAGGGTATAGAAATCGTTCTAAAGCTTTTAGGAAAAGAAAAATCAGAAGATAGCAAAAGCAGATACAAGAAAACATTCAAAAGACTAAGTATAGTGCACTGGTAACCAGCTGGTGGCGGGGTGGGGTGGGGGTGGGGAAGGAATGCTGGCTGGTACACAAGACATTTGATGTTTTGGGGGGGAACAATTTGTTATGTTTCAAAATATAGTCACAGCTGATCTTATAAAATATAGTCCTAAAGCTATTTATAAAATACCAGGTTTCAAAGTATCCACTAATGTGTCAAACATCAATAGATACAAAGAAAATGTCATTATCTTCCTCTTTTGTAGGTGGAAAGTGAAATGGGAAAGCTATATAAATCTAAAAAAATTAAAAGTGCTATATTTTCTCTTTTTTATATTTGGAAGTCTACTTTAAAAACACTAGATTTTTTACCCTGTTTTAGATACTTAAATAAAAAGGTTTGAGAGGTTTGCTTATTTAGAACTTTGTTCATCGTGTATTGCAGTGGAAAAAGCCTTTACAAAGGAATTTATATATACACTAGTTTCATCCACACTAAGACCTGGATGAGGTCAGTTTTTTGGCCATAAATTCCCTCCCTCCCCTAAACCCAAATGTTGTCAGTCATAATGGACCAAATTCATCCCTGATATGACTCCACTGAAGTCGTGGATTAATTTAGCCCTCTTTGTAATTCAGTCACATTATTTGTAACATAACTGAATTCCAGTTATCCCTAAGCAGGAGTTTCCAGTTGATATTTTAATATAATATAAAAACTAGCTTACTGAACCCTCTGCAAAAAGGCTAGCCTCATATCCTAAGTAACACTAACATTCTTACCCATTTGTGTCTCTGCATCTCAGGTAAAAAGTACAAAAAAAAAATTTCAAGTGTTAAATTTGGATCTCTTTCAAGAGTTTGGCAACTTTTATAAAATTTTACGTAAAATTAGAGCTTCCAACACTGAAAATAAATTAGACCAGACACACCAAGAGAACGCAGCACAACATAAATCCCAAACCTTTCCTCACACACTCCTAAAATACATGTATAGTCTTTTAAGAGGGAAAAGATTAAGAACACGGCAGCTGTACAGATTAAAAAGGCAGTTTCCTCATTAAGGAGATGAGCCTCTGATTGACATTTCACAGATACAAAAACCTCTTTGTTCATTGTGCTATCACTTAAGTTGCACATACGTAAGATGCCGACAGTAACTTGTTCTCCAGTGATATTATGTATCCCATTTTAGAATAAATAAAAGTTTAAAAGCCCTTAGTAATATACAGATAGGACTCCAGCTTATTTCAAATTTTACACTCCCCGCCCACCTTTTAAAGTTCCTAAAATGTGGCTGCACAGTTTCAGAGCAGTTCAGCTGCCAAAACTGTGTGTGCAAGCTAAGGGATCATGCTCAACAGCATGTATTGGGGGGGAGGGAAGAGAGGAGATATCTACACAGACCATCTAGTGAGAAAGTGACAGGTTTAGAGCTCAGTGTTCAGTTTTCTGCTAGGTACAAAGTCTTCACGCCTAACCCAGATGACTTCTTCACTATTACTTTCCACCCCGCCATTGATCCCAGAGAGTGCAGCTTGCTTCTTCAACTGAGTCATTCTGGCAGCATGCGTGCCCATTGCATGCCGTGCTTTTTCTGCCCGACGTGACTGGCTGCTTGTAATGGAAGCAGCCTGCAACTGCTCCTGAAGTTCTCTGTCAATTGTGGTGCTTTTCGTAGACTCACAGTACTCATCGTCATCGCTGAGGATGTCTGTTTCTTTGATGTCCTCCTGCTCCTCATACTGAGCAAGGTCAAACTGTTCCTCTACCCAGCGGTCAGTGTCCCCACTGGCTGTGGGCTGCCGGGACTCTTTTTCAGGGCTGCTTTCGAAGACAGCATCCGAGTCAATGGTAAACCTGTTTCGGGCCAGCCGCCGCCTCCTCCTCCCAAGAGACTTGCTTGGGGCAGACACTGCACACACACAAAAGATAAAATCCCACATGCTTTACACAAGGTAAAAATGTATCTAAAAAACTAGTCTTCCAACTGCCCTTTCCTAACATCCCTTGGCACCAGCTATCAGGATTTCCCAGCACGACCTACTCCTCCCTATCAATATGCATGCATAAGTTATGCTTTACTTAGCTTCTCATGGAAACAGGTATTTTTTTGCCAGCTGTAAAAAGTTTCTGCTTCTTAGATCCACAAATTGAGATAATGGGCCACAATTACTGTTCCTCCTAAGTGGGTGGCAGGCAGGCAGCCAGCATGAAAAAGCGTGAGTAGAGCTAAGCTTCTCATCAGCCATGCACTGCTGTTAACAGACTGCAATAACCCAGCTTGTCCCAAAACTGACAAGGAAATATTGTGGTGTCTCCACAGGAATGATGTAGAATCATTCCAAGCAGTTAGACGGAGCTGGGAGACACTGGAGTTGCTGCCTACTCTTTATGTAGGTGCAAGTGCCCCATCGTTGCTGGGTTATTTTCTGGCTTTTGCTTTCATAAATTCCATCTTCAGCATCAGACCTGTCTGCTAGTTTTGTGACTGGTTCAGATAGCATTTTGGCATCTTCCATGTTGAAATATCTTCATATGAGGCTCGTCAGACAAAGCAAAGGATGAATTCTCCAGCTGAAGGATCTGCAGAAATTTCAGTGTTCTGTGCACACAATAGCTCCACTGTAGGCTGTTGAGATTCAGAGGTGGTTGTTTGTCCCCTCACTGACGGCACCTTCAGAACACATCTATTAAACGCATTCATCTTTGGGAAAAGAATCATTATCCTGAGCCCGAAAACACAAGTAAATCAGCTCAGCATTTAGGATTAAAAAATTTACAAGTAAGGGCCCAGCTAGGCTTGGGTGGGGCACGCAGGGGGTTTACCCCCACTGCATCCACCATGCAAATGACTAGACAAACCCACCTAAAAGAAGATTCTGACATTTCAAGCATATGGAGCCTCATGGGATGATTGAAGCACTGTGGTACAAATTAGATACCTTTTGGGCTGCCTTTGAATCTTAAATGTGTGAAAACCTTCCCTAGCCTCTGTGAGAGGCCATGCTGTGAATGTTATTGGTGTGGCTTGCTTGTTACAGAGGAGGAACAGAAAGCCTGGTTATCTGGATCTAATGAGCAGAAAAAGTATATTTAGAAGCAAGTTTCTTCCCTTCTTCATTTAGTGGTTGCCAAACACTAAACTGCTTTTCCCTGTGATTTTTTTTTTAAAGTGTGTTTTGCCTGAAGTCAACTGAAAATGAAGTCCACATTTTAAGACAGACCATTTAATCCAGTGCCCCTCTGAGATCTGATGAGGACAAACAAATGCCCACTCCCAATAGAGGTGAAAAAGGAGAAATGGAGGATACGTGAAGCAGAACTAATTTCAAACCCTGCTGAAGATTTGAGGTGATGAGCTAGAGACAGTTTCGGAGCTGGTTTTGTTTTAAACCACTACTGGTCATCTGTAGAAATCCTGTACATAGTTTTGCTGCAAAGCTTTATTCAACTGCAACCCATTTGGCAGATTAAAACGTACAGTTGATTGAAACGGAAAGGAGTCCCATTTGGGCCTCCTACACCAGAAGGATCATTGCTCTGATGTTGAACCTTGAGCGAAGAGTGGTATAAATGGAGGCACTTGTTAAGGCTCTTATAGGGATGTGAAGGCAGGTCAGATGCAACACTAACCCTGATCTATGGGTAATAAATATTATAACTCCGATGTGACCTACAGTGGTGCTGGGATCAGTGGGATCTTGAAAGTCTGCATCCTTACAGTACCTGCCCTGTTCATTGCTGGCCTTGCACCTTTTAGAGCACACAGTC
Source organism: Emys orbicularis (assembly GCF_028017835.1). NCBI lineage: Eukaryota > Metazoa > Chordata > Testudines > Emydidae > Emys > Emys orbicularis. The sequence goes on from NC_088683.1 coordinate 200,083,848, forward strand.
TTTTCCCTCCAAAAGGAACATATTGTTGGGATGAGGGCAGACTTTCAGTTTTAAGAAGCTGCCTTCTGTGCTTATCACGTAGAATGGAGTGCACAGCCTTCAGAAAATCCTTTCTGTGGTCTGGGGAACTGAAAACAGGAAAAAACAAAAAGTTAGGGCACAAGCTCACAAGAGATCCATAATTCCTGCAAGTATGTGACAGAGCAAGATAAATCAACACCAGTACTGAAAGAAAATGTGAATTGCTCTGCCTGCCTTTCCCTGACATTCGAACATAAAGTTTTCAAATCAAAGTTTATAATGTACATCTTGCATTGTTAAATCTGTGCAACTTTAAACCCATGTCCAAGGAAACAAGCATCCTGCATTACGGAAGTACTGTCTACCTCTCTCTTCTTCCTTTTCCTCTGATGCCAGCTACTCACTTATTTGGCAAACCTATTGTAGCTAATGTAATCTCTCATATTGTGTGCTTGCATTGGACAGACTGAGCAGAAATCATGCAAATCTCATCTAGACTGCAGGCTGAACTATTTTTAATATCAGCCCAGCAGGGACTTCTATCAATTTAAAAAAACCTAAAAATGGTAAAACAAAATTCTGAAGTAAGGGTTAACCCTTTTAAATATACAGATTTGATAGATAATATCATTTTAACATGGCACTGTACTGTGTTCGAAGCCCCTTAACAGTGGGAGTCAGGCCTTGCCAGCATGGAAAGCACTGACCAAACTGGACACTTCAGCAGCTGCCTGGCGTTCTGACAAATGCTCAGTGACAGTGCATGCAGCCTTAAAAACAAAATTTGCATATAGAATTCAATAGCTGGGGGCAAATTTGCAAGGGAAAAAAATTAATATTCCTGTAAAGCTTCAGTATTGGTTAAATATGGCTTTGTTCTGTTTAATGAGAATCCTTCGCCAGTAGAGCTAGAAAAAGTTGTAAACCTCTTGTGCTATCATCATGTATTTCTTTTAAGAACAACGAGCATCTAGAAATCCAGCAACAACAGAACACATGGAAGCACGCTCACCTACAGCAGAGGTGGAATGTTCTCTCTGGTCTGCCTTCGGACTCAGATTTAACATGAACAATCTCGCACACAGAATTGGTCTCTGCATCTAGAGAGATATGGAGAACATTTTGTACCACGTTATACTACTTAATTATATACGGGGTCACATCATGTTGTAATTTCAACTAGAATTGAGAAGTACTTTCTAACCGTGAGAAACAGTTTTATTAAATTTAAAAGGTATCCTAGAACACAAGTTGATCACAAACCCTAGCAGAAGGGCACTTGGTTATGACTCCTACACTTGGTCACACACAGTTACATACCCGACAATAAAAATTAAACCATTAAGGTCAAAGACTTTTCATAACCCTCCACAACGTAAAGATTTTTAAAATTCCCAAGACAACTATTATACACCTAGTTTTGTTAAGTCTGAACTTATTTATCATCTTCACAGTGTACGTAGTTCTGCACCTGCATCGTCTTCCACACAGGCTTTATTGAAGCAAACAGACCCCCCTGAAGTGTATAAAACTCGTCATAAGGATTTTCTCTGGTAGCAACAGCAAAGTGGTTACATGGACTTTGGCCAGAGTGAGTGTTTGTGTTATTTGAAACAAAAAGTATTGTCCACAAAAAAACTCAAACTTTGAAAACCAAAACTCATTTTTTCTTGGAGAGTTTTCCACAATTTTCAAGTACAGCTTTTGCCTTCTCTAATCTTACAACCCCCTAGAAAGCAGAAGAGGAGAGAAACAAAATGGGAGGTGGAGAAACAGAAAGTCAGTTTTAGAAATTTCTTTGTTTGTTATATAAATCAACCACACACACACACACACACACACACACACACACACCCAACTCCCATAAAGAGCATATGTTGGATAGTAAGCAATGAGATGGGCACTTTAACAGACTTATGAATACATTTCAACATTACCTGCACTTGCCAGTGCGCGAACCTGCAGAGCTTCTAAGGGAATCATGTGACGAAAACGGAATGGGTCCCAGTCTTCATAAATTGAAGCCCTATGTGATCCTCCCTGGATCAAAAAATAGTCAGGAAAGTTTACATTAGGAATTCAGAGGCTTGGTATTTTTTGGTGATAGGAACCATAGAAATGCCTATGAAGAAGTTTCATGAATATTAGGTCACGGGAAGGAAGTATAGACAAAGTGTCACCATGCCACAATGATCAGTTCTCAACACCTCAAAAAAGCACTTAACAGTAATGTTACAAGAGAGCTGGACTTGACATAACCGCAGCCATTTTGTGTACTCAGCCCACCATTACCTGAAAGCAAGACCACCATGTAGTCAGGAATAATTTGATGTTTGCCTAAGCAAACAAAACAGCTGCTTTAATAAAAAAATAAATTCATAAAAAAATATAAATAGCTAACCTTGGATCTGGGTGTCTATGACCATAAGTTTCTTGCTAGAAGTTACTTTGCTAATAAGTAAAGTTAAAAATTTTTTGCGAAGGCTAAAAAATTGTTAACCCATTGGGGGTTACTATAAGTTGTGTGCTTTGTTTTAAGCAACCTCTACAAAAATTAGTCAAAATGTGCAATTTAAAGAGAAAAAAAATGTCAACGAGCTAAACAACTGACATCCAACTCCCCAGTGGCTAAAAGGAAGGCTGACCACTTAACACCATCTCAAACTTTAGAGTACCCCAGATATAGTTACCCAGACTATTGCTCTTTTAAATGTGTGCTTTAGACTCGAACAAAACATTTTAAATAAAAGCAATCTCGTGTACCAATCATTTATCAGAGGTGTTGTGTCCCCCATTCATTAATTTTCTAAAACTATCTAAAAAAAAGTTTGTGTTATTTGAACCCATAGTTTTGGGTTCAAATATCCTCAGGTAACACTACCTGGAGGTAGTTTGCTATTTCTTGGCTCATGGATAGCAATTAAGCACATTGTACAAGTCAAAGATGATCATTCTGCACAAAATAGGCCTGCCCACTCTATTCTCCTTCCAAAAATTCTTGTACACTCAAAAAACCTCACACCAACATTGTGTCTACACTATGTCAGTTGGGAACCAGCATTAATAACCACTGCTACTGGCCCCAAAACACTGCACTATGGCCTTAGTGCAGCAATGTGCTTAAAGTTATGCAAATGCAATCCCACTGATTCCAAATAAGACTCATTTGAATGTTTAGCTAGATTGAGGCCTATGTAACTGCAAGCAACCAACATTTACTCAGTGGTGGTGATGTGTGCACAAACCAAAGTCCAGAATTGAAGACCACGTTTTACATTCGATAACCATTACAGTGACTGATGAAGGCCATACAGAAGAAAGACATCACATTTAACGTGGTGCATGATTTCAGAAGGGGTAAAGTTTAGAGATGTCAAATATGCCTTGAATACATTAGTCACAAAGCTCCCTCTGCCCTTTAATCAAGGAAACACCCTATCTCAGCAAGGATACAGAACTGGGTTACAAGATGCACACTGGTCACCCTGCCTGTTTGCTCAGAGTAGGCAGCCAACAATCCATATTTTAGAGACGTTAGCTAAAGAATCTTATCACTCCAAGAATAAGAAATGCAATGTTTAAATGAGAATTATTGTCAGTCCTTACTAGGCAAGAGTCTCAATGACATAGGGATGGAATCTCTCTCTCTCCTTGTAGCTATGAACACTGACACAAGTATATAGTACTGTGTTTATGCACTTCGAGTTTTTAGTTAGTATCACATGCCATAGAGAAGTTACTCATGAATGAACATCAGATATCCAACCACCATCATACCCCATAAACATCTTTTATTTAACCACCCTCTTTCACATTACCAGGACCCTTGCTAGTTTAGAGCTGTATGAAGCCCACCTCCCCCCACATTTAATCAAAAAGCATCACACTGCATATTTATAAGATTTCACAGCACTAGTGTCATAGGCATGCCTGGCCTTGTCACTATTATGGGCACTTTAATAAAGGCAATAATGGCATTTTGTTGTTGTTACTTTTATTAAGCTTTAACGTGCAGCACAAACATAAAAAAAAACAGTAAGGAGGCAGAACCAAATACACCTATGGCACTATGTAAGTTATACACGTACACTATACTTGCCAAGTATTTTCGACCTATTAGATAGCTGCATGGTGAAATAGGTTATTAGCCTGTCTATATTAGTTATAGAATTGATGATTTTTACTGCTCCCATCCCCAAAAGACGGTTCATGTTTCTATAATAGCTATTCTTGGATTATGCTGCACAGCAAGTTTCCCTGCATAAGGATAATGGTTTCCAGAAGTTTTGTTCATTTTGAAGATAGTTACATTAATACGATAAAATTATTACAATTTATAATAAAGGCAGAACTGCCACCGCAACCAGAAGGCCATAAGACCACCCATAGCCACATATGAAAATGCTGCCCTACACACACAGATTTTTAAAGATTTATCTTTGGAGCAAACAGGGCTCCATTATTTTTACAGATATAAATAAAATCTTTCAAGCCAAATTAGAAACTGTGCATTTAACTGTTTTATGACTCAGCTCTCTCTCTCTCTCTCTCTCTCTCTCGTTCCTTTAAGATAATGTCTCTTGTAGCCCCGAAGGATGCGAAGATATTGGATATAATCAAGGAATTTACTATGTCCACTAAATTTAGAGGAACTATAAATGATTGTTGCATTCTGGAAATACAGGAGTTGTAGGTCACAAGGCGTACTCAAAGATATAAGCACCAAAATGGTATATAGCTTTGAAATATACAAAGAAAATTAAAAAGGGAGGGGTGAGAGTCCAATTAACATTTGGATAATACAGAAATACAGTCCTTGAGATGAATAAAATAGGAACCTTCCAGACAAGAAAAGGATTGAAGGAATTTGTTATACACCAACACCTTCTACTGGATATCAATAGAAGCTGCAGAGAAACAGAGCTGAAAGCAGTTTGGAAAGCATCCAACAGAATCAAAAGGGCAGCCACCCTCCAGCAACCCCTGAAACCAGGGTGTAAAAGGGGGTCACCATGTGGCACTCCAGAGTTCACTGAAACCACAAAAGCAGCTGCAGAATCTAGGCGTGCTACTGACACTTGGCCCAGCCACATGGCAAACCCTCCTCTTTCCCAGGGTTACAAGGTTGAGAAAAAGCAGCGAGATTTCATTTCAGATATTTTGTTCTTTAAGATAAGTAACAAAGTTCCTTGGTAAGTCTACACTGTTTCTAGTGAGACCCCAAAGAACTGGATTTGGATTTTACAAAGTAGTGCCCTAAACACAGGGGAAACATGCTTAGGACACTTCTTTGGCCTAGAGAGTTTTAAACTATACCTTTAAGCAATTATTTCTAGTATTTTAAACTAGGCCATTTGATCTCCTGAGGTCCCTTCCAACCCTAATAATCTATGATTCTATATCAAACATTAAAAACAGCAGGGACCACATTTCTAAGATTGCCTTAAGGCAAAGTGCAACTCTCTTCCTTGGGGAATTACTTCAAGTGTGGTAAGTGTATTAGAGATAAAGAACTGATAATGGAGAATAAGTGAATGCAATAAAAAACGTTGGATATTTGTATTGTTTGTTTTCTGGTATAACTGCTTGACCTCAATACTGTTCTATGACAATTGCTTGCATGCCCTCGAGTATTTGTTGAATCTACACTGGATTGAAGAACTGCTGATTACGTACTTTTGTGGTTCTTGGTAACCAGTCAACAAGTTTATAAAGGCAAGAACACCAACTGTCCTGATTTGAGAATTCTGTCCAAGGTAAGTGCTGTTCTGAAGAGAACCTACTGTTAAAAGTTAGTAAACTAGTGCTCCCTGGACTCAATAAGAAGGGATTATCCTAATTAAATTCTATCCCAATATTGGCTACACTCCCACTTATCAAATTGGCAAAGCTAGTTGTTAGATTATAGCTTTAAAATCTAACTGGCACCTCAAATTATTCATAAAATTGACCCCATTCACACTGACACAGGGCAAATACCTATTTGCAAAGGGAGAAAGGCAGTTATATGTTTAACCTGACTGGTGACTACCTGCTTGTAAAAATCTTTACAACCTACTAGCACAACAATGTAAAGAGATTAGCTAATCAATATTTGTACATGTAAACCATTATACAGTGGCTAAATACAATTAGAAAATCTTGGCCTTGCTCATTTTGGATCCCCTAATACATAGTCAAATTAGCAACAAAACTTACAAGTTTCTTCTTCTGTTTGGAACCATCTTTATATACAAGGACAACAGCAGTTTTGAACACTAGAGAAAGATTAAAAAAAAAAAAACCAACAGTCAGTAATGGTCCCTGTACCCTTGTCTCCTGTAAAGCCCAAGCGTACACAGAAGTCAAACACACACCATTAATCATGACAAGCCTTTGTTTCAGTCAGGGGCCAGGAGGGGAAAAGAGCAAGAGGATAATTATAAAGACTCCATGTTCCTGTATTATTCTCTTCCCCTCCCCCCCCCCCCCCGTAGAATTTACACAACAATTAATTTCTCAGGTGGCTTTGATGTTACAGAATTCATAAGTTAAGTGTTCTTTAAATGGTTATTCACACAATGACATGTTTGCAAATTACAGGATTCTACCTAAAATAAAATGTTTTGTTGTGTGTTTTAAACCCACCTGGCTAAGCCCACTGAGTGGTTGGTGTATTATTAGTACTACAGTAGTGCCTAGGAGCCCCCCAATCATGGATCAGGACCTCACTGAGCTAGGCACGGTTCAAAAACAGAACAACAACAACAACAAATAGTCCCTGCCTAGTTGCATGCAGGGAGTCATAGGGCTGACACTGCATTTAACAGACCAATGGCGTATTTGGACCATTGATGTCTGTGACAGTGGCCTATAAATAGGAGTCAATATACAGTTATAGCTGGAATGTTACATGCACATGTTATGGGAAAGTATGTTGGAATTTGGGTTTAAAGAATCAGGCAAAGGAATGAAATCGTAATTTCCACAGTGGCCCACAGAGCGACACCCTTCGTTTTAGAATTAAAATATTTGGATCTTGAGATTTTATAAAGAGGATTTAAACTCTTTGCACAATAACTGAAAATGAATACACATCCCCCAAATCACTGAACTGACGTCAATCATCACTTTCATCTTGGAGGCATGTTCTGTCATTTCCCGGACCACAGGACCAGTTTATACACAATTGAAAGAAAAATGGCTTGGGCAGCTCCTCACCAGCCATGACAGCAGGAACTAAAGTGGTTCCTTTGTCGTGCTGGTGTTGGGACATCCTCAGTGGGTCGCTTAAGGGTTTTTATTTAAAATGGCAATATTGAAAATTAGTAGCCACTGGCTTTCCAAGTGCTATCAGCAAATTGCTAGATCAAGACAGCCGCCTGGCTACATGAGGGAGTTCAAACAAAAACCACCCAAAAAAGCCAACAACCAAACACCCCTAGATCATTGATACTGAGACCTCAGTGGTTCAGGAGCCAAATTAGCAAATCAGCATCACCCAAAAGAGCCACAGTAGTGTGAATTCATTGTTTATTTACTATTTATATACATATATTATTCTCACAGCAACAGGACTGACCAAGTATTCTACAATTGGTTAATAACATAGTAAAAGCATCCTGATTAGTAATTAAATCAGAGTTTTAATGTGTGCTGCAAAGAGCCACAGGAGACATTACAGAGCCTCAGTCGAAGTATCACTGTCCTAGGTGTAACTCTAAAAGCAAGAAAGCGAAGTGCCATGAATTAGGTATTGAAACACAAATACTAATCAATCAAGGGTGGGGGAGGGTTGCTAACATGTAGCGAGAGGTTTTAGCTACTCACTTCCTATGGACTTTGGGCCACATTCTACTCAGTTACAGTAGTTGCTTGAATTGAATTTCTCTAGATTTACATCACTAACAGAGCAGAATTTGGCCCTTTAAATTCAGGGGCAAATCATTGTGCATTTAATTTTCGAGTTCTAGATGATGTAGCAGGAACACTGTTAGGTAACTGTCATTCTCTATGTACATTTCTCACAGGTCTTAGGTATCTCTGCTCAAGTAAAATCTGCAATCCTATTCGTGTTTGAAAGAATCACCAGAGTACATACCAAATGCTGCTAACTCAGGTTCCTTCTTCCATTTCCCCAATGATGCAGGAGGGTTAAGCCAGATCACTGTATTATGCAAAAGTAAGTCTCCCATGGAAAGGTCTGCAACCTGCCAATCACAAACATATGAAAATACAAAAGCACCAGTGTAAAGGGTTTTAACTGCCTTAGTAGATTTAGATGAATTTTACTCTAAAAAGCAGCAAACTTTTGGAGCAAGATTTTCCATCAGGACTAGGCAGTTGCAATTTTGTGCAAACAGATTGTGCCAAATGCTAACTGATCATACATGCAATCAAATCCTTAATTTTTGTGCACAAGTTAGGTAAAGCCTAGCGTTGAAAGTCTGGCCATTCAAAATCCGTAAGAAGGTTTAATTTCATAATGAAGAAGCCAAAAATTTCTGTGAACTCTTATAGTATTTGTCCATCTCTCCCTGTTTCAGTTTCTCTTTATGTTGTTTTACATTTAATGTGCTCAAAGAATTGAACATTTCTACTAGCTGAAGCCAGCCACAGTGCTTCTGGTACACAACTTTGCCTCCTGTACACAGCTCTGCCAAGGAATATTAATCGAACCTGCAAGTTCTACGTATTTCCTGAGCAAAGACTAATAACGGTGCTAACCTTTATGGGCAGATATACAATAAAGTTGTCAAGACAACTAGATTTTTCACTTTGATCTCCAGAGGCAACAAGTCAGTTTCATTAAGACTCACCCTTTCCCACATCTAGAAGCTGTTTTCCACCTTTTCCCCCTGAACACACAAATTGAGAATTCAGCACTTGTGAGAAGCGCTAAGTTGACATCTCTGGAAAGTTAAGTCCTCCATTTAGCCACAGAACAGAGTAGAACATGGGTAACAGCAGTGCCTGCTTCCCCACACTGTCCCCCTGCCCTGAACTGGTGGGACCTCTAGGCCAACCCAGTCTCACTTGTGTTTAAAATGTCAGTAAGTTACTAACACACAAGACTGCTCTTCAATCAAGGGTTATAGCACTTCCACTCAGTCCTGCCTACCAGACCCAACTCTGGTCTCCACATACCTCTTGGTAGTCTCAACACCAATTGTCCAACCCTGCTTGCACCTGCAGCCTTCACAGTGTTGCTACCCTCAGGACTACCCTCCTCCATGAGCACAAGTGCCTCTCCTGCTTGACCTCCACTGCCTCCAAGTAGCTTCTGAAGCTCACCCCTCCCATCCCAGCCCCACTTTCTCATCTCAAGACTCTCCTCACCATTCCCGCAGGCTGCTGCTCTAGTCCCCCTTCTCCTCTGCTTTGTTGAATCCCCATCTTATACCTTAGTCTCACCAACCTTCAATGGTGAGGTTCCATCTTGAAAGAGTTCAAAAGAAGTGGTCTACATTTTCAATAGTAACAAGCAATTTTGAGATGCCCAATTTGAAATGGGCCTTATTTTCACAGGGTAAGCATTCAGCACTCTCTGGAAATCATGCCCCTTTAAGGAGTCTTGAGATGAGCACCCAAAATCACCAGTCACTGCTGAAAGATTGTGTCTATGTATTGGTCTCCAAGACTATACCATACCTTTAAGAAGAACTTTTAGCATGTTGTGCTAGACACAATGCAGAAAAAGAAATTTGTAATGGTAGCTGTAACAATATGCAGTAATTCATACCAGAAGAAAGACTCCTGAATAACAGACTTGTAATAAAGAAAGCCAAGAATAAAATCCTTACCTCTTTTTTTTCCCCAGTCTGTTCTGCTATGAGCTGATCAAACACTGCACCATACTCTTCATGTATTTTCTGCATTTCATTAATATGGCTGGCAACTTTGTTCATTGTTTTTATGGCCACTAGAGGAAAAAGCAAGTGGAAATTAACTAGTTACGTAGTTGCTTCATGGAAAGAGTGAGGGGAAAGAAACGTGCCCCACCCCCCAGTTTAGCAGGTAAACACTGTTCCATAGTTCAGCACCTTACCATCAAGGTGATAGTGTTCTTCACTGTCTGCATCAGTCAGAGCGAAGAGTTCCCTCAGCAGGAGAGGATACTTTAGTATCCGCTGGATAGGTTTGATAAGGTAAGACTCCAGTGTTGAGGAGTGTTGCCGTCTAGGATTCTGAGCATCCAAAAATGCCTTAAAAGCAGTGTCCGTCTTAGCTAGAAGTTAAAATTAAAATTTGTTTTTAATTAGCCCAAAGATCTGCCAGTATGAAGTAACTTTTTAGAGGGTGAAATTCACTTGCCTAGAATAAGCGTGGTTTGTGGAGAAATACACATTTTGATCAAGTATACAATACCATGTTTTATACACTTCAGGTTTTTAGTTAGAGAAGTAACTCATGATTGAACATCATACCAAGATAAACATCTTTTATTTAACCATCCTTTGTCACATTATTTCTAGTACCGTAGAGCGGTATGAAGCCCACCAACCCTCCTCCCTCCCACTAGTTTAATCAAAAAGTGTCACTGCTATTTATAAGAATTCACAGCAGTAGTGTCATAGGTATGTCTGGTCTTGTTAATATTACGTGCATCTTTAATGGCATTTTGTTGTTACTTTTCAGCCTTAAAGTCCAGCACAAACAACAAACATCAAAAAACTTGTAAGGAGGTGGAACAGAATACACCGATGGAACTATATAAATTATACACGTACATAATACCTGCGATATATTTCAGACATACTAGATAGAGGCATGGTGCAGTAAGTTGTTAGCCTGCCTATAAATAGAGCATTGATGATTTTTCTACTGCTCCCAACCCCAGAGATTGTTCAAGAATGGATACTATAAAAATGTGAGTATGTTGTACAGGAAGTATTCCCTCCATAAGGATAACTGTTTCCAGGAGAAGTTGGGCATTTAGTAGACAGTTATATCAATACAATAAAGATATTACAATTTAAAATAAAAAAGGCACTGCCACTGCAACCAGAAGGCCATAGGACCACCCAAAACTGCATATGAAAATGCTGTCATACATATACATTCTACCAGACTTTTAAAGATTTATCTTTGGAGCAAGCAGGGCTCCAAATCTGAGTCTACAATTCAACAGATACAAGGATTTTAAAAGGCTACCAGCCAAAGATACCCAGCCTATGTCCTTAACAAGGTCAACCTAGATGCTGCCAGGAGAGAGCATAAAAGTGGCTGGCAACAAATCATTTATTCATGTATTCAGGGGGATTGCCAGCATGTGTCTGCATGGTAAATAGAGTTTACAATAAAAAAAAAAAAAAAAAAATCAGAAGTCTTCTGGCTTATTTATCTGACATCAAGTGTTCCTTGAAAAATCAGAGCATATTTTTTCTAATTATGTTGCTCCTGCAACTGGAACTGCTAGTCTACCCACCATCCAAGATAAAATTTATATATATATGAAGCTTTGCTGAATCCACTACCCTAGATTAACTCTTTCAAGGTGAAAGTCACTCCCGCAGAGCAGCCACATTGAAACCCAGCTCCACAGGCACTTTGGGCACAGCAGCTCTTCAGCGTAGTATGGAGCTGGAGATCTTTTGCAGCACCTCATGGAAGAGGGAGGAAAAAGGGCCACACAAGCTGACCCAGATTAGAATAGTGGCAGCAGAAGAAGCAACAAGAAGATTTTCCTTGTCCTCCACTCCCTTCTTGGAGGCTCCCTGCCAAGTTTCTTTGGGTTTTAACATAGGACATTAGCCGGACTTCTGTAGTACTTGGCCCTTAATTCCTATGGGTATCACAAGCTTCACTCCAAGTGCAAAGGCACACTTATTCGACCTGCCTTCTCCAACCCACAACCCTCAAACACTCGCTCTATCCTACATGCACAATTCTCCCTGGGGGAGAGGGTGAACACACAAACTATGCATGACAGATGTTAGTCACATTGCTTAAATGTGCTACTGGAAGGGGCTCAGATGCTGTGCTGGTAAGGGTGTTATAAAAACCACGTTAGTATTGGTGTAGATAAAGTTGTGTGTGAGCCCTCTGCACTAGGATAGCCTTTACTGTCATAATGTTAACAGGATTCTCAGTTGGCATTTTGGCACATGCATTGGAGGTCAATTTTTCTGCTTTGTCAGACTGACAACACCTGACCATTCTGCAGCCTTTGCACTGTCAGCCACATCCTACATTGTGCAAGGGCAGTTTTCCACATCAAAAGAGTGTTTGGAAAAAAATACATATAAAGCATGCAGATCTTACCTTTTACTAATACTTTTGGAACTTTAGTGTGGCTGGCACAGAAGGCACTGTACAGCTTGAAACGGTCAGCATAGTAAAGAAAGGATCCACCCAAGGAAAACAACACTTTCTAGGATTTAAAACAAAACAAAACAAAACACCACAATCATTAGATTTCCTTTTGACAAAGCTATTGAAATCAGACCACTTAGAAAGAATAAGATCTTCTGTGCCATGTTTTATGGCTATCAATCACACATGATTACAATGTCCCTGACCATCTACATTAGGTTCTCATCCTGCCCAGGAACATTCAGTAATCAGAAGATTAGGTGAGGGGGAATTCCTCACCAGGTAGCCGGAGACGAACAGCAGGTCAGAGATTCATGAATAAGAGACTCTTTTCTACCTGTTCTATATAATCTACTGTAGAACTGATGGTTTCCTGTTTAAATTGGTGTTGATCTAGAATGTGTCATATTGTATATATAATTTTAATGTGCAAATTTCTTTTTCATGGGCTTATTTGGAACCTAAATACTTCCATATGTTTAATGAGCAAAAACTAACTTCTGTAATCTGCTGTAGTTACTATACACCAACTATTAAATATATAGCTGAAAGTGATCAAATATTATGTATATTGCAGTCTGTTCCCTCCACCCCCATCCTCAGACAGCTTTATTTTCAGAGCAGGGACTTGTCTTCTCCTCCCCAAATACTATTTGTATTACAGAAATGCTCAGAAACCCAACCAAGATCAGGGCCCGATTGTGCTATACAAACACGTAGTAAGGAAGTCCTGCCCCAAGAAAAAACTTAAAATCTAAATTGACAAGTATTAGGTCCATTCTACAACTAGGGAACCAGTGCAGAGAGAAGCTATGTACTTTGCTTAAGGTCACACAGGAAATATGTAGTAGAACTTAACTCTGATCTCCCAAGTCCCATTTTTTTTCCATTATTCACCCACAAAATCCTCCTTCTTGGGCCATATTTAGGCTTGGAAGGATTCGATTTTTAACGGTAAATGATGAACGTCAGTGTCAGTGTATATACAAATCAAATGAAAACATTTCCATCTATGAGAATTGAAATTTACAGATAGGCAAAGTCAGAAAAATGCTGCTGGAGAACTTAAGAGTGATTTAAGGCTAAAATTTTGAACGTATAATATTGACAGTTTTTTGAATATTAAGATCTGTCATTAAATAATTATTATCTGACCCTCCATAATTTCCCCACAATTGTGGATGTTGAAATAAATTCAAAGTCTTTGGAAAAAACAAAAAGCTTAAACCCCCTAATTCTGCACAACTGAAATTAGAAATAAAAGAAAAATTGAAAAAAATACTTAAAATAGATATTATCCATCAAATTATATTAAAAAAAAAAAAAGTAAAATTCTGCCAAGCCTAGCTATATTAGGGTGTTTATAGAGTGTGCTGGATTAGTTATTTCCCCCTTCATCTGCCGAGTGTCAAGTGCAGGGGTGGGCAAACTACGGCCCGCAGGCCACATCCGGCCCGCAGGACCGTCCTGCCCAGCCCCCGAGCTCCTGGCCTCTCCCCTGATGTCCCCTCTCCCCCTCCCCCACAGCCTCAGCTCGCTCGCTCCACAGCCAGCACAATGCTCTGAGCGGCAGGGCTGTGAGCTCCTGGGGCAATGCGGCTGCAGAGCCTGGCTTGACCCGGTCTCTGTGCTGCGTGGCCCGGCTCCAGCCGGGCGGCACAGCTCCAGCCTGGCGGCATGGCTGTAGTGCCGCCAGCCACCGGTGCTCCAGGCAGCACGGTAAGGGGGCAGGGGGGGTTGGATAGAGGGAAGGGGAGTTTGGGGAGGTGGTCAGGGCGGGGGTGTGGATGGTGGTTGGGGGGGAAACGGGGTTGGATGGGGTGGCAGGGGTTCCGGGGGCAGTGAGAAGGGGGGGTTGGCTGGGGTGGCAGGGGTTCCGGGGGGGCTGTCAGGAATGAGAGGAGGGGTTGGATGGGGCGGCGGGGGTCCAGGGGCAGTCAGGGGACAGGGAGCCAGGTGTGTGTGGATGGGGCAGGGTCCCAGAGGGGCAGTCAGGGAACAGGGTGGGGGGGGGGGGGGTTGGATAGGGCAGGAGTCCCAGGGGAGGGGGGCAGATAGGAGGTGGGGGCCGGGCTACGACCCCTTCCCCTAACTGGCCCTCCATACAATTTACAAAACACGATGCGGCCCTCAGGCCAAAAAGTTTGCCCGCCCCCGTCAAGTGGGTGGAGGGGTTATTCATCACTGCTAGATATGTTAATATTTTTTAATTATCTTCTATTAAGTCTACGCCTATAATCTTGATTTCATATGTACCATTAAATTCTTATGCAGCAACATCTACGGGATTCATAAAGTGTTTACTTCCATGGAGAAAGCAATGGTTACTTACTCCTGAAGTCTCGTTTTATTATTAGGGAACCTGATCTGTTTGGCTACTTGAGTTACTCTTTTATAAAGGTAGATAGGAATAAATTGTCAATATTCTGTTCTCTGTCCAGTGTAAAAAGAGAACAAATAAGAGTTTCACGTGGTGGGGAAAAAAAACAAAAACAAAACAAAAACAAGAAAAGCCACACAAAAATATTTAGGACAGTCCTCTCCAATATGTTACACTTCTCTTTGTCAGTTCACTTCCCCCATCAGTTCAATGCACAAACGGATTACTGTGAGAATGTAGTGTAGATGCTTCAGTAACAGCATACAGAGTCTACTAAAGACCATTGCACCAATCAGGGAGACCATGGTTATTGGCATCACACCAGGCCTTCTGTAGAGAAGCTCAGCTCTGGCTCAATCCTGCAAATACACAAGTCTCTGGGGCAGCTCCGCAGATGGCATCAGGTACGATTGGGACGTGCAACCCTTCACGTGTCAATGGAGAGTTTGATAGTACAGTGTGCTGGGCTGTTTTTGTTCATCGTGGAAACCTGGCCAAAGAGCATGGAACGCTGCTTTTGAATATAATGATGTATGGAAGGAAGGCCAGATCTTTGTGTAAAGTGTCACTATCTCACAAAGTCAAAACACTTTATGCTCAGGATGTAGCGCTGACTACACATATGGAATGACTAACTGCTCGATGTCTACCTCAAAGAGGGTTCAGGTCTCTGAGCTGTATGGCAATACGTGGAGTACACAAGTTTGATCGATCCTGCAAATTTGCTTCAATATAAAGTCATTTTTGAGTCCATAAGCAAGACATGGGACTGCAGGAGGCAAGGCCTATTCATCAATGAAAGTCCAGTTTGCCCAGCACAACGTTTCAGTATGCTTAGTTAAAGAACAAAATTATTTTCTAATGATTAACCATAGCGGTAGGTTGTGAGACTAATGCCAATTTAAAATGAGCAATCCAGAACAAAACCAAAAAAGAGAGACTTCGTCCACAAGCTCTTCAATTCATCCATGTTCCTGGAGGAGCAAACCCAGTGGGATTATTATTCACCAAGACATCTCGTCCTTTTATCAAGCTCAGTGCTGAAACGAGCCAAAGGACCAGGAGGAGATGCATTGGGTTGTGTTAATTTCAACACTACATGAGTTACTTGCCATAGATGGATCCAATTACAGTGGTGGTGGTATTCATTATTCATTTAGCAACCAACCCTTCCCCACTATGTCTTTCCCCATTTATTTTTAATTCGGTTTGGGTTTCTTCCCTTTAAGATTTCTACCTCTCCCCCAAAGTATTTGAAATTAAGATTCAAAAGCAGCATTATATTCAATAGCTTGCCATTCCAGCCTACATGTGCATTAAGAGCCTGCCGAGTACAGAATACAATTTACAGTTCAAAACCATTTCCCCAGTGACTTCCCTGAACTGGCAATTTAGGCTGGTCAGTACTAAGGTTTTATGCAATTATATTTCTGCCACTAGCTTTTCCTCAGAGTTTGAAACATGAAATCTAACAAAGAGGTAAATATCACGCTTTTGCTGAGTGGCATTGATCTATAAAGCTAAATGCAACATGAACTATAGCTACAGTGTGATATTCTAGTTTCAAGGAGTCATGGTGGTAGGCAACACAAGTTCATGTAAAAATCTTAAAATGTGTTCTTACAAAATAAGTCCTGGTAGTCAAACTGGTTTGATACAAGGTTAAAGAGGACTACTTCTGCAGTACATTTTGGCAGTGCAAAAATACTGTACAGTAAGTATGCCATAAACCTTATTTAAGTTTGCTTTAGACACTCAGCCAGCGTTTAAATAAAATGTTTACCTTAAATTGATCAACTTTTTCAAGCTTTTCCAGGTCTGGCACCAGCCTCACTCCATCTTCCAGAGTTTTCAGGAACTCCACCTGGAATGCTACCATTTCAGTCAAATTCCCAAAGAGAACATCGAGCTAATAAAAGAGAAAAAAGTTTAATATGCTTAAAAAATCTCAATTTAGATGACTTTCCAGCCAGTCCCAATTTACAGAACATTAGCACTTAGCTTTTCTTCAGCCTGGTGTACGCTAAAGGGTTAGGACAACGTAAGCTGCCTTGCCTCAACCTAGCTGTGGAAGTGCCTTTACCTCAGCAGGAGCCAAATTTAAGTGAAGTGCCTCTCGATGCCAATTTAGTAACACCACCTCCCCGAGCGGCACAAAGTCACGGTTGAGTAATTAGGTTGTTGCAGAGTCAGTGTAGACACTGCATTGCTTACGTCGATTGTTACTGGCTTTCAGGAACCATCCTACAATGCCCTATACTGACAATACAATCAAAATGAGCGCTCCTGGTGAGGACACGCACTGCTGACACATGGAGCCAAGCGTGTGCCCAAGCGATTTAATAACTGCGGTGGCTGTATGCTGACAAGTTAGGTCGACATAATTTTGTAGTGTAGACATGGCCTTAAACTCCAACAGTGTAGTGTGGCTGTTATCAGAAGATCAGACAACACTGATCAGTATTTTTAAAGTCAGCGTCAGTCCATTTAAAAATGTTCCTAAGTAAGTTTAACATTCATGGCTCCTTCCATTCCTTCCTATATCAGACAGTAAGAGTCAAACAAAGAATCTGGCAGCACTATGGCAACAGTTCCCGTACCTCATCTTGAGTGAGGAAAGTTTCTTTTTGTAGAGGTTTCAGGTATCTTTCCATTAGACAGTTTAAGTCCTTAAAATAAATACAAAAATAAAGAAAATACTCTTTAATGTCATTTCCTCCAAGTACCTCTCTCAAACTGTTACAGTGACAAAGATCCTCTCCTTAACACCATTGATGTAATCTCTAGGTCTTTCATCGGTCTTGTATAAGACAGGAGTATATTCTATTTTAGTGAAATTTAAGACATTAAAAAAAAGTTGAACAATTTAGATTACCGGTACTTATAAACTACGATATGCGATTTTGTCTGAAAATATTTATCTGTATCCCAACCAAATAAGATTCATGCCACTGTTTAAAAAAAATAAATAAACTCAAAGTTGTTTCAGTTTTAAAATATCTAGTGTATTTTGGATGCTGCTATTAAAATTGATGAGAAGTCTTACTGTAAAAGGTAACTTGCCACTAGTCTAGTAAATTAGTTTTTATTTTTTTATTCATGGTACAAAAAATATTGCAGAACTTTAACTTTTTAGAAGTTAAACTCTGGAAGGAAAAGGAAAAACGTAGACAAAACGTAACTTACTTTGACATAGGTGCGTTCTGTTTCAAGCAATTCACAAATAACCTTGCGCAGTTTATCAGCATCTGTAAGTTGTCTCATGGTGGACAGCTGAGGCCCTGTAAATTCTTGAGGATGCAAACTCGAATCAGAAGGATTCATCTCATGTAGACTGCGACAAAATGCAGCAACTTGTTCTGTACTCTTTAAAAAGAGAAAACATTACGCCTAGTTGTTTTAAAGTAGGAGCAATTTGAACTCTAATTCTGCTATTGTATACCCCACGTACATGTTGTATGTACTAATGTAACTTTAAGAAGTGTGCTGTGCTTCTGTATCGGAGGTTTTATCATCCAGGGCTGGATGTTTCAGTCTGCCAAGTTCACTGTCCACAGCATACACAGTGCAAAGTGACCTTAAAGCAGCCAAAGATTTAAACTAGAAATTTCTCCTTTTGTACAGGAATAGTTACCTCCTACACCACCTGCGTCCCTGATCATTGGGGAAAGGGAGAAGAAGAGCCAGCATGGTGAAACCAAACTCTACAATGCCGGATCCTCTGCTGTTATAAGCTCAGTTATGGAGTTTATGCAGGCGGTGGAAATCAGAAAGGCAGGGAATCTACACTAACTCCCATGGGGCCTGGAGAGCCAAGGATGAGGGACCACACCTGGCTGTGGGCAGCTGTCATTCTGTACTAACTGAGAATCAGGACCCCTGTTATGAAGAACCCCAGATGCATTGTTCTTAGAAATTCAGAGTGACATGTCACATAATGACCACAGCCTGTAAAATAAGTATATTTAGACAGTGCCACAACTGTACAGCAAGGGAATTGCGTAAGACCACTAACAAGTCTCTGGCCCAAAAAGTATGGGCAAGTACAAAACAGAAGTCTCAGATCACAGAACAGTCGCTAAAAATGACAAAGTACATTTTTGTAATTTGTTTTTGGTAGCACTCAGAACACGCTAAGCACTGTGCAAACACTAATGGAGGGGCAGTCCTTGCTCTAAAGAAATTAAATTCTAAAAGAAAGCGGGAAGAGCAGGGGACAAGGGAAAGGAATTACAACATCCAAGTAAAACATGGACGTGGCGTTTGGCCATGTCCTGAGACTGTCTCCGACTTTATTTTTAATTGAACCTTTAAGAATGTCTAAAGCTTAGATTTTAAAATACAGCCGTGTCATGATGCTTAAGCGGACTTCGATTGTAAGCTCTTTGGGGCAGAGATCATCTTTGCACTGGTCTGTATAGCATCTAGTACAATGGGATACTGCTACATGATTGGGAGCGTTAAGTGCTGCCGCAATACCAAACAAACAATAATGAAACCTTCAAGTCATGCAATTAGCTGCCTAACCCTGTGATTTACTGATGTTACTTGTGTCCACTTTCCTTCCCCTCCTTTTGTTTGTCACACTGATTGTATCTAATTAGACAAAAGTTCTTTGAGCATACACATCTTTACAATTTGTAGTTACTGCATGCAGCATGGTGGGGGAGCCCGAGCCTCTAAGCACTACCACAAGATGAATAATATAATGGTAATTGAATTATTCAAATATTCCAGTTAACAAGGGATCAGTTTAATATGTTAGAGAATCAAATTGTCCCACTCTATTCCGAGGCACTTGAAGAAACAGTCCTAGATTTAAATGCAAGAGGGCTACAAGCAGGGCATTCTCAGTGGGGCTCCCCCTCAACTCGTAACTTGCTTCAACTGACAATTCAGATGCCAGGTTTATTGGCCTTTTTATTGAATGCAAGGTCTGATGCTGGAGGGGGTTGGAGTGTACCCTGGGAAAATGGTGGTTTGGAGGGGTTACTCCTGTTCTCCCTGCTCTATTCCATCTCCCTTCAGCTCTACAAAAGATGGAGTGATAGATAATTGTCTTTAAGATTATGTACGTAAGCCCTAAGCATTGTGCAAGGGGTATTTATTTTTTAAATAAACCTCAAATAAAAATTAAGCATTGCATAACTGTACCATTTTCATCACTGTAGGATTCACCCTCTCTCTGGTAGAGTTCACAACTCCCCCATTCCTCCCACCCCTAGGAAAGTGCAGTTTTATTCAAAAAATAAAAAAGGCACCATAGTCATATCTGATGATAGAAGTGAATTTTTTTATGCTTTTTACCTCCTGTAATCACTGCAGAGCCAACACAGATACAGGAGAGCATCAGTCTATTATTCTTGAGCCTCAGACTTGTTTACAAAGTTCCACTCAGTTACATCTGTGCAGAGTAATGCTCAAGAGAGCTGCACAGGTGTCTTTATGGATATCTTTACTAGCCTTTCTTTACTCAAATATCCCCACCATCACTACAACTAGGGTAGAGTCACTGGCAGTTGTGCTGATGTAAGTGGCCCACCATTGTTTTAAACTGCTTTTGTCCAATTCTGTACCTGCTGATAGTGTTAAAGGAGAGCACAAACCAAATGCAGGAGTGTAATAAATGTGGTCCCTGGGAGAAAGAATGGCACAATGTCTTGTAAAGTGTGGTGATCACGGCAAGAATAATATGGATGCTGTTGAAGGCATCTAGCCTGACTATTCTACATCTATTGTTTTTTCATTTCACCTTGGTATAAAACAGCAAGTGGGTCCTAGTCAGATTATTTTCATGGGAAAGAGGTATTAGCACTGCCTTATACATTGTTATAATTTGCTGTCTATTTTGTTGTTGGCTATAAAAATCCCAGTAAAAGGGGGAAAAGTGTTTCTAAAAACATTCAGTTTAATTCTAACAATGCAGCTTATATTTCTAGTTGATACATTAAGATTTACTGACATTAAAAAACCTGTCCTTTTTGTTTTAATTTATTTTGGATACTTTCCAGTCACTGCATATAGAGGGTGAAATTCATTCGGTATTTGGGTGACCCTTAGGTTCTTTTGGAAAAATCTCTGCAGTTATCAAATTGCAGTATTAGTTAGTAGTCTATGGTGTGTTGATGCATCAAGTTGGAAACAAAACATGTTTTTGCTCCATTACCAACTAATAAATGAGCTTTTCTTTAGGAAGCATATTTATATTGCTAAAGACATCGGGGGGAGGAGAGAAGAGGGTCAATCCACACTGCATACTGTGGGCAAATCTAGAATGCTCCCTGGGTTGTGGGCATTTTTAGAAGTCTGAGGCCAGAAATCTGGGAAGAAGTTGATGTACATTGATTCTGAGGTTGTTCCAATCATATGGGACAATATAAAAGAGGCAGAGTGAGGAAACAGGAGCAAGCCTGGGTGGAACATAACAAGGAGAGGGTTTAAGAGGAGATAAGAAGAGGGAAGGAGGCAGGGTGGAATGAGGAATGTGTAGCGAGTGAGATGGTATGGTATATTAGACAGTGGCTGCTCAAGTTTCCCCACTTTGCTGTTCCTTAATCCAGAGTTGGAGGAAACTCTGGGGTCAGAGTAATTCAGTCTCTATGCCCCTTCAATCTGCATTAAGGGTTCACTGAAAATGCATTCACAGTCTCTGTAGAGAATGAGCAGAGAAGCCACTTAGGAGAAGGAGCCCTGCCCACCAGGAGGTGAAGGGATACCATCAACTCATTTAACATAGGCCAAACAACTGGCAGGTGGGAATGAATTTCAGCTACTACTGACCTAGGCCAGATATGGACTGGTGACCTAATGCTGAAAGGGTCCCTGTCCCATAGCCATTCTGCTTATGTACAGCCATTACTTCCCTTTAATTCACCTCTATAAGCATAGTGCCACGAAATCCAAAAGGAGCATTATCTCCACTTGGTAAGGACTTTCCTGGAACAATACAGTTGCTTCATCCACAGCTACTTTATGGCTGCCAGCACCCATCCAAGCATAAAACTGCTATGTATTAGATCAGTAATTACTTAGTCAGTAATTACACAAAGGTGGCATTTTCTGTAATATGCACATTTAAGTGATCAACAGTTTACAGCTGACTTACAGGAAATATGAATGGCTGAAGAAAATCTCTTTTGGTTGGAGTTTGATTATTACAGCAATAACATTCATCTTGAGTAGTTGAGATCAAGTAGTATAGAACAGAGTAGCAATTTATCTGTTCTACCTGAATTATGAGAGTAGGACTAATTTGCTTCTAATTCAGCTCCTGGGTAGTCTGTAACCTCTCTTTTGACCCTGCAGTATTTTACTGCTGATTAAATACAGTTGTATAATAGCATGATTATGGTGCAAGATAACTGAGTTATCGATTGTGGGCTCTCTTGTTCCTCACTCCATCTATGCTCACTAAGAGTTTGATCCTGCTCCATTTGGGGTAGGATCAAGCCTGACAGCCCCAATTCAGCAAAGCACTTGGGGTGAAATCCCGGCCCCGGTGAAGTCACTGGAAATTTTACCACAGACTTCACTGGGGCCAGGATTTCATTCTAGAACTTTACTGGAACTTAAGCATATGCTAAAGTGCCTTGTTGAATCAGGGCTGTAGGGAACTGGCAGCTTAAGAAGTGGTGAAGCAGGCCTAAGTTTAGACCATTCTGGGTCACTGTATTTAATAAGGTAAATTCCTCAGAGAGGAAGGCTGGTCCAGTGATTAGGGCACTATCCTAGGACCTGGGTCCCTGCTCTGCCATATGCTTCTTGTGTGACCTTGAGAAAGTCACATAGGGCTGGTCTTCACTTCAGGATTAGCTTGAGGTATATCTCAAAGGTCACCCCAACCTGACTTATGTGCGTACACAAAAATCTCCACCTTGAATTAAGTGGTGCTTTAAACTTAAGGTAGCTGGCCCATCAAGGGGTGTGGATTGAAGCTATAGTGCTGCTGAAGCTCAAGCAAGTAATGCAGTGAGGGCTCAGCTACAGTTGCTAATCCAAACACACTATTACTCAAGTGTTATTTTGCAGTGTGACCGTTCTCACTCTAGCTCACTCCAGAGGAGTTAACTCTCAGTAGATAGCTCAAGCTAACAGTGCAGCAAAGACAAGCCCTTAGCCTCTTTGTCGCTCACATCTCCATCTGTAAAATGGAGATAATACCACTCCTGTGATGTAAGGAAGTGCTATGAGGATAAATACATTAAAGAGACTATCGTGATTGGGGCTATATGTGGACCTAAATGTACGTTTCTACCTATCTACAAATTTGATTTTTCCCCACTTCCATTTCAGCATCTCATTTGGAAAGAAGTTATTTCTATCAAGGCAGTATCATTTTAACTATGGGTTATCATGCCTTTCATAGAAGTTGTTCACATTAAGTCATTAGAAAAGATGGACTACATAAAGAACAGGGAAAGCCTTTAATATCATGAACTACTAGATAGCAATTTTAAATGCTCATTTAAGTGAAGTGCTCATTATAGTTTAAATGCCTTAGTCTGACACTATTCTAGTGGAGGATGGTGTAACAATTCCTATGTTCCAAAATATTGGCCCACAATAAGGCATGGATTTGTACTTTTTTTCCCCCTTCACATATGGAAGCTTTAGGCGATGACCAGTCACAAACTTCAGTCATGTCAGGTGTCATCTAACAGCACTTCTACTTTGCAATTTGGATTCCTCACATCAAGTTGTATTTTTACCAGATTTAAAATATAAGTTATTTAAAATTGATGCTTTGCAACAGACAAATTACAAATCTCAAGGCCACTGACATTCATGAACTTGTTCACGTTTGCTCAAGGCAGAGGCATCAAATCATCTTTTTGCATGCACCTTTAGAAAGGAGTTCTCTGCCAATATCTTATTTAGAGAAAGTAAATAGTGACAGGCTGAAAGAAACACACTTTACAGCCAGCTAAAGTAGTGTTAGTTATGATACAGTGCAGATTTTACTTAAACACTTTATTAAAATGTCACCATTATCCAATTGCCTAGAGATTTAGAGGGAAGAGAACAGAGTAATTTGGTAGACAGATAAACAGCTAGCTCCCTTTACCTTCCAATTCCAGATCTGTTCCCTACCAAGCACTGGTGTAGTGAGAGACCAGTTCAGGGTGTGTTCGTTTAAGTCAAGGAAACTATTGCATCATATTTAGGGGTCAATCCTGCAAACCTTCACTCACAAAAGTGATCCCAAGTAGTGACTATGATGGAATTACTGGTGCAAACAAGGGTTTGTAGGATTGGGTGCTAGGTCTGTGCACACCAATTAAACAAAAACCACCCCCATCCCGCAAAGAGCTCAGCAGGTAAACTAATCTCACATCCTTCCTGGGCAGGAGCATTTCCTCAAAAGTTGAGCATGCTGACATCATTGAAACAATTGGTGTTTTGGCTGATTGTTCTCTAATTGAGAGAGGACTGCAATTTCCTCTGCCAGTCCCCATTTAAAAAAAATATATATATAGGGGTGAGTGTGTGTAGTCAAGTGTGGTCCTTCAGGGCACTCAACACCTCTACCCAAAAATGGACATTTTAAATAAAAACTGTTCTCCAAAATCTAAACAAAAAACTTCAGGCAAATCCCACCGAGGCTTGGCCTCAATTGTTACGTGGACTGCATATGCTAAAAAACAAAACAAACAAACAACAAAAAAACCAACCTTCTGTGGGCATAAGCATTACTATTTACTTAGTATCACATTTAGAAACTTCTTAAAATTACTACAGCATGAGGCTACATTAGGCTAATTGCTTAATCTAGTTACACTGCACAACAGTAGATCTGCTCACCAAATGCAGCATGTGATAAAGAGAATCACAGGACCTCTCCATGCCTTTGTTCCTGGGTTTACGTTTAACTCTCCAAAAAGCTGACATCATTGGAAAGATATTGTTGTGAAAATGCTGTTACTCAGCATTTTCAGTAACAAATACACTAAAAAAAAAAAAATCCACATTTCTTTCCATATTCAGCTGATATGAAATTCTTTCCTGCTCCAGACAAGTGTTCTTTCCTCATATTCCATGCTGCTTACTTGAGACACAAGCACAGAAAACATCCTCCCCTGTATTTTAATGAGAGGGCAGCTACTGCACTTCTGCAAGACTCTGCTCCTGTTGTCATTTGCTGTAGGTCTCGTTCTTTCAATAGATCAATGAGAATTTAATTCTCAGCTCTAACTAGTGAAGTCACTTCTGAAGACTCCCTTTCATGAAACGGTCATATGAGAACTCCTGCAAGAAATGGCTGAAACGTGCAGAGGGGAAGCTGACAGTGGAATATAAA
The DNA here is from genome assembly GCF_028017835.1 of Emys orbicularis. Taxonomy (NCBI): domain Eukaryota; kingdom Metazoa; phylum Chordata; order Testudines; family Emydidae; genus Emys; species Emys orbicularis. Next base: position 200,108,840 of record NC_088683.1, read on the forward strand.
TGTCTATTGCCTGTGGATTAGTATCAGCTGATTGGCTGCAACCTGTACTTCATAAGATTATTAAACATCAGGGCAGACAGCACTCACCAATTAGACAACTTTAAAAAGCCAGTTAGATTATTGGAAAACCTTAAATTGCTTTTTAAGAAATCCCCATTTCAATCCTTTTACCTCAACTTCTACATGTGTTGAGGGATTTGTATCAATAGATAGTTTTGGTTTTCATTAACACTGCAAAAGAAGATTCATCTTCACAGAACACGTTTGGTAAATGACATGCATACAGAGTCATTAGTGCATGGTACCTTAAGCACAGCTGCAAGGTAATTAGTTTTAATTTCAAGAGACAGGTCTTAAATTAGAAAAAAGGAAATGAACATCCAGTAGCATTTCAACTCATTAGATTTTTAAACACATCCACAAGTGGGGAATGTGGCAGATCACTAAACAAAGCGCTACTGACCTGATCACCACAGTAAATGTGTCATGAGGGCTACAATGTGCAAAATACTTAAGCTTTTGTTGCTGTGCGATATTGAGAACCTGCCTCTACACGTTTTAACCTCCAGACCAAGTGTGTTAAATTTATATAAATTAGCACACTTTAAGCAAATAAGCAGATAATTACGAAGGCTAGTTTTTGTTAAATAAAACTTACACTAGTAAGTCAGCTACATGGTATCCTGTTAAACTAGAGATGGATGACTGACAAAGATGTTACTTAGAAGTGGTTTAAATTCTCATACAGATCTTGGATTAGAAATTGAGGCTATGTCTACACTACAGACCTCACAGTGGCACAACTGTACAGCGGCAGCTGTGCCGCCGTAAGGTCGCCTGTGTAGCCGCTCTATGCCGACAGGAGAGAGCTCTACTACCGGCATAAGAAAACCACCCCCAACAAGTGGCAGTAGCTATGTCAGTAGGATAGCAGCCACCAATGTAGCACTGTCCACACTGACACTTTTGTCAGTGAAACTTATATCACGGGAGGGTTCCCACATCCCTGACTGACAAAAAGGGTTTGACAACAAATGTGCTCATGTAGACAGTCTATAAATGTGCACAACCCACTGAAATTCAAAGGAGTTTGGCTTAGAGGGGCTTTGGCCTTTCTCTAGTGCAACTTTTGTTTAAAAAAAAATATTATATATATAAGCATAGGAGCTTGCCAATATTTACATCTTTACAATTGGGAGATACTGAGCTCACTAAAAGCCAGCTGTACATGGGCTGCCTTAACTTTTAAAAGAAAGAAGAGCGATTAGAATCTCAAAAACACACCCAACCTTAGAGATTAAAAACACCAGACCTATCAGTTAATTCCCTCTTCCTATGAAGGATTGTTTCTATAATGTATTTTCTAATGCTTTATCTAGCACAATTTTAAGATATCCCATCTCTTGCTGTTTACAGCAGGATAATTCCATTGAAATAATGAGGTTTTGTTCTAATTCTTCCCAATTTAATGGAGACCTGCTTAGGAAATGGCAAAAAACACACCTTGTGTCCTTTCCCCCTTCTTAGTGATATATGAAAGGAGCCTAGAAGTTTCTCCTGCTTGTTTTTTCCATTCAAAATTCACACCTGGCGTACTCGAACTATTTTAATATCATCAGGAAAAAACATACTGTCTAAAGGTTAGAAAACAAGGGGTGAGGGGTTGCTGGAGAAGGCGGGGGGAGCTGGCAACAGCAGGGGGGACTCTCAGGTCTACTTTATCAAGTCAGTTACGTAAAAAGGGAACAAGCTCAAGTTTTGCAGAATTCTTTGCAGGTTACAGCCATGCCTCTCATAGTAGCCATGCTCAAATAGCATCTCCACTGACCACTGCCTTCAAACTCTTTCCTCTCCCCACTTCCTCCAGGTGCATTTCACTGCGTACAGAGACAGTCAGTGCAAGTTAAGGCTGATGATGTGAGCATGATTCATAATCTCATTAGGGTTGGAAGGAGGTGGCAATAGCATGGAGAAGACACCTTTCCTGCAAATGACTTCCAGGGGATTTTAGGAGGACGACGTGTGGTGAGGGTACCTTCATAGAACAGATTAACAGGCTCTACCATCAGCTAATTAAATGCCCAGTGATCCAGAAGACATTTTGAAGCAAAGCACAACTATAAAGAGGAATTAGGAACAAAAGTCAGAGCCCCCTTTCCAGTGCAGCTTCTTACGCTGCACATTTACTAGCATTCTCTCTGGCGTTAACAGAACTATTGTTAAGTTTTGTTGAAATTCAAGAGCATGGGAGAATTGTAAAGAATACAGAGTTGTTCTATATATAAACAGGGAAAGTCGAGTTAGCAAGTTAAAAGATTAATTTGTTGTCACTATAAATATATTCTGTATTGAAAAACACACACATCCCTCCCAGCCTTTTGATTCAAGACTAAAAAAAAGTTTAAGGGGAAAAAACAAAACAAAACACTGAACTCAAAAAGTCTCCCCCATGAATCACATAAGTTATGTATAATGAGAGGTTCCTTCAAAGATACACATTTCCAAATATTAGAAAATGCAAAACAGGTGATAATGTTTCATTTACACAAAATAAAATTTCCACCTCATTGAAAGTCTGCACTCATTAAATGTACAAGTTAGTTACAGTTCTTACTCTCTTGTCAGAAGTGTAATAACTACTAAAACACAGTCAAAGCACAGGGCTCATCATACAATTCATATACCTTGCTTTAGACAGCTGATGGTTCACGGAAGCAAAGTGTGAAATGGGACATCGCAGCCTCTTACATAATTCATACATAAAACTTTTAAAAGCTACAGAAAATCCAACCACAGCAAGAGTATCCATAGCCAAGTTAGCAATAGATACCATCAATATGTGGACCGTTTTTCTGTAAAGAAACATTCATTTCAGACCTTGTTACAAATCATGCAGGTATCCACACTTAAATTTTAAATAAATAAATAAATAAAAAGTCCACACACATTAGTACTTCCCCCACTTTTGAAAAATATAAATTTTATACTTACTATAAAATGATTCCCTAGGAAAATCTAGAGACGAAGTTTAAAGATAATCTTCTGCTTTACATACAAGTTCTGTGTATGTTTCATGCATGGGAATGCTTTCTCCTATCTATCAAAGGAAAGGCTACAAGCTAGTATGACATAAGGGATCAGGAAACAAGAGGCCAGGGGCTTTTTCCTTCCTTTCAACTATGATAACCTAATAGTGATATTTGGGGGATCGGTTTATGACTCACCAAGACACATTTTCAACTAAAACAAAATGATGGGAAACCACAGAAATAGATATAGAGAGAGTGAGCAAGCGAATAAGCACGGGGAGGAGACACAGAGACTCAATGAGATCAGTCCTACATAGTCTATACTCGCTGCACAGTGAATTCTGTAGAGCTTGGGTTACTAACACAGCATCAATTATGCAGCAAGTACTTAAAATATAACATACAGCCAGCCCTTTTAAAGTAATCTTACCATATGTACTTGATTCAGCTTCAGAGAACACTAATCTCCACAGATCATTTTGTGCAGTATTCACGATTACCACAGCTAGAACAAACTACCAAACCATGCCAGAACTCATCCCTTAATAGACAGCAATTAGCAATCTATTTGTGCAGCCTGTTAACTATAATTGGACAGTTCTGCTTTAATCAAAGGTAGATTGGTTGTAATTAGTTTTGCATTTAAGCTGCTAACATGTAAACTATACTATTGATTTAAGGCAATAATATAACTTTTGTGCTTCACACCTTTGGAAGTTACTAAAGAGAAAAGGGGAGGAAAATGTGATAAATCAATCTGGAAATGCATTCAGCTCACCTGCCCAAGGGGAGGAAGTGATAGAGTTGCTATATTTTAATATCTGAAAGCATTATCACACACCATAGAAGATCAGAACCAGGTCTACTCTTTACCCCTCATGGATCCAGAACACAGCTCTTACTCAACAGGTGTTGATGTGCTGTAATCAAGGCTGTAATTTGTTACACTCTGTATCACTTGTAAACACCTTAAAAGTAAGATCAACATTTTCCTAGGGAAGATGCTCTAATCATGCACAGCTGTGAAGTCAGCATGTCAGCTGTGACTCTACTGCACTTTAGGTCTTTGTAATGTGAAAATGAAAATCTCTCACCTTGCTCATCCTATCTGTCTCATCAGAGGACTCCAAATCAGGCACTTCTGCTTCTTCTGGAGCTGCCTCAGCACTGCTTTCTTGTTCGCTAAAAAGCGTGTGCCCTGCCAAAATTGACATGTATGTGGAAACAAAATAGTGGGTTATGCAAAATGTGAAAAGTTTAGAGCAGTGAATAATGAGCTTTCATGAACATTCAGATTCTCATCCTGCAATGAGCTCGGCAGGCGTCTGTGCCAGTGGTTCCTTGGATGCACAGGGGCCTAGCAGCATTCAGCTCACTGCAGGAGCAGGGCCTAAACAGGGATTTGAGCACAAAGGTTTCATGGCCACATATGAAATTTGATTGAACTATAAACACTAATCACATAATGTTATGGGCCTGATTGAAGTTAGAAGCCACAAAAGTTGATGCAGAGTTAAGGCCAAGTTCCATGTTGAGATTAGGTTTTATAAAGCTCCAGCCCTACAAAGGCCTGTGCTTAACTTTATACTCGAGCAATTCCACTGAGCTCATTGTGACTACTCATGTAAAGTTGAGTGCGTCTTTCCAGGATCAAGGCCTTAGTTAACATTTCCTCCACACAGCCTTATATTGGAAGAGTTTAATAAATTACAGTTTATAGTTTTACATTTCTTTTAATGTTAGAATCAAAAATACTTTTACAGGGATTTTTTAAGTTATACTATTAATTGACAATTGCATCTTTCCGTATGCAATATACTAAAGTAACTGCATTAATCTATATCTTGGCAGTCTTAGAACTACATTTTTGATACAACAGCCCATAAAGATTCCTTTGCAGGTACTGCCCAAGACCACGAACTCTTAAGCACATGCGTAATTTTTGCACACAAGTAGTCCCACTGAAGTCAGTAGGACTACTCATATACTTAAAGCAATGTGTGCCTTTGACTCATGCAGCTGTGAGTAGAAATGTAAGTAAACATGTCTTATGCCTCTGGGAAAGCCAAATTTTACATACGTTAGCTTTCTAGCTATCTAACAGGGGAATGAACAGTTACGGTGTTCTAACTGGAGGGGAGAATGGAGGCGTACCAGAAGTTTCCTCCTTAAGAAAATTATTCATATATGACATTCATGGATCTCACGGAAATCTAAAGGCAACTCATTTGCTTTTCAGAAGCACCTTTATGAGCCTGGGATAAAAACGATCCCTAACAGGAATAATGTAACAGTATTCAGCGAGGCAATGAACGGCACCAGAGACAGGAAAATCTTTCCAAACCCCAAGTCAATTTGAGTGCTGCTGCTCTGGAATTTTGTGCCAGACTAAACAGACACTCCAGAGAAGCTGAGTATTTGTGTCTAGATTTTAACTTTTTTCCCCATTAACTCATAACTACAAGTTCATTCAAGGTTGTCACAATCCTGCAAATCAGATGAACATGGACAGACCCCTGTTGCCTGCACTGAGCCCCATTAATATCAGCAGTGTGCCGCACAGGTGCAAGGGTCCACCTGCATGAATTGGGGCTACTATTTATATGTAGTCTGTATTGTTCTTTATAGCATATGGGTTTTTACATTATATAAGTTACCTAAAGAATAATCTATCAATAAGCAATGAAACAACAACAAAGAATATCAAAGGAAGAAAAAAACATTGTGAATATCCCATGTTAGCCTTTTTGTGTGTGTGGCATTAGTAATCCAGTTTTTAACCTTTCAGCAGTCCGACAAAAAATTATGCTCTAGTTATATGCAACATGCTGGAAAAACCTATTATCTATTTCTTTGATCCCAAAGGGGATATGAGCAGCTCTCTTAAATTACTAGGTATTTTCTGTAAGATGTTTCGATTTACAGTTTTCTTCTATATTTGATAATGTTTTCATCCTAGACCAATATTGGCACTATTGTAGCTCTCATGTTGTAAATAAGAAAACAACAGAAAGCACATACCGATTACAAAATAGATTTATGCCGTTGATATTTCTCAGCTGTATTCAGTGGGGGTTTGAGCGAAAAGATTATGGGTGACTGTTTGGGTGTTCTGATTCAGAGTGAATGGCAAGCCATTGTAGTGATTAGTGTGCTCAAAATCTCCCCTGTCAAGTCTATTTCTTTATTCTGTGGGTGTACTGAAGTGGAATTCATTATTGTATCTGGAAATAGAGATGTATTTTAAGAAATTTACTAGACATATCAGAAAATTCAATTCTGCTGGCCCTTCACTGAAGTTCACAGAAAGTTAAAGTTAGTACAGTTGCTATTATGAGTGTTTTGCTAAAAAATTAAAGTTGGGCCAAGAAGGCATGTTAGGGCAGGCTTTCTAGTTCTCATTTGAAGACAATTCATACTTGACTTTGGGCCTGGGTTCAAGAGTGCCAAAATCTCATCAAAACATCTCTCAAACTTTTAGCCACAACCAGCAAAAACTTTGCAAGATCTTGCAAGATTTTCCCCATCCTGAGTTATATCTGAACCAAATTCAGAAAACGTGACCCTGCTGGTTTGGCTCCAACTTGCACCAACCTGTAGAAACCAGTACAGAGCTGAGTGACCTTTGAATTAAAATATTCAAAAATAGCAGAGAGGAGGTTCATATGGGAGGTTCCCATGGAGGCCTATCTCCATTGCGCTGAAAAATCTAAGATCTCGATCTTGACAAGGTCTGGTTTAATGGGTTAAGATAGATGATAATGAAATGCATTTGTGGAAGTGTTTGGTTTCTAAGAAATTAAATCTGTGCTGAGCCTCTCATTTCTACAGTTTAGTCCATCAACTTTTATTACTTTCAGACTCCTTTACTAATATCTAGCAAAACTCTTAAATCCCCTAAAATATCCATTTAAAAAAAAGGGAAATGTGCAGAATATCATGAATTTGGTGTGAGCAGCCTGTGTTTGTCCCCTACGATTAATTATACATTATAAGCAGTGTGAAATGCAGCCCACAATTATGTCTCAGCCTAAGCCAACGAACAGCATGCCTTTTATAGCTATCAGGGCTTCTTTTCCTGTTACTAGTCAGACACCTCTTTAATCTACTTCCTGCAGTATAAACACTCCTACCCAATACAGACAGCAGTCTTTCACTTACATCTTAATGAACAGTCACACAATGCATATTCTGCATTGTTCTTTCACTCAAAAGTCTTAGGCTGTCAAACTCAATGTCTCATTAATAGGGTTATCTGCTGGTAGTTATACTTTGCCACTGAACTCAGTAATGTTGAATGTTCTTACAATATCTATCTAAATACATTGCAGTTACGGTCCCCTTACTGTTGGTTCATTGCATTGTTTTATTCATATCCTGAAAATCTTTATTTAGCTATTAATGGAGCTCTATAAGGACAATGTACTAAGTTCTCTTTTGCTGTAACTGGAGACAGTCTAGGCATATACAACTTGTTAATGAAGACAGCAAAGTGGCTTCACTTTTTATGAAGGAATTAGAAAGAGAAATCCAGGAAACAGCAAAGGGGCAGCAAGGTAGCTAAGAACATGCCTCATTTTAAGCACATGAGTAATCCCATTAAGATCAACAGGACTGCTCTGATGCTTAAAAGTTGGGCATGTGCTCAAGTATCTTGCCAAACCAGGGTAACAATGACCACAAAAATAGCTGTCCTTTTTAGGACTGCTTGTAAGAGATTTCGCTCTGTTTGTTTTACCCGATGCATAAGAAGAGTTTGGTTTAAAAAAAATTAAATTAAAGGGAAACTGTCAAGGTCCAGGTCCAGCACAGAATTCTCATACCTACAGTAGAACCTCAAAGATACGAACACCAGAGTTACGGACTGACTGGTCAACTGGACAGCTTCCGGTTCCAGAGGGTATCAGGTAGCAGCGGAGACCAAAAAAAAAAAAAAAAAAAAAAAAGGGGGGGGGGGGGGAGGGCGGCAAATATTTTACTGCCTCAGGGCTTCAGCCCTGGGGCTCAGGACTTCAGCCAGGTTGGGGGTTAAGGCTGCAGTCACAGGGTGAGGGGGGGTCAGGGCTCCGGGCAGGAGGTGGAAGTCAGGGCTTCTTACCCTTGGGAGCACTGGGGCTCAGGGCTTCGGCCCTGCGGGGGGTGCTGGGGGTTTGGGGCTTTAGCTATGAGGGGAGTGCTGGTTTCAGCCCTAGCATTCCCACCATAGCTAAAGCCCCAAGCCCTGGCGCACCCCCCGCCCCAGCTGAAACCGGGGTTGGAGCCGTGGGCAGCCCTGAGCCCCAGTGCCCCCCACAGGGCAAAAGCCAGGAATGAAGCTGCGGGGCTGAAGCCCCAAGCCGCAGCGCTTACCCCAGATCTAAAGCCCTGAGCCCTGGTGCTCACAAGGGTCAGAAGCAGTGGTGAGCTGTAGCCGGTTCGCACCAGTTCGCAAGAACCGGTTGCTAAATTTAGAAGCCGGTGTAGAACCGGTTCCTAAAGGGGCGGGCAAACTCCGGTCCGCGGGCCACATCCGGCCTGAGGGACCGTCCTGTCTGGCCTACTTGAGCTCCCAGCTGGGGAGGCCAAGGCTCCCCCGGCCCCTCCCCTGTTACACCCCCTCTTGCAGAGCAGCCGGAGCCCTGGGGTAGCGGCGGCGGGGCTCCGGAGGCTATTTAAAGGGCCGGGGCGGTAGAAGCAATGGGAGCCCCGGACTTTTTAAATAGCCCCCAGAGCCCCGCAGCCCTACCCCAGGGCTCCAGCAGTGGGGCTCTGGTGTCAATTTAAAGGGCCTGGGGCTCCAGCCGCTGCTGGGAGCCCCAGGCCCTTTAAATCGCCCCCTGGGGAAGCTGGGCCGCCCCGGTATGGCGCACCGGGTTACTTTCACCTCTGGGTAAGGGGGTGGGGCTGCAAGCTCCGGTGGCTGCGCAGCATCCTTACACAGCAGCCTGGTAAGGGGGCCAGCTGGGGCTGGGAGGAGCGGTTGGATAAGGGGTAGGAAGCGGTTGGAGGGGGTGGAGGTTATGGGGAGATGGTCAAGGGATGGGGAACGGGGGGGGGGGGTGTTGGGTAGGCGTGGGAGTCCCGGGGGTCTGTCGGGGTGGTGGATGATGGGGTCGGGGCAGTCAGGGGACAGGGAGCGAGGCGAGTTGGGTAGGGGGCGGGGTCCTGGGGGGCAGTAAGGGTGGGGGGGTCTTGGGAGGGGGTGGTCAGGGGACAAGGGGGGGGTTGATGGGTTGTGGGTTCTGAGGGGGGCAGTCGGGGGCAGGACGTGGGTTGGGGTCGGATGGATGGGTGGCGGGGGGGAGACAGGCATGTGGGGCTTGTACTCACCGCGCGGTTCCCTACTGGGTCTTTGGTGGCACTTCGGCGGCGGGTCCTTCACTTGCTCCAGGTGAAGGACCTGCCGCCAAAAACCCAGAGCGAGTGAAGACCCCTCTGCCGCCGAAGTGCCGCCAAGGACCTGGTAGGGAACCGGTTCTTAGGATTTTGGGAGCTCATCACTGGTCAGAAGCCCTGACCCTGCCCAAAGCCCCAACCCTCCCTCTCCCCCCCAGCTCCATGGCAGAAATCCGTAATGTTCAGAGTTATGGACAACCTCCATTCCTGAGGTGTTGGTAACTCTGAGGTTCTACTGTAATGCTAACTAATAAGCATGGAGCTAGAAGGGGGAGTGATAACACCACATGCACACTCAGATGATCTGTATATCCATAATAAAGCTGTTGAGATTTTACAGAAAAAAATGGTAATTTTTAAGTGGGTCCCGGAGCTTTACAGTCTAAAAACTGAAGTGTTAACAATGCTGCTTTCTAACTGGTTAAAAAGCAGTACAACTGGATACATGAAGGGTTTCGGAAGACTGAAGAACAAAAATTCTAAACACAGCTGGCAGACACAGACCAAATCACCAGAAACTTCCTTTGAAATTGTATGTTCACAACGTTTAACATCATAAGGGTTGTAACAGTAATAGTGATCTGTTCCTCTGGCTCTTCACTTCTTTACCTGGTCCCTGCCTAATGGGCAAAATCTTCAGATTATCATCCTGTAAATCCTATTGAAACTTTAAGATCATGTAAAGAACCAGTAAAGGTATTTTAAACATGCTACATGACACCTCAAATTAGAAGTCTGCCTCACAAAAATAACCCAGACAAAACTAAGGTCACTGTTACTCTTAACTTGCTCTGAAATCCAAATTTACTTGCTCTGAGGAATCAGCAAGAGAAGAAGACAGAAAGAAAAAAAATGGAGAGTCTTATAATGCAGTGAACAGTTTGTTTGTTTTTACAACATATGAATCTTTCAGATCCTAGGGTAACTGGCTCTGGTTTTCCTGCTCGCAGAGTGACAAATCACAGACTGCTCAGGAACACTTAACTGGTTCATAAATGGAAAATGAATGTATTCATTCAAAATAGTGATATACCTGTTTTACCCCCTATACCACATGAAGTGATCTGTAAGGCTCTTGGTTGTCCCTGTATTTTGCATAGTGTGTCCTATGTCTTCTGATGCTGTAATCTCATACAAAACAAGAATATTTAGAGCCTCACCCCCAAAATCTAGTACATGAAGAAGTAGCTCACATATCTCCACATGGAGGCCATATGGTTTCACTATGCAGAAGAGAAATAGGGAATGCCTCAAGAAATTATGGATAAAAAATAACCTTTAGGGCATCTTACTAACCTAGTGGCAATGCTCTATGCTGAGTTTTGGGAGACCTACCTCTGGATTTCTAGTCCCCATTCTCTCACTCCCTGGACTGGATGAAGTGTGTGTTGTAGACTAGAGGCAAGACACTATCCTTGGGGAAGGGAGAGGGCCTTGAGTGGTCGTTTTAGCTAATTATGGGGAAAATGTTGAGGGTCTCCAGAGGGAGTCCTAGCATGTAAAGTGCTTCTCAAACAAAATTATAATGGCTGTGCTGGGGGAATAGAAGATTAAAACCTGGGAGAAAATTAAAAGGTGAGAGGAGAAAATCTTTGTGGTTTTGTAACAGGCACATATTTTCCCCTGAGAGGTTCTATGTGCCTCTTCTTCACCTTGCTATACATCAAAATCTTAGTAGTCAGCCTAATTAATCACAAAAGAAACAAGAGTGGCTAAGAGCCAGTGGGTCCCACGGGGTTTAAATTGCTGGAATTTTGGTTTGGTTTTCTATTAACCCCCCTCCTCCAAACATACACCAGTAAAAAAATATCTAATATCAACATTTTTAAAGGCTTCCTAAAAGGATCAGAATCTAAAATATTGACCCAATAAACAGAATTATCTACCAAAGCTCCTTTGGTAAAAGTTCCATCCCACACTCTCTGCATGACATGCAGCAAATTGCTCCAGTAAAGTATAGCGTCTAAAGCCACATAAACATAATGTTCCAGCCAGATCCTGAGCCCAATAATGTTAAACTCCCGTGTTAGGTGGATTTTCTTTTAGCTCAGTACAGAAATATAAGTGTACATGCTATAAGTAAAGCATGTGATAGAAACCACTGAGCTGATTTATCCAGCCAGCCAAGCTGGCAGTAATCAGCTAGGATACAAATAAATAGGTCAATGGGTATTTCACACTTGATTGCTTTGGACAAGAAGTCACAGAGCTGAAACCAAAAATCTGAGAGACAGCTACAATCCCAGATATAATAATAAAATGTACCTCTATTTAACTTACATTTCAATCCAGTTTCAGATAGTAAAAACCAAATAATGCACAGGGGCTAGAAGAATAAGAGCTTTGGAAGAACCTTTTATACTTTCTTCCACTGATGTCTAAAGAGATGGAAAGTGATGGAGGAGCTCTAAATGCTTGCCTCCAAACCTCAACCTTTGAAGTAGGTCCCAAACCCTATTCCCGCTTTAATCTAAGATCTTCCCAATTAGAATGTGTGTGTTGTTCAGTTTTAAACATTTTTAACACCATGCTTTAGATGCATATGGCAATTGCAAGCACTTTAACAAGGTAAAATTGTGTTACTGAAACTTCTGTAAGCACCTCTGAACCATCTGCTGAAATGCTATTTTATTGCTTCCTCCAATTTAAATTGAGATATTCCTACTCTTCCTTCAGCAACAGTGAAATAAAGGGAAAACCATACTCACCTCCCCAATTTTCCTGCTATGGGGAAAAAATTCTGACAACAAGGTTCTAGCCTTCCCTATGACCTATAAGCCCTGCACTGGAAGGGTAGTAACTTACTCAAACTGGGATCAAGATGCTCTTACCTCAGGAAAGAAAATTAAGTGATTTTATATGTGTAAGGGTGACATCTTGTGGCCAAATATCAAAATCCCAGGTATGGAGTTTACGATTATTCCCACCTCATCCTCACAACTGCTTTTTAAAAGCAATCATTCAACTACTATTGATGACTGTTCGTGTTCTATCTGCTAGCTAACAATTTCGAACATGGTCAGTTTTTAGGAGCCTTCTTTCATGTTTGCCTTCTTCAGAGCAGGAAAAGGAGAAAAAAGAAAATAAAAAAACACTCAATTTTATGTTATTCTGACCACATTTTTAAATGAACTTCTGAAAAAATAGATCAAACAAATAAACACACTTAAGAGTGTCTTTTGTTTTGGGGTATTTACATATTTAAAAAGCCAAACAAAAACTCACACATTTCTCTGACCAAATATCTACCAAATCACTACCTAGCCAGGGAATTTGTGGTTGCAATTTAGTGTAACCACAGGTCACGTCATAAATTCCCAAGCTCCTGTTGATAATCTAACCACAATGTTTAGGGCTTGATTCTCATCTCACACAGGTGTAAATCAGGAGTAACTCCACTGTGGTCAATGGAGTTACACTGATGTATGTTGGAACCAAAGTGAACCCATTTTATGTTAATTTCCTCAATGGACATTGTTACCTTGGTTACTGCCGCTATACATCAGTGCACTGTCACTCAAGTCAGACAGGTTTTCCATGCGACGTGGGGGTGGTTGCATTAACTTCTGCCCCCCCTCTATCTCAGGATAAGTACGCACTGTAAGGCACAGTGAAGGCTGAACAAGGGCATCTTTCAGCATGGTTGAATTCAGGTCTTCAGCTCCTCTTTTGTTAATCTCAACAATTTCATCACCAGCTTTAAGGCCTGCAGAACAGAAAGTAACAGGTAAGTATCACATAGTAAGTTTCTGTTGCCCATGTACCCCAAAGACCTCAGTCTGTTTATTTATGAAGTGCTAGTAACTGTGATGTCTAGACATGACATAAACATTTATGATTCCAAACATGCAGAAACTTGATGGATGCTGATTTTTGTGAAGAGATCTATCTTAGGGTTTTCTACGGCATCCCATCACCATAGTATCATTGTGCTTGCTGTCACCATGTGGTACATTTACAGTGTATTCACTGAGTTCCACCATACACCCTTTGTGAGTGAAGAAATAAACTTTTCTTTACATCATTTTCTAGGAGAAAAACCATGCACAGCATTTACAGAACACACTGCTTATAAACAGACTCAGACTTCTAAAGCTTTCCAGATTATTGGTGAAGAAAGTAGTAGTGTGAGATGAATTCGAACAGGAATCTACTTTCCTGCTTCACATTGACCTGGGGATTAGAATGAGAGAAAATGGATCATAGAAATAAGACACTAATTAATTCCTCAAGACTAAAAACATTTTTAACTTTAAAGTAAATTGTCCCAAGAAAGTCAAACTTCCAAGTTTCAAGACATCACAATTCTCATCATTAACTGGAGTCATTTAGCAGAGAGTGTCTGTTAGAAAATGTTTAGGGCAAGATTGTGGCTTTACATTAGTGGCTGCATTGCAGGGGTGGGTAGGAGGAGAAGCGATGTAACGGTGGCCCTTCTCTGCTGGTCAGTGCACAGGAAGGGATGGGAGAGAGGCCCAATCATGACCCCACCCTTTCATGCAGACTAGCACCATAATTCATCTTAGATCAGGGGATCTCATCTTTTTCAATACCAGGACTCCCCTCCCCCAATACCAGGACTCCCCTCCCCCTCCATTTAGCTGGGATGGCACCTCCCCTTTAGCAATATGGAAAGAGCAAGATGGCCACGACCCCTTGCACTGAGACCTCCTCTTCTAGATTTCTAGCACTCTGGTATTGTGTAGGAGGACTCCACCTGGACTCTGCAGAAGGCTTCTTGTGCTCCTGCCCTTCCTTGCCCACCAAAGATGAGCCACCGTCTAACCCTCAGTATTTACAAACCAGTGAGTATAATACAGAAAAGGGAGAGGAGGAGGATCACTAGCCAAAAACCTTAGGGTGAGAACTAGGGAAGTACTAGGCAGGTGTGATAAGGCTCATAGCCAAATGGGGAAAAAACAGGGATTTGGGGCATTTCCCCAGTTCTGCCTTTTCTAGCGTCTCCGTTTCCATTTTTGCAGTAGCAAAAGTCATTTTATGACGGAAAACTGCTTTTTCCAATAGATAGACGCCAGGAAGATTTACTGGTTGGTTTGAGCATTGTGTTGTCTCTTCCCATCAACTATTCACAGCTCTCCTATCTGGCAGAACTGGAGTGCCTTGTGTTCTCATGGTGCAATCCCTGCGGTAAAAGTCATCTGAACACGTGTGACTGAATCGCTGACACTCTCTTTATAAAGCAGGATTAGCTATATCGTTTATTTAATTTTCTTCACACTGACGAATGCTTTATTGAAAGAGGCAAGTCATTACGATGGCTAAGGAAAAGAGGCAATGTCCCTAACTGAAACAGAATTGGATTTAGGACTTTATTTTGCCTCCTCCCTGGTCCTGAAAACATATTATATCCTATCACATAAATCCTCTAACGCTAAATTTATTGCTTGGAAATTTATTCATGGTATTTATCCAATTTTGTGCACTAGCTGTAGTCCCAGTGTCTAAGGGAAATAAGAATCTGGAGAGAAAACAGCTGGCTCCAACTCAGCCCAGGAAAGACAAAGGTGGTGATGATAGACAAACGGAAGCATTTTGAAGATCCAGCAGAGAATGTGACCTCACTCTGAACAGGCGGTTTGTACATCCTGGTAGCCAGCTGCATGCTGGACCAGCTTTCATTATCAGGGGGGCCTCCAGGGTCAATCCAGGCTGAAGCATGTCACAGTGATTTGTTCTGGAGGTGCTGAGTGCATTGATTAATGTAGCTAGGCTAGGACACTGCAATATGCTGTACCTTGGACTGGCCCTGGAGGCCACCTGAAAAAGAAAGCTAGTTCAACACACCACTACCTGTTTGGCAGAGCAGACCAACTTGAGCACATCACAATAAATAATATTCTGCACTGGCTGCCTAGCCAGCACTGCGCTGATTTCAAGATCCTGGTCCTTATCTTCATACCCCTAGCCAGGCTCCATCCTGTTCATCTGCAAAATCACCTCTTGCTCCACACCCCAATGTGTCAGCTGCACTTGAAAGGGGTGCTCAGGCTGACGGACAGCGGAAATTGCAAGGTCAGAGGACAAGCTGTTCTTGGTGGAAGCTGTTTAAGCACAGAGTTCTCTCTATAGGAGATCATGCAGACCCTGAGTCTTGCCATCATGAGGGCAGGATGCAAGACTCAGCTCTTTCAGCAAGACTTCCCCTAAGAATTGCATTGTGAATCCAGCTGCATCCTCCAGGAAATAAGCTGCCCAGATTTGATTCTGCTTAAGTAAGTGGCTTTACATTTGGTGAAATGGGGAGGGATGTCAGAGGAGGCTGTGGGAGCTTTGTTCTTCTTTAGGGGGAAAAAAAAGATACTTCTCAGGGTTCGTCTACACTGCAGCTGCGAGTGTGCTTCCCAACTCAGGTATGCAGCGCACTAAAAATAGCAGAGTAGCCAGGGGTAGCACAGGCAGCGGTTTGGGCTAGCTGCCCACATATGTACCCAGGGAGTCCAGGTGGTTTTGTGGGGAGAAGGGATAGCTCAGTGGTTTGAGCATTGGCCTGCTAAACCCAGGGTTGTGAGTTCAATCCTTGAGGGGGCCACTTAGGGATCTGGGGCAAAATCAGTACTTGGTCCTGTTAATAAAGGCAGGGGGCTGGACTCAATGACCTTTCAAGGTCCCTTCCAGTTCTAGGAGATAGGATATCTCCATTAATTATTATTATTTGTATTCGGGTGGCTAGCCCAAACTGCCGCCTGTGCTGTTTTTAGCATGGTAGCTCAAGCAAAGCTAGAGTGTGTTTGTCTACCTGAGCTGGGAAGCACACCCCAGCTGCAATGTAGATGTGCCCTAAACATATATAATTGTGCCCAGATACTGTAGTGCTGGGCACCATATAGCTATAAGAACAATGCTGGTCCAAAAGTTGCAAACTTCAAAATTTATTGATTAAAAAGGGGAAAAAATTGTCAATAAAAATTCTCATCATTTGACCAGCCCTAATAATATTCACCACTTCCCCACCCTTCGCCATTATTTTTTGCATGATAAAACTTATACTTGCACTGACTCATTTGCAAAACTAACAGCAGAATAAAATGAAACAAACGAGAATAGCTTCAAAATAAATGGACCGCAAAATCATAGTCTAAACAAGAACAAAACAGGTCAAGCATTTAGCATTATTCCGTTTTCTTTTCTGCTAACTAATGCCCTGTCACAGTGTTAACACATTAATATGTGTGTGACCATAAATGCTGCAATTGAGGCTTTATAGACTCTTTCTAACCTTGGTTCTTGTCAGATGGGATGAAATATCATTATTTTATAAAGATAATCAAGTATCTTAGAATTTGTATTATGTATTTAAGGGACATCATCAATTTGAAATATTAAACATGCTTCTCTCTGAATTTCTTTACCTATTATTACTTTGAGTACACCTAAGATTACTGTAATTGAAAGAGTAGAGAGCAAATGTTTTTTCCAATTTGTCAACTCACTATACAAAGTCCTATCATCTGTACAAACTGAGAAATATAGTCACTATTTCTCTCTCAGTTATAGGTATCTTACGTTTTACTTACTATAATAGTAGGTAAAAAAAATGTTCACACAGAAGTGTGATTTTTTTCTAAAGTTGACCCTGTTCTTTTGAAAAGACCAATTTCCTATTGACAACTTAGTTTAGCATTCCAAATCCAGAGTAGGCATGCACCCAGTTTTCTTTGTTTGCTTGTTTTTTGTCTAGAATCTTGCTCAAATATCTTGTAAAATTCAGGAAACTGCACTTGATATTTCCAGAATTTCCAAGCTGAAGGAGGACTGTCCAGACCTCCCTTCCCTATCCCTTTATATTTGCCTTGACTCACCACAGAACCCCAGAGCCTTTTGTTTGCCTACCTATGCGCCTGCATTGTGTAAGGAGAAATATTAAAGGATTTTGCAGGAAACTTCATACACCCTGGCCAGAAAGATGGTGGCCATTCATATGGGAAGAGAGTGGGGAGTGGAAAGTGACAGGAAAAAAGAGTGGAGGATCATCATGATTCTGAAAGAGATGTAGAGTCCTCCAAAAACACTACTGAAATCCTCTTAGCTGATTACACCCTTGGGTCAGTTCTCTGGCCTAGTCAGCTCTGTTACATCCCAGGTTCAGAGCAGCCATGCTTCCTGAAATGGCTGAAAGCAAAACTAGGGACAGTAATCTCTGCCACTGGAGTGAAGATGTGCCATTTATTTTATTTCTTCATCTCTTAGTATCAGTTCTAGAGTGGCTTTATGGACCACTTGTCTTTCTCGCTGCAGTACGTGGTGATCCTGCTATGTAAGAGAAGGGATGGGCAGAAAAGCAGTTCAGAATGAAGGGTGACTGCACATATACTGTAGTCAATCCCAAATCATTCCGTAGGTTGGACGGGGAGGTAGACATATGCTAAGGCAGCAGTTCTCAACCCGTGGGCCGCATGTGGCCCAATTAGCACACAGCTGCGGCCCAGCTCAGCTGTGTGCTAAAGGCCACAGGCTCTGGACTCCCAGCTGCCCTGCTGCATGGCGGGCTCCGGGCTCACAGCTGCGCGGTGGGCTCTGGGCAGCTGGCTGCCACCCGGCCACACATAATGGGGTCGGGGTCCTGGCTGCCCCCCAGCCCCACATGGTAGGGGTCCCCACACAGCAGGGTCTGGAGGCAGGGTTCCTGCCCCCCACCCAGCTCTCCACTTCTGGCCCCACTCTGTGGAGGGGTCTCTGGGCAGAGGGCACTGAGCATAGGGGTTTGTGGGGAGGGGCTAAGTGGGGGGCACTGTGGTTCTCAACCTGTGGCCCAGGTAACACTTTGTGGGCTGCATATGTGGCCCACCATGATAAACAGGTTAAGAACCACTGTGCTAAGGTATCTGGGGCCCTTCCAAACACTTCTTTGGGACAGGCACAGGTTTTTCGTTCTGTTTGTACAGCACCTAACACAATGGAGTCCTTCTGGTCTATGACTGGCACTCCTAACTGCTACTGCAATACCAATAATAAAATAATAACAACAATGAGACTATTTTAACTTGGGTAGAAGTCTTCCAGTATCTTTTACCTTTCTTGAAAGCCAGACCTGTCTCTTTTACACGGTTCACATAAAGCCGACGAAACCCTTCTTCTTCCACAGAAGAGAGAGAAAAGCCTACAGAAATACCAAGCGACACAATTAAAACATCTTCAGAATTAGTTATATAAAAACCACAAGAGACATCTCATGCACAATATCGGAGGGCACTCTTTTCCACAATAAGCAAAATCCTTGATAAAGCAGTACCCAATCCTATTGTGAGCATCCTTTACTCATGCAAGTAGTTCCATAGCAGTATTCAAGAAGTCTACTCGTGAGTAAGGATTATCTATGTGAGTAATGGGCTTTTCAGAATTGGGGCCCAATTTTTCAGGGGGTGAGGGGTAGTATTAAAGCTTTAAAAAACTGAAAAGGAAAATTACTAAATAAATAAGTTACTTAAAAAGCTGAATTGAATTTTTGCATTTACATAGATCATTCAAGTTTTATTTGGGGAGACCACAGCTGTAAATACCTGGAATGTGCTTAAAACTGTCTTGCCACAAAAGGTCACTTCAAGAAGTTGGATATTTGCAGACAAAATGAATATAATGTTATGGTTTGTGTCCCAAACCAACAAAGGCCAGGAAATTCAGAGTTATGGCTGATACTCACACAAGGCATAATAGTGCCTGTTCAAGCAGAATGTCAGCTTTTACTTTTTGAATTTCCTGGGCTGTGCTGGTTTGTAAAATGCTGCCTTTTTTTCTTTTCTCAGCTGCTGCTGGCATGACTTGTTATTCACCAAGTCTCAGTGCACACTTTTATGGCTAAGTTATAAACCTGCAAACCAGAGATTTATAATGGAAATACTGACACAGACTTAATTTTAAGAGTGCAAATGACACAACTATATTTGATATTGGTGATTTTCTTTATCCATTACTTGGATTTAATATAATGTCAGCTCTAATGTGTGTATAGAATAAAATGTATTTTATTAAATTTGTTTTATTTATTTACTATTGAGACTTACCTAAAAAAGGACATTTGCTTTTCTGAAACTTCATGGCACCCTAGATGTGTATTATTCTTTTTTTCAAAGAAAACTTTTATGAATCTCTAGGGAGAGATGCTTGTTTGACATGCAATCAGCCATCAGTCAAGAGGAAGCAGATGTACTGGGAGCCTATTCTGACTCTGACTCCTTTCAAATTGATGTTTATGGATGGCAAGTTATTCTTTCAATCATCATTAAAAAAATAGGGGCCAGCCCACAGGCCTGTGGCATATGGCCATTTATCACTTAACAGACAATTTGGAGACCAGAAGCTGGGCTCCTCAACTTGGAATATAAATGGAATCTGTCAAGCTCACTTCATGCACCAAGGTTAGTGGGGAGAGAAATTCTGAATAAACTGAAGAACGGCCAGGAAAAAAGAAATGGTAACTATGGGCTTGTCCTCACTGCAGAGTTAATTCAAGTCCCATCCAGTCACAAAACCCCTTAACTCAAGTGTGGCAGTGCATTTAACTTGAGTGAACTGACCCATCGAGGCTACAGCACGAGTTAGCAGAACACACCAGCTGCTAGTCCAATCACTCTGTGCAGCTCAAGTGTTATTTTGCAACGTGTGCTCAAGCTAGACCAACTCCAGAGGTATTAACTCAAATGTAGATCAGCCAACGCTGCAGTGAACACATAGCCTATAACATGGCTCTTGAAAGATAGGACCAAGACATTGATGAGATACTTGTGAGCTGTTTATGAGCTATAGTGTCCCCTTCCAGAGAGAACCCGGTGAAAGTGGACAAGTTCAGCTGGAAACTCTGCAGTTTACTGTAGGCCATCTCTACACTACAAAATTATGTCGACCTAACTTACGTTGCATACAGCCACCGCAGTTATTAAATCGCTTGTGTGTGTGCATGCTTGGCTCCTTGTGTCGGTGGTGCATGTCCTTACCAGGAGCACTTGTATCGACCGTATTGTCAGTGTGGGATGGCTTCTGAAAGCCAGTAATAATCAAAGTAAGCAACGCAGTGTCTACACTGACACTGTGTCAACTTAATTACATTGACCGTAACTCTACGCTGCTCAGGCTGGTGGTGTTACTAAATCGGCATAGAGAGGCGTTGGCGGGAGCCAAATTTAAGTGAAGACACTTCCACAGCTAGGTCGACGCAAGGCAGCTTACATTGACCTGTGTAGTGTAGACCAGGCCTTAGTAGAGTTTCTCTCAACCATTTTGCTTGGGGAGCTGGGTTTGTCTGCCTTGAGTTGCTTTACCTTAGCGAAGTCATTTAACCTCTCTGCCTTTGATTCTCTAGCTGTTCCATGAAGATAGGAACACGTTACAAAGGCACTGTCAGGATTAATTAACAGTTTGTAAGAAGATTAAAAGTGTACAAGAATTATTATGATGATTATAGCTGGAATTCTAGCAATAGCAACAGTTAATGTTGCCTACAATTTCAGTAATGACAACACTTCTTTAAATAACACTTTCTCAAGCAGGCTGCACAAGGCACATGGAATTTTGGTACATAGTGTTAAAATCTTTAAAATGTGCAGTAAGTTCGCTTTGGATTGAATGAAGCACAGCAGTGAAAGCACGTGATAATTTGGAAGCAGTCTTTTACAGAGCACACTGAAGGTGGTAGGAGCACTGCCTCATTCAATACAATAATTTAAGATCCTGCATAGGTGCATTCTATTGCTATCTAACTAACATAGGCTCCAATTCAGGAAAGCATCCCTATTCATGGAAGCACTTATACAAGTGCTTATATGTTTTCCTGATTTGGGGCTACAGTGTTGCCACACTACGGATTTGTTTTAATTATTATGGTTTTTAAAAAACTAGGAAATTCAAAAAATATCTCTGTTAAGACAGCAAAGTTTAGGGTCCCAATGCTATAAAGGCTTACACACATGCTTAGTTTTTTTTTCATATTGCGAGAGGTCAGTAGGACTACTCACTGCATGTAAACTTAAGCACATGATCTTGGTAGGACTGTAAAAGTCAGCACTTTGTTAAAATTGCAAAGGTTATGTTAATCTACATAAAGGCAACGTCAAGCATTAAAAATTCAAATGCACTTGCAACCTTAACTCTTGTCTCTCGTATGCATGCATTTCAATATAGGCTTAATATTACAACATCACTTAATATTATTTTCACAGGACCCAGGCCTTATTCAGAGCCCGATCCTGCTCCCATTAAAGTCAAAAGGAGTTTTGCTATTTCTTTCAATGAGTGCAGTAAGCATTATGAGGGGTATTAATTGTCCGCAGGATCAGGCCCACCCATCAGACACATTTCCTGCCTCAAACAGCTCAACTGATCATTTTATTTTACAATAGTTTGTTTTCATTGTTTTCCCCTTTTTTACGCTCCTGCCGCTAAATAAACCCAAAAGGGAATAAAGACAAGCCCTTAACTATTGAAGTCTTCCCAGGCACAACATAATTATTGAACCTGGGGTCATAATTGTGCTAGTTAATATGTATGTCTTAAATCTTTAGTTTTCAAATAGCCAGTGTCGCAGCTTTGCACCAGAGCTCAACATTCAAAATGGCCTCCAGCTGTATAATAATCAGTTTTGGGATTCAAAATTATTCTATTCATTAAAACAGAATATTTGGATAAACATTAAAAGATGCGGATCAGCTGCCCGGGGGGTAGACTGCAAAAGAAATGTAAAAATACTGTAATTGCCTGACCAAAGGGCAATCTTGCCAATCTAAAGGCTTGTAATTTTGAATACTAAAAAGCTGAAAAAACAGATAAGACAACAGAGATTTTGCTAAAATGATATACAGAGTATTTCCCCTCTCTTTATAAATGTGTTAATATTATGGGGCATATTCCGGCTTCAGAGATGCACTGAGCTTCTATTGACTTCACTGGATACCAAACTCGTGTATTCAAAGCCCGCCTATGCTGGACAAGATTGTGACCTGTCTCGGATGCTTGGGCAGGGAAGTAAAGGGGCACAAGGGGCTTCCTTACTTCTCTGAGATGATTACCCATGCTGTGGGTAGCACCATATAGGGGAGTGCATCCTCTGAAGGGCCACTATATAACCCCCACACACGGGCAAGGAAGAGACTGGAGGAAGCCAGAAATGGGGGGGACAAGGGTCCATTCCCCTTGGTCCCAATGCATTGGGGGACATGTGATACATCATGCATAGAGATGGTGCTGGATACTTTCCACTTGGAGCAGCAGGTTAACCAGGAGGTAGGCTGTGACTCTGGGCTAATGTTAATGCGCACTAGGGAACTTTTAGTGCACACCAGCAAGGTTCACCTGGGCCAGTTAGTTTGCAACACATAGGTGTGCATTGGAATGTGCACCCCACCGGAGTGTACTACCACCCTGTGTAGGCAAGCCCAGAGTCACAATCTGCTTCCCCATCTGCTCCTGCAGCAGTGCAACAACACACTGTCACTTGAGACTTACTGCAAAGCCACAATTTATCTTATAATACAAACATTAACATAACACATGGCTATTGGGAGAGGGGAGTTCTGCTCTACAAGGTTCTGTTTTTCACCATTCCCGCTGACAAAAGCACTCCGTGGCTCCATATCTCTGTGCCACATTCTTAATCACAAGGATTTTGCACAGTATGTTCTGAGAAGCTACACAAACAAGAAAACATTAACTTTCATGAGCGATCTGCACATGCTACAGTTCATGTGCCGGTGTGGACTTTGCATTCAGTTTGTTAACAAAAATAAAATAAAATCCATCCAGCTCCAATCCGGCTTTTCATGGTTTCTCTTGCTCTGGATGACACAGGAGTCAGAGGTGCTTTTTTTATTTTGCTCAACAGTCCCTTAAGGTATTTTAATGAATTGTAAATAAGAGCATGTTTACACCAGGATTTGATAGGAAAAACAAAAACAAATCAGGAAGAAAACTTACCATAAAAATCAGAGGCTGTATCGGACTTCTCAATCTGAATGTGCTGTGTAATTTTTTGACAGATTTCAATTTCTTTGTATAACTGAACAGACAAAATATTTAAAAAAATCCATTATCACAAAAGGTTGTACTGTTTGTCACCATTCTGAGCAGATCTTTCTTTTTAATTAAAGGGGCAGAAGGGGAACCATGGTTATTTATTTACTGCAGCCTTCCCTACACCTGTAAAATGTATTGCTGGAGCCACTGTGCTTTATTTTTAGAAACACTGGATTGTGATTAAAAGAGAGGAATGTGATTATTTCTAGTACTGCCTGCATGCAAGTGGTTATATGCCAATGTCCATCCACCAGTAAAGTTCTGAGTGCACAAGGACTGCAGGGTTTGGCCCCCAGGTATTTCTATTTAATAGTCTGGGAAAATTCAGGGTGTGTAAGAATTCTGATTTAAAAATAGATTTAAATCATTATTTGTATTGAGACTATTTTTTTAATTTTATATCCAATTTTTTATTTACATGTTGCCCGTTCTTTACTTCTTCCCCATTTTATAGCCTGAAATTGCTGAAGTGGATTTATTTTATTTTATTTATTTCCTAATTGCTAGTAGAATATCACATCTGACAGAGAGATTTCTCTACTACAAAGTTTCACACTTGAAATGCTCATTTAGGTCAGCAAGTCCAGTCTCCTCCTATCACAGGCAACCCCATCATATCATCCCATTTATAAATTTATCAAGCTCTATCTTAAAATTAGTTAGGTATTATTATTATTATTATTATTAACATCCTTACTGGGGGAACACCATAAACTCAAAACACAAAAATGATTATATGTGCAAGGAACACCACCTTCTGGTGTTACCAATTTCCGCAAGTAAACAAAACTGAAATGGCTTCAACCAGGCTATACTCCACCTACTAGGGATTGCAACTTGAACTCAATGGGACTTGTGCTTTTAAATCAGTCAGATGCCTTTCTTTCTTTCTTTCTTTCTTTCTTTCTGTCTATGTCACGCATATCCCCCACATCCCATTACCATAAGGTCTGAGCACCTCATGGTCTTTAATGTATTGATCTAGACAACACCCCTGTGAGGCAGGGCAGTGCTATTATTCCCATTTTACAGATGGGGAACTGAGGCACAGAGAGGCTAAGGGCCAGATTTACAAAGGAATTTAGATATCTCAAAATGCAGCTTAGTGCCTAATGGGATTTTCAAAAGCAAGTAGGCAGCTCACTGCCATTGAAATCAGCTTTTGACATTCCAACTAGGTCCCTAAAAACCTTTGTAAATCTGGCCCTATAAGTGACTTAGCCAAGGTAACTCAGGCTGTCTGTGGCAGAGTAGGGAATTGCACTTGGGTCCTCCACGTCCTAGGCCTAACCACTGGAACATCCTTTCTCTCTTTCAAGACATGCCACCCTCAGATGCCTAAATGCAGGATTAGCAGCATAACTGTAAGTTCCTGTATTTGTAAATGTTGGCCTGTGTGTAGAAAAACATTCACAATAAGTTTGCGAACATATCAACTGTCTAAATAACTACATTGTTAATGCTGATGCAAATCTGTATGGGAGTGACTAAGGTTTTATGCACTAAGTATTTTTAATAAAAATACAATTTTAGCCCCCTGGTGCTATAAATGTTTAAGCACAGAGACCAGGAGTTCTCAACCTTTTTCTTACTGAGTCCCCCCCCACCCCCCGCTATAAAAACACCAGGCCGAGCGGGGGGTGGGGGGAAAGGACTTGGGGCTCTATGCTGGCAGGGGGATGGCCTTGGGCATAGGCATAGTTTTACTTCTATTGCGGGGGTGGGGGGGGAGAGCTGGCGGGGCTTGAGCCAGCTCCGCACAGCCGGGTCCAGGGAGGGAGCACCACCTCCATCCCCTGACTCACTCAGGAGGCCACCCAGCCTGTCTGGGCTGTGAGGGGGCACAACCAAAAATTATGACTCCAAGAGGGTAGATTGGCAGAGGCCCTGGAGGTTTTTCGCCTTCCTCCGCAGCATAGGGCAGGGGTCGCAGGCTGGAAGATTCTGTGGTGGGTGGGTCAGCTTTTGTGGCCTGCATCATGCGGGAGGTCAGACTAGATGACCATATTGGTCCCTTCTGACCTTAAAGTCTATGAGTCTATGAGTTCAAAAAGTTTGAACATTGCTCATGGTGCAGGGAGGGAGTAGCTAGGGGCTGTGTGCGCGCAGGGGGTAGCTCAGGGTGCAGGGATGGGGGTAGCTGGGGCTGTATGAAGTGAGGGGAGTAGCTCAGGGTGCAGGAAGGGGGTAGCTAGGGGCTGTGTACGCGCAGGGAGTAGCGCAGGGTGCAGGGACGGGGGTAGCTGGGGCTGTATGAAGTGAGGGGAGTAGCTCAGGGTGCAGGAAGGGGGTAGCTAGGGGCTGTGTACAGGGCTCCCAGTGCGGCTCCCAGCTTCGGGGGGGGGAGGGGGGGACCTGGGGCTCCAGGCTTCAGCCCCCCCCAGCTAGTCCTGGCTTGCGGGGGGAGGTTTGCCAGTTTCAGCTCCACCACTCCCGGCTTCGGGGGCTGGAGAGGGTGCTGGCATCAGTCCCACGCCGCTCCCAGCTTGGGGTGGGGGGCCACCGGCTTCACCCCTGTGCTGCTCCTGGCTGGGGGGGGGGGGGGCGCCAGCTTCAGCCCCGCCCTCCTCCTGTCTTTGGGGCAGCGGGGCCACCAGCTTTAGCCCCGCGCCACTCCTGGCTTCAGCGCTGGGGCTCGGGGCACTGGGTTTCGGCCGCAGGGCTCTGCGCCCCCCCGAAAGGGCTTGCAGACCCCCGGTTGAGAACCGCTGACATAGAATCATATGATAGAATCACATGCTGAACTTTAAGTATAGCTATGTATCTGGTTAAATAGTTGCAGGATCTGAGCTTTAATTTTCAATATTTTGATTTTTGCCTATGGCAGTTTTTAAAAAATTCAAATAAGAGACCCTGCTAGGAGTGGTGTTTGTTTGTTTGTTTGTTTGTTTGTTTGTTTGTTTGTTTTAAAAAGAAGCAGCAGCAGCATTTACAATCTTGTTCATTATCATCTAAAGCTGCAATAGTAGAAAAATTCAAATTAGTTTTACAAAGCCTCAACCTGATTTAAATCAAAGGTTTTTTAAAAAGTTATTTAAATCATTATGTAAATAACCTTCATTGAAATGATGCCACCCTAGAAACAAGTTTACTACAGATTCCTTAATTGGGATATTTTCACAACATAAAGTGTTTCTCGTCCCTTTCCTCAATATGAACTGTGCCATCTAAACCAAAGAGGAAATCCTGAGCAGCATAAAAGGCCAGAAACAAAGTGTGACTGGCATGGATCTATGTGGGGGTAGGGAAGGCTGCACAGAAAATACTCATGTGAACGCTACACTGTCTGCAGACTACAGAGTACTGCTCCATAGCAACTTTCTCAGCCAGGGGTTTCTAAAGACATGGAACCAGGCCCTCAGCTGATGTAAACTGTCATAGTTCCATTAACTTCAACTCAGCGCCGATGAATTACACACACTGAGGATCTGGCCCATGGAGAGGAGGTGGGGCTTGCTATGGGCTCATGGGGCTCAGGCTGAAAAATTGCGGGGTAGACATTCAGGCTTGGACTGGAGCCTGAGCTCTGGAACCCCTCCTCCCTCGCAGGGTCCCACAACTCAGGCTCCAGCCCAAACCCAAACCTCTAGACAGCAATTTTTACCCCTGCAGTCCGAGCCCAGTGAGCCTGAGGCAGCTGACTTGGGCCGGCCGTGGCCGAGCCGTAGGTCTTTTATCCCACTGTAGTGTCCCCTCACGGACTAAATAGGAGCCCAGAGTTGTCATGCTTCAATGGATGAGCACAAGCAGAGGGGCATCTTAAAGAAGAGATTTAATAATCTACATTTTTATACTGCAGTCAGTTCAAGAGCCTCTTACAAGATTTGTTATACTCTCTTGTAATACCATGAACAACAGCATGGCACCATGTTATTATCCGGCAAGCCCAATCTCCAACTCTAGGTGGCAGTGTTTCCTCTTTGTTCCAGTCAGATTCCCTCTCAGCTCCCAATGTTTCCAAAAGATCAAGGCATTGCCATCTCCAGTAGCTTTTTTAACTCTTCTCAAGCCTTTCATGTCCTTGCACAGATGCCATTTTCCTCTAAAGCTTTGATTCCCTCCCCACCCTCCCCGCCCCTTCCTGTAACTCCTGATGCCTTCTCCCTCGCTCCAACCCAACGCTCAGGCCTTTACTACACAGTCCCTTGTTTCCCAATTAAAGCCATGCATTACTTTACAGAACAGTAACACCTAAATCAGATGCAAAGGAAAGCAGTTTAGCATGTCAGATTCCAGCCAAAAGAAACCTGACATGCTTATTTGCTCTAAAAAGCACTAAAAGCACTAAAAACAAATACAAAATAAAAAGCAACTACCCTGTAGCACAGCTAACATTAAAAAAAACCCCTCAGAGTTACAAGCCTCCATGCGCTTTTTTAAAAAAATGTTTGAATATAATTACTTCATTTACATTATAAAATAATGTTTTTGAAAATATAGATTTCAAATCTCTAATTTTGATTGAAAAATCACCTAGTTTATGATGAAAGAAAAGAGAACATCTTAGCTGCCTCAGAAATTCTATTAAACTTTTTCTAAATGAATAGATTTTAAAAGCTGTTGATTAGAAGGAAAGTAGAGAGTTAGGCAACATTAATATTAAATAACCCTGTAAATAGCTATTTGAGAGACTACAAAACTGAAGGCATTAGTCAATTTTATTATAAGTTAATTGCAAGAGGATCTCTTCAAGAAACACCTAAATAAAAATAATCACAAAGATTTTCTAGCAAGCATACACATGTACAATATGACACGTGCACTGCTGTCCTTCTGGTGATAGGTTAGGTCCTGGTCCTTCAGACACTTATGTGCATTGTGAACTTTAAGCATGTGAATAGTCCCACTGATTTCAAATTAAGATTTTAAAGTTAAGCACTATGCATAAGTGCTGCAGGATCAGGGCTTTATTTTTCATAGAATGTTGGATGGCTACATCAGCCCTATGCTACCCTGGCGCTGGGGGAATTTCCCAGAAGACTGTTTTGATCCCTCTAAGCAGTGAAGGCCAGGATCTGGCTCCTTAACATTTGAGTTTCCTGACTTTTGAGTGCTTAATTTCTCAGTTCTAACGTGCCATTAATGCTATTTCCCCTCATTTAATTTCTCTATTATGTTTTAAGGGTGATAATGGTGGTGGAGGTTGAGGGTGTTGTTCCATCCCAACACATCCTTAAGTAAGATACCATTAACAGAGGCATCCTGAACTGACAGGGGCGTGGGGGTTTTTTAACTGATTTTTTTACTTCAGCAGTTTTTGAGATATGCAAATTCAAATATTCCAATTGAAACATAGGAGGAAAGCAATTTGATACCATTTGAGTTACTCCAGAGCCTTTTTACCTCAAACTCCACCCCCGCCCAACAGGGGGGGGGAAATCATCTTTGAGCAGTGTCTAAGTATGGAATGTTTTGACACAAAAGAGATTTCTTTGAGCAAACTGAAAATTAGGAATGTTAGAAAAAAGGGGGATTAGAGTGGAAGTTCAAATTCAACATTAAATATAGTGGTTACCACCAGTGACTGTGATTTTATTACATACACAGCAAGTACAAATCCACTCCGTCTACAAGAGGAAATACTTGTTGAGATTATTTTATAGGATGCAAATAAGGTCGTTTATATGGCGTGGCTGTTTGCTATGGACTGCAAGGCACTGTAACTACAAGGTGATTTTTGGTCTACAAAATCAAAAATCCTAACTCCATGCACTACAAATATTAGATAATTGCATCTGGATTTAAAATTGCCTTGATTAATGCAAGTGTATAGCTAATAGTGCCCTGTAAACTAAAGTATCATTTAACACTGTTCGGCAATTAGCATTACCAATTCATAGATGTCCTCTTCTGGCTTTGGTACATAAAATTGCATCTGGTTTTCTATCAGGAACTTAAGACGCAGAAAGTGAGCTGAATGATCCAGCTGATATGTCTGCAACAAACAGAGGAGACACTTTAAGAGAGAAAAGACAATGACTACAGTTATATACAATAAAACAAAACCACACATGTTTAAGGAGAAATAGATGATGACACCAGGGGAAAAAAAAGTTCTCTATCATAAGAGGTGTGAAAATTTTGTAACCTAAATAGAGTTTGAAAGTTTCTTTGTCCTCCCCTTCCAAATAATAAATTTTCACCTAACTGCTTATCAGTATTTCATAGGTAATGCTATTACTCTAAGTACCACCTTCAATTTTGTTTATTTGGCAATTCTATCCTCACCCACTCCATATTATTATAGAGATGTTGAGCACAGTATTATTAATGCAAAGGAATTAGACCATACTTCCTGTATGCAAGTACATTTAAAAAAAGACAAAGAAGAAAATATATTCTGGCTAACAAAGAGATAGATACAACATGAAAGTAGTTTCTTTCTGAACCTTTGCATAGTTTAACATTGAGGCATTCTGTGATAAGTCTGCAAGCAAGATTATGCATAAAATATTCACCTCAGTACTTTAGACTGTAAACAGCACATAGTATGCTAGCTTAAAAAGCATGAGGATGACTCTAGAGATGCACACTGGATTACTTCCCAGTGGAAACACCCTATGTCACTTTAAAGACGTTATGGTTAGCTGTGGGTATGGCATTTGACCTGGGAGATGGTAATGACCTTTCCTCTGCACAGTTAATAACCTTAAATCAAACTGAGGTTAACTCAGTGTGTAATCAAAATGCATTAGGGCAAGACAAATACAAATGATGCATTCAAAAGTTACTTTGCAAAGTTAATATGCTGTTGACTAGCACCAGATGTGATTCACAAATATAAGAGGCAAGTACATCCCTCACTGTTATTTGTGGAGCCTATTATTCACTGTTTGTATTCAGAAAATAGTCACAAATCCCAAAAGTTTCCCAGATATTAGTACAATGATTGATCTGAAAATTTGTACAGGAATTGCATAATTTGCTATTTGTTATTCTAGTGCTGTAAAAATTTCAGCTACCCAATCACAAAGCAGAAGCAACACTCTAGGACTTAGGTGAAGAACCACACATCATACATAATGAATAATGCACAGCAAATAGCTATTGTGAACAATTTAAATATCAGTCTATGGGTTTTTTATGGACTCTGCAGTGAATATCTAGAACCCAGAAAGATTCACACACTGAAAAAGGACCCCATTCTAACAAATATTATTCACAACTAATTAAATCAGACTTTACATCTAAATCTAATTTAAACAGATGAAATTATCACTACAGAAAACTGAGTATCAAATCAGACAACCATTGTAATTTAGACAATATATCAGTTAATTAAAAACAATTTGAAGTTTACCACAAAATAAAAATAGCGAAATAAGACATCCTCATTCTACCAAAACTTTTGTGAGATCAGCATTTATCAGTTTGCCATTTTATTTGCAGCCTATTTATACTACACACACACACACACACACACACACACACACACACACACACACACACACACACACACAGCATGGTTGTTTTAATTGTGCAGATTAATAAATCAGCCAGACGTTAGTTTCTGGTCAGATTAATCTACTATCACCAGTTATCAGAGGAGTCAATGATGAGAAACCTGCCACATTAGACATCAGAGATGTCTGCCTGGCAGTTATTGACAGAATGACATGCCAACAAGATTTAGCCTGACGTTAAATGGAATCTAATAGAGTCTAGGATCCAAAGTGAAGTATACTGCCCACGCTTCTGTGTGTTTGTAGCTTCCAAACAGCAATACTAGATTTCTTCCTATTCCAAGAAATATCCTTATAATGATGTTTCAATTTGCCTGAACACTATTCAGAAATCCTATAGAAATCACTGAGTGTATATGTTAATTCTTGGGGTTGCTATCATCTTACCATAGCAACTTTCCCCATGGACAGCCTGATCTATAGCTCACTGAAGTCAATGAAAGCCTTTCTACTTATTTCAGTGGGTTCCTAATCAGGCCCAAAGAAAATTGTAAGTGTATCTATCTTCATGCAGGTCATTTTGGAGATGTTTGATTAGAAGCATAACCTTTTTGCTCACCGTCTCAAAGACTAGGACTGAGGCAAATGGAGAGATTTTGAATGCAGTATTGAAACCATGAAAAAAATCCACTAGCAGAATATTGTCTTGGAGCAGTGTCAATTTAGATTTCTCCTCCTAATTGATTTTGAGGACAGAAAACAGGACAAAATTGTTGGTCAACTTCAGTAGATGGTCTTTCAAATCCAGAAATTTCTACACCATGTTTGTATTCCATTCCTTAGTGGTGCTTATTTGTTCCCATGAATTTCTGAGAGATCCCTGATTTTGATAATTTGCAGAAGAAATAGAAGAGTCAATTGATAATCTTGATCATATATTTTGATCCAGATGGCATTTCTTAGAAAATGTATTAGCCTTGGCAGATACATTGGGCTTATAGAATGGCACTTCATTCACTTCAGGAGATACAAGTCCCCACCTTTTGGAAACATACAGTCACTATACAAATATCTATCTATACTTATATATAAATTTACATAGATACGTGTTAGTATGAAATACTTAAATACACACACACAAACTGATGTTTTTTTCTTGGCTTCCAAATGACATTACTTGTTAAATCTTAGAGAAAACCAAACCATCTTAAAAATAAGCCCAAATACTAAAAATATTTTTAAAAACCCTAAAACGCGATGATTACACACAAACAGCAGCATTAGCAAGAAGAATGCATTATTCTGCAAATATTCTACTGCATTTTGAATTATCGGATAGAATATTCAAGATCAGTTTAATGACATGGATAGTCTTAACTACATCTACAACATGAAGAGGTTTAAATGAAATGTAGATCTTGAAATGTTTACTATACCAGAACTTGACTGTTTCTCAGATGGCAGATGGCAAACTGATGTGAAATGATGTGGATCAGATAGTAAAAGGAAAAAGAAAGAGCTGAATGCAAGAGACAGAAGAAAGAGATTGATTATTAAATGTTATAGAAAAGAATGCATCCATCAGTATTTTCCAGACTGACAACTATTATGGAAAGGAAGGAAACAGATATTAGCTCTAAATAAACCCCAAACCACAAAAATGCAACATGGATCAGATCCTTAGTTGGTGTAAACTGAAGTCAGTGGAGCTCCACCAATTTACACCAGCTGAGGATCTGACCCACTGAGTTAATCACTCTTATCCAGAAGGAAAATATCAGCCCTAAAAATAAATCATTACTAATAGTGTATCACCCAACTTCCCTATTATGTCTCTCTCTTAAAAATGTCATCTCTCCCTGACTACAATGAGGAGCTTTCAGAAGCTGCAGCAGTCTTTAGAAGTGCACCTGGCAGTGAGCTGAGTACAGTGTATAATTACCCAAAACAAATGCCTTTCTTTGCACCTTCCAGCTCTTTAGAAGCATACTCAACATAGCTTTAAAACTCCCCAAAGTTAAATTGTTAATAGATCTTGATATTTTAAGTAAAAAGAAGCCCCAGAACAGAACAGCATTTAAATTTCTGCAAGTTAGTTTTAGTTTGCAAGTTAGCTGGTTAATAGAATGCTTTATTTGGGCACTAGCACTGAGAGTATGGGTTAGATTCACCAAAGCTATAAACTTCATTTCCTGAGATTTGGAAGTTTAAAGCTTTGGAAGCTTTTAATAGCCAAGCTTACCCAATTTTTTATCTGAATTATTTATTTTGAAAAGTAAATGTGTGTTTCCAGTATATGGATGTAGTTCCCTTCTCTCCTCCCCTTCCTCACACTGAATGAAACTGACTCTGCAACATGGGTAAACACAGATAACTTTTTTTTTTATTCCAGTGACTTCATATTCTCTTTGATGTTCTGGCTTTAGCTCTCAGAACACTCCTTATTTGGCAGGTGGATGACACCTGAAAACTGGGAGCTACTTAGCAATTTGGGAAATGGGTGATGTCATCACACTTGTATGGGGGAGGCAGGTAAGGAGAGTTTGGCAGGAGCTAGCTCTGTCAGGGGGAAGCAGGTGGGGTTGGTAATGGGAATGAAGAAGGCAGCATCCCCTATCATGCGGGTTTTCAGCAGCAGGAAGTTCTTTTGGGTGGCTTCTCAGGGGAAGGGAATAGAGACATCGTTGGGGGAGGAGGTGAATTACATGCAGTTGTGTCATCTTGGAAAGGATTGTAAAGGGCTTGGTGGGGATGTCATGTGAAGGCAGTTTATAGATTCACTGCAGTATTTTAAGAGAAAAAGACAACTAACAAAAACACAGACGTTTCTTTAAAAAGCTAAACACTAAATTTAAGAATTTTGTTTCCTATTCAATGTGGTGTAATTTTACTAAACAACTCAGAGTTATTGTGATTTTACACCTCAAGTCCAACTGGTCTGTTAAACACCGTATAGCAGATTTGTTCATGAAATGCCTAAAAATTGGAAATGAAAAACTTTCACTGAAATGTTCAGTTCAAAGTGCACCTTTACCTTACAAATCATTTCCAAAACATCTCTTGTGGTGTCACCTGGATGGATTACTGTCAAAGCAGGCTGGTTATTTGGCAGGCAGAACCAAGATGGCGTAAAATACTCATGAACCCAAATATCACAATCAGGATTATGCTGATGGGTGCTGGTCAGTGCCACTTCTTTTTCCCTCTGAATAGAAAAATCCATTAATTAAAACATTGATGGTAAAATATCATCCATCTCTTCTTCAATACCAAGTGTAAGGAAGTCAGTATGCTGTACTATACATACACCCTACTGGGGAACCGGTTAGAGTGAAGACATTTTATTTACAAACCTAGACTAAGAGCTTGTCTATATTAGAAAGTTTTGCTGCTTTAATTATACTGGTACAGATTAAAATGGTAATTCCACCCCCCTACCTCCTCACTCCCCCCAGTGTGGAGACAATTTTACTGGTATAAATGTGCTTATACCGGTATAGCTTACTCTAGTTTGGGAAGAAGAAGAAGCTATTGTGGTGTAAGGCACCTTTATACAGGTATAACTGTGTCTGTGCTAGGGCTAATATTAGTATAACTATATCGGTTAAAAAAACCCACACCCATAATCAACATAATTATACCAGTATAACTTTTCTAGTGTAGACCAGCCCTTAGTGGATGCTCAAGTAGCAATGGAATTGCAGTTTGTATATTGCAATTTGGACTGGAAGAATTTTACGCTTTTATTGTACATCACAATAACAATATAAATGGAGTTTCACTATAGCAAAGTTCAATACGTAGGTGGTAGGAACACAGGAATTCCCATACAGAATTATACCAGTGGTCATCTAGTCCAGTATCCTGTCTCCAACAGTGGCCAGCACTAGCTGCTTCAGAGGAAGAAACTGCAGCAGGCAGTTCTGAGATAACTTGCCTCCAGGGAAAGTTTCCTCCTAACCCCCACTAGTTACAGGTTGGCTTCCGCCCTGATGCATGAGGGCTTCATATCCCTTCCAAAACTTTCTTTTTAAATTGTATCTGTGATCACACAGCACTAATTAAAATACCCACGTAGTTTCCATTTCTTGGGACAGACAGATACAAATAGACCAGGAGATATGGAATATAACAAGCAAGAAAGGCTGATCTATGGTTAATACACTGGATAGAAAATCCAAAAATTTGGGTGCTGTTCCTGCCTCCACCACAGACTTTCTGCAGGACACTGCTCAACTCATTTAACTCTACTGTAGCCTCAGTTTCTCCATATGTAAAATGTGGATAACATATCCACTCTATAGGGGAATTGTGAGTTACATTCAGCAGTGAGTGTAAAGCGCTTTGAAGTCCCCAGATGAAAGGTGCTACACAAGTACAAGTGTGAAGTAATAAGGTCAAACCACAAACACTACGGGTAAAATCCTGACCCCACTGAAGTCAATGCAAAATTCCTATGGAGTTAAATGGAGCAATGCCTATGGGTATTAGCAATGTGGGGGGCATAATATAAAAAAAGGACTGATGTTAAAAATTAAGGCTCCAATGCATCATATCTCCCAGTTACCTAACCAAGCACAAAGAAAACAGCTGACCGTGCTAAGGTTTCTAGATATTACAGGATAGCATATCCCAGCATTCATTTTGAATTGTCTCTCTTTTGTAGGTTGAAGTTGGACCCTCGGGGGTACATTTTTGAGCAAGTGAGAGAGCTGCACAATTCCTGTTAGCTGCAAATGGAGTCACACAGCTAAATCCCTACTCACTACATTAAAAATGTGCTCCTTAGCACTGGCTTAACCGTGTTTTATAGCTGACTTTCCTCTGGATGCTTGGGAAGGGGATTGTGGTTGTTTTCGGAAAGCTAAAAGCCTTATGGAGGAGCATATAGTATTAAAGCTAAATGTGGAGAATACTGTACTTTCCAATTGCAATAATCCTAAATTAGCAGTAGGTTCACATAAATCCTTTGCCAATTACAATTAACATTATCAAGGCTTGTTTATTGTATATTAACATACACTGTTGCATCATCACCTCCATCTGCTGAAGTAAAAACTTAGCACATGACAAATGACGACATTATTATAAACAATATTAATGCCTACTATAATTAGTTATATGCTAAAACTGGTAGGTTAGGAATCCTCCTAAGGTTCATAGTCCTTACGGGTTCTGCAACTCTAGCCACAGAATGGATTGTCCAGTGGATCCCTGTCGCTATGACTGCAGTGACTCCATCCCATTCATGGCAAGATGTCAGTCTACAGAGGGTGCAGGCCCAGCATCTTGCCCCTCCATGCCTGGTAGAAACTACTACAGGCAGAATTGCTGTCATAGGATCTGCCTCCCTATCAAGATTCTACCTCATCTTACTAGCACTGCAAGAATGTGCTTTATTTTCAAGCAGGCAAATAAATTAATGGAACTCCTTTGTAAAGCCCAGGGTTTTCTTACCTTGCCATCTGGTACTGTATCATCAAAGATTCCTTCTAAAGACTTCTTCACGGAATCAACTCCTTCACCAAAGACCTGCAGAGCAAAAAGTGCTATTTTATAACATAATTCAATAATGCTCTCAAATCTGGAAACAGACTCTAAATAGGACACATTACAGGGTCTTAAGAAAAAAAAATCTCTGACATCAAGCATGTAAGTTAAACTGACCAAATCTATTTCAATGATAACCGCAAAAAATATAAAAGAAAAAGATCAGATTCCTAAAAAGACAGAGGGAGGCAGGAATATCCTAGTGGATGGGGCACCAGGCTGGGAGACTGGAGGCCTGAACTCTACCTCCAGTCCTGTTGGTGACTTGCTGTGTGAACCTGGACAATTTTTATCCTCTTTGTGCTTCAGTTTCCCCATCTGTAAAATGAGGATAATAACGCTTACCCACTTTCAGTAAGCGCTTTGAGATCTCTAGATGAAGAGTGCTGTGTAATTTTTCTTATAAGCAAGTTTATTTGTTTATTTTGTAAACACTCATCCAACCTCAACAGTCTGGGCGCAACATGACTTCGTGCTAGTGAAGTAACAGTCAATGATCCAGCACGAGGTAAGGACACTAAGACAATGGGACAGTGCAGGAGCAAGAATACAAGTAGAGAAGAAGTATTTGCAGGATCAGGCAGTAACCGACTTGGAATGGATCCAGACTGGCACACCTGCAAAAACTAACAATCCACTACAGCTTTGGGCATAGGGCGTAAGCATTTATCATCTTGGTGAAGGGAAGACACACAGCTTTGATTTCATTACATCAGGCACTATAAGGAGCCTGCTAGAATTAAGATTGGAAAACAGTTTCTATAACTCCATGTATTCACTTATTTATAATTGTGTTATTAATTATTATTTATGTAGTGTCTAAGATGGGCCAGGAACTATGCAGGATGTGAAAGAGATATGGACACTGCTCAATAGAGCTTACAATCTAAAGCCCCCATTTTGCAAACCCTTAACAGTCAATAGGACTACTAGCATGCTTAAAATTAAGCATATGAGTAAATATCAGCAGGAATGGGGCCTAAATTTACAGAGAACATATAGGCCCAGATCCTGAAAGGTATTTAGGTGCCTAACCCCCACAGAGATAGACATATTGGTAACCTTCCAAAACATTCACTTTCTGAATTTTCTTTAAAGCTTGGTCTCTGTCCAGATCTAATGTTTTTAATTGGAGCAAAATTCCTCAGCCAATTCAGGGTTGTGGAAGAGCGGGGGGGAAATACACCTCTCTCTGTTGGGGAAAAAAAAAAAAAAGTGGGAGTGGGATTTGGCAATCTATGGCACAAATACCTGCCATCTGAAACTTGGCATGGACAGAATCCTTGCTGAGCACTAGAGACATTGCTTGGTTTGGGGAATTTTTTTTTAAAAGCAAGCATGTTACACACAATAGAAATGTAACTTCTGAAAATGCTCATCAGGCATCAGCTAGTTCTCTAGTGAAATTCTGCCCCCTTTGTAATCATTGGGCTGAACTGACTAGAGAGATAGACAAAGGTAAGAGTTGATGAGAACATGCATGAGGTGGATTTTTAATGTCTCATTAACAACACATTATATGGCATATTCCTCAGCAATAAATACTCCCCCACCCACACCACTGTCTTAACAACAGGGACAGGAGGAAATCACAGGCCTAAAACCCAAAACAAATCCTGCCCTGCCCACTACCCAAAAAAAGAGAACAGAAGAAAAAGAAAACCCTGTGATTCCTGCAATTAGATGAGGCATAACTACCAATATCTGAAAGCTATAATTAGGGATGTTTGGAGAGTAAGGCAGGGAAACACCTGCTTAATCCACTGCAATACATTTCTCTGTGGAAGATTTTGGGAGGGACAGCATGAAAATGAAAGATTTTGTTCAAAAGAAGCATGGATTGTTCCTCCTAAATACAGAGAATTGTCCATTACAGGGCTCTCTCCAAACTTACCCGCAACATTCTACAAATTCTAAGCTTTCATTTAAAGAAAAATTAATTTCCTATTTTTTTCCTATTACAAAAATGCAGCTGTAAACAGATGTTCTGCTGCTGCCTCACTAACCTAAACTTGCAGAAAACAGTCTCCAGACAAAGGACAGCATCAATAGAAACACAACCCATTCATCTCAAAAAAGGTATGAGCCTCAAACCTCACTCGGGACCATTTAAACATGAGCTGTTATATAGTTATCTGCAATTACAATGACTCATTTTGAAGAGAATATTAAGTATGATGACTACACAACCATGAAGGATTAAACAGGAGAGATTAAGGCTGGGTATGCAATGCACATTAAAAGTGCTCTGCGTAACCAACACTTCTTTCCCTGAGCTGGGGTTATTTTTCAAAGTGTCTTCTGCATGGTAATAAAATAAGCCTTGAAAATAACAATGAAGCTTAATGTTCTATCTACCTACCTGGTTAATGCTTGGCCTCCCTTGTTTTTTCTTTGAGGTAGTATCCAGTCCCCAAAGAGAAGAAAACCTGCTTCTCCGTTTGCTGGCGGATCTGGACATGGCCTGTGTTCTTCTTCTTACTCCGGCCTCCCCAGTGCGAGCTGCCACCTGCCAGTGCCGTAAGATTTTAAAATTAAAGGCTGCAGCATCCCAGTATACCATTGCTTACAGGCTTTGACAGTGAAGTCTAGTGGGCAAACGGTAAATACTGGAGCAACCAATGTGTATTCGCAACAGGAATGCTGATGACTCCAGATCAGCTATTTGCCTCCCACTGTAACATAACTCCTTCCTTCCAACATTACATACACAAAAAGACAGTATCTAATGGTTTTGGGTGCCCAGTTTGAGTTATTTTAA
This sequence comes from Emys orbicularis, assembly GCF_028017835.1. NCBI lineage: Eukaryota > Metazoa > Chordata > Testudines > Emydidae > Emys > Emys orbicularis. The sequence continues at coordinate 200,147,977 of NC_088683.1, forward strand.
AGAGTCCTGGTTTGCAAAGAGCGAGTGCTCAGCACTTTCTGAAAATCAGGCCCCTTTATAATGTTTCAGGATTGGCACCCAAAAAGGGAGGTACCCAAAATCACTAGTCACTTTTGAAGAGCTTCGTCTGTGTCTTTATTCCTGCATGTAAAGTGGACTGTGCTCACCTAAACAGATTCATGATTTCTAGCAGGCCAAATGTCAGGCATTTAAATACAAGTATTTCCTTAAAGGTGAATAATGTGTTTAAAAACAAGAAAAGGGAAGATGAAGAACTAAGTATATTTTTCTGTCCTGAATTCCTCCAATAGCCAGAGTAAGAGAGGCCTTCAGGGCACAATTCTTTCCCCGCCACTTCTTCATTTCTGCCTCCCTCTCAGGAAGCTTTTGATCTGCTGTAATGCCCCAGAAGGCATCATTCAGTGACATCACAGTTCCCCATGGAATACAGCTCTAGAGGCTCAGGAAGTGACAGTTTATTATTCTATAGCACAGTTTTGCAGATTTTATCTATCTATCTATCTAGAGAGAGAGTGTACGGATTGTTACATTAGATATAGTATTTCCCCATGAAATCTGTGCTATATAACAAAATAACCCACCCTACCTAATCCCCTAAAATGCAGCCCCATACTCCGGTGGGGCTCCAGTGGTACCTGTGATTACACAGAATGATGTAATCTGGGACACTGCAGTTGTGCAAGAGCCACTCAGCACAATCCTGTGGGAGCTGAAATGAAGTTTCAAGTTAGAGAAGTGTCGATTGCCTGGATATTTGAAAACAATGACCCATAACAATCTATTTAGCTAAAACCTATTTGCCTTTACATGACATGGTAATTGGGAAGGTTTCCCAACCGGGGAATCCCTCCTGGGAAAAAATGGATCATCAGTCAGAAGCAAAGCTTCTTCGCAAGCTTCTTGGGTGTTCCTTCCAATATGCAGGACACCCAAGCACTTCTTTTGTGAAAGAAGGAGTGGTAAGAAGTATGGCAAGTATGACTTGGGGAAAAAAGTGAAAAGGACACACCCGCCTTGCAACCCTGGAGGTGAATTTCCTGAAACCTACTTTTAAGAGAGTCCCACACACGAAACTAACAAAATCTGTCATTTGGCATGCAGTCATGGGTAGAACAAAGAAATCTAGGCAGCTTTGTGATAAGACGCTGAGAGACTGGTTTTGGTACTGTAAGCATGAATACGGTATGAGAACTGGCATAATAGAATACTGGGTTGGGCATCCAGAGAACAGATATACTGAGAGTAATCATGTTTGTCATCTGGAAAGTGGACAAGTAAGGGAAAAACAGAAGTTGAACTGCCATTGCAGGTTTCTAGCTTCATAAAGGCAAACCTTGTGAATATTTACTTAGTTTATCTATGGTATCTGTCTTGTATCTGAAAGACCTAACAAGCCCTCTGTCTAACACAGTACAGAACAACCAACCTAACCATGACTTCTGAACCTGTCTACTTAGACCATTTCTATAACACTACTGAAGTCAATAGCCCTATGCTAATTTACACAAGCTCTCCTAAGAGAGGATGAGTGTGCTGTCAGTCTAGTTTGTTATATTATGCTCATCACCATAATAACTCAGTACCCTCAATGTGAGTTCAGGGTGCCCCATATCTTATACAATTCAACTCTATATTTGAATCACAGCAATGTAACTGTACCATTGATGCATTATTAAGGGAAGAACTTTTCTTTTCCAAGAAACATATTCAAAATTTGGGGCTATAGAGAAAGCAACATGAGAAGGCAGATTTAGCTAAATTCCATGCAATGCAATAAAATTCATCACCGAAAAGCTAGAGGCAGAAGAAAATGAGCACAAATGTAAATGAAGACCCGCTTCTTTAAAAATATAAATTCACCAGCAATTATCAGGATGATGATGCTAATCTTTTTATATAAAAGAATAAAACCGCCTCTACTGAATTACAGCTCTGTATTCACAATTGAAGGGTACAGCTGACATCTACAAGACAACAGCAGAGCTCAGCTATTTCTGTAAAGCTCCAGGAACCCAAGCCTAAACTACAGGCATGCCATTTAAATTCATAACAAAAAGCAACAGTGTGCAGTACATTTTTATGTGTTTTAAAGAGCTGTATTGTTATGGTATTTAAATTTAAACCATTTTAACACAGCTGAAGGCTTGTTTGCCAAATGGGAAAGAGTACAGGAGAGGTTTTACACTTTCTGCTGGAGCATCAGGTGCTGATCGCTACTGGAGACAGGATACTGGACTAGATGGGCCAATAATCTTATTCACTCTGTGGGAAAGTTGGTCTTGCCATACTGGGTATGATCCAACACATACTGAAGTCAATTTAAAGACTCCTATTGACTTCACTGAGGTTTAGATCAGGCCCTATGAGTTCACAGGCATTGGAGAGGGGCCCAAGCTGCAAAGTTCACAGCCAGAGCTAAATCTTCTCAAATTTCAAAATTGGTCACATCCAGGCTTTTGGTTCAGCCCACTGGAGAGATGGGGACCAGCTGCAAAGTTTGGATCCAGACTGTCTCAAAGTTTGGAACAGGGATTTTGGATCTGGGTCATCTTTAACACCCGCAGTACCATCATGTCTGTAAGGAAGTTCTTGGGCCCCGTTATGGTTTTGGTAACAGTCAGCAGTGTGTTTATAATGACGATATGTATAAAGTATATCTGGCATGAATATTATACATGTATAAAAGGTGTGGTTCTCCTAAGGTTAAAAAGAACAAACCTGATACCAAAGCTCCTTCAAGACAATCACTTCAGAGTATCAATTTTTTAAATTAGATCAAAGACATGTACCCATCCCAAAATGCAGAAATCCCTGCATGTTGAAGTAAGAATTTACCCCACAGACATCAATGACAGCTTTTGTTGATTTAATCTCTCTGTGAAACCACCAAGCGATTTATAGTTTAGCAGTGCTGACCTCTGACTTCAGTTGAAACTCACCAGTGCATGAAAAGAAGATACTGAAAAGATTCCAAGACGGCCCATTGCAACTTTAGTTGGACGACTTGCGAAAGCAAGTAGCCTTTTTGGGTTTGGCAGCTCCCCTCCTTGGAGGCTAGCTAAATAACAACGATACCGAAATAGGTCCATTTGGAACTGTTCAAGGTTCTGTTCCCAAACAAAGATCTGTAAAAAGTGTGGATTGGGGAGTGGTACGGAAGAGAAAAAGAACACAGTAGTAAATATCTTTTAAAAAAAATACTACTAGAAAATCACATTAATTAAATTTTCTATCAACATTGATTGCATTTCAAAGGAGGGAAAAGAAACAAAAGTGATTCAAAGTTTTTTAATTGGATGAATAACAAATATTTTTATGTTCATCGTAGAAATCTTCTCCCAAGGCAACTGCTACTTTGATTCAGTGCTAATTAACAGTATTAAAATTCCATTTTTCATTTTCTTTGTTTCCCAGGATTCTCTTCTGAATAGCTCCTAAGAGGCAGATTGTATACATCAAGGACAATAGAGATATGAGAAGACCAAAAAACCCAGCAAGATTCCACAAATAGAGTCCTGGCTCTTCATCATCATCAGTGGTAGTTTAAGAATCAATGAAGCGCGGTGTTATATTTGAAAAAGAAGTGAGGTACACTGGAGATAATTAATCTTATCAGTGGAAGAGCCCTATAATCAGCCTATGTGAGGACTCATTTAAGTAATTCAAATTGCTGGTACAAAATATTTTCAGAGTGCTAAAAAACCAGCAAGATAAAGGGACAGAAAAACTGATCTGTCCTCTGGTTGTGGATTTAAAGCCTTTGAAAAGAACCATTTGAACAGCAAGATAAGCGTCCCCTCCCCCCTCTCGCCTCTTCTCAAAGCTTTTTGCGGGGTGGGAAATCTCCTTAACTCAGCACATTAAAGACCCAGAAGCCCCCTCCTTCTATGGGTAGAATTCCAAACACATTTGGCAGCCTGGGTTAAGAGTGCTGCTGTCTAATGAAGCGGGGTCCATATGTTAGTTTCCTAAAATAAGGTGCCATTGTGACAGCAGGAGAGACATCTGCTCTAGGATTTCTGTTTCTCAAATGCAGCGAAGTTGTCCACTTTAAGTTGGAAGTACAAGCAACAGAGGAGTCATGACGGCAATGCTAGCTATAAAGTTGATGAGAGAAAACAGAGAATTGAGGCAGTTTCTGAGTTCCATACTTAGGTAGGCTGAGTACAGAAGAATCAATGTGTTCAATATTTAAGCCTCTAACAGCAGCAGCAATTATAAGTCTCTCAGATATTTAACATTAATCTGTTTCAGATATACAAGAAAGATTACCTGATCAAGTATGGTCTTCTTCTTCTTGGAGTCCGTTACTGAGGACAGCTGCATTTCACCCATTTTCTTCATTTTCTCATCCATATCGATCTTCTGTTCCAGCTTTTTTATTTCAGTTTTCAACAGTTTGACCGTGTCCTCTTTGTGATGTTGTCTTGCTACAGCAGTTGCACAAGCAGAATGGACTGCAGTGATCCAATTCTCTAGTTCGGTCTGGCTAGAGGTCTGAAGAGATGGAAAGGAAAAAAAAGTCAGGATCCTCTTAAAATTGATTAGAGATTAACAAATGCAATTCTCAGGAGATTCCTCTTCCCTTGATCTCAAGAACCAAAGCCTTAAATCCACTTATAACAGAATAAATAAAAAACTGTCATTCTATACTGCACATGAAACAGGCCATTTTTAGCTCAGCACCCTGCATTCAGTATTTAGACATATATCTATGCCTAGCAGCTGTAGCATATTTGCTAGCAAGTGCTTAGAAATGACTTTCCTTGGCCTTCATAATGCTACAATAATTTGTAGCATTAAATTAAATTTTTTAGACTGCAAATTCCTTGAGGCAGACAACGTCTGTCCTCACAGCGTGGCGCACATGGTTGGCATGCAACAATTAATAATAAATCAATGAAATAATACGTGGCCATAGTATCAGCTTATAGCTTAATACAAGAGCAAAGTATAGTTGCTTCCAAATGAAGGTCTCAAAGCCCTTTATAGTCATTAATGGATTCAATCCTCACAAACACCCCTGGGAAGTAGGTAAGTACTATTATCAGTATATTACACATGGGAATGAGGACATATAGTAGTTATCATACTATATCAAAGAGCGAGTAATGAAGGAGCTGGCAATATTAAAAAGATCTCCATAACACCAATCCTGTGCTTTAACCACTGAACAATTCACCCTTCTGATAATAAGGGGCCTGAGCATGAATGAGAATCAGGCTCTTCCATATTTACTGCTGCTAACAGCATCCCCTGATCTTTCACCAGAATATTTAGTAGAGATGCCAGCAACCTGAAAATAAAACATCAAATGGTACCACTGTTCTTTTGTTAATAGATGAGCACGTTTCTTCTCACCATTCTCTCTTTTCAGTTTTCTGTTGGTTTTATTATGAAGTATTCTGGTAAATCATTAGAAATGTAAGTTTCTCACACAAACAATAAAAGCTGGAGAGATCCATTTTACATGCCCATACTTCCCCTCTTGCTTATTATTTTCTGGTCCATTTTCTTTTCTATTTATCAGATGCATGTTTTATTGGACTTGCTACTATTCTAATCTGGAAAACATGTCACCATATATCAGAGGTTCTCAAACTGGGGGTCGGGACCCCTCAGGGGGTCGTGAGGTTATTACATGGGGGGTCGTGAGCTGTCAGTCTCAACCCCAAGCCCCGCTTTGCATCCAGCATTTATAATGGTGTTAAATATATAAAAAAGTGTTTTTAATTTATAGGGGGGGGGGTCACACTTAGAGGCTTGCTATGTGAAAGGGGTCACCAGTACAAAGGTTTGAGAACCACTGCCATATATCTTCCCCTACATAGAGGGAAGAGAGAGACAAGGTAGGTGAGGTAATATCTTTTTATTGAACCAGCATCTCTTGGTGGAAGGGACAAGCTTTTGAGCTTCAGGTCTGGAGAAAGTAATCAGATCATCTGAGCTAAATATGAGGTTGGACAGATCATTAAGCACAAGGGGTTCACACATGCTGTAGGAGACCACTTAAAATGAAGTGGGCAATTAAGGGTTAGTAGGGAGTTGGGTGTGTTATAAATTGTTGTAATGAGTCATGAAACCAGTGTCTCTGTTAAGCCCATGGTTTTTAGTGTCCAGCAGAGTTAAGAATTTAAGTTCCCAGGCTTGTCTTTTGAAGGTGTTGAGCATATTTCCTTTGAGGATGATAATTGAGAGGTCAGATATGAAATGATTGCTTTGTGAAAAGTGTTTTTTGTCTTCTGTCATTTTTCTGTCATTCAAGAGCATAGTGATTGTCTGGTCTCACTCACATAGTTGTTGTTGGAGCATTTGATGCACTGCATGAGGTACACCATATGTTGTAATAGGCATGTGTAGCCAAGGATCTTGAAAGGTATGTTGGGGATATTGATCGCCATAACAGTGGAGAGATGTCTGCAGGTTTTGCATCTGTTGTTCTGGCAGGTTGTGTCCTGTTCTGTGGGGAGTTTGCTTCTCATGATGAGCTTAGTGAGGTTGGGGTTTGTTTGAAGGCCAGAAGAGGGGGTTCGGGAAATATTTCTTTCAGGATCTGGTCCCCAACAAGTATGAGTTGTAACTGCTTGATGATACCCCTATGGGTTCCAATGTGGGGTGGTAGGGAATACTAGGGGTGTGGGGTTAGTGGGGTGGGGGGGTGTTTCTCCCCTGTATTCTTCCAGGGTATTTGGGTGGCTCTGTCCCTTCCACCAACAGAAGTTGGTCCAATAAAAGATATTACCTCATCCACTTTGTCTCTCTCATATCCTTGGACGAACATGGCTACAACAACACTGCAAACATATCTGGTGGGATGTCAACCTAAAGAGGCCATGAAGAAGAATGATCTTGACTTAAGGCACTGGACTGGTACTCAGGGGAATTGGGTTCAGTTCCCAGTTCTGCTATGGATTTTCTGCATAACCTTGGGGAAGTTACTTAAGGCCTAACCAAAGGCTCCCACTGATTTCCTTGGGCTTTGAATCAGGCTCTTTGTCACTCTTTGTCTCAATTCCTCATGTGAATAATGGAGATAATATTTCCCCACCTCACAAGGTGTTGCAGGGATAAATGTATTACTGTATGTGAAACACTCAGATATTATGGTGATGAGAGCTATTTAAAATCCTTGTTTTCCCCTCTCATGTCGGCAGCTAAGATTGCAGCATTTCCCAGACTTTGGAAAGTTAAACTCACCTTCAGGAACATGAAACTAACTATACCCACCTTTGAATCCAATCTGTATTGTTAAAGGCCTACTCTTCTTATTCCACATAATTTCTATACGCACCCTGCTGATCCCTTGCACTTGCCTCTCTCAAACTGTGCATGTATGGGGGTAGTTGGAGGTGGGGGGGGGGGGAATGCTGGACTAGTATACGTGACAGGGGTGCAGTTTCATGGAAGTCCAGCATTCTGATTTGAGATTTTTTTACAGCTAAAGAAAGTATTTCAAGTACTCCTTTTCCATCCTTACAAAATAAAAAGTAAATCACCCTAACCCCCTTACTAAGCCCTCACTAATTTACAGCATATAGTGAAACAAAGTTTTATAGTCAACTATATGTTGTAAGAGATTCAATAGACTTCCTTTGCATGTCAACCTTTAACAGTAATCACATGAGTATTTGTCTTGTGGCTAAAGGACCTGCGAATAGCAGACCACCTTGTTCTAATTAAGCCTACTTATCCATAAATATCACCACCACCATCTGTTTTCTTCAGTCACTAGCAACGAGGAGGAAGAAGACTGCCTCTTCCTACTCCACCAGAGGTTATCATTATTTGCTAAGGACCTGATCCAATTTTCATCGATGTCAATGAAAAGATTCCCAAGGAGGCCCAGTTCAGGAAAGCAATTAAGTACACGCAGAATCCCTTTTTACTTCTATGGGACTCAAAGGTGTGCTTAAGGTTAAGCATATGCTTACATACTTTCCTGAACAGGGTTAGTTTCCTGAGTTCCCAGGAGCTGGATCAGGCCCATATTGACAGAATTAACGTTATTTCTCTTTCTTTGTCCTCTATTGATACCATAGAAATTGTACTGTATTTCCATGTTAAATCTAAACAAGCTCACAGCAATCTAATCAACTCTCATTCACTGAGGAATTCACTAGAATTTGCCACCAATCCTGGTGATGAGTAGAGCCTAACTTGGCGAGCAATGCTACTGAAATAATCAAACTGTCTGTGGAGTAAAGACTGCTAGTTGAGAGTTAGGATGGCAGCAGCTAGCCCTTATTGTATAAAACCCTTCTTTGTACAGATGATGGAGGAAAAATCATTAAAATAAGACAGGTTTCAGAGTAGCAGCCGTGTTAGTCTGTATCCGCAAAAATAACAGGAGTACTTCTAAGGTGCCACAAGTACTCCTGTTTTTTAAAATAAGACAGATTGTTTTATTGTGTGATCAAATATATGGTAATCTACAGCGCAATAATAATTGTAAAATGTCTTATTTCTCTTTTAAAATAGTATTTTCATATCAGATTCACTTCTTGTTTGGGGTTTTTTGTTTTGTTTTTGAGGGGGGGCGGGGGACGACTGTTTTTTGTTAAGCACTTTAACTCTTTTTTTGGACATGGAACTGGCTATTAAGCACGCAGACCAAGAGGATTGCTCTGCCTCCAGCGGAAAGGAAAAACCTTGTAAACAAGCTGCATGTATCTCAAATGTATGTGGTGTTGCAAGATACACTGAACTTCTGGTAAATGCATGTGACATCCACATGTAATGGATTTGGGTAGGCATGATAGGAACTGACTGAACAGGGAATTATAATGTAGGAGATGTCTGATGTCTCTGGACACAATGCAGTGAGAAAGGTTGTTACAAAAGGTATAATATTAAACAGTGGCTTTATGTTTCCTCTAAGCCTACAGTCTCCATTGGATAGAAATAATCTACTACTGTTCCCTGGTTTTTTTTTTTAAACTAACTAGTATAACATTTTGTATTGTATGAATCTATGTGTGCGTGTTATTAGTAGCTAAGAAACACTGTTGAACAGCAGTGTACATGCTCCAGCAATTCTGTGTCCATAAGATTAAGCCCTGGGGCTACAATCACTTACAAATTATTTCCACAATTATGGCTGATTCCCCTTCCCTTTCCCCAAATCCACCCCTGCATTTTCTTCTAATTCTCTTCCTTTAGAGTTACATGGGTTCCACTATGTAGAAGACCCCCCCCAAAAAAGGGGGGGCGGTTCATAAGTCACAAGAAAACAATAATTTACTTTGAAAAGGTTCACTTTTGCTCTTTCCCACATAAAGTTACATAAAAATCTAGTCATGACATTATGACACAGAGCTTTTAACGAATAAGGCCTTGAGTTGCCACAAAAGAAATGTACTGAATGTGACCTTTTCTGTATTTAGCCTCTACTGGCATTAATTTTACAAGAAGGGAGGTTTTCCAAAAGAAATGCAAATGAAAGATTTTATACTCATGTAAATAGATCTGATGGTGGTGGTGCTTCACAGCTTATTTAATTCATGCTGAGGCCACATGCTACTGTATTTGCCCCCTGGATGGAAGCACACCAAGATGACAAAAAACACCTCCTAAGAGAAAGGCATTGGGGAGTGGGGGAGGAAGCAGCGAAGAAAATCAAATATTAGTTATGGAAAAATATACTGGGGTTTCAGCAATGTAAATGAGGGTAGAATTTAGCCTTTTGTGTGTATAAATATCATGGGCCAAGATCATCAACAGCATAGCCACACTGAAGTCAATAGAGCTATGACAATTGACACCAATTGAGGATCGGGCCCCATGTTGATAAAAGCTGGGCATACTTTTGAGAGGTTTGCTTTTAAAGGTTTATTAAGAAATGTTGGGGAGAATCATTCTGCAAGAGTGGACTGGAATATAAAAATATAGTAAAATCCAGACATTTTTTCCATTTGATCAAGGATTTACATTCCCAAATTGTCACTAGACAAAACAAAATTCACTGATTGAGAAAATCTGCAACAAAAAGCTAGGCTTATAAAGTGATAAGAGTGTAGCTGGGAAATGACTGCTCAATGCAGGCTGATCATTCCATTTGGTAAAAAAAAAGAATGTCCGATCATAGCTAACAGGAGTTTTTGGTGTGCAAGGAATGCTGGATTGGACCTCAAAAAACCGATCAGAGTAACAAAGACAGTGGAAAGGTAGAGCTATTTTTTAAATCAGATCAGCATCTGGCCTTTGTATAGTTTTAGGTTTTCTTTAAGCTGCTAATAAACTATAAATTGTAAATAAAGCAGAAAAGTAGCTGATTTTAATATCTAAAATCTGCAAGACATTTAGAACCATAGTATGCACTGAGCTAGGAAAGTGAAATGTTCAGTGGAGTCTGTTGTGAGTGGTGTGGGATTCCGCACTGTGAACTGTAATGAAAAGAACCTGTGGACCTCCAAATATTTCCTGCTAATTCACACAACTCATGCTCATGTACATTTCTCAGATCTTTCTGTAAGGTCCCATCTTCAATTGCATATCTACTGTGACGGGGGGTTGTGTTTTAGCCCTGGGCATAGTTTGGCGGGTTGCAACACCCTCCAAAACGCAAGCCTGGGGCAGATGCAGAATTTGCCGCTTACCCCTCCCCTGCAAGCGCATGGCCCCATTGGCCTGACTGGAGCTGCCCTCCCAAATATAGAAGTCAAACTACATGTGGTAGTGCTATGATGTTAGCCCTTCTGGGGCAGTATATACTGTAGTTTGGTCTTGCCTGTGGAGGTGGGAGCAAACCGTGTTATAACCATAGCACTAAGTTGTATTAAAGTTCTGGCATTCATAGGGTTGCAAAACCACTTGCTAACATTACCAGTTGACTTTAAATCTATCTACACAAGCAGAGAGCACAGCATGTTATAAAATAGTAGACTTGGGACTGTACAAGGGACCTGAATTTGGTGTCAAGCCCTCTCAGGGTTGTTTTCTCTACATAATGAATGAATGCTACTGAGCAGGAACTCCATCCTTTCTACTTGCCTAGAGCAAAGTCCTGACCCCACTGAAGTCAATGGGAATTTTGCCATGGATTTCAATGGGGTCAGAATTTCACCCTGGTCTGCAAGATGAACAAAAAGGTTAAAAAGAGAACAACTCTGTATAACTCAAGAACAGAACAAACCTGAAAGAGAAATGCATCCCCAAGGGAATTACTGAGGCAGAAAACAAAGTCTTTCTTTGGGTGCTCGGGCACTGCTTGCACTATACTGTTTTCCACCCAGACAGCGTGCTTTGGGATGCTGTTGTGGTCTATTCCAGATCTGCCATCACTCTCATAGAAGAATAATGTACATCCTAGGAAAAACACGAGAAAGGCATTAGCAAGCAGCATATTTAAATACCATAAAACCACATCTATTCAATGCTTTGTTGCAGAAGAATGTAGCCCTAATCCTCTGAGACCTCCAAAAATGAAAATTAAATCAATATATACTTGGGCAGCTATAGCAATGCCTTTTTATGGATCTTCCATACAGGGTACGTCCAGACTACCCGCCTAGTAATCAATCTATCGGGGATCGATATATCGCGTCTCATCTAGACACAATATATCGATCCCCGAACGCGCTCCCGTCGATTCCGGAACTCCACCAGGGAGAGCGGCAGTAGCGGAGTCGACAGGGGAGCCGCAGCCATCAATCCTGCGCCGTGAGGACCCGAGGTAAGTCGAAATAAGATACGTCGACTTCAGCTACGCTATTCCCGTAGCTGAAGTTGCATATCTTACATCGACCCCCCACCCTCACCCCTAGTGTAGACCAGCCCACAGACTACTTAAAATCTATTGGTCTGGTAAGAGACATCTGAAGGAAGTTTTTCAGTATGTACCACCCACTTCCCAGTAACACTGATGGCAGTCTTAAAGGTAAATCTCTTTACCATCTACTGACAGTGTACTCTTCTGCGTTTGGGAACATGGGCGAAATGCTTAAAAGTGCCTTTCTACCTATATTTGCTCCCAACCATACTTTATTGCAATAGTGTTCGCACCTTTGGTACAAACTCACACGCCTTTTTTTGTTTTTTTAAAAACACTGTATTAACCATTTAATGTTATGCCCTATTTCTCTTTCCAGAACCTGCCCTCATTTCTGCCTTCATTCAGGACAATTAAGAGCTTCTGTCAGGCACAGCAGTGGCCTGTGAACTGACAAGCATTGTCCCAGGAAACCTAAGCGGGAACAGTCTCCTCTCTCCGCCCAGCAAGCAGCCAGCTTGAGAAAAAAGAGTGGCAGGAGTCACAGAAAGAACCAATGCAAATCTGCTGATGAGCAAGGGTGGTGTGTATGAGCCTTTTTGAAGGAAAGAGATGGTGGAAGCAGGAATTTGCATCTGGATAGGCCTCGCGCTACATTGGTAGGACCTGACTCCTCGAATCATCAAAAGCCAGCAATACTGACAGAATGAATTTAGTGAATATAGCTACCCATTAACTGCAGTGACACTAAGGGATATGCTTAGACCACTGCTATGAGAGATCATTCCATCAATATACTCTTTTTTCTTCCACCCTCAAATGTGAAGGTGCTGGAGAACAGCCTTGGAGACGTGGATTGTTCACAGAAGCAATATGTCACAAGCCAAAGGATGTGAGAGGATACTTCATTCGCCAGGGCCCATTCAACTCTTGGCCTCACTGCTGAGATTGCCAGCGAGGGTGCCTCTCTACCCTGCCCGCTCAGCCCCGATAGTGCACAGTGCCGGGGCATGCCGTGGGATGTCCATATTCTAACATCGTTTGGGTTTTTATTGTTGGTGTTGGGGGGTTTTTGGGTTTTTTTTGTCTGTACCGTGGATGGGAAAATACAGGTACAGATGGAAGCTGTGAACACAATTCTTTAAGGCGGCTCTGTAATCATGTTGCCCTATCAGTGTGACAAAAATTAAAAACCCCAATATGTCAGAAGGTGGACTCCCCTCAGAATGCCAGACTACTGTGAGCTGGCACAGTAAGCCTTATAGAGTAGACAGGCCCTCAGGGAAACCATTGTCCTGCTTAAACTGTCTTGCAACTACTAGTTACTATGGTTCCTTGAAGGTAGAGATCAAGGTTTTTTTAATGACTGAATCCCAATGAATAAGTGAAAAAATAGATTGGACTGAGTTATCCCCACTGAAAAAAAATTAATGAACAAAAACAAAAAAACCTTTGTTCCCCTGCAATGTTTTAGCTATTGATCAATGTGTTATCAACATGGGAGGGGGGGGGGGGTATCCCTGTGCATTTTAGGTGAAGACAGACTATAACTTAGAGGCTTCATGCAAAAAATCTTTACAATTTTCAGGCAAAATATAGTTAGTCTGTAACTCTAGGATCTCTGCAATTTCTGCTACTATTCAATATTATATAAACATTTTAATTTAATAATGAAATCTCTAGCTTTTTCTGTTGAAAATAGTGGTCAGAATGGAAACTGATGCATGGTTACCCCTTTAACCCAACATTGGAGAAAACTATTTGCAGCCAAACACTAGCAGCTGTTAACTTCAAAGCTTAGTTTAAATGCGACGTTATTAAGTCACAGCAATCTAAGACACAAACATTTGACTTGAGACAAGGCACTTTAAAGTAACATTGCATTTATGCTCATCCTTCCCCTTTCCCCCCCCCCTCCCAGATGGCTCTTTGTTTACCAATTCTTCACAGCCAGCCTTTCCTGTCACACTGCCTCAGCTAGAAGGAGATTAGGGGTTCTCTCTGCTCCCTCAGCCGTGGAATTTCTCTTCTTTTATTTCCCCAACCCCTGTAACAATTGGCACTCACAATTTGTTTTTAAATTGCTGCTACAAACACTGGTACATGCCACCTGGCAAGAGTTGTGGAGTCAGAACCTATTCTTCATCTCTGGAGCTCAGCAGGTACCTTTCCAATGGCTAATCTCTAAGGGCCAGTCAACATAAAAAAGCAAAACTATGTCAGGGAACCTAGTTACAATATGGTTTTCCCCTTGACCTAGTTAAAACATGGTTCCATTTTGTACACAAGACTTGGCCATGCAAAAACCTTTGGTAGTCCTATCTATATTATGAAATAGAGCTGTGTTGTTACCAGTCCCCTGACAATTCTACTCGTAGTGTACACAGACTCTTACAGAGCTGGGAAATGGATGACTGAGTCCAAATATGAGCTTGGTTTCTCCACTTCGCTGTTTAAGATGATTGCGCAGAGATTCTCAGAAGGCTACTTACAGATCCAATTTTAACCTAGTGTGCCTGTTTCTTTACTATTGTTATTATTTATTTGTATTATAGTAGTACCTAGAGGCCCCACCAGAGATCACCACCCCATAGTACTAGGTGCTGTACAAACACACAGTGAGAGAGAGCCCCTGCCCGAAGAGCTTACAATCTGGTCAGGACAGACAAAAGGTAGCAGGAGAAAAAGGTCACAGAGGTCTTTCCAAAGGTCACAAAGCAGGTGTGTGAACCAGAAATAGAACCAAAGTCTTCTGAGTCCCAGTCCAGTGCCCCATCCACTAGGCCACACTGCTGCTCCTGTTCATACTATTCAAGGCCTTGTCCATACTACGAGCTAAAATTGTACTACAATTATTTATATTCTCACAGTATGCAGAACCCTCAATCAGGATCGGCACCCCATTGTGCTAGGCACTGTACAAACATACACAAAGACACAGTCCTTGCCCCAAAGAGCTTACCACTGAATGACAGCTGTCACACAGTGGGTACTAGCACAGTTCTAGCACCAACTCCATGATCACAGCAGACAGGGATTTCATTTATAACACTTTTATAAACATGCTTTTCAGAGAAATGTGCACGCTGGTCAGGGAAGCCATGTTAGATCCAATAGTTGCTAGCATGATTTTAAGCATAGTGTAGACTCTGCCTTAGAAGCAGCACAGCAAATTAATTTTGACAAAAGCACATACCGCAATTGTGAGGGAGTGGCCATTAAAAAAATTCCCAAAGAAAATCAAGAACATTCTCTGATACTTCCCTACTAATTTTGCAATTTTTTCCAGCGGCTTTGGTAAGAGTGCTACTGGCATAGATTTTTGTTTCATCATTTCTTTTTTAAACAAGCATAAAAGAAGCATTCATATTACCATTTGGTAGACGTGCCTTGTCTATTAAATGTGTAATCAGAGATTTCACTCAATTTAATAAAATCACTAGAAACGACATGGCTTACGCGTTGTAATGAGGCTCACTCTGTAATATGGGAGCACCCCGTTAAACATAGATCTGATGTTTATATTCCTGTATAATGTCTCTTTAAACAAAAGCTCACTGTTGTAATGATTATTGTTTTGATTCCAATAGTTACATGGCAAGGATCTGTAAACCTGTTAATGCCACATAAATAAATAAATAGTTTTTTTAAAAAAAGGCAGCATTCAGGTACTTGTTTTGGATAGAAAACACAAAGAATTATACCTTAAGGCCCCAATTTTGCAGTTAGCTCTATGTGGGCACAGAGGCATGCCCAAATGGTGCTCACTGAGGGATCAGAGCTGAACTTTGCATGTTGATAAAAACATTTAAAAATTAAATCAGATCAAGGCCTCTCGATTTTGATGCTATAGGCCAAATTCTGTGCTAATTTACATCCTCGATGACCCTTTGATACCTATGTAAATTATTAATGACAGTCTATCTGATATACCTTTTAAGGAAACCCAATAGTGTTTCCATTTCCTGCGTGTAGCTGACTCCACTTTCTTATTCTTTTTGTGCACCAGAAAATTTTTCACTGCAAGAGCCCCAGCTTTCCGTACAGTGCCCTGGCCAGCTGTAAGGAGGATGTCAGACTGCCCTGGAGAACTCAAGGTACCACTGCTTTGCTCATCACTCAGGGTTGAACCAGCTTCTTCCAAGTTCTCGCTGTTGGTGGTGCTCATTTCCAGCTCCCTTCGGAAGTTCTCATACACTCCCTGACGGACCCCATCTCCTGTAGAGCTGCTGCCGCTGTCGCTGCCAATGAAAGCTCGACTAGCCGTTGGAGAATAGCTAGAGTTTGTAGCATTTGAACGTCTGGAGAGGAGGTCTGTATCGGTGGTTGCGCCCTCGATTCCACTGTCAGCAAATTCACTCCCTTCACCTGCATTCACATCCTGGTTAAAAAAAGGAAACAACATCATATGAAGGTAGCTGATATACCATCCTACCCTGGCATTCTGAAGAGGCTAAAAGAGCCTGAAGTTTCCCTGATTGTATCAAATTTCTTCACATTCCTTCTTTGCTTGACATTGGAGCTTCCTTAAATCTGCCCTGTGAAGACAAGTGGCTGGAAGAATAGGTATTCTAGCAGGGCTTCCGACAACAATTTAGGAAAGACCATACAGTTTTAGTATGTGCCCCACCACCATAGTAAGTTGGGGGAGAGAGGGGAAACAACTTAAATTGTTTACTTTAGACTAAGTTAATGGTGATAACAAGTTTTCAGGAAGGAAAGCATGTGACAGCAAAAACAATGACAATGTCTGGGGAAGTAGTCATCACCCATAAGGCTCAGAGAGGAAAACACTGATATTGTATATTCACACCTACAATTGAGACTATCTCTTAGGCATCCTATGATTGCCACTTGACATTTATATAACTGAAGATGTACTTTTCCCGTAGGTGGATATGTATTAAAAATTGTGGCATTCCCACTCCCCGAAAGTAAGGACTCGTTCTTTATAAATGCTACATATCAACAGAGACTTGTGAGTCTGTCTACATGCGCTGTTTAGAAGAATAACTACTTCCTCGCCCACTCAGTAAATCCAGTTCTTCTGGTCAGTTTTGATTTCAATACATTCATTAATAAAGTACCTTCTTAGACCCCAATCCTGCAAGCTGCTCTGGACTGTTGTACCCCTTCATCCACACAGCGCTCCACTAACTTAAATGGGACTCCATATAGGTGCAGAGATCCTCCTGCACAGACCAACTTGCAGGGTCAGGATCTTATTTGGTGCTGTTCCATACACCTGTTTTGGAAACCATTAATCTCCCCAGTTCCTTGCAACACAGAGAATAAGGGGATGCTTAGAGAAACATCAGAGCCAGTGCTGCTGAGAAACCACGCATTTACAACAGACTGTCACAGACTGATTTTCTCATCTCATCTCAAAATGCAGAAAGGTGCAGGGAAAATACAAATTCTTAATCTAAGTTCCTAAAATTCTATATGTGTCAGACACCACACGTGTGAGGGGTAGTCACAGCATTTCCACCAGTTTCACATCCATGCAATTCCAACTCTCTCAGTGGACTTTAAACTAGCATAAAACTGAAACACCTCCGTGCTGAATCAGGCTGAAGATATCTTAAAGGATACAAATCAGGAGATTTAATAAAGGAACAATGAATACCTTTTGCACTTGGTTGGATTTTTTTTTTTTAAGAGAAGTGTGTAACTCTTATAAGTAACTAATTTCTAATTTGACATAGACCATTGTGTAGCACAAGTTAAAAAAAAATCACTTTAGTTTTTAAGCATATTCTAATTTTAGGAAAATCTAGTTAATTGTTTGATTCAAGTAATGATTTAACAGACATTTAGATTTCCAGTAATCTTTTTATTCATGCTATGTAGTATGTATAAAGTTAATTCTAAATATATTGCTTCTCTAATTTTTATTTAAAACATACAAAATAATGTGTGTTTGTTTTTAAATAAAGTGTCACTAAAACAGACCCATCAATGCAGGGGAGTAATGGAAATATGATTTGTCCTCTTGGCAACATTTATAAAAATTGTGCTTGATATTCTGTTTGCCAGACCATGAGAATTCTCTGAAAAAGAGGCATAATCGTAGTGGTCGAAGCACAGAACTGAAACCCAGGAACTCCGGCGTTCTAATCCTAGCTCTGACACAGATTCATAGTGTGTCCTTGAGCAAGTCACATAAAAGATCTGTCTTGGTTCCCACATCTGTAAATGGGGATAATACCACATGCCTCTCAGGAATGTTGTACCAGTTAGCTGATGTTTGTAAAACACTTGACAAGATGAGAAGCTCTGCATAACTACATTATCTACACTCAGAAGTATTGTACAACAATCATTATAACCGTGCAGTGATCCATGGAATAGACTAGATGGTTCAAAAAGCTTCCTTACAACTCAATGATTTTAGGATTTTACCCTGTCCTCAATATCTCCTCACCAACACCCCAAGATCTTCTAAAAAACTGAGGTCTACACTACCACTTACTTTGGTATAACTTACATTGCTCAGGAGTATAAATAAACTACCCCCATGAGCGACGTAACTTACATCGACCTAAGTGCCGGTGTGGATAGCGCTATGTTGGTGGGAGCACTTCTCCCGCCGACATAGCTACCACCTCTCATGGAGATGGATTTATTATGTCGACAGGAGAGCTCTCTCCTGCCAGCACACAGCGTCGTCACCAGACATAGTGCAGCTGCACCGATGTAGCGTATTTAGTGTAGACTAGCCTTGAGATTCTGGCCCTGCAGGGGGATTAGAATCCGAATACATAAAAGGGAGAATAGATCAAAACTTGTTGCCAGTTGATATTCATCCAGTACTGTTCGCCTTTAGGAATTAGAATGTCATATTTAGTGAGATGAGTATCTTAAACGGTCTGCTGTATAAATGGTCTATAGGTTAGTAAGGTTAAGAGCATTCATCAGACAGGTTTTTTGCCTTCGGGCCTTATACTGTACTGTCTGCTGGTTCCCATCAGAGGGTTATAATCAGTTTGAGAGTGTCACATGAAATTTTCTAATGACACCTTGAAATATTATAATCTGCACACTGATAGGGTCTCAATTAAAGAGTTCAGCAGAAAGTCAGAAAGTCACCGAGGGTTATTATGCATTTTCGGGGGGGGGGGGGGAAGAGGGGGAGAATTAGAGATTGAACGTGTTGTCCACTGTATCAAGTGGAGAAGGACACATGGGTTTTGATTAAGGAATAACAGAAAAAATGTCAAATTTGGGTGATTAAAGTTAGGCACCAAACTAAGATTTTGGCTTGATTTTCAAAGGTGGTGAGCACTCATGGCTCCAACTGATCAGATCATCTAATACAGATAATATAACTTTAGACACCCACGTTTCAAAATTTTGGCCAAGAATGTGGTGACTGCTGTGCATTACACAGATTAAGGGACAGTCCTGTATGCTTCTATTAAAGAATACTCAACATTTCTTTCACAATTGCTCAAACACCAGCCTAACACCCAGGATTATGGTGACACTAATGTCCTCTTAAAGGAAGACTATCAGAGTTCTGGATCTGTTACAGGAAGGGCCAGGGAGGCATTCTAATATCACAGGTTAGCACTTAAGGCACAAAAGAACATTTCAGTCCTGGGTAAAAGGAATTACCAGGGAACAGATTTGGAATTGACAGGTTACGACATACACTGTATAGGGATTTTATGTTCTCTCTGGAATTCATGTCTCCAGCTCGTGGGGGAGGGATAGCTCAGTGGTTTGAGCATTGGCCTGCTAAACCCAGGGTTATGAGTTCAATCCTTGAGGGAGCCATTTAAGGATTTAGGGCAAAAATCTGTCTGGGGATTGGTCCTGCTTAGAGCAGGGGGTTGGATTAGATGACCTCCTGAGGTCCCTTCCAATCCTGATATTCTATGAGACTAGATTCTTTGTAATTGAAAAAGAAAAAACAAAAACCCCAACAACAAAAAAACACCACTGCACTTAGGGCCTGATCCAGCAAAGTGTTGACCACATTACCAAAGGTAGGAGGTGTCTGATGAGAACAATGCATGTGCTTTTGGAGCCTACAGTTTTTTGCTGTTTTAACAGAGTATAATTTGCCACGGGCAAATTTATTCTAGAACTCCACAGAAATACCACTATAGGGCTTCTTTTTGTTTCTCTTGGAGTTTGTTTAGGTTCTGACTAAAATCCTTGTCTAAAACCTTCTAAAATGCAGGAATGACACCTGATAGTTTATTCTTTGCCAGGGAAATCCCCAATTTAAGCTCCCAGTCCTGCAACTAGTTCTCTCTAAGCAGATGCAGACCTGCACCCAGGCAGAATCCCAGGGGAACCACATGCAGGAAGTTCATTGGAAGACTCGGGCCAAAATCTGTATTGCCATCCCACCGCCTCTCCACTTTTATTTGCATACCTACAGACCTGGGGAAGAACATCTGCTTTGTCTCAGAGAAAGAGAGCAAGCTATCTCCTTGAAGGCAGAGAGATCAAGGAGCTCAACGGAACGAACGTTCATGTCTTAAATCTCAGAACCAGAACAGCTTTTAATCCATAAAGAATATGAACCGAACAAATACTGACATCTATGAGTTTGCCCTTTTGACTAAATTTTTGCTATTTGGAGTGTGAGGAGAAGGCAGGAGAGTTATTAGCCTATGAACTGAAATCAACAGAATCCAGCAGGAGCAGTGCAGCCATCTAGGATAAAAATAATACTCTGTTTAGCAAGTCAATAGTTATTAACCTAACATTCCAAGGCTTTTACCAGAACTTCTATGCATCTGCAGATGCAGAGGATGATGGAAGTACTTGCTTACATTCACATCTGAGGATGAATTGGTTTTAAACACCCAGACTGAATTAGAAGAGGCTAAGCAGACTATAGAGTTGTCTACTAAGGGGGTGGGGTGTGAAGAGATGCATGGCCAGATAGATTCACTACAGAATTTTAAAATCTACAGTTAGATCAAATACCTTTAGCTGTTGTTACCAATGCTGATTGAGACCAGCAAGAAGACTCCCTACCAGAGACAATAATAATAACCTTCATAAGAGCCCTGCATAATGAAGTGAGAGTATCACTGCTTTATTAAAGACACAGACCAATATCACTGATAAACCAAGATTTAGTGAAAACATTAGCATATAATATTATACATACGAATCAGGTTTCACATAAAGTAAGCTGGGAGCAGAGAGTATGATAGGGCTATTATACAATGTCAAGCAAGCAAGTTAACAAGATATTGTAGTGTCTGCAAACTCATTAGATGCCAAAGATACATTTGATCATACAGCATGGCCACATTTCTTGAAAATCCTTGATTTGTTCAGAAGACATATAAACCTTCATGTTTCAGAGAATAAGTCAACCTCAGACTACTGGGGATTAGTAAAAATCTTTCTAACTGCCTACTGCAAGATTTCTTGCACATTCTTCTGAAGCAGCTGATGTTGGCCCCGTCAAAGACAGGATAGAAGAACCGCTGGTCTGATCCAATATGGCGACTCTTACATCCCTAAACAATTCCTTCTTCACTTGGATGTGAATCACTCTTTACAAGTGAACCAAGTTCAATGGGCGGTGGTTGGAGAGTTTCATTCTTTGAAGAGGCTCCCACCAGAAGTGTCCACTGTCTCCACTCCTCTTTGTGTTTAGCAATAGAACCATTAGCAAGTA
This sequence comes from Emys orbicularis, assembly GCF_028017835.1. NCBI lineage: Eukaryota > Metazoa > Chordata > Testudines > Emydidae > Emys > Emys orbicularis. Next base: position 200,169,360 of record NC_088683.1, read on the forward strand.
AAATTCAACAGTACCCTAAAATTGTACATAACTTGTTAGAGACATTAATTTGGCAAGCACCAGAGAAAGATGTTAAAATGGAATGGGTGCCCAATAAAACTGAGAGGTGCCCTTATGACCTAATGATTGTCTTCAGTCCAGTGCTAAGGTATATCATCATCTGGCACCCATGTTGCTTTGCTCAAGCCCCACTGTAGCATAATCCTGCCCTCCAAATTAATAAAAAATCCATTGTCGAGAAACTTGAGGCATGCAAGCAATCAACATTTTAGAAGATGTGTTTGCCAGGAAACGACTCAAAACCTTTCAGAAACTATAGGTAAAATATGGATTTCATTCTTATCTGACTTGGAGAAAATGTTTTAAAGCAGCAATAGAGAAACTTGAAGGTATCCCTATGAGTCACCCTCACTGGGAGGAACACAATCTTGAAAGCTAATGGAAAGCAAGCTGCATCAAGCTTATGTTATATAAATTGCTTAAGAGTGAGAGGAACTGTAACATTGACATGAGTGCAATATGGGATCACAATACTGGATAGACCATCTCAACCAAAAATTGGGAGTTGATACTGAAGAATGTTCAGAAGACATATGTAGATCTGTGACATCTACTAGGCTTAAAAGAATTAAATTGGCATCCACAGATCAAATTGGTAGTGCAAGGCAAAATAAAGGTTTCTTTGTATATGTTCTGTGGAAGTGCCCTATAAAGTACTATAGAATGAGATATACTGACAAGCGACATTTGCTTTACACACTGATACAAAACTATTGAGTCTGTTGCCTTTGGACATTCCAGTAGTTTACATATGCTGACATCTAAGAGAAGCTCTGGTTCTTCATTCTTGTGCATCAAATGCTACGTGCTTGTGCAATAGCGCTTCAGAAATTACAAAATTAGAAATTGCAAAATTTGAAAGATGGCATTACAAATCTGATCCTATTGATGCTGTCTGAAATGGTTCAGTAGGATGGCACTTTTTTTCTTTCCTTGAAAGAATCTTTAGATAACTAGATATTAGCCTACTCCTCTAGATTCTTTCCATACCAACAAACACCACTTGTATCTTGACAGGGTTGAGTCACAGTCAGGTGGTTTCTGTCCAGTCTTGGTCATAGCCTGGCAGAGCGGAAAGACGGTAGGATATGGATTCAGTGCAGAGGAGTGGTAGAGCTGATCATCATTAGATTATGGCTGCCTGACGTTACAGCTATAAGTGTTCCCCTCTCTCCCCCAATTGCCTTGTATACACATTGAATAGAAGGGATGACAAGATATAACCAAGGCCAAGATATAACCAAGGACTCGGCTGGACCTAAATTCTGCAGCAAGCCACCCTGGTTTCTGTTATATGCAGGTGAGGTAAATGAAAACTCTTGAGGCCAGTTCTGCTGAATTAAAAAATGGAGATTTTTATTGAACTAACTATGGACAGCATAACAGTCAGTACAATATTCCTTGGGATGTTTATTTTTTCAGTCAATTCAATTTATGTTTCACTGCCCCCTCACCCCCCATTCTCCCCTTTCAGCATGGTGCAGAATTTTGTACTGACAATGCATAACAGCAGGGAAAGGCTTTCAGTGGGGAAGCTGGGTGTTTTGACAGCTGGGTAAGAGACAGTGGGGATTTCTGCCCCAGGAAAGCGTAGGAAGTGGTTGCTGTTTTGTGCACCCGCAAAGCAGTTGAGAATGGCAAGCGGACGCATATCCTCTTTCCCGGCTCCCCTTGTGGGATGGATTGGCCTAGTCTATAAATTGTGGGCAGGGGGACTTGAACTCCTTTTCCTTCCTCAGCAAAAATCGACAGCAACCAGGTGCCTATTGCCGCCAGCCATGTTAAATAAGCAGATTGGCTGAATATCTCTGGTAAAATGATCAGCAGTGGAGCAGTTAATAAGGCTGACATTCAAATTGCTTCCACTCGGCTTCAGCATTCAAGCCCCAGTGCAATAGTTGGAGCAGCTCACATTTGCTACACACTATTGTTTGAGGCTGTTTGCAGACTTGGGAGGATACTGCTCCATCAGGTTAGACTCCGTTCATATGCTGAAGTTTTCCTTTGCAGCTCTATGGGCTACAATTTTTCTTGTTTAAAAATAAGAGCATAGATTCTGGAACACACAGTAACAGGACAATAGACACTTCAATAGCAGTTTGGAGCATTACCGTGGGATCTCATGTACAAGTGGCTTTTTCATGGCTTTCAGCACTGATTTCAGCAGGACATGAGTAAAGGCAGCAGACTAAGACTGTAACCTAGTAAAGTCTGATTCTTGCAATGCTCTGTACATAGGACTACATTACAATGTCTTTCTATACCCTCAAAGACTCATACAGACAGTGCCCTCTTTGCTGTCAATAGCAGCACAGAAAGTCTCCACACCCAGATCGTAGAGTTCTTGAGGGCTGTGGCTCTTAACCCTTTTGCTTGTGGATGACATGTTGAACTAGCCCCTCAAAACTCACCTTTCTTACAACCCAATGGTCCACCCAGATGAAGAAAATTCCGATTGGGAAATAATGCTAAGCATAAAACACAAGGGTATTCTGACCACACTGGAGTTAAATAAACAGTAACATGCTTCATCCAACTCCATGAAGTAAAAACGCGGCGTTAGATTTATTTACTCTAATTAAAAGTCAATTCCTTGAAGATGTCACTGAGGGGGTGGAGGAGAGAAAAAAGAAAAGTAAACTAGAAAAACAAATCAGAATCAAAGCAAGTCATTTGGGAGTTCACCTGAACAATTACATAACTGAACAAGGCAGGAAAATGTCTGCAAAGCTGGATGATAACTAGGTCATAGGATAATACACTGAAGCATTCTGAAAAGAAAGATTTCAGTGAAGAAACACTCAAGCGGAGAGTGTCACTATTGCAAATTACATCCAGCTAAGTAAGCGCAGTCCCTCAGATGGTCAGCTGTGGCAACTGTCTGTGGTTTTTACATGGGAAGTCCTAGAAACTAGAAGCATACAATATAGCCTATCGAGATTACAATTACTGGGATTGCAAAAGTACCTCAAATGTATAAATGTTCGCAGTCCTAGTGTTAAAAAAAAAAGACAATGGAACTAGATCAGATCGTATGGCTGTTGATTTTCTTTCTACTAACTTTGAACAAAGGGAGAAAAAGAATCCACTAGAATTTTCAAAAGAATATTACAAGGTTTGCCCAAGGATCCAAAAAACTTTCCCCAAGACCCTTCCCGTAGCACACAGGCATATGAGAGTGTGCTTGGAAAGGCCTCTGGCTGTTGTTTGCTTTAAAATATCTAAAATGGTCAGACCCAACATATTATATAGTCCCATCCATTCTGAGAGTGGTTAGGGATACCTCTGAGACCTTTGTGCAATGGCATTAGGATGAACGAAGAAGCAACTCTGCAGAATGAGAAGTAACCACAGAACTTTGCTTAGCCAGCATCCCTATTGCATTCTCTACAACTTTTCCACAGGGAAATGGCGTAGGGTCCATTAGCAGTGGTTTGCGCATTGGCCTGCAAAACCCAGGGTTGTGAGTTCAATCCTTGAGGGGGCCCCTCATTGATCCCTGCAGAGACTTAAAAATGTAAACAAAGGTATTTTCAAAAGTGACTAACATGTTTTTAACGTTCCAAGACCCAACAAGATTTGGGTTCAGCACTGAGATTTTCAGTGTCCAAAGGGGTTAAAGAGGGATATTTGTTCACTCTCTTCCTATTTAATTTTATAACAAACAATGCACTACTGATGTTGAAAGGAGACTTATTATTCCCTAGAGTCAAGGAATAGCTCAATGCCTACGTAAATGGCCCAGCCTGGGCCAGCAGAGTGTTTGAAACCAGGACATTCAGTGCTAAAAGCATGAGTCTCTACTCCTTGAACTTAAGGACTATGCCATCAACTGGAAGCAGTAACAGATATATAAACCTCTTTGTGGAGCAGTCACAAGAGGACAAGGACCCCTCCTACTACCACATGTGGCCATAAGTACCTCTTGGATTACTGACCATTAGTTATAATTTTTAAAAATGGAAACAGTCAGTCCATACTCCACATACAGTTTTCATACAAATGGTGATCACTTGCTGGAAAAAAAAGACAGCTTAACTTCTTATTGGGGCTTGACTATCTCTCAAGCTATGTCTACACTGGCAATTGAATGACAAATCTTTCGTCTTTCAGAGGTGTTACCCCCCCACACCCCCTGAAAGACAAAAGTTTTGCTGCGACAAGTGCCAGTGTGAACGGCGTGTTGTCGGCAAGAGTGCTCTCCTGCCGACAACACACCGCTCGTTGGGGATAGACGTTTTTTGTCAGCAGGAGAGCCGACAAACAGCGGCTATACTGCACGGTTTTTAGCGGCATGGCTATAGCAACACAGCCATGTCGCAAAAAGCAGTGTAGTGTAGACATAGCCTCAGCCTGGAAACTGAGAGCACCCGGGGTCTCATCTGAAACCAAATACCCAACATCAGTGCAGGAAGCCCTGAGGTTTACCAGAGACTTCAGTGGTCACTGGCTGCCAACCACCATCCCCCACAACATTTATATTTTTCAATCTAAAGTATCACTACAAATTTTATATGGTGATCAGGTAGAGGGGACACCTTGGAGATGGTACAAAAACCATATCTCAAGGTAATTGCTTCCTCTCCCTAATTATACTTCAGGAATATTTATAAGGGCTATCAATAGTGAATGAACTATTGATCACAAGATTAAGATTCTGGCTGAAAATCCACAAAAGGAAGGAGGGAGAGACCATCTGCCTAAAACAGGTTCAAAAAAGTAGTTCTAATCTCAGCAGAGGTTTATATACAGGCTGGACACAACATAATTGCTCCATTCAATTTGGATTTCAGTAAAAAAAAACTAACACTTTGGGGGTTCTCAAAAACTTCAGTTGAAACTCGGGGGGCGGGAGGGGGAAGGAGGGGCAAATGGGATATAAGCTGTCTACAACAGCAATTTGCCTTCCTGTAAGCAGAAATGGGTGACAATACCAGCCAAGTAAGCTTTTTCCACCTACATCACATCAGGTCCAAAAGCCCAGTAGGATCCCAGCAGAGCTCTGCTGGAAGTCTTGAGTCAGCAGACCTGAACCTATAATGTTAAGGAAAAATAGAACTGCTGTGTGGGTGCCCCAAAGCCACTTTCTGAATATTAATTGCTTGTACGCATTGAAACTAATTGTCTCTCCAGTGCTGAAAGGTTCTAGCTCCCAATTAAAGAAAAGTGACTCCCACGTTTCAATTTTAAGGTTTGACCTTTTGTTTCTTTTGCTAGAAACTGAAAAAAATTCATTTAATTTGTTTATTCTCTCCTGAAATAAGAGGCAGATAAAGAGATTCTATTCACATTTCACAAAAACATAATTGTTGCCAGGCCTACCAAAAGATCTTGTGACTCAAGTGTTATCCTGAAAAATATATGGCTTTGCTTTTTAAAAAGTGATCTTAGGTGCCTCGGTTGTTTTGAGATGCCTTAAAGCAATATGATTTTCAGACAACAATGCTCAACACTTTCAGAAAAGCAGGCTCCTTTAAGATGTCTAAGGATGAACTCCCCAAAACAGAGTTTCACAAAAATCACCAGCCCCTTTTGAAAACTTGGATCATGTTAAAAATTAAGAGTGAACCTTGCCAATGTACATGCAGTAGGAGATGTGCATGCATAACAATGGCAGAATTCAGCCCTCATGTGCTCAGCATCTCCAACTCCTAGTGACCTCTTGGGGAATTTGGGGTATTCACAAGAGCTTCCTGCCAAAGTCTTTCAGGACCTTATGAGTTTGGGCACCGTTATCATAAAAGCAGGTGAGAATGGAAAACCTGCAAGTCTCTGAAAAAGGATTCTCTGAAAAATGTGGCAAGATTTATGCAATTATAATGCAAAAAACCTGACAGAAAGGAAGGTCCAGGGGTTAAGGCACACACTTAGAACTTAGGAAACCTGGGTTCAAGTCCCTACTCCTCCACACGTTTCCTGTGTGACTTTGGACAAATCTCTCAGTCTTGCTGGGCTTCAGTTCCCCACCTGTACTATAAGAATGATAGCACTACCCTATGCTATGGCATTGTGAGGATAAATACATTACAGATTGTGTGTGGCACTCAGATACGATAGTAATGGGGACCATAAAAGGTCCTCAGATTCCTAGTGTTTCCACAATTCTCCTTTCCCTCCATCCCCCCCCCCATCAGACTCACCAAGGAAGTAGCTCTTTCATTCTATATTCCATTGCAGTTTCCTTTTTGCTGTATTTTATAAATAAAGCAACATATTAAAATCTTTTTCCTGGTCTCACCACAGACAAGTCTGGACTAACAAAGATTATTGCTAAAAATAAACCTTAGCTTTACTGCATGCTGTTGGGGTTAGGGTCCTGGAGGGAATGCCAACCCTTTCGGATTTTTAATTTTGTTTATTTTAGTTTATTTATTGAAATAATTGCTGCTGAGTCTCTTTAGATCAATAGTCTGAAATTGGAAGAGATCTTCTAGTGATACAAGCTACTGACGTGATGTCACAGGCTATGTCCGATGGAATGAGACTCAAATTCATTACTTTCATTAGGTGCCTCAAAGGGATATTCTAATGGCATGATGAACATTGGGGAGAAAAAAATACTTCAGCATTTACCAACTGCGTCGCTCTCCTTTTCAAATACACTCTGAAGAGAACTGTAAGGCAGAAGTTGAACCTAACAATTTTCTTTGGATGAATAGAAAATGCTTTGTTTATTACTCCTAAATTGCAACCTGTTTTTTGTTTCCTGTTGTTGCTTTTTCATCCTGTGCTATCTTTAATAGCCTTGTTGAGAATGTGAAGAGTTTCTGTGATGATACTACAAAAAATGCCTCCAAAAATCTAGAGCTTATTTTGAAGTACAAAGCTTCTGCTGTGAGAAGCTGCAGCATCTGTTTTAGAACGTCATTTTTATATTTAGAAGCAGTAAATCTTCAACTAAGCCAACAACCCACCTCCAGTCACCTTCTGCAAGTTAGTGCCAACCGATGCCCTTCCTTCAGTCACTCAGTTGGGTTTCATTTCACGTTCTAGTGGCCCTCTCATTGACCCATCATGTTAACAGATCCCAACACCTACATTGCAGTATACTGTGACCCGCCTGGCTCATGCTGTCAGATCTAATCTCCCTTGAAGTGGTGTGCTGCCAAAAGCTCAGTTCAGCATCAGGATGCAAATCTGTCGGTCTCCCACACCCATTCAAAGTGCTTTTTTCCCCCCCTAGGTCACAAGATGTGATGAGTGCTCTGTGCTACATACATACTAAAATTAAAACATATAGTAAAATCAGGGTAGTCACCAAAGCATGTCATCTAGAGCAAAGCTTGACCCATTTGGTCAGGCTCTTCTCGGACTGTTCTGTTTCTGTCTACTGGCTCTGCTTCCGATCCAATGCCCACAGACAGCAAATACATAGCAGGGAAGACATTATAGTCAGCCTTCTATTTTGGAGTTGTGCAACCCCTCAAAGAAGGGCCAGCGTGCCAAATGCACTCTGCATTCAAATATATTTCACCTGCAATGGCTGCATATGGCACATGCATGGCATGGATGCTGCATTACTTCTATTTCTGTAAGGGATACTGTGCTATTTACCACATGCAATGTGCTGCTGTATGCAGCACAGGTCAATGCAACGTAACTCAAGCAGATGTGTCACAGCTAATACAGTGAAAACACAATACACACAATAAAGAGCCAGACCAAAACTCTGATCCACAGGTTAAAGAAATGGGGTGTGGGGAGTCAGTGCACAGTTCTGTATCTTGTGCTCTCCCTGGCTTGGGGGGGCTGCGCTTCCTCCACCACCCTCTTCCTTGGCTGGTGCAGTGACTATTCCCCCTCCTTTTTCAATCCCTGATAGATGAGTACAAGCAGACCAAGTGCCTGCAGGACTCCCAATCTCTTCCCATTGAAGAGCACTGTTTTCTGAGTGATGTTTTGCAGGGCTTTGAAATTCAGGCATTTAGATCAATGGAAGTAGAGGGGGAGCTTCAATCCAAGGGGCAACTTTGATGGATGGGGGTTGGGGAGGGGCAAGGGTGAATTCTCAGTACTTCCCATCAGGTTGGCGAGAGGTTTGGAAGCAGCATTGGAACATGGAAGGGTGGGATGGACCTCAGGATCCTCTTTTGCTCCTGGCCATTATAGCTAAAGTGTGACATGGGGATGATGCACTTGAGTTCCATGAGAGGAATGGTAAGAGACCAAGCTCTGACCAGATACCCTAAAAGCACCACCAAATAAACAGAATAATCTTCCTATCTCTCTGCAAACTGCAGATTTCTCCTTCCCAGAGAGAAATGACTCGAAGGAGTGGAAACCCCCCCCCCACCACCATGATTGAAATGGAGCTGTGAGTTATGTATGAACAGACCATTCATGAAAGTACACCCATTCCTGAAGACACTTGTTCCACTCCCCCCTATTTAAAAAGAGGAATATGGAGGGAAACAGAACATACATCCAGCTGCCAGTATACCACAGCCTACTTAAAACATCTGTGATCGTGATCTAAATAAAGAATATTGTTTCTGTTTAGCAAATTCATGCACTTAAAAAAGAGTTTCAAAAGTTTAAATGGAATAGAGTAAAACTGCATTACCTGAGCAGTTTTTGCCCTTCGGCCTTGCATGCTGTTGCTGTGGCTGATTTGTAGGTTGGTGGCACCTTCTGAAAGGCAGTGAGATTTCCTACAGGGGAGTGTATTATAATTACTGTAGGAAGGAGTATCCTCTGCTGTAGCTGACGCCATCTTATGGTTTCCAATATCTGGAATATCGGACACTAAATTCCGACAATAAGCCCCAAAGGTGTTTCGTGGGCCTCCATTTATTGTAGCACCTGAGTTTTTTGGAGAATACAAGTCACTCATAGAATTGGCACGTTGGCAGGTGACCAGCTGCTGGGGACTGTTGCTTGCTTCTGTGCCTCGAATCCCCTCACCATCCTTCTCCTCAGCTGAACCTAAGATTTCTTCATTGCTTGTTAAATGTTCTTGGCTGAGGTCAGAGAGCGAAAATTCCAAGCTATCCTCCCGCCAGATATCTGCAGATTTTGAACGCTTTTTCTTGAAGCTTGCAGTTTCCATGAAAGTTGTCCCGTTTGTTGAATATCGATGCTGTCTGCCATCTTCTTCAGCCAAAAATGTAGTGTCATCCCCATAAAGTCTGCTTTCTTCTGTGTCTGGCATGCTCTGCACTGAGGCTGCCGTGAGAACTGTGCTGCTGTCCACGCTAGGAGTAACAGAAGAATCGGTGTGGTAAGAAACAGGCCTTAAGCCCATATCCACTCTGTCCACCCAAATGGGGCTTCCAAAGTCCTCTAAATTGGCTTCTTGGTTAAAAGGCTCCAGACCATTTTCTGCCAGTGACTGGGGGATGCTAGGAGTACTGCTAGATCGTGTGCTCACTTCTGAGTTCCTGTGGATAACCTTCCCTGAAGAAGCATGCCTGGTCCGTCGAGAAGTTTTATTTGAAAGGCGAAGTGAGCGTGATGTGTGCTTCCGTCCCAGGCTGGAGTGCTTGTCTCCATACAATGCGTGCTCTACATTTTGGCTTTCCGCGTTTCCCATGGTTTTAAGGTCTGCAAGATTAAAGAACGGGAAATATTAAACTTTCAACTAATATATGTATCAATATATATAATATGCCTGTCAGTAGCGCCCATGGATTGTACAAAAGAAAGAGACTGTTTCTTAAAAGGAATCTAGACCTAAAAGATACGTCATCATGTGTCTATGATCCATGTACATCTGCTGAAACATGTTGCAACTAACAAGAATTATTTTGACAGTGATGATCAATAATAAAATGTAATCAGTTTGCAACATCACTTGTGAACTCAAATATAATCCAGTGAAGTTCTCCAAGGTATGAACCCAGGGTCTCAGTTACCCTGGTATAAATCAAGAGTAACTCACTGAATCCAGGGGTTGCATCAATGTAGATCAGAGGAGAATCTGGCCCTGAATGTGGCTTTGAGTGTGAGCCAATTTATAATGAAAGTAAATTGGTAATCTCAGTTTTACACACATCAGTTAAATCTATTAAAATCAGTTAATCTTCAATGCAACACTGGCCAATAATGTAAACTGTAAAAATTAAAGTCTCATTTCCATACCAGAATCCCCTCCCACTGAAGCAGGACTCCCTCTCATTTAGCAATATGGAATTGCAGGGTGGTTGCACCCTCCTGATACCTGTTCATGACCCCCTGGGTCAGAACCTATGCTCTACACTAAAAGAACAGAAAATTATGTATATTTCGGTTCCTACCAGAGGATGGTTAAAGGGGAGAGATTCTGTATTGCTACTCTTTGAGCAACATCATATATTATTGAAAAAAAATCGAATGGAGCCACATTTGTAATTATCAACACCACTACTGGCACCCAAGGCATCAAAATGCAACTCTGCAGAGGAACACATTCTACAAGCACTGTTCTAAGGAGATCCTCATCGAGGCCCATAACTCATTCTAATGCTTTGTACCAATGATTGAATTTTTTCAATCCTTGCACCAGGAAAGAGAAAAATGATCACTAATGTTCCCAGAATCCTGCAAACTGGTGCTTCCAAGCCATCCCCTCTCACAGGGAACATGCTCTGGTGTGCTGTCAGGGAGTCACAAGGAAAGCAGGTCAATTTCTAGGTCTAACAACCTTGACGAGGTTACTTTATAATAACATTACAGGTGACTTTTCAAAGTCGTATGTAGAGTTGTAGCTACATGACTCCTGCTGACTAAGGGGAAATTTTGCAGCTAAATACCTGCACAATGCTTTAAGAAACAGGGTTGAAGATCCCTAATAAAAGCCTCCAAAAAAGTCAGTCCTAGGTGTGTGCTTCATTTCATCTAGGCACGCTATAGACCATTATTTTGCCTCAACAATAATTAAATATACCACTGTATTTAGTTTTCTTTGGGTTCTTTTTAGTATGTAAGATACTGTACCACAGTTTTTCAGTATGTGTAGAATAAGAAATAACAACAGTAACTCGGATTCCAATGTGTAGGTTACATGACCAAAGTATTTTTAAAAAATCATTTTTAAAAAAATCTTATTTTGACATGCTGGTAATGAGACTTGTAAAGACATTTGCTGGACATCAAAAACTGAGTTAGGAGTCATATCCACTCAGCATCCTCTCCAAAAATGCTAAAAATTACTTAAACTGGGTTGGAACCAGGCTCCTTGAGACTCACAAGGACAGAACAGATGCATCTTGTAGGAGGTTCTACCAATGCCTCTGTGCAAGGGCTTTTGCAAACATAACAGCTAAATTCATTCTTGGTGTAATTCAGCTGATAAGTCCAAGGAAGAATTTGCCCCACACAGCCTATTCATTTCTCATGTAGGCTAGTGTAACTCAGTGAAGTCAATGAAGTTATACCAGCATTACACTGACATAAGTAAGAAAGACCAGAAAGGAACAATTATAGTATTATTGTAACTGGATAATAGCATTGTTTGCAGCATAGATACAAAATTATGAAATAAATAATCTCTGTTTTAAATTAAAAAAGAAAAGTAGCTGTTTTGGCCAGGAGCAAAGTCAAGTATGTATTAAAATACAAAATCGTACAAAATTGAATATGAAAATAAAAACACAAACACAAAGAAAATGGTGTACAACTATTTACATATAGACAAAAAACACAGTTCTTTAAGAGGGATCACAGGGCAAACCAGAAAGTTTTGAGGCAGCTATATTAGACTTGAGAAAAACAGTAAATGGTGTCTAGAAAGCAAGATAACGGGGGCGGGGGGATTTATTCCTAAGGACAGTGGGTTTCTCCATTATAAGCATGTGCCATACTTTATTGAATCAGATGCTCATAGAATGAATATGATTGTGTATATGCATTAACCATCTGAATACACAATATCAGCTACTGCACAGAACCTATTTAACCTCACATAGATTACACAGAAAGGACTGAATCAATTCTGATAAATATTCACACTTACAATTCTGCTCTAGGTACTATCAAATACTTGTGGTGGGGTTGTATTTTTTTTTTTTTTTTTTTTGCAAATATTTTGGAAAATGGTCAAAATAGGAGCTAGTATGCTTTTGAGTTTCCCTATACAACTAACTAGCTTAATAGTTATGTCACGTTTTAGTTATGACTTGCTAAAAATCTGTGTGGTAGAAAGGGGGATGGGCACTACCTAAAACATTCTGACATCTCTGTATCTAAAATAAATATGACCAAGGGAATTAAACCACACGGAGTGAGATCCCAGACTCACTTAAGTATATGGCAAAGCTCCCATTGACCTCTATGCAGCCCGAGCCAGACCGTCCCACCTCACAGGGTCCTAGAGCCCAGGCCCCAAACCGAGCATCTACACCACAATTAACCAGCCCCTTAGCCTGAGCCAGCTGGCACAGGCCAGTTGCGGGTTTTTAATTGCGGTGTAGACAGACCCTATGAGGCCGGGGATTTACCCATGGTTTAGAAAAACAAATGCACTCAGCAAATTTTAGCCCAATGTATGTTAAAATGATAGAGTTATCAACCGCTGAAGAACAGGGTTTATTATTTAAATTGAGTCTTAAGAGTAAGTGTTATTCTAGATTGTTCTGATCTCGTCAGGACAGAACATGAATGTTAGCTACATTATCTTTTGTTTCCAAAACCTTTAAATGCAACTCAGGTAGCAGAAAGGTGCCCTTTGTCTTTGCAGCTTGGGTCTAAACCAGATCTCACTTCTAAGCCTTGTAGAAGGAAATCTCTAGGGGAAAGGTTTTTGCTGCACTGACTTTAAAACGCTTGCTAACAACAATTTCATTTAAAAGGATTTTCACTGGCTGCAGAAGCAGATCTTTACACTGTCATCTTCCCCATTATCAAGAAAGATAACCACCATTTTGGTGTCATTTTGAGAAGAATTAAGGATTTTTACATTTAAAACATGATTGAAAAGGGCAGCTCTCTAACTAAAGACACAAATCTGCAGAAAGGCCAGAAAGTTCTTAGCACCACTCAATGTACAAAGACTCAGCCCCCAAGAGACCAGCAAACTCATCACTTGCTCAATGAACAGAACAACTGGATACACAGCACTCTGTCAGTTCAGCAAACGATCGTTATGTGCCACAGTCCCAATGTAACATTAATGGACACAATCATACAAAATTTAAAACAAACAAAAAATTTTGCCAAGAAAAGAAACAGAGGATAAGCCTGTATTTGGTGAGTAAAACAGATGGCTAGAAAATGCCTTCATGCAAAGAGGAATGCATTTTCTACACAGATAAAAACTCAGCACCTGCGATAATGGTTTTCTTAGCACTAACATCCTTGGGAATATGAACATAGACATTCACAGGAATGTTTACCAACCTGTTTCACATGATGAAAAGTATGTGCTAGATACTGACAAGAAAAATCATGCTCCCAAGTAAGGAGTTGACCATTGTCTGCTTAGTTGATGTACACTTGGGTTTTAGTTAACAATGAAAGTCTCCAAATCCTGCAAACCATTGCTTACGCGATTAGCCCTGAGTCACTGCTCAAGTGAGTAACGATGATTTAAATAGGCCTGTTCCTAATCCCATTGAATTCAATCAGAGCAGGGTCTGATCTTAAGTAAGAGTATGCAGGACTGAGCCAGGTCAGAATAAACTGTGCTTGAAGTAGTCATAAAATAACCTGTCTCAAAATTAGACCATGAGTAATATTAATGGGAGTTATACACAGACATTGAGAAGACAAAGAGTTGCCATTGTTATCTTATTAACTGAATCAAAAGGTGCCTATTTGAGCACTGTACAAGGTAGCAATAGGATGCCACATAAATCAGTGGTGACTTGTCTCAATGTTTAAAAATGGCTGTAAAGCAGAGTCAGGGGATGCAACATGTCAAAAATCTGTTCTGAATTTATTTTCCAAAGCTAGCAAAAGATTGAGGCATACAGAACATGTCACAAGTAACAATTTTAAAAAAAATATTATTTTGGAAAAATAAAACTTAAGACTGATGGCACAAACAGAATATCAGTAAGGAAAAAGTATACATTCTACAATAAACCTCTGGGAGAACAATGCTCCCTGTAAACTAACTGATTTAGATGAAGAAATAAAACTGTAATAGAATTGTTGAGTTCTCCTTGAATTGGTTTAAAATATAATATTGCTATGTAGAAAGAGGATTTTCTAGATGTAACTGGCTGAAGTCCCATTTCAAATTTCATTTTTTCTCAATACACTAATTTTCCTTTCTCTCCTCTTCTTCCTTTTCTCCAATAAAATATTCAAGATAGCAATTACAGAAAATAAACCTAACTTAATAGCTCGCAAGTTTTTGACAAACTGCACTTTTATACTGCAGAGGAAAGGATGAAATTTATTAACTTCCAAGTTAAATTTGAAGCACCTCACAAGACAACAGATTGCAAATTTAAAATTAGATTCTGGTGGGAGGTCTTGGTAACAAAACTCTATTTTTCTCCTGGAGTTTGAGTTTGGAGGCTGTGAGAACCAGAACAATGATAAAATCAACAGCAAGAACTTATTCTACAGAAATGAACTTTTACTAAATTCTGCAAACCAACAACAAAGATTTTTACTCAACTCGCAAAATCCACATAGAAAACAATTTACAATAGTAACTAAAAAGGAATACACACATTTTACGGCAATTAAAAGGTTTTTTTTCCCAAAAGAGATTAAAGTTCCAGAGTAATCTTATACCTTTGAGTTTCTCAGAAACTGCAATGGGATATTTCATTGTTCTGAATTAAGAGCTTTTTAGCCAGACATTTCTTTTTATAATCCACTTTAAATAAGTTAAAGCATGGGATGTACTCCAAAAAGGCCCTGCAAGCAATTCAAAAGCAGGGTGAGGAAGTGGGAGGTGAGGAGGGAGAGGGAGGAAAGGATGTCATCAGTAGCTGCTTGATAGAAATTCTAAACTATAAACAACATGCAGTTTCTCCAAATTTTCCCCTCCCACAAACAATACACAACACAGCAAACTCCTAAAGAAAATACATAGACACACACGTACCTTACAAGGCAATATTGGTAGCCAATGCAACTTTCCCCAAGAGAACTGTGGCATTTAGATGTATAGAATTGCAAATGATATCAAAATGAACAGTTACTGGAACCACAGAATCTGTCAGCACCTGCCACTCAGCGCCTCCATTATTGTCTCGTCAGAGTCTATGAATATATGCCAAAAACCTGGTGAGAGAGAGCGGGGGGGGGGGGGGAGGAGAAATAGGCAAAGGATTAGCAAAAATGGTTAGAAAGGAGGACATTTTCTGCCAAGTCCTATTTTCATCACTTACCTAAGAAACATTATATAATACAGTGCTTAAATTCTGTATTTAAATTATATATATATATAAAATCTGACAATACCAGAATCACTGAAAACCTCAGTCTAACACTTTATGAAGCCAAACCGAGGGTATGAACTCCATTCATTTTCTTACCACTTTTTATAATAAAGAATCTTATAGAAATTGACAAGAGACTGCTGAGGGCAAACAGAATGATACAGGACTGGAGGGTCTCAGTGACAGCTCAGAAAAATTACATTTGTATTGGGTTTTCTAGTTTTGATTGGTTGGTTTTTGAGGGGGGTGGGAGAGAGAAAAGCAATTAAACAGGGTCCCTCATAAAAGATACTCAACACTCCCCTCAGAATTCTGCGCATGGCTATTTTGTATTTCTTTCTGCTTGAAGATGGCTTTCAATTAGGTTAAGCAAGAGGTCCTGACTCTCTCTCTTTTTTTTTTTTTTTTTTTTTTACACAAAACAATAGTTCAATCTGTACAATTTACTAAAATAGACAGCAATACAAGCACTGGTATAATGAACAATTTTAGAAAGGAGTCAGAGATTACAGAAAATTTACACACACAGAGTATATTGTGAGGTAAACTATGCACACTAAAGGAACAGACTAGGAGATGCTGCTGCACTCACTTACACAGGTGAATAATCCTGAAGTTACTTTTGTGTGTGTGTGTGTGTGTGTGTGTATGTGCATGCACACACGCGCGCAGGATCAAACTCCTAGACTGTGCCTTAGCCTGATGCCATTTAAAAGTTCATTACCACGTGTTCCTTAGACACTAGCGTATGTCTACACTGCAGCTGGGAGCAAGCCTCCCCGCTTAGGTAGATAGACTCGTGCTAGCATGCTAAAAATAGCAGTGTGGACATGGCAGCTCCAGTGGAGACTCAGGCTACATCTACACTACAGGGGGGGGTCGATTTAAGATACGCAAATTCAGCTACGCGAATAGCGTAGCTGAATTTGACGTATCGCAGCCGACTTACCCCGCTGTGAGGACGGCGGCAAAATCGACCTCCGCGGCTTCCCGTCGACGGCTCTTACTCCCACCTTCGCTGGTGGAGTAAGAGCGTCGATTCGGGGATCGATTGTCGCATCCTGACGGGACGCGATAAATCGATCTCCGAGAGGTCGATTTCTACCCGCCGATTCAGGCGGGTAGTGTAGACCAGGCCTCAGGCTAGCTACCCAAGCTCAGAACCAGGGGGTTGGGTTGTCACTCGAGCCATAACGTCCATACTGCTGTTTTTAGCGCACTAGCTCGAGCCCTGCTAGCACGAGTCCATCTTCCCACGTTGGAAAGCTCATTCCCAGCTGCAGCAGATGTACCCTTATGGTCCAATCCTGTGAGATGCTGAGTACTGTAAATTCCGTGGGAGTTTTGGGTACTCAGTGCTTTGCAGGATCAAGCCCTGAAGTCATTACATTTCCTTTATGCAGCCAAGTTGCAAGGCGAAGAGGCAAATGAAAGAAGTGGATCATCAAGAAGCATTGCAAACAGAGTTATTACACGGGTTTTACATATTTTCAAAAGATTACAAGAACAATGAATTCAGAATAGGTCAGTGATGCCCTTCATGTTGTTAGAGCAATTTGGTAGTAAATTTTTATCCTCGCTTGGCTGGATTCTCAAAAGGAAGTGAGAGTTACCAACTCCTTTTTTAAATTAAAAAAATTCTAATTTTCTTCCTTATCCTTTATGTCTCCCTCGTACTCCCCACTCCCCCAAGCTGCTGGTTGAGAGCTGAAAAGAACTTCATGTATTGCTCAGGAGCTGGCAGAAATTAATAAAATGAAGCTCATTTATATTGAAATGGACTCATTATCATGCCAGCTGACAGTAATTTACAAGGCTGGACTCTTAATGGAAAACAAGGTCCTACAGACAAGTGTCCTTCCACCTGCGTCTCATATGTAGGAAATAATCGTATGTTTAAGATGCTTTACTTTTTAAGAAAAAAAAAAGTTTTACCTTCGGTTTTTCCCCTCTGCTGTATCTATATTTGCCACAAGTAAGTTATTTTAAAAGAAAACTAAACTGTAGTGCAGCATTATTAGCTTTTTCATTCTCAAGTTGTTTTTGAAGAGTTTGTTATTCAGCTGAAATAATCTGCTCCAAACTGAAATTTGGCAAAAAAAAGGTCAGAACCCTGGTCACTTTTATGAGAATTAAAATAACAGTAATAATAATAATGTTGACTGTTTCATATGAAGTCTTTGCTCCTAACCAAATAATTCTCTTTTAGTATCTCAGTACTAAAACGCTTAAAGGAAAAGAGTTGTTTTTTCAAAGGGGAAAAAATCCAAGTGGGTATTTCCACTTAGGGAATTGGATTACTCTCCCTGTCTCGCTCTATATCTATCTTTATATCTAGCCACATCTATATCAATATGCACGTGCACACATGCTTCCTTCAGGATGTATCATTATCTCGTGATTCTTTTCCAGTAGAGTCAGCTCCTGTTAGTTATTATTACTAATTCAAAGGAACTCTTCCAAACACAAAAATCAATTTTTTTTCAAAAATCAGTTTAATATTTAACTTTGCCTCTAATACACCTTAGAAAACACCCCAACCACCAGTTTATTGTTTCATCTCACCCTTTGGTTTTCTGCAAGAGCAGAAGTTCTTCAACATTCCCAAGTCAGGTGCAGATTCTGACTTCTGGCAGAAAGGTCTTCATGGGAATAACGGGGTCTGCTCCTTCCCCAGGAGGAGTGGCACAGAAGAGATATGATTCGCCACAGGCAAAAGGGATGGAACACACACACACTCATGAAAGGGAACAGCTGGGTTCTGAACAGAAACTTGGGGCTTGTCTACACTACAAGTTATGTCGGTATAAGTTATGTCGGTATAATTTATGTCGCTCAGGGGTGTGAATAAGCACCTCCCTGAGCAATATAACTTACAGTGAGTGACTGAAGCGCCGGTGTGGACAGCGCTCTCCCGCCGACACAGCTACTGCCTCTTGTGGAGCTGGCTTTAGTATGCCGATGTGAGAGCTCTCTCCATCAGACGCGCTACAGGGTGCAGCTGCATTGCTGTAGCACTTCTAGTGTAGACTAGCCCTCAGTACCGGTGACTTCATTCCCTCTATAGGGCAGCGTCCCCCCATACAGCATATTTGTTCAGTGCTCTGCTGGACACTACTGCGTTAGTGGAGCGTGGAACCAAGCAGGGTGTTGACGGCCTATTCATGGGCATGACATAACACAGTGATGCGCATGGTATGGACGTGCTTTTACTGACCCAAAAGTACACACTTGTCAGTGACTATGTTCAATGCTGATGTTTCGGTCATAAACAACTACAGGGAAAGTGAAAATAAAAAAACAAACAAAAAAAATGAATCTGAAATGTAGTTTTTCAAACTACTTGTTTAAAAAATACCTTAAATTTGCAGTCTCAGACCTGGTTCCTGGAAACATGCATACATGTACATAACTTTTACTCACGAGTGTAGCCCCCTTTGAGTCAATGTTCTTTGCGGTATTCGGGCCAAATTAACTTGTGAGTATTAATTTAATGACTATGAAAAAGTATCCTGAAAAATCAGGCCACATGATTTCTAAGAGGATGAGCACCCAAAATTCCCACTTAAGTTGTGTGCGCTAAAAATTAGGCCACTGACATTGCAACCATCAACCCAGTGTCTTTGGATGTAAGGTGCCTAAAAATGAGGTTATAGTCAGAAAGGTGACTATATAAAAATAGCAGCAATTTATTCATCACATTTGCTAGCTACATGTACCCATACACCTCTACCCCGATATAACGCTGTCCTCGGGAGCCAAAAAATCTGACCACGTTATAGGTGAAACCGCGTTATAGCGAACTTGCTTTGATCTGCCGGAGCACTGCTTTACCGCGTTATATCTGAATTCGTGTTATATCGGGTCGCGTTATATCAGGGTAGAGGTGTATCTGCTGACTTACTAACAAAAATAACATTACTTCCTGTTGGTACCAAAGAACCAATGCAGGTACAGGAGAATGAAAGGGCTCATGAACTGTCAACAGAAGTGCAGAACTTTGAAATATGGGATTACATAATAATAAATAATAATAACATGTAAATATTATGTGAACCACAGAGAGCCCCGTTAGGGATGGTCTAAAGCTTCCAATGATGGGGACTCCACCACCTCCCTGGAAAGTCTATTCCAGAGCTTAATTACCCTTATAGTTAGAAAGTTTTTCCTAATATCCAACCTAAATCTCCCTTGCTGCAGAATTACTCCCATTACTTCTTGTCATTCAGAGATGGCTATGAGAATTAAAAACATTTTTCAATTATATTTTCACTTCCTTATTTTATAATACAAAGACATTTTTAGACAGTAGTAACATTTCAAAAGTACATCTACAGATGTGAGACAAACTAATAATTAGCCCAACCCATCATCCCACTCTATGAAGCCCACAGTAATTCTATTATAAACTTCCACAGTTTATATAGGTTGATGGAAGACACCACATAGCCATTTCAAATAGAAAATATTCAATATCAATAAGTAACTTTGGGCTGCATTCTCCGTACCACCACACCAGTTTTATGCCAGTGTAATTCTGGTGCAAAGCCAGTGTAATGGAGTGGAGATTTACCCTTTAATTGTAACTAGAGGCCATGTCCCTTCACTACCATGCAAAGAGCTCACTAACATGAGTGGTGACTTTAAGTCAATGAGACTATGCACAGCACTGAGGCTCCAAGCTCGGCAGCAAGGCACTGCATGGTCTAGCTGATTTTTAAATAAGTTCAGTTTGATGTGCTTATGCCCCGTCAGTGTTTTTTTTTGGTAAATATTCCAGCAAACCAGCCTGCTGGTTGTGGAAACAGTGAATTTTAAACCAATATTAGCAAATATTCATTGAAGTGATGTTTTAACTTTTAGCCGATTAGCACCTGACCTGAAGGAATATGCTCATCCAGCCAGAGAAGAGGAGTGTGATACATGTCTAATCAAAATTGACCAACTGAGCTGGAATTTCAAACATTTGAAACAAACTGCTCACTAGCAAGCCACAAGACTCAACATTTTCCATGGGAGCTATTTGGAAAATAAATGTTGAATAATGACTCCATTTGAAGAAAATCACGGTCAGTTCATGAAGAATTCACTAACAGAAAATGAAGCTAAACTAGTCAAATAAATTATTCCTCCAGCTCGAACAACACTCCTACACAAATCTATAAATAGAAACAAAAATGAGCCCTCTCAGGAGACCTGCAATCTCAATAATAACTGACAGTTAACATCCTCGAATCACAGTTAAAGTCAACAAAACCAGAAAAATGGCGTTAACAAGGTTCCATGGGGGCATGGTGGTGAATCTGTGGAGGAGGAGAACAAATAGCCAGTGAAGGGAAAAGCTACCTTTTCAGTGCTCTGTTATTTTTATACTGTGGTATCTGGGTAACTCTCAGGATTTTTTTTAAATTGTTTTCAAGAGTATCTTTATGTATTTTCAGTTCCTCCCTTCCTCCTCCTCCCATTATTAATGGTGGGAAAATCTCCCTCCCTCCCGGAGGGCAAATCAGCAAGGTCTTATGCAGTAGAAGAGAAGCAGTGCAACGTACGAAAAGGACAGGCCCAACAAAGAAAATAACAGAACGCCACTAGCCGTCACCTTCAGCCCCCAGCGAAAACCTCTCCAGTGCATCATCAAAGATCTACAACCTATCCTGAAAGATGATCCCTCACTCTCACAGATCTTGGGAGACAGACCTGTCCTCGCTTACAGACAGCCCCCCAACCTGAAGCAAATACTCACCAGCAACCACACACCACACAACAAAAACACTAACCCAGGAACCTATCCTTGCAACAAAGCCCGATGCCAACTCTGGCCACATATTTATTCAAATGACACCATCATAGGACCTAATCACATCAGCCACGCCATCAGGGGCTCGCTCACCTGCACATCTACCAATGTGATATATGCCAGCAATGCCCCTCTGCCATGTACATTGGCCAAACAGGATAGTCTCTACACAAAAGAATAAATGGACACAAATCTGACATCAGGAATCATAACATTCAAAAACCAGTAGGAGAACACTTCAACCTCTCTGGCCACTCAGTAACAGACTTAAAGGTGGCAATTTTGCAACAGTAAAGCTTCAAAAACAGACTCCAACGAGAAACTGCTGAGCTTGAATTAATATGCAAACTAGATACCATGAACTTGGGTTTGAATAGAGACTGGGAGTGGCTGGGTCATTACACATATTGAATCTATTTCCCCATGTTATGTATCCACACACCTTCTTGTCAACTGTCTAAAACGGGCCATCTTGATTATCACTACAAAAGTTTTTTTTCTCCTGCTGATAATAACTCATTTTAATTCATTAGCCTCTTACAGTTGGTATGGCTACTTCCACCTTTTCATGTTCTCTGTATGTATATATCCATTCTATGCATCTGATAAAGTGGGCTGTAGCCCACGAAAGCTTATGCTCAAATAAATTTGTTAGTCTCTAAGGTGCCACAAGTACTCCTGTTCTTTTTGCGGATACAGACTAACACGGCTGCTACTCTGAAAACTAATTTCAAATTGTAAGCCACAAGTAAAACATGGGAATTCCCTGGAGCCCTTGTGCAGGTTAAAGTGGGGGCTTTCATAATCTGCCCTTGGAAGCAGAGACCAATGTTAAGCCACAGGAGGAGCTGCAGGAAATGAGAAAGAGTGGCAGGACCTGTTCTGCCTTCTCTGGTGTAGTTAGGGTAGCTATTGGCCCGTCTACATGTTTATAGATAGTCAATTGGATTTCTCAAAACAAAAACAAAAAAAATACCTCAAAGTGTAGGTAAAATAAGAGTTGGCTGTAGTTCATTTATCTTAAAGTTCTGTATTATTATTAAAATTAACTTGAAACATACTTTTTTCTTGTGCCAAGTGAACAGAGAACATCTGATACATATCAGTACAGCAGAGTGCCAAACATATCAAAGACAACAACCAAAGTAGTCACATAAAAGACATTTTTTAAAAATGTCAAATAGAAAGAGAATAGCTGCTTAAGTGATAAACGCACAAATGTCCAGTACCTAATGAAGCTTAGGCTGCGACAGTACTACTCACAGTAAGAGAGATACAGAACACAGAGTAAAAAATGAATACTATGGAGGGATAAGAAGCCCCACATGTGGCATTAGAGAGATCTAAAGAAAAAGGAGTCAAGTTAAATCCAAGCAAATGCATGATCAGAACAACTTCAGTATTTTGGTTGCATTTGCTCAGCTATATAAAAGCTATTTGCGTAAGACACAAAAAGCACTAAAGTAGCAGCAGTTACTGAAATAAGGCCACTGAAAAGTCGTGTTGAGCTAAGCAAAGTATCAAGGGTGGTGATTTACTTTTAAGTTTATTCCACACTTTGCAGAAGTTTTGGGGGGTGTTTGGGGACCTCTCAAAGAAAGATTCTGAGTTTCAATCTGATGCCCAGTAAGATTCTGCCTTCACCAAAATAAAGCAACTAATTGCCAGTGCAGGAGGACACTGCCCAGCTATGAGAGGAAGAATGGTCCAGTGGATAGGGCACTGGCTGGTAACCTGGGTTCGATTCCCTGTTCCATCACAGACTTCGTGTGCATCCTTGGCCAAATCATTTAGTCTCTTTGTGCCTTAGTTCACCATCTGTAAACTGGGCATAACAGCACGTCTCTATTGTGTGGGGGTGTTGTAAGAATTGTGACAGACCCAGACCAGTGGGGTACAGGAGTCTGGTAGAGGGCAAATATACTGGTCACTGGATGAGTAGTTTTCTGTTCCCTGAGTGACCAGAGAAGGGGCTGCACTAGAGTAATCAGGAACCTACTAGAACCAGTTAAGGCAGGCAGGCTAATTAGGACACCTGGAGCCAATTAAGAAGAAGCTGCTAGAATCAATTAAGGCAGGCTAATCAGGGCATCTGGGTTTTAAAAGGAGCTCACTTCAGTTTGTGGTGCGAGTGTGAGGAGCTGGGAGCAAGAGGCACAAGGAGCTGAGAGTGAGAGGGTGTGCTGCTGGAGGACTGAGGAGCACAAGCATTATCAGATACCAGGAGGAAGGTCCTGTGGTGAGAATAAGGAAGGTGTTTGGAGGAGGCCATGGGGAAGTAGCCCAGGGAGTTGTAGCTGTCATGCAGCTGTTACAGGAGGCACTATAGACAGCTGCAGTCCACAGGGCCCTAGGCTGGAACCCGGAGTAGAGGGCGGGCCTGGGTTTCCCCCAAACCTCCCAATTGACCTGGACTGTGGGTTCTTCCAGAGGGGAAGGTCTCTGGGCTGTTCCCCAACCCACATGGTGAATCTCTGAGGCAAGAAAATCTGCCAATAAGCGCAGGACCCAACAAGATAGAGGAGGAACTTTGTCACAGAATAAATACAGTGAACATTGTGAGGTGCTCAGATATGGGGGCTGTGGAAGAAGTGGGTTTTTTACCTATGAAAGCTTATGCCCAAATAAATCTGTTCGTCTTTAAGGTGCCATCAGACTCCTCGTTGTTTTTTTAGAAGCAGTACAGTCACACATAAGAAATGTTCAGGTGGCTATATCGAAGTGAGGATCTGGGGCTGTGTCCCCGCAAGAAGGCAAGTCAGGGTTTTCTACATCGAAGTCTCTCACATCCACAGAAATAAACTGCACAGACTGAAAGAGAGATATAGGCAATGCTGTCTCACAGGGAGCACCTCCATCAATGTGCACTGGAGAAAAAGTTACAATGGCATCTAACCACAAGACTTTAGAGGCCATCATAAAAAACCTCTTGCAGCAGCACCACCGAAGCTATGAATGAAATTGCACCAGCAGAAAATATGACTGTGATTAAACACAAACCTAGAAGGGATATGCCAGTCACTAGTATCTTAAGCAGATTATTTCTGACAGGGCATGACAATATGGAGGAGACATTTGAGGCATACATTCACATTGTCATATCCAGTTTACCTGTATTGGACAAGAAAATGACAGCAATCAGGGTTGCAACAGTTTGCTAGTTGTCTACAGTACTGGAAATTCTTTGCTGAGTAGCCAAAATAAAAATGTTTGTGTCTCTGTAAAGCAAAAGAGTTCTGGACATTCTGTGAGGAATGAACAGGAGCCCATCTGTGAAAGTGAAAGGCATGCGGTTCCATAACAACTGAAATTTGGAATAATAAATATAATTCATTCGGGGCACGTCGGAGCAGAATAGGTCAAGCAAAGGACCGAATATTGCTGGTCTGACCCGATATCAACATACCAATCAAAGAAGAACACATTCACCAGTCCAGATATTACAATAACACAAAACCCCTACCTTTTTCTACAGGTAGGAGAAAGAGCATACATTCACAACCCTGATGGTCAGCAACAACCTGGCATTGTCAAAGCCAAACTACTCACACCAAGATCCTATCTTGCACACACTGACAGCAGAGGAACATTGGGACATAGCTGGAGAAATTTGTTCTTATCGCAAGTTTACCTCAGTTTGACTGATTCTGGTTCTGACACAGTAATTTCTATCTCCAGGCCAGACAACAGTTTTGTTCAACCGGAGGATTTTACCCCTGCCCACACATAACATTTTATATCCAGAATCCACAGAGAATTTGAAAGACACTAACAATTAATGTGCTGCCCTGACTGGCCAGATGTAAAACCATGTGTTGGTAATGAATTATCAATATTTATTAAGGAATTCGTTATGTGGGCTGTGGTAGCAATGTTTTGAAATATTGGGTTATAGCAAATTTCAAAAATCTAGTAACAATAAACTCGATGGGCTAGATTCTCACTAGCACTGAGATCCGCTAATGCAAGGGAGGCAGAGACCATTAGGGAACTGGTTATGGCTCCCCTTGCCTCAGTATTAGTCAGAAAGGCCTAGGGCTGCTCTAAATTACTTCAGCTGTGAATGGTCCCTAAGAGACCATGCACCAGCTGAGAATTGGCTAAGCAGATCTGTGAACCATCCTGCCCAAACATGACTCTCCCTAACGCATCCTCTATGCTGGAGTGAGGAGGCAGCTGGTGCAGCTTTACGCCAACAGAGACCGTTCCTGCCGGCGAGGGTGGGAGGGGAGAATGACAATTACGGCATACTACAATTACAGTTATGGCCACATTCCGGCTCCTTTGCGCCACTCAGATTTCCATATTGCAAGATCTGGTCTGATAGGTTCTCTTTATCTTCAAATAGAAGGGCGTGAAACATTACTGGGAAGTCAGCGGATGGTGCTATTACAGATACCATTATAGGTTCTGTTTGACTGAATATAGAACCAGCTAGTTAATGGAGAGATGCATAGTGTCAGCTGTGATGCAGTTCTTTTTTCGATAAGGTCACCAGCAAAATCTGTTCTACCTGAATCTCTGTGTCAAGAATCCTTTTTTTAGATATAGAAGCTGCTGCAGGTTACAATCCTGTAGCAAACAAAACATTACATGGTGCCATAATATTAGTGTACTTCACGTTTGTCAAGAAATTCTAAAATTCATTTTGCATGGGCAGTCATTCTTTGCCATTTACAACAATGGTTCTAAAAATTCTTCATTTTGACTAGAAATGCCAGAGAAGTAAATTACCAGCAGTTCCATCAGGTGAGGATACTGTATATCTACGTAGCAGTTTATATTTTTGGCAAGGTATGTGTCATTTCATTATTTCAATGCCTCACAAGGGTAAGTGACCCAAAATAAACAAAAACAGCTAGCATTCACTTTAAATTTAAAGAGTGATACATTATTTTATTAGCTGAGAAAAGCTACTGAGATTTTATGTGGCAGTTTTTCCAACCCAAATGAAAACATAAATTGGAGTAAATCTATACATAACCATATTTGGATATGTACAAACGGCTCCTATTCACCTATACTCAAGTTACATGCAAATTATTCAACACATCCTAGAGTGGAAATAGCTCCTGGATTCATACAAACTGCACACAAGCAAACAAAGGGCTGGATTCCTAAAATCGAGGAGTGACTGTTGCAGTTTTGCTGCACTTTTGTCGGTGTGTGTGGGTGTGAGTGTGTGTGCGTGCATGAGAGATAATCTCCAGTTTAAAAATGGTGCTGTACCATGAAGAGAGATTCCACTACATTGGTGTGAGTATTAAACATAGCACCGTGGACTTCTGTATTTATTCTTTTTCTCTAACACTTTGAAATCAAAATTTCTTCCTTTCACATGTCACTGCCTCCACAAAAGCCTCTTACTCTACACCCTCTATCAAGGGTTCCAGCACCACCCGCCCATAGCTGTATTTGTTTTTACAGTGCTAAAAGAAAAGTAACAGTTTATTTTTGTCAGTAATCCCATATAAATTCTAAGACAAACAGGAAGCAGAGGATGGTGATGCCATTTTTCAGTCTTTGGGAACATAATCACACTTTAAAAGAAAACCCTGTGCAATACTTCTAATATCCCAAAAGACAAGGCAGAAACCAAAAGGAGATTTTACATTTGAATGTAAAGAAAAGAAGACTTTTCAGTCTTGCACAGGTCTCCTATTGACCCTCATATCCCTTTTGAAAAGATCACAATCTTACAGGATTCCAGCTGTTGCACATGTTCATATAATTGCAATTCTCAAATCCCTATTAGAAGATCAAACAGAGACATGACCATCTGGTGGCTTGTGGAGGTTCTGGGAACCTGCAATAGCCTCTGTAAACTTGAAAGTTCAGCTTGCAGCCCAGCAGAGTCTCTCTCGGGCTCCAGTGCAAACCCTCACCCCTCTGCCCCTTCACACTGTATTAGAGCAAGTTGAAATTTTTCAAATGCAAAATTTTTTTTGGTCAAAACAACTTTTTTTTACCAAAATGAAAATTTAATTAAAAAAAAGTCTCCATCTTTTTTTCCTTCCCCAACCTCCTTTTTCAGAAGCAAAATGTAAAAAGAGGGGAAAGGGGGGGGGGGAAATGAAGCAGAAAGGAGGAAAAACCAATAAAATATTTCACATTTTATTTTCTCCATTTTCCAAACAGCTTTTGATCCTATTAAATATGGTGCAAGAAAAGTTACCTTTGGTGCATGAAGTCATTATGCCAAAGAGACAAAGACACCTCTATGTGATGCAGAGATCTAAGGAGGGTGCCATAACCCAGGCCAGGGCTAACCTGCTGACTTCTGCCGCCATAGCGATATCAGTCTGGGGTGTGAAGAGGTGTGATCCCTGACGGGCATATAGCTGTGCCAGCAGAACCGTTCATGTAGACACGACCTCAATCTTACCCGTTTACACACCTGTGCTTGGGAAGCATTATGCTTCTTTTCACACCTGCCTTAGTGCTTTCAGTTCTACAGCAGAGAAAAACTGTTCTTTTCTTCACCAGTCCCTGTTACGTGGAATTTCATTGTTTGGACACTTCAGTGAAGCCCTGGGTTTAGTTGTTCAAACATGGCACAACATGATTATTCTCTTTTTGCTACACTATGGCTGATGCTCTAAGCCACAGCACTGCCAATTTCAGGCTAAAGTGAAGATGAACAACTCCAAAAACAACAACAAAATACATCAGAAACCTAAGATGTCAGAAAAATAGCCCCCACCCACACTGCTGAAACAATTTATTTTTCTTCAATAAGAGGTTGTTAGCCAATTTCAGTATAACGCAGAACAGGTTGCCACATAAGTAGTCCAGCAACTTTGCTGGTGTGTATGTAGACAGCTCTCTTAGGCCTGGTCTACACTAGGCGTTTATGTCGAATTTAGCGCCGTTACATCGAATTAACCCTGCACCCGTCCACACCACGAGGCTATTTAGTTCGACATAGAGGTCTCTTAAATTCGACTTCTGTACTCCTCCCCAACGAGGGGAGTAGCGCTAAATTCGACATGGCCATATCGAATTAGGCTTGGTGTGGATGGAAATCGACGCTAATAGCTCCGGGAGCTATCCCACAGTGCACCACTCTGTTGACGCTCTGGACAGCAGTCCGAGCTCGGATGCTCTGACCAGCCACACAGGAAAAGCCCCGGGAAAATTTGAATTCCTTTTCCTTTCTGGGCAGTTTGAATCTCATTTCCTGTTTGGACATCGTGGCGAGCTCAGCAGCACTGGCAACGATGCAGAGCTCTCCAGCAGAGATGGCTGTGCAATCCCAGAATAGAAAGAGGGCCCCAGCATGGACTGATTGGGAAGTCTTGGATCTGATCGCTGTGTGGGGCGATGAGTCCGTGCTTTCTGAGCTGCGCTCCAAAAGACGGAATGCAAAGATCTATGAGAAGATCTCTAAAGCCATGGCAGAGAGAGGATACAGCCGGGATGCAACGCAGTGCCGCGTGAAAATCAAGGAGCTGAGACAAGGCTACCAGAAGACCAAAGAGGCAAACGGACGCTCCGGATCCCAGCCCCACACATCCCGTTTCTACGAGGCACTGCATTCCATCCTAGGTGCGGCCGCCACCACTACCCCACCACTGACCGTGGACTCTGAGGATGGGATATTGTCCAGGGCCGGTTCCTCGGACATGTTAGCGGACGGGGAAGATGAGGAAGGAGATGAGGAGGACGAGGCAGTCGACAGCGCTTACCAAGCTGATTTCCCCGACAGCCAGGATCTCTTCATCACCCTTACAGAGATCCCCTACCAACCGTCCCCAGCTGTTAACCCGGACACAGATTCAGGGGAAGGATCAAGCAGTAAGTGTTTTAAACATCTAAACATTTATTTTTAACAGAACTGGAATATTAACAATAACAACAATGTGTTTTTCATGATTTGTTTGCCCTAGGCGCTTAACTATTCAGTCCCACCTATTTAAAAAAAATCTAACAATGTCCAGTTTTGCATGATTCTGCTGCCCAAGCCGCTCCACTCTTTAGTCCCTGCCAGTGCAGCTATATTAAAATGCGGTCTATATGTCCAGGGATAGAGCTGCAATCCTCCAGGGACATCTCGAGGAAGCTCTCCTGGAGGTAATTGGAAAGCCTGTGCATCAGGTTCCTGGGGAGAGCGGCCTTATTGGGTCCTCCAAAGTAGGAGACGTTTCCGCGCCAGGAGATCATCAAGTACTCCGGGATCATAGCCTTGCACAGCATGGCGGCATACGGCCCTGGTCTTTGCAGGCTTTCCCGAAGCATTCGTTCTTTATCGCTGTCTGAGATCCTCATGATTGTGATGTCGCTCATGATGACCTGCTTTGAATTAGGTAGGGGACTGTTAGTATTGGGACTGCTTGCCCGTTCCTTTACAGAACTGTAACCGCCGGTTTACAGCCACGCGGTGGAGGCGGGAGAGGGGCAGCATACAGGGATCTTTCCCTGGCACATCCGCGAGGGGGTGGGACAGGGGCAGAGTTCATGCTTGGCCGATTGCTGGCAGCAGAGACTGGCATTGCTTTCAATGTGAAAGGAGGCCAGTGCTACTATTAAAGTTTTATGCAGCCACAAGTCTACGGCTTACCATGTCTGCCTGCTACAGAAATTCCGGTGTCCTGCCCCGCTTCCCAGATCGGCAGTGCAAGACCCCAGGCACTGAAGGCGAGGTCCGAAAATTCGACCTTGTCCTGAGTGCGCATGTGATAGGTGCGGTGCATGGTCTTGTTCACAGAGAAAGACTATGTTCTTTGTTCACAACTACATTTATCTTTCGGAGGAATTCACTACCTTTTTCTCATTCCCACAGCCACATCTGCGACTGTCTCCCAACCCAGCCTGGCATCACACTCCCAGAGGCTAGCGCAGATTAGGCAGAGGAAGAAGAAGACGCGAGAGGACATGTTCTCAGAACTAATGGGCTGCTCCCGAGCCCAGGCAGCACAGCAGAACCAGTGGAGGGAGAATTTGTCCCAAATGCACTGGACACACATGGAACGTGAGGAGAGGTGGCGGCAGGAAGACCAGCAGGCGACTCAAACGCTGCTTGGACTTATGAGGGAGCAAACGGACACGCTCCGGCGCCTTGTTGATGTTCTGCAGGAACGGAGGCAGGAGGACAGAGCCCCGCTGCAGTCTATCAGTAACCGCCCTCCCCCGCCACCAAGTCCCATACCCCCCTCGCCCAAAGTCCAAAGAAGGAGGGGCGGCAGAGTCCGTGAAAACTCTCACTCCACCCCTGCAGACTGCTCAAGCACCAGAAGGCTGTCATTCCCCAAAATTTGAAAAGTCCTTTCCTTCCCGCCTCACCCAAGCCCCCGTCCAAGTTTCACCCCCCAGTTTCATGTGTGGTTGTTAATAAAAAATACGTTTCTGTTCATTACTGTTTCCATCATGTTCTTTTGGAGGAGAGTCTGTCTGAAGGGGGGGGAAGGGGCTTGGTAATTGGACAGGACAGTCACCTTTAGCAGGGTACAGAGGCGGGGGCAGGTCCAGCAGCAGGGCACATACACAGTGCAGTGACTAGTTACCCTGGTCAGTCTGGGAGGTGGTTTTCATGTTCTGGGGAGGGGAGGGGGGTTGCTCTGTGACTTTGTGGCGGGGGAGGGCAGTTACAGATCTTATGCAGCGGTCCTTTTCCTGGATCACAGAGCCACGCAGCAGGGGATCTGTAACCCTCCTCTCCCTGCCATAAAGTCACATAGCCCCCACATACACGCAGTCCCGCTCAGGAGGGCTGGCAGGCTCCGTTGAAACAACCAGTCCACCACTGCGAATCCTGTCATTCCTGGAGTTTAGAAGCATCATTTGCATCAGTACACTACACCCGCTCCCCACCACAGTCTGCGTCCCAGGTTTAAAACATTCCCGCGAAAACAGTAATAAAGACAACGGTGTTCATTAACAAAATAAAACTGATTTTATTTTTTTGGAAGGGGGTGAGGGGGTATGTAACTGGAGAGGATAGTCAACATTAACTGGGTAAAGAAACGGGGGCAGGTTCAGCTTCTCTGTACACAAACTGAAAAGTCACTGGTAACCGTGCTCACTCTGGAACCTAGCTTTCAAAGCCTCACGGATGCACAGCGCGTCCCGCTGGGCTCTACTAATCGCCCGGCTGTCTGGCTGGGCGTAATCAGAAGCCAGGCTATTTGCCTCAACCTCCCACCCCGCCATAAAGGTCTCCCCCTTGCTCTCACAGAGATTGTGGAGCACACAGCAAGCTGCTATAACAATGGGGATATTGGTTTCGCTGAGATCACAGCGAATCACTACGCTTCTCCATCTCCCCTTGAGACGGCCAAAAGCACACTCCACCACCATTCTGCACTTGCTCAGCCGGTAGTTGAACAGTTCTTTTTCAGTGTCCATGGCGCCAGTATAGGGCTTCATGAGCCAGGGCATTAGCGGGTAGGCTGGGTCCCCGAGGATCACTGTAGGCATCTCCACATCCCCAAGAGTTATTTTGTGGTCCGGGAAGTAAATACCTTCCTGCAGCCGTCTAAACAGACCAGAGTTCCTGAAGACGCGAGCGTCATGAACCTTGCCCGGCCATCCGACGTTGATGTTGTTAAAACGTCCCCTGTGGTCCACCAGTGCTTGCAGCACCATTGAAAAGTAGCCCTTTCGGTTGATGTACTGGCTGGCCTGGTGCTCCGGTCCCAGGATAGGGATGTGAGTTCCATCTATAGCCCCACCGCAGTTTGGGAATCCCATCGCGGCGAAGCCATCTATGATGACCTCCACGTTTCCCAGGGTCACTACCTTTGAGAGCAGTACCTTAACGATTGCGTTGGCTACTTGCATCACAACAACCCCCACGGTAGATTTGCCCACGCCAAAGTGGTTCGCGACTGACCGGTAGCTGTCTGGCGTTGCAAGCTTCCAGAGGGCTATGGCCACTCGCTTCTGGACAGTCAGGGCTGCTCGCATCCGGGTGTCATTGCGCTTCAGGGCAGGGGACAGCAACTCACAAAGTTCAAGGAAAGTCCCCTTCCGCATGCGAAAGTTTCGCAGCCACTGGGATTCATCCCAGACCTGCAGCACTATGCGGTCCCACCAGTCCGTGCTTGTTTCCCATGCCCAGAATCGCCGTTCCACAACATCCACATGACCCATTGTCACCGTGATGTCCTCGGCGCTGGGTCCCATGCTTTCTGACAGGCCTGTGCTACTCTCAGACTTCAGGCCCTCACCGCGGTGCCGTAGCCTCCTCGCCTGGTTTATCTGCATCTGCCTCTGGGAAAGGTGGATGATAAGCTGCGAGGCGTTGACAACGGCCACAACTGCAGCGATGGTCGCAGCGGGATCCATGCTCGCAGTGCTGTGGCGTCCGCGCTGTCACTGACCCGAAAAGTGCGCGAACTGATTTCCCGCCGGCGCTTTCAGGGAGGGAGGGAGGGCGGTAGTGACGGACGGATGATGACAATTACCCAAAAGCACCCTCGACACATTTTTTTTACCCAGAAGGCATTGGCGGCTCGACCCAGAATTCCAATGGGCAGCGGGGACTGCGGGAACTGTGGGATAGCTGCCCACAGTGCACCGCTTCCAATGTCGACGCTTTCCCCGTTAGTGTGGACTCACAAAGTCGAATTACTGTCCTTAGTGTGGACACACACGTTCGACTTTGCAATATCGATTCCACATATTCGATTTAAGTGAAATCGAACTACCCTCGTAGTGTAGACATACCCTTACAGGCTTCTTTTTGGGTTTGATCCAAAGCCCAATGAATTTGATGGAAATTGACTTCAAAGGCCTTTGTGTATCAGGCCCTTGGAGAGATAATGTGGTTTGAATAGTCAGAAATTTGGATCAACTTTGCTGATTACTAGCTCACTTGCTTGCAACTGGAAATTCTTCAGTGAAGTAACTAGCTTTCCTCCACCCTTTCCCTCACCTATTTCCACACCAAAAACAACAAAGGGATAACAGACAAGAGAACCACTATTCTGGCTTCCACACATTCTTCTCAAAAGTATACCCATGTACCTTTTTGTCTTCAAACTCCTTCCCAAAAAATTCATATATGAAAAAGTGTTATGCTTTAGACAAATCTTCAGTTATGTCACTTGCTACAATTTTAATCAATCCATGTTGACATCTCACCTAACATCTTTTGCTATCACATCAAATTCCCACAGTAATGATATGTATATAAGGCATCCAAAAAGCAACCAAACGTGTTGTTCCTCTACAGAAAATTGTGTCATTGCTTTAAGTTCAGAAGAGGACTCTGTTAGATCACTTCTCGGTTGGAGAAAAGTGATCTTTAATTCCAACTTGTGTAATATGCCCAAGCACCACTATGCACCCCCAGAGTGACATATGTAAGATTGCAATTAGCTACTGACATTTATACAGTTTTTGGTATAGCAAACAATAAATCCACTAACTGTGATTTGTTGCTGAGGTTTATGCTGTTTGCTTTATCTGGGGGCTTAGATTTATAATAGAGACATAGTTTATTGGCTTCCTTTCTTTGAAATCTTACACAGATTTACAGGCCATTAAGGGTTAATTATTAAATCTCAGAATTAAGTCTGAAATGTGTGAGTAGCTAGAGAATACCTTATATGATTAACCAAATTAGAAAAAAAAAGTCATTTAACACTTAAAATAAGAATGATACGTATCCTACAATAATCTCAAATTCTGCTCCATCAGTTGATACATGGAACATCATTTAGGATGTTCAGATATTTATTAGCATATTAGATCACAAGAGAGGTGTGATTTTAATTGGAGATTCTTCAATAATTTTAAAATACAAAAAAACCATTATGATGATAGCTGGGGAAATAATTTGGGGCCAGATTCCACCACTTTTATTCATGCTGAGTAGTACCTTACTCTGTGAGTAGTTTTATTGATTTCACTGGACAGCAAAGGGTCAATGGGGTAGAATTTGGCCCTTGGTTTAAAAAAAAGACAAATATGGTTTTATGTCAAGATTAGCCTACAATCATTATAACATTAACAATCCACTAGTCTTGAATTTATACGCAACTGTTTGTATAATTCTAGAGTGCTCTTTTTCATAAAAATATTATAATGTTAAAAGAGAGAGAGAGAGAGAATGGGGCAAAACAAATTTGCTTCCTATGAATAGCTAAATAACTTAATTCTGGTCTCTCAAATTCAGAGTTCGCAATTCTCACAATTTTATCATAAGCCTCATGATATTTGCTGTTTTTCTGAAAGCCCTGGGGTCATGTGACTGGTGAAGAATCCCAGCTTTTATTATTTAAAAAATATTGTTTAAAGGAAGTTTCTAGCCTTCATGGTTGCGGAGTAAAGCTGGAAAGTGTGAACCCTCCAGGCTCAGACATCAGAAGGCAAATAAAAAGCTGTATTATTTGTTTGTTTTTAATTTGCATGACTTTGAGGCCTGACTCATAATTTTTTAACATTTGGGGTTGATAATATTGCAGCTTATCACTTATAATCACAAGTTGCATACAAGCTCTCCTAATAAGCCTAACTTTGAGAGTTACTCAGCACCCCGGGGAGAAAATACAAAATAATTGACATCAGGCAGAAAGATAAATGAGTGCCACACACCCAACCCTGCAAGCACTTAAGACGCATTGTTTTTCCTCTTGCAAATAACTGAACTAATGCCACTGAATTCTTCTGTCCAACTCAGTAATTATATGGCCCCATTCCTACAGTGTCTGAATAACTCACAATCATTAATTAATTTACCCTCGCAATATTCATGTGAGGTAGGGAGTATTAGCCCCAGTTCACAGATGGGGAACTGAGGAAAAGAAAGATTAAGTGATTTATTCAGATTCACGCAGAAAGTCTGTGGCAGAACTGGGAATAGGATCCAGATCTGATTCCCAGTCCTTGACCACAGAATAGCTTCTGTTACAAGGTGGGACGTGTACGAAGTTGCACAAGAGAATTCACGACATATAGAGTCTAGCTTTATTATCCTCAACTCTACTAGTGTTTTCCACCACTCCTAGGAAGTAGCCATATTCTGCCCTGGTATTTTTGTGCTCTTGGTACCCCCTTTTGTCTCTATTGTCTCCTCATTGTCTCCAGGGCATTGCTTTGTACAGTTTTAAACTCTTCAATTTCTATCTTATGAGGAATCTTTAAAAAAAAAAAAAAAAAAAGGACATTCATAGGCTCCATAACAGCACAGTGATGTAGATTTAATAGCTGTCTTTCTTTCTTTCTTTCTTTCTTTCTTTTCATTTTCCATTTTTTTCTTATTTTATTATGTTGCTTATTCACCTATCACTTCTCTTTCAAGGAGAGCCATTTGATTTATGGGCTCCCCTGCCTCTGCTGCCCACCATTGTGGGTTTTTTTTTCCTATTTATTATTTTGTGGTCTATGTATATAAAAATATAAAACGCCCACATATATGTTCACACATAAAGGGAGTGTGTGTGTGTGTGTGTTCATATACACACACATAAAATACATATAAAATTGTAAATGTGGCATTAAAAAGATTTATGGTACTTCATTTCAGAACTACCATGCCAGATTCTGATGTGGTGAAAACATGATTTCTTGAATAGCACAACCGAGTCAGGTAAGAACAAACAACTATCCAAAAAGTTAGGCTCTTCCTAGCACAGCCTTTTGGCAGTGTGTTTGAACATACACCTCTACCCCGATATAACGCTGTCCTCGGGAGCCAAAAAATCTTACCGCGTTATAGGTGAAACCGCGTTATATCGAACTTGCTTTGATCCACCGGAGTGCGCAGCCCTGCCCCCCCGGAGCACTGCTTTACCGCATTATATCCGAATTCGTGTTATATCGGGTCGCGTTATATCGAGGTAGAGGTGTAGTTCACTTTTGAGGTGGGAGTGTTGCTTTAACCGCTTGCTAGCCAAACAAAAATAGCAAGATACACAATAATGAATTAATTTAGTTTAAATTCATTGTTTATTTATGAATTTGAATTTCAAACATGGCTGAGCACGACAGAAACACAACAGCAAAGCAAAATGGAGAGTATGATCTACATGGCTGCAGCTCTGTAGAGTACTCTCATCAAACAGAAATGTTAGGGGTTTCAAAATACGGAACCTGCAGCAGGCCAGGTAGGGAAAAGTTTACAAACAAAAGCTTGGTGTGTCTTATCTACACCCAGCTGTGGGAATGGAAGAGGAAATTATATTATCACTTTTTATCCAGGCTTTAACATGTCTGAACCTATTCCTCACCTTCTGAAAACATGCACAGGAATGTATATTCACATTCATATTCCACTCCAGTTTCTGAAGTTTGCCCATTGTATACTTTTCCCAGCAGAACATTCAACTTTACAAAATGTATTGAAAGTAATCTTCTATTTTTAAAGAAAACAACTCCCCCTAACCAAGCCAGAAAACTAGTCAGAGCTTTGTTAAGTTCTTTATTAGTGCCTAGGAAAAATGTTGCATGTGACATCTAAAAAAGTGTATAGCTAAAAGAGAGGGGGAAAAAATCTGTGCAATCGTTTGTTTATATATTGATATAGTTTGTTTATATATTGGAATGAAAGAAATTGTTGGCCAAATGTGTTAATGAATTTTTCATGTCCCCACTAGAATGCCTTTCACTTGACAGGGTTTAGTAAATACCAAACTCTTGTTTATTCTTTTTTGTCTCTTCTACCTTCTATACGAGTCCAATGTGGGCATATACACAACACATATTAAAATAATTTCTGTCTATTCTTCTTGCTGAAATGCAGGATAGTGATGTGTCATTCAGTGGCTCTAAGTGAGAGCATAACATGGAGGTTTCTATGCTGGAATAAATTAAAACAGTGCATCCAGAAAACAATGTATATAATCTCCAGAATAACAAAAACACTTGTTTTGGAACCATTTATAAAATCTGCTGCTTAATTTGATGAACAACATTGTGCCCAAGTATAAAATTAACTCAAACGTTAAGCACTAGTAAAAAGGACTAACAGGATTTGAAACATCTGAAAGGTACAAAAAATTACAATGATTATCATAACATTGGTAAGGAGTGCTTCAGACACTACTGAAATATTGCACAAGGGGAGATAAGACAGCTGAAGGTAGCACGGTGACATTAATTACGTTCTGTTTTTACAAAACTGTTTAATGCTGTATAGCAAATTATTTGTTCTTAGAAAAAAATACAAATGTTACCTATGTGTAACACAGCAGTCCCATTTATTTGATCCTCTTCCTTAAACTTGTAAACTTGTCTTCAAGTGGACAATACCTGCACTGGTGGGTTTTTTTAGGCTCATCATAATAGGTTATTTTAAAATGGCCCATAATGAGTTTCAGGCACAATGGATAAAGATATTATTCATTTATTCCTTTGCTTTCAGGAAATGTACCCTGACATTTCTCTGTCCAACAACAACAAAAATGTAGAAAATGCTAACGCAGGGGGTAGGGTACTTCCAAAGGAAAAGGTGTAGCTATAGTTTAGACTGCCCATTTATTTTGATAAGAGCTGCATTCTGGAATATTTTTATATTACCAAGAAACATTTTTGCTGAAAGTTTTAACAGGAAAAAAATGGCAGTATTAGATTGCTTGCCAAATCTACTTCAAATTTAATTAATTTGTGCAAGTTTTCTAGAATACATGTTCTTGTTTTCCCCCACAGAAATGCAAAGTGTGCATCTGTGAGGGAATGTTTAAAAAAATAATATGGTGGGTTTTTTAAAAACGCTCAGCATTAGTTTAACTCTTCTCCTACTAAAGTAAATGGGAAAACTCTTGTTGACTTCAATGGGATTACTCATGCAATTGAAGTTAAGTGCTTAACTCTATGCAGCATCGGGATCTTATCATCATCAGTTTTTACACTCCGATACACGCTGATGGGCAACCTTACAAAACACTTCAATTTAAAAAAATAGATTTTCATGCAAAATTCCCCATTATTTTAATGGGCAGTTCCATGCATGGATCAATGTAGAATATGATCTTTAGCATGCATATTGCCGTGGAACCATCACCAATGTTAGAATTTTAAACTGATTTTCCAGATGATGATTAATGGTGACCTAAAGAACAGCTCTCAGTTTAACCTGTCAGCCAATAATTTGATCCAATGCTGAATTACTGATACAGTAAGAAATCCACTTCCCAGCGTCCAACATTCAAGACTAGTCATCAAAATCAACTAGAAAACAAAATGTTTTCAATGGCAAAATTTCTTAGTCGAATTAATTCAACAACATGAGATGTAGGAAAATATTTCAATAGAAAATACCTTGTTTAGATACCCTATTATATGAAAAGTAAAGTAGGAGTTCATTTTCATGTAAGAACAGATTTCCTAGTTTAACTCATATTTAAACCTTTAGCAATAGGATTGGACTGAATTGCAATTAACAGAAGTCAATGCTAAAATAAACTAAAATAGTGTGAACACAGAGAACTACCTTGTCTGTTTCCTGTGTACAAAGTTTTGATAGATCTTCACTGGCTATAATTCATGAAGGGGGATTTTGTATAACAAAGGTAACAAAATGATGAATTTAAGAACCAAAACCAAACCAACTCAAGGTATAGTAGAGATCATCCCAATCCACATGTTCTAACATCTCTCAGCATCAGAAATGGCCCTCCCTAGAGTGAGCTTTGAAATTTAATTTGCAAGCAGATTAATGTCTACAAAAACAAATATTTAAGTATTTTCAGATTCAACCGAAACTGTTTTCAACTGAACCAAACTTAACCAAGACTAGTTGTGGGGTAAATACACGCATTTCACCCTAAGGACTGATTTAAACAAGAGGCGGTTACTTACCTGGAGGTTCTTTGAGATGTGTGGTCCCTATCTGTATTCCGCTGAGAGTTATACGCATGGGCCATGCATCTGGAGCCACAGAATTTGAAAGTAGTAGTGTCTGTTGATCCGTGCATGCGCCCTTGCTCCACCTCACGGTTTTGTCCAAGGTGACAAAGGACAGACTGGAACAACCACGCCCTCAGTTCCTACTTCACTGCAAATTGAACAGATCCACAGCAGAGGGGGAGGAGTGAGGGACTGGAATACAGTTAGGGACCACACATCTCTAAGAACCTCCAGTTACATGTAAGTAACCTCCTCTTCTTCTTTTGTATTCCACTGAGGGTGATTTAGCAAGCAATACTTAAGTAGGTGGAGGGTGCGAGGAAAAATGATGGAATGGTTGAAAGGAGGACAGCTGCACCAAACGAAGCATCCGTTGCAGAGTCTTGCATCAAGGCATAATGTGAAGCGAAGGTATGTACCCAACTCCAGGTGGCTGCCCTACATATGTCTGGAAGTGGTACATTGTGCAGGAGGGCCATAGCTGATTCGTGCGCTCTCATGGAATGGGCCCTCGCTCCAAGGGGTGAGGACAGTCCCGATAACCGATAGCAGAGCGTAATGCAACCCAAACCACACTTAGAGATCTTCTGTGGGGAGATCTCTTGCCCTTTAATCTGTTCAACTACAGCGATAAGCAGTCTAGGGGACTTCCTTAATGGTCTTGTCCTGTGTAGGTAGAAGGCCGAGGTCCTGCAGATTTCGCGGGAGCGAAGGTGCCGCTTCTCTACCAAAGTGTGAGGCTTTGGAAAGGAAGTAGGTTAGTGTGTAGGTTGGTTGAGATGAAAATGAGATACCACCTTTGGTAGAAACTTGGGGTGCAGACGCAGGGAAACTTTGTTCTTTTTGAATACGGTAAAAGGGGGGGGTCAGCCATCATGGCCCCCAATTCTCTTACCCTTCTTAAGGAAGTAACAGCTACCAGGAAGGTGACCTTCATGGAAAAGAGAGACAGGGAGCCAGAGGTTCGAAGGGTGATTTTATTAATGTTGAGAGGACAAGGCTACGGTCCCATTGGGGAGTGATAGGTTGAACAGGTGGATGAGTTCTAAGACCTTTCCAAAACCTGCTAATCATTGGGTGAGTAAACACAGAGCGTCCTTCCACAAGGGGGTGGAAAGCAATAATAGCTGTCATGTGCATCTTAATGGAATTGAGTGTGAGCCCTGAAGTCTTCAGAGGCAGAAGGTACTCTAAGAGAAGGGAAATGTCCACCCCATCAGGGGCCAGACCTCCCTGCCTAGCCCTGGAGTGAAACGCTTCCACTTCGCCTGGAGGTGAAACACTTCACCCAAAGCAAAAAGTTCCTGGGGCCCAAGCACCAACACCAACCTCACATAGGCGCCGACTCCGTGGGTCCTCTGGAGCTGGAGCACCCACAGGGAAAAATTAGCAGGTACTACGCCCCCACCAGCAGCCAAGCTCCTCTGCCCCCACCCCCTCCCTCGAGCATGCCGCATCCGCTCCTCCCCCTCTCTCCCAGCACTTCCCACCCCCCTGATGCCTAACAGCTGTTTGGCAGCACTTAGGACTTTCCAGGAGGGAGGGGGAGGAGCGGGGACACGGTGCGCTCAGGGGAGGAGGCGGAGAAGAGGCAGGGCAGGGCAGGAGAAGGGGGTGGAATAGGGGCGGGAAGGGGTGGGGCTGGGGTTGGAAAAGGCGGGGTGGGGCAGGGACTTTGGGGAAGGGGTGGAATGGGAGTGAGGCGAGGGCAGTGCAGGGGCGGGAAGAGGCGGGGGTGGGGGCAGAGGAAGCGAGCACCCACCAGGCAGAGAGGAAATCAGCGCGTATCCAACCTCCCCAGTGTCAGAGGAACAAGAGCCGCAATGATGACTGCTTCAGGACCGATGGTTCGCTTTACTTAGGGCAGTGGCTCTCAAACTTTTGTATTGGTGACCCCTTTCACATAGCAAGCTTCTGAGTGCGACCCCTCCTTATAAATTAAAAACACTTTTTTATATATTTAACACCATTATAAATGCTGGAGCAAAGTGGGGTTTAGGGTAGAGGTTGACAGCTTGCGACCCCCCTGTAATAACCTCACGACCCCAAGTTTGAGAACCCCAGACTTAGGGGATACTGACTTGGAAGGTGTACGTGGCTCAGTGGATGGAACTGGTGGCTCCGGTTATTTGCGCGACTTCTTGTTGTGCTTGTGAGCCTTGGAACACACCGTTTCTCTGTGGAACTCATGGAAGGCTCATCGTCCTTTCTAGGCCTGGAGGAAAACTTACTGCCATGCTTATGCCCTTGCTTCACAACTAGGCCCCGGGCATGGAGTCTGTAGTACTGGTACCTACAGAACCGGACTCGATTTCTGTAGTCAGAGGCGCACTCCTGGGCTTCTCAGACCGATGTACGGGGGTGATTCCCCGACCTGGATCCGATACCAGCCTCATGGGAACCTCCATGAGATGCTTCTTGAGGCGGAGAGCCCAGTCTTCCTAGGTATGGCTTGGAAGGAGAGGCAGATACTGCACCTGTATGCAACATGGGTTTCTCACAAGAAGTACAGGTGGTGCTTCTCACTGTGCAAGAACGAACACAGGCAGGAGGCGCAGATCTTGAACCCCGGCATCTTTAGCATAATCCAGTACCTAGGCATGAGTGCTGGACCGGGGGAGGAACCAGAGAAACGGAGTCCCCAATGTCTCTTAATTCCTAAAAACTAGCACTAAGACTAAAACTACTGAAAAACAACCAAAATTAACTATGTACAATTCTAAAAACAGGTTGTTGTTTTTCTTTAAAGTGCATCAGAGAAAGACGAGAGGACACCAGCAGCTCCAACTCCGACCAGGCAGTAGTGAGAAGGAACTGAGGGCGCGGTTGGTTTGCCCCACCCTTTATCACCTCTAATGAAACCATGAGGCGGAGCACGAGTGCATGCGCGGACCAATGGACACTACTACTTTCAAATTCCCCGGATGCATGGCGCATGAGTATAACCCTCAGTGGAATATAATAGGGATCATCACTTGAAGAAGAACAGAATTTTACTGTGTTTGAGATCAGTAATGAAGAATCAAGTATGTAAACCGGATGTTGACCACGACTATGTGGTTAGTGAAGACCTGGGCAAATCACATTCAACATCATGTGAACTATTCATCACTGAATTGTAGCTGACATGATGATGAACATGATTAGTCCTGGACTACAATAACCACAAAGTCGTGGTCAATATCATGTGAGCTAATTCAATTCTTTACAATGACCTTCAAACACATTAACATCTTTTCATGTAGACATGGCATAAATGAAAATCTAAAAAACTTCAATATCACAGAGTCCACACAGATCAATGAGATCAGCATTGCAGATGTCCATCAGGTTTTTTCAATAAGACCATCATGATTTCCATGGAAGTAATAGATATTGTTTAGACTCCAACTCAATGAATAGGAGATGAAACTTTGTGGACCAGAAATCCATAACAGCTGTTAATTTTTGTATGCTTTACTTTAAGCTGTTTTAAGCATGGACCAATAAAAATGTTCCAACCAGAACCATTTTTGCCACTTTTTAGGTAAAAACACTTACATATATAGCATTTTTTAATTAAAAAGTAAGGAATAACCTATTTAGCTTTGAAGAAAAATGTGGAGCATCTTTAAAGATATTACACTGACACAGAAGAACAATACAATATTAATTCCACCAGGAACTAATAAGAACATCTAAGAAGAGGCATCCGATAAGTGAAGCTTGAAATATTAATCCCTTCCACTAATGCAAAATTTAAATAATTCAAATTTTTCTCCTTTCCCCACTCGCTACTCATTCTCTCTTTGTTTCTCAGTTTTTTCATCTGTAAAATAGGAATTATAATCCCCATTTTACAAGGGTGTTTTGAGAATTAGCTAATGCTTATGCAGTGTTTTGAAGCTTAAAGCTCTATATAAATGCTAAGTATTGCTGTTACTATTATTACTCTATCTTTTGGCTCTTGTATATATTTCTTGCAAATCCAAAATTTTTCTGGAGCTTAATGGGAGTTTTAGGTATACAATAAATGTAGAATAGAAAATTTTAGGCCTGGGATACACACAGTTGTTGCACCGGTATAACAATGTCAGTTAGGAGTCTGATTTTTTACTGATATAGTTTTTCCAATACAACCCCTAATGTCGGTGAAGTTATACTAATATAAAGGTGTCTTATACCACGATGGCTTATTTTTCTTCCCATATGAGGGTAAACTACATCAGTATTAGGTGCCTTGATACCAATATAACTGTGTCCCGCTAACTGGAGTTGTACTGCTTTAACTATACTGGCATAATTAAAGCAATACAACGTTTATAGAAACATAGAATCATAGGACTGGAAGGGACCTCGAGAGGTCATCTAGTCCAGTCCCCTGCACTCATGGCAGAACTAAGTATTATCTAGACCATCCCTGACAGGTGTTTGTCCAACCTGCTCTTAAAAATCTCCAACAATGGAGATTCCACAACCTCCCTAGACAATTTATTCCAGTGTTAAACACCCTGACAGGAAGTTTTTCCTAATGTCCAACCTAAAGCGCCCTTGCTGCAATTTAAGCCCATTGCTTCTTGTCCTATCCTCAGAGGTTAAGAACAACAATTTTTATCCCTCCTCCTTGTAACAACCTTTTATGTACTTGAAAACTGTTATGTCCCCACTCA
The DNA here is from genome assembly GCF_028017835.1 of Emys orbicularis. Lineage (NCBI taxonomy): Eukaryota > Metazoa > Chordata > Testudines > Emydidae > Emys > Emys orbicularis. The sequence continues at coordinate 200,212,973 of NC_088683.1, forward strand.
GTCTTCTCTTTTCCAGACTAAACAAACCCAATTTTTTCAATCTTCCCTCACAGGTCATGTTTTCTAGACCTTTAATCATTTTTGTTGCTCTTCTCTGGACTTTCTCCAATTTGTCCACGTTTCCTGAAATGTGGCACTCAGAACTGGACACAATACTCCAGCTGAGGCCTAATCAGCACAGAGTAGAGCAGAAGAATTTATTTTCGTGCCTTGCTTTACAACACTCCTGTTAATACATCCCAGAATGATGTTCGCTTTTTTTGCAACAGTGTTACACTGATGGCTCATATTTAGCTTGTGATCCACTATGACCCCCAGATCCCTTTCCGCAGTACTCCTTCCTAGGCAGTCATTTCCCATTTTGTATGCGTGCACTGATTGTGGAGTACTTTGCATTTGTCCTTATTGAATTTCATCCTATTTACTTCAGACCATTTCTCCAGTTTGTCCAGATCATTTTGAATTTTAATCCTATCCTCCAAAGCACTTGCAACCCCTCCCAGCTTGGTATCATCCGCAAACTTTATATTATATATAGACAAGCCCTTATTTGGAAAGTCTTAAGACATTCAGCGTGGGAAAGCACTCAGAATTGGCCTAATTCTCTGAGTACCTTTGAAAATCCCATATGTAAACCCCGATTTTCAAACACAAAATGCACATTTGCATGCACAGCTACCATGACTGTCCAAGGAAAATGGCTATTTGCACATGCATAAGGCAGCTAGACGCATAACTGGTCATTAATTCCATAATCAACTCAAATTACACATGAAATCACAGTAACTCGGAGGGCAAATTAGACAATTTCCATGCCTAACACTCTTAAGAATCAAGCCCTTCATGTGTTTTCTTTAATCCTTTTAGGGTTTATAAAATGTTACAATTAAATAAAAATAATTTTTAAAATAATGATTCAATGGCATAATTATTGGCATAAGCACTTTCAGCCCGAGGTGATCTGAGAGACTGAAATTCATGGCTTACAATGGAATGGCTAACAACCGTCTAGATCGAAGATGATTAACAATCAGAAATGTTGAATAAATTAGGCAACATTATACAGTTCTTTCCCATCAGTAATCCCACATTGTGTCATTAGTCTCATGAAATAACTTGCAATAATCATATAGGCTTTCCCACATGTTTCTCAACTTTGTTTCAATTGTCTTTTTTCCTCATGTTCACCAACTTATGCTGGCATTCAGGGATCAGTCAGGTCAAGCAGCCTGAGGACATTTTTCAAAGATGTGCACAGACATGTTTAACTGCAGCATTGGTTTCAAAATTTGAGATTGTTAATTGTCTAAGGTCTACAGTGTTCTGTTAGCTGTTCCGCGGGTTTGGGAGTGCAGCTGCCATGCTCCAGTCCTCCCTGTCTGTGACTCACAAAGATCTAGAGCAGGGCTGGGCAAACTTTTTGGCCTGAGGCCCACATCGGGGTTCCAAAACTATATGGAGGGCCAGGTAGGGAAGGCTGTGCCTCCCCAAACCCTAACCTTATCTGCCCCTCCCACTTCCCGCCCCCTGACTGTCCCCCCTCAGAACCTCCGACACATCCAAACCCCCCTGCTCCTTGTCCGCTGACCACCCCCTCCTGGGACCCCCTGCCCCTAACCACCACCCCCTATCCAAACCCCCCTGCTCCGACTGTCCCGACCCCTATCCACACCCCCATCCCCTGACAGGCCCCCCGGGACCCCACCCCCCATCCAACCCCCCCTCTAAAGCCCCTTTCAGAATGTGGCCCTGCGAACATGGGCGGAGGACTCAGGAGGAGCAGGGACAGCTGCACAGCTGGAGAGAAGCGGTGGTTTCCCCTTCAAAGCGCCGCTTCTCTCGGGCCGGCTGCGCGGCCACCCGGTGCTCCTCCTGAGTCCTCCGCCCGCGTTCGCTGCGCTCCCGCCACCCACACCGCCCGCCTGCTCCCCTGAGGCTGCAGGTGAGCCTCCCTCCCTGCTCTCCCCTGCCCCCGCAGTGCAGCCCCCTCCTGCGCTGGAGGCGCGGCGCGCTGAGGCTGCGGGGGATGGGGGACAGCAGGGGAGGGGCGGGGACTAGCCCCCCCGGCCGGGAGCTCAGGGGCCGGGCAGGACGGTCCCGTGGACCAGATGTGGCCCGCGGGCCGTAGTTTGCCCACCTCTGATCTAGAGGACTGGATTTAGTTTATTAGGCTATTTAGGCTATGTCTACACTGCCACTTTCAGCGCTAAAACTTTAGTCGTTCAGGGGTGTGAAAAAACATCCCTCCTGATCGACAAAAGTTTTAGTGCTGAAAAACGCCAATATAGACAGCGCTTTATCGCCGGGAGCCGCGCTACCACCCCTCATTCAGGGTGGTTTTGTTTTGTTTTGTTTTGATTGCCGGGAGAGCTCTCCCCCGGCAATAAGACGTGTCTACACTGCCCACGTCACAGTGCTGCCATGGCCATGCTGTAATGTGGGAGGTGTAGACATACCCTTAGTTCTGAAGTGTAAGAAAAGGTGGGTCCTGTGGTTAAAGCACTGGATTAGTATTCTCGAGACCCGAGTGTAATTCCTGGCTCTGCCACAGATTCATAGGGAAGTCACGTAATCTCTCTGTGCCTCAGTTCTCCATCTGTAAAATGGGGATAATACTTTTCTATGACATAGGAATAATAGTGAGGATAAATTCATTAGTGTATGAGGCACTCTGACAGTACAGGGACATAAATATCTAACTAGATAGAAGAGATTACATTAAATATACTGTATAATTTCATCAAAACAATATATCAAAAAGTTTACGCCATTTGACCTCAGATTAAAAAAACTACAAGAATCCCTAGAAAAAACAGAAAGGGATCATACAAACTTCTTTAAAAGAGATCAAATTAAAACTGTAGGACGCTCTCCAATGCAATTATTTCAAGATAATGTTGACAGACATTATAGGTGGGAGGCTCTGGAACACAAATCCCAGGCCTCCTGCTTTGCTCTATTCAATTTAAATGAGATGTCTCAAGAAGATAATCCTCTTCTTGTTCTGCCTGTTTTATTAGATGAGATTTCAAATGTGAAATTTGAACCTTCGGTAGCCACAGAAAAAGATTTTGGCTTGCCAACATCTAGAAAATCACTGAGGCCCATGGAATCAGTAGATCCTGGGGAGGGGCTGGATTGACCCCTTTCGGTTGTTTGTTTATTTATTTATTTTTAATTGATTGTGAGAGTTTGGAAACAGATTTTTAAAAATAAATAAATAAATAAAAGCCTGATTTGCAGGATCACCACGTTTTGATGCTTCCTGCTGGGAAAAGGGAAACACAAGGCAAGAGATAAATATTCAGTCTGCTCAAGGAACTTTGTGACAACAGCCATTTTTTTCTATCCCAAATTCAGAGTAACATTAGAAGATAATTAATATCTTTGTACAGACAAGAATGAGGCCAGGTTTATTTTATTGTCATTTGTGTAACAAATCAGTGGGTTAGAAGAGTCAGAACATACTAAAAGGTTTCCCTTCTCGTAGTCAAGTACACTGGTTTCCATGTGGAATTTTATAAAGGTATTAGAACTTTATGTATCTGTTGGCAAGGCTCAATATCGGATTGTCAATATAATGCAGTGCCAATAATTGTCCTCTGTTTGGTCAGTTTTCGTTTGTCTCTCTAGTTAATTTGGGGCCTCATTTCCAGATTTGCTGAGCACCCATACCTCATACTGAAGTTGATGTGAGTGACCAATGGTCAGCAGCTCTGAAGAGCTGGTCCTGTACCTCAGCATTACCAGTTTTATGGCAGACTGTCCTGTTGTCTGTGACTGTCGAAATGTATTAATTTAATAAACAAACTTACAGCTCTTATTGGCATTCATGGGAATCTTGTAAACAAATGCCTGTGTGTGGCTGGCTGATCTTTACATATTTCATTGGTTACCATCTCTTCAGAATTCTTAAAGATCTTCTAAAGATTAGGCTTTTATCAGCAGAAGAGCTAAAATAATAGTTTGCATGTATACAGAGCCTTTATGTGAGGATTGCAAAGCGCTTTCTCAATATTAAATAATCCTCAAAATCTACCTGTGAGGTATTGAGGTATTACCATTCTCATTTTACAGATGTAGAAACTGAGTTACATGACCTGCCCAAGTCACAATGACAGTGTGAAGAGAACCCAGAAATCTTGATTCCCAATCTCTTGAGCTAAACACTACACTAAACTTACTTGATATAAATAACATTAAATTAACATCTAGGACGAATTTTTTAAAACAGTGTCAGAATATAAACAAGAAATCCTGAAAAGAAATGAATGGAGGTGACTCTGAAGAAGTTAAAGGGTGTTACTTGCACTGTACAAACATACATTTACATTGGAGTTGTGTGTGCCTGTTGTGGCAGATTGCTATATTCTCCAAACCAAAACAACAAACAAACCCTTAGTCAGTAGCAGTCTTAGTGGTGTCTCTGGAAGGAAAACCAAGCTCTATGGGATAAGGTGATATCCCAAACTAACTAACAGCTTAATGACTTTTTCTCTTTGAGGCTTCGACTTTAACTATATACTAAATTTACATCAGGCTTTTATAACTATGACAACATTGTAGATTTTAGTACTGCAGACATTAATCTTTTATCTTAGGGCATGTTACAAGCTTGCAGCAGCAAAGCTGTACCAATACAGCTGTGCCACTGTAAGATCTCTCGTTTAGCCGCGTTATGCCAACAGGGGAGAGCTCTCCCGTCAACATAATAAAACCAGCTCAACGAGTGGTGGTAGCTATGTCGGTGGGAGAGCGTCTCCCGCTGACACAGCGCTGTGCACATCAGCGCTTATGCTGGCAAAACATATGTCACGCAGAGGAATGCTTTTTCCACACCCCTGAGCGACAAAAGTTTTGCTGACATAAGTGCTAATATAGACATGGCCTTAATGACTTTGGGCATGTCTTCACTGGCAATGTTAAAGCGCTGCCGCGGCAGCGCTTTAACATGGCTTGTGTAGTCACAGCAGAGAGCTGGGAGAGAGGTCTCCCAGTGCTCTAAAAAACCCACCTCCACGAGGGGCGTCTGTACTGGCACTTTACAGCGCTGAAACTTGCAGCTCTCGGGGGTGAGGGGGAGGGGGGGTTCATACCCCTGAGCGAGAAAGTTGCAGTGCTGTAAAGTGCCAGTGTAGACAAGCCCTTTATTTGTGATTTTGTCTGGCCTGATCACTCCCTGTCTGGCTGTTGTGGTTTCACTAGGTCCCTGAAATTACCCATCAAAGACTTCAACGTCTCTTTCTTTCACACATTTGTACTCCGTACCAAACAAATCATTTGTCAAAGTACTTCACTGTTTATCTTTCATTTCTCAGACGTTTTACACTGTTGATTTATGCAGAGATAGCATAGTTCACTGACACATTTCCTATACATTTCCTAGGTCATTTGATCTGTCCTTTACGCAGACAAGAGACATATTTTCCTTTAACATGCTGCAACTGCAAAGCTATACTCATATTCCCATAGTAAAAAAAAATGAGATGAGAAGGACAGACTAACCAGCCAACGTTTTCACTTTGGATGCCATTTGAGTGCCTCAGTACAGTAAACCTGCACTAGTCAACATCATGGGCCAGATCCTCAGCTAGTGTAAACTAGCAGAGTTGCACTGACTTAGGGTATGTCTACACTACGAGGGTATTTCGATTTCACTTAAATCGAATATGTGGAATCGATATTGCAAAGTCGAGCTACACCAATTTTAAATCAGCTGAGGCTCTGGCCCAACAGCTTTAGCCTACATTTAAGACATAATGTGGTAGTACCCCTCCTTCCCTACATCATTGCTCTTGTCTACCTACATTCCACCCATGTTGTAAATTCTGCCAATTCCCCCAGCACTACCAAACACTGTCTCCTCCCACTCATGTCTGTGCATTTTTCCATGGACTCCCTGATTCACTGCCTCCTGTCTCCTCAAACTCCTCCTTCTTCACATCAGACCTAACACATTGCTCCTTTCAGTTAGCTTCCCCATCTAACCACTGATCACCTCTCCTGTGCCCATACTCCATTTTACATTTATTATAAAATCAAAGTTCTTATACATCAAAAGTGTAAATTAAGGGAATAGGAGCAGCAAGACACATACCTGCCTCCCCACCCCCAGCTCAAACTGAAGGACTTTTTGTATCTCTCTCCACTTCTTTATAGTATAAATTAGTCCCAATACATGCACTGGGATTCTAGAATGTCCCACTGATGTGAATGGGACTCTAAACAGGTGAAGGATCCCGCATTAGTAGATCCCAATACAGGATCTGGTATTAGACTATAAGATCTTAGAGCCATGAACTTTCTCTTCTTTATTGTATGAAGCACCATGCACACCAGTGGCACTTTATAAATTACTTACTTAAAATAAATAAAAGTTCTGGAAGAACTCTCTTTCCCCAAAGATGCATTTCCAACATTTGATAACTCTGCAGTCTTTGAAGGGCATACTTCAAGCAGCATTGCAGGAAAACCACAATATTTCATCCTGTTCAGGCTACCAAAAACATAAATATAATGTTATACTATGCACCCTATCGTGTTTTAGAAGAAGCACAATTGACCTCATTTTCTGATTTCGCCTAATAATTACATGTGTTGTCATTTCCAAAATATAGACCCCAATCCTGTGAATACTTAAGTACCGGCACAACTTTGTTCACCTAAGTGCCTTACTGAGCTCAATTACTGCTTGAAAAACTAATAGGACTGGCTTGAGGTAAAACTCCACTATGCTGCAGCAGAAAGACATTTGACTATTTCCTTAACCAGCAGACTAAGGGTGCGTCAATACAAACAGCACTGCAGAGTGTTTGGTGAAGACGCTCTGTGCCAACGGGAGAACGCTCCCCCTTCGGCATAAAAAAACCACTTCTGCGAGCGGCAGAAGCTATTGTCGGCGGGAGAAGCTTTCCCACTGACACAACATTCTGCACAGAAATGCTTATGCTGGTGTAACTTATGTCTTTCACATAAGTTTCACATGTGGAATATTCACACCCCTGAACGACATATGTTTTGCTGTCATAGGCGATAGTGTACACATAACCTAACCTGCTCAGCAAAAGGGGAGGTTAGTGTCAGGGCAGTTCATAGTGGAGCCGAGGCCCTTATTATGGCTCTGAAAATTATATAGTATCACCAGACTCAAGTGTCCAAAAAAATCATGAGATTGGCTTAAAATCATGAATTTTTTTATAAATAATATATTTTGTGTTATTTTTATTTACCTTCTGATCGTTGAACCTTTAGGGTGCATTCAGGTCATGTTTTCAAGTTTTTCTTCTGTAATCACGAGGGGTCAAATCTTAATTTTTATTTTCTTCCCCCCACCCCCAAAAAAGTGAGATTCTCTTGTATTCACATAACTCCAGGAACAAGGACGTTGAGAAACACCAAATATTGGGAGATTTGTGATTAAAAAAAACCCTCATTCGAGCTATCAACTATTCCGTCCTTAGCTGAAATACTAAAGGTTAGTGCTCCCTACAAAAACGTTCCCAAAAAACTACCTAGACATTACAAAAACGTTAAGAGTAGGTTGTTTAAAAAGAAAAAAAAAAAAAGGAAAGTAGCCCACCTAGCTTCGCTTTCATCACTTTGATGGTGTGGCTTCTAGATCTATGTTCACTGCTTTATTCTTTATTTAGAGTCTCTACACAAAAGAATTAATGGACACAAATCTGACATCAGGAATCATAACATTCAAAAACCAGTAGGAGAACACGTCAACCTCTCTGGCCACTCAGTAACAGACTTAAAGGTGGCAATTTTGCAACAGAAAAGCTTCAAAAACAGACTCCAGCGAGAAACTGCTGAACTTGAATTAATATGCAAATTAGACACCATCAACTTAGGCTTGAATAGAGACTGGGAATGGCTGAGCCATTACACACATTGAATCTATTTCCCCATGTTAAGTATTCTCACACCCCTTGTCGAACTGTCTGTAATGGGCTATCTTGATTATCATTACAAAAGTTTTTTCTCTTAATTAATTAGCCTCTTAGAGTTGGTAGGACAACTCCCACCTTTTCATGTTCTCTATGTGTGTGTATATATATATCTCCTTACTATCTGTTCCATTCTCTGCATCCGATGAAGTGGGCGGTAGCCCATGAAAGCTTATGCTCAAATAAATTTGTTAGTCTCTAAGGTGCCATGAGTACTCCTGTTCTTTTTGCGGATACAGACTAACACGGCTGCTACTCTGAAATCTGTCCCAGAGTCTTTCAACAAGGCTGTCAAGTTTTTTGTGCACAGTGGCTATGCTTTCAGCTCTGACATCTGCAACTTGTTAACTGTGCTTTGGGACACTACAAGAGTTGAGAAAAGTACAAAGTCCACTGTGAAGGGGTGTCCACCCCACACAGGACTGACAGGGGTTAAGATGGCCAGCTAGACCAATTAACTACACCAGCTACACCTGGAGGAGGAGCCAGGGAGCTAATTGAAAGCAGGCTCAGATGAGCAGGAACAGGCGAGGCCTATAAAACCAGGTAGCTGGCAACAGAATGGGGCTGCTGCTGAGAAAGGGCAGTCACTCTCTGGGAAGAGGGAGGAATATTTGGGGGCTGCTGGGAAAGGCTGCAAGAAAGCAGGCAGCAATCACTCCCTGAGAAGAGGGAGGAGGCTTTGGAGTGGCAATCCCAGAGTAGGAAGGGGGGCGGAACCAGGAGTGGTCGGAAGCAGTCCAAGGAAAGAGCAGAAAGGGCTGGGAAAATAAAGCTCAGAACTGCTGGGCTGAGGATCTCTGAACTGGAAGCTGGAGTAGAAGGTGAGCCAGGGTTCCCCTACCAGCCACTGAAGGAGTGGCACCTGAGGCAGTGAATGAGAAGACTACCTAGGGCTGCTGAAGGAAAGACTTTCATATACACTGGAAGGGGGGGAACGCTGAGTGACCTGGCCAGAGGGCTGAGTCATGAAGAGGAGGATGCTGCAGTTCCTGGAGTGAGAAAGATGCTGCAGACCAGAGAGAGAGACAAAGTGACGGCGTGCAACCGCGGGAGTGGGCATTGACCTGGTGAGCTAACTCCCAGAGCGGCCAGGGGGAGGCACCAGACTAGCGGTGAGTGGTGTGCTGTGTCACATCCACCCAGAAGAAGATGAGGATGGACTAGGGCTGGACTACCATTCAAGAGAGCTGGGTTTTGTTCCAGGTTCTATCACAGACTTCCTGTGTGAACTTGAGCAAGTCACTTAATCTTTCTGTACCTCAGTTCCCCTACATCAAATATAAGTGCATAGATTCATAAAGTCCAAGGCCAGAAGGGACCATTGTGATCATCTGGTCTGGCCTCCTGTGTAACACAGGCCATAGAACTCCCCAAAATAATTCCTAGAGCATATCTATCAACTCCCCAAGCTCCATTCAGAAAAACCCTAAAACTATTTTTAGCACAAATAGACTTTTCAAAAATGGCATGGAAGTAACATGACACGTGCCTGTCATCAGCCTGCTCACTTTGCTTGTATGCCTTTCCCTCAAGCCTTGTCTGGATTTTTATCTTAGATTGCAAGCTCTTTAGGGCAGAGACTGTCTCTTCTGTTGTATTTGACAATGTCTAACACATTGAAGCCCTGAGCCCAACAAGAGTCTTTGTAATAATTTGTGAGGTGCTCAGTTATGGCAGTGATGAATGCAGAAGGAAAACCTATAAAAAATAAAAATTCATCCTAAAATATATATGGAGATGGATGTCAGCGTCTGTTTCCTTTATTATTTTGTCTATCATCTCTACAGAATGCTAGATAGGAAAAAAAGCAACTCAAGAAATAAAAGGCGGAAGCAAAACTAGCAACAGTGAACATTTCAGAAAGTCAGAAGAGTTTTGAGAACGACAAAAGGACTACTCAATATGCAGGTGCTTATTACAAACACATCAGATTCAGATCTGAAATGTGGACACAGTGTCTTTCCATGCTTGGATTACAGCAAAATTTAGACCTAGGCCTAATGGCTGCCCTACCACTAGTTGTGCAGAAGGAAAAGGACAATCTTTTGTTGCTTTTAAAAGCACATTAGTAATTTTTAAACAAAATTATCTTTGGCATGTTGTACATGTCATTTCCAATGAAAGTTATCAGATGCTTGGAAAATGTTTGTAGAAGCCACTCTGTTCATTGCATAAATTTGCAATGAATTAGCTAATAATTTCCTGATGAGGAAACCTGGGAGCAGTTATGCTTAAAGTCTTATGCTGTTTGGTTGATCAACTCCTTGTGCGAACAACTGCAGTACCATATGTAGACAAAACAAAATGTAACGTCTTTCCTGTTTATGATACTAATACTTTGAACTTACATTCTCTTCAACAATTATCTGTTTCAAAATGCTTTACAATGACAGGCAAGTGGTGTAAGTCTACAGATGCAGCAGACGAGGTACAGGGAGAGTAAGGCAAACATTTTCGTAAGTGGTTGTTAGTTTTGGGCACCTTTGTTTTTGGGGTACGCATCATGAGACACTTTCGGTCTGATTTTCCGAGGTGTTGGGGGCTTCCACCTCTCCACTTGACTTCATTGGGGGGATGTGCAGTATCTCTAAAGATCAGGCTCTCAGGGTCTAAAGTTGAGCAATTAAATTAAGGCCTCCCAAATGAGATGTCACCTTTGAAAACTTTACCCTAAGTAACTTGCCACAGGTCACACAGCAAATCAGCAGCAGGGATTAAAGTAGAACCCACTGGCTCAATTCTCTGCATATGTAAACCTATTTTTGCTTCTTCCATAATAGCTAACATGCCACAACTATGCCTTACAAAATAACCACATTCAAGTGAAATTTATTTTGGAATAACTATTCAATATTTCCACCCCCACCACTTTAAGATGTCCTGTTGTTCCCACCATATCCCAGCCCGCCTCCTGGCTTTGTATATCACTATCACACACATCAATATGGAGCAGACAAAATTTCTGTGCTGGCATCCAAACTCTTTGCTAATTCACTTCTTAATGGAATTGCAGTTCAGGATCTGAAACTCCCAGGTATCTTTTGTCACAGCAAAATGTGAAAGTGCCTGGAGCAAATTCTTAATATACCTTTACCTGTCCACAAAACCAATTTAACGCAAATGATTAATCTAGACAATTTTCATCTGGGAAGAGGATAGAGGTGGGTTTTTTTCTTCTGCTTTGAAATTAGATATTCAGCTAGTGTACTGGAAAGAGATGTTTGCAGCCTGTCTGTGGAAGTTATGAAATGTAATTTTCAGAGCTTGCTGGAATTGGTGGTAAGATATGAGACGGTTTCTCATCTGAAGCCAAACTGTTAAAAGAATTTTTCAGCACTGCCTAGGTCAATATGAAGTAAAAGAATTTGGGCACATAATACTGTGCATCCTGCTAAAAATAGGGAGGGTGAGGGTTATTATTCCAAAAGGCAGCTAGTGCACAGTATATAAAAACTTATGGGAGATAAGGGTCCACATATTTTCCTTTCTTCATCCTCTTCCAGGCTTCCAAGCACCACCTTATCCCATCCCACAAAGCTTGCATTTGTTATAGATGAGATCCTACAATTCCCCCTAACCCATCAATCTGAAGCTTCCATTTAGTGGTGCCCCATGCCTCCACATGCAGCCTACTTTAAAGCACCTGATTCTCCAGTATGGTCACGGCTGGCTCTTTGACACTACTATATATCAGTAGGGTAACACAAACAGTTATGTGGGGGGGGAAAATTCCATTCACACCCAGGAAGCCTCAGCTCTAGATGTCAAGGGGTGAGTGTGGCTCTATAAACTAGTTGGACTGGAGAGAGCTGGGGGAGCAGCACAGCCAACAGTCTCGATTCTACTACCCACAGTTCTCAAAAACATCTCAACTCTGCCATGCATCTGAACTCGAGAAGCCTGAGACCACAGGTCCTGAGATCTCTCTAATGCAGTACACGGTGTGGTCATCAGCCTGGTCAGTAGCACTCAAGGACAATACGGCCATTGCGAAGAAACGAAATGAATTCTTTGCATCGGTCTTCATAGCTGAGGATGTGAGGGAGATTCCCAAACCTGAATCATTCTCTTTAGGTGACAGGTCTGAGGAACTGTCCCATATTGAGGTATCATTAGAGGTGGTTTTGGAACAAATTGATAAATTAAACAGCAATAAGTAACCAGGACCAGATGGCATTCACCCAAGAGTTCTGAAGGAACTCACTACTAACTGTCATCTGTAACCTATCATTTAAATCAGCTTCTGTACCAGATGACTGGAGGATAGCTAATGTGACGCCAATTTTTAAAAAGGGCTCCAGAGGTGATCCAGGCAATCACAGGCCTGTAAACCTGTCTTCAGTACCTGGCAAACTGGTTGAAATGATAATAAAGAATAATATTGTCAGACATATAGATGAACATAATTTGTTGAGGAAGAGTCAACATGGTTTTAGTAAAGGGAAATCATGACTCACCAATATACTAGAATTCTTTGAGGACGTCAACAAGCATGTGGACAAAGGGGATCCAGTGAATATAGTGTACTTAGATTTTCAAAAAGCCTTTGACAGGGTCCCTCACCAAAGGCTCTTAAGCAAAGTAAGCTGTCATGGGATAAGAGGGAAGGTCCTCTCATGGATCAGTAACTGGTTAAAAGATAGGAAACAAAGAGTAGGAATAAGTGATCAGTTTTCAGAATGAAGAGAGGTAAATAGTGGTGTCCCCCAGGGGTCTGTTCTGGGACCAGTCCTATTCAACATATTCATAAATGATCTGGGAAATGGGTTAAACAGTGAGGTGGCAAAATTTGCAGATCATACAAAACTACTACAGATAGTTAAGACCTAGGCAGACTGCGAAGAGCTACAAAAAGATCTCTCAAAACTGTGTGACTGGGCAACAAAATGGCAGATGAAATTTAATACTGAAAATGCAAAGTAATACACACTGGAAAGCATAATCCCAGCTATACATATAAAATGATGGGGTCTAAATTAGCTGTTACCACTCAAGAAAGAGATCTTGGAGTCATTGTGGACAGTTCTCTGAAAACGTCTACTCAATGTGCAGTGCAGTCAAAAAAGTGAACAGAATGCTGGGAATAATTAAGAAAGGGATAGATAATAGGACAGAAAATAACATGTTGCCTCTATATAAATCCATGGTATGCCCACATCTTGAATACTGTGTGCAGATGTGATCGCCCCATCTCAAAAAAGATATATTGGAATTGGAAAAGGTTCAGAAAAGGGCAACTAAAATGATTAGGGGTACGGAATGGCTTCCGAATGAGGAGAGATTGATAAGACTGGGACTTTTCAGCTTGGAAAAGAGACGGCTAAGGGAAGATCTGATTGAGGTCTATACCAGGGTAGGCAACCTGTGATATGCGTGCCAAAGGAGGCACGTGAGCTGATTTTCAGTGGCACTCACACTGCCCGGGTCCTGGCTACCGGTCCGAGGGGCTCTGCATTTTAATTTAATTTTAAATGAAGGTTCTTAAACATTTTAAAAACCTTATTTACTTTACATACAACAATAGTTTAGTTATATATTATAGACTTATAGAAAGAGACCTTCTAAAAATGTTAAAATGTATTACTGGCACGCACAACCTTAAATTACAGTGAATAAATGAAGACTCGGCACACCACTTCTGAAAGGTTGCTGACCCCTGGACTATACAGTCATGACTGGTGTAGAGAAAATAGATAAGGAAGTGTTGTTTACTACTTCTCATAACACAAGAACTAGGGGTCACTAAATAAAATTAACAGGCAGCAGGTTTAAAACAAATAAAAGGAAGTATTTCTTCAAACACACAGTCAACCTGTGGAACTCCTTGCCAGAGGATGTTGTGAAGGCCAAGACCATAACAGGGTTCAAAAAAGAACTAAATAAATTTATGGAGGATAGGTCCATCAATGGCTATTAGCCAGAATGGGCAGGAATGATGTCCCTAGCCTCTGTTTGCCAGAAGCTGTGAATGAGCAACGGGGGATGAATCACTTGATGATTACCTGTTCTGTTCATTCCCTCTGGGGCACCTGGCATTGGTCACTGTCGGAAGACAGGATACTGGGCTAGATGGACCTTTGGTCTGACCCAGTATGGCCATTCTTATGTTCTTGTGTCAGTAACTGTAAAAAAACCTGTTTCCTGTTGAAGGGTGTTTGGACAGAGATATTAGTACTGAGAGTACTGATACTGATGCTCCATAAATGTGCTCCATAAATACATTGTTAAACAGGTCTAATTCAGTACTTGTTATGCAAGAAAAACTCCCACTGATTTGAATGTACAAAACTGGGTCCACTAGTTCCAAATGGTTTGGAAAGAAAAATAATATTCCAAAGTAACTTCATGCTACAAATATTCCCTGACTCCTGCTTCTATAGAATCAAAGAACTGGAAGGGACCTCGAGAGGTCATCTAGTCCAGTCTCCTGCACTCAAGGCAGGACTAAGTATTATCTAGACCAGTGGTTCTCAAACTAGGGCCGCTGCTTGTTCAGGGAAAGCCCCTGGCGGGCCGGGCCAGTTTGTTTACCTGGCGCGTCCGCAGGTTCGGCCGATCTGTGGTTCGCCGCTCCAGGCCAATGGGGGCTGCAGGAAGCGGCGTGGGCCGAGGGACGTGCTGGCCGCCCTTTCTGCAGTCCCCATTGGCCTGGAGCGGCGAACCGCGGATCGGCCGAACCTGCAGACGCGCCAGGTAAACAAACCGGCCTGGCCCGCCAGGGGCTTTTCCTGATCAAGCAGCGGCCCTAGTTTGAGAACCACTGATCTAGACCATCCCTGACCGGGGTTTGTCCAACATGCTCTTAAAAATCCCCAATGATGGAGATTCCACAACCTCCTTAGGCAATTTATTCCAGTGCTTAACCACTCTGACAGTTAGGAAGTTTTTCCTAATGTACAACCTAAAGCGCCCTTGCTGCAATTTAAGCCCATTGCTTCTTGTCCTATCCTCACAGGTTAAAAAGAACAATTTTTCTCCCTCTTCCTTGTAACAACCTTTTATGTACTTGAAAACTGTTATCATGTCCCCTCTCAGTCTTCTTTCCTCCATACTAAACAAACCCATTTTTTTCCATCTTCCCTGATAGGTCATGTTTTCTAGACCTTTAATCATTTTTGTTGCTCTTCTCTGGACTTTCTCCAATTTCTCCACATCTTTCAGAAATGTGGCACCCAGAACTGGACACAATACTGCAGGTGAGACTTAATCAGCGCGGAGTAGAGCGAAAGAATTACTTCTCGTGTCTTGCTTACAATACTCCTTGTAATATATCCCAGAATGATATTTGCTTTTTTTGCAACAGCGTTACACTGTTGACTCATATTTAGCTTGTGATCCACTATGACCCCCAGATGCCTTTCCGCAGTACTCCTTCCTAGGCAGTCATTTCCCAATTTGTATGTGTGCAACTGATTGTTCCTTCCTAAGTGGAGTATTTTGCATTTGTCCTTATTGAAATTCATCCTATTTATACAAACACTCTATGCAGACATAATCGTTAGCATCCTCACTGTTGTCATTCAGTACTGCTCAGAGCTCTCTCCCACCAGCACAGAGCAGCTACACAGGAGACCTTACAGCAGCGTAGCTGCAGCGGTACAGCTGCGCCTGTGTAAGGTCCATAGTGTCAACATAGCCTTATTTTCCTAACATTTACATAGTTATTAATACTGAGGCAGCTCCACCAGTGGTGGCAAAGAAAGGAACACCAGCGTATGCACGGCAATTTAAACACCCTGTCATTTAACCTACTCTGAGCAGGATTAGACAACACAATAGTTAAAATATTGGCCATCTTCTCTACACTAGGTTCCTAAGCTACGCTCCCATCTCTATCGAGAGCAATCATGGGAAATTTTAGGAGGAAAAAAAGGTAGTTTAGATACCCCCATCACACTATCTGAACATACTATGTTACAAAAAGTTAGATGGCGTGCGTTCAAACTATGGTAAGGACCCAGCTAGACAAAGGCTTTGAAGGACAATGGTAGCATGGTTCTGTAGCATCCTTGGAAGACTATAAATTACACAACACAGATGACTATGTGATACGCATAGTGCTATAATGCCGGTTAGAATTTGGATCACTGATTGCTTTTTAATAACTTTTTATTTTAAAGCTACTCATGGCACTGTATATGGCTTTCATGTAAAGGAAAAAATACCAGAGCCTAAACAGGCTAAGGTTGTCTCTCATTCATGCACTATAAAGAATCTTAGTGAAAGCATAACTAGAAGTTTCTAAAAAAACAATTACATAAAAAGCACATTGTAATGAATCAACTCAATAAAGTTTTCCTACGAGGCTTTCAATCCAACTACTATACATACGAATAATGGGAGTGTATTTTCACTACATTTGCGAAGAGTTCTTTATGGAAGCTTCATGCACAGAAATAAAACAACAACTTCCTCCTGATAGAAAAAGGAGATTTGTTATTTATTATAAAAGCTCACTGTTCCTAAAGTCTTTTGACACCATCCCACAGGGAAACAAAACAAGCAGCTAAGAACAAGCCTGCTGAGCTAGAGAAGATATTCATGTTTGTTTATGGTTCCATTAAAATTTGAGAGGTTGCAACCAATGCTAGCTATTCACCAGAAAGAGACACACATAGGAAATACATTTTGGTTCTAGAAACCTGTAAATCTTAAGTCCAATTTCTTAAGAACTGTGATTAAAATATAAATATGTATATGATTACAGTATTTTTTCCTTTTCCCTCTGCTTTTGCACTGTCTGCAGCACAGCTGCATTAATCCCGTTTTCAATGCTCTATATTTTGACCTCCTTAACAACCCCATGGTAGGATGTTAAAACACTCTAATCTATAAATAATTTATTCCTCTCATCTAGCAATGGATTATTGTTCCATAAAACTCACTAAAACATGCCACACAGTCTGTAGTTAAGTTTAACAAAATAATATAAAGAGACACATTTTAATAGAGACAAAATTATTAAGAGCTGCACCATTTGCTGTTAAATGTTTTACTGATGGACCCTGAGATTTATTTTTACATTTGACTTTTTACTCTTTTTTTTTTTTTTAAATAAACTGGTATTTCATTCTGAGAGTCTCTCTTTTACCAGAGGTCTATTTTTCTTGCATTATTAGTTCTCATAGCACAGTAAAGAACCAATACAGACTAATCAGCCAAGGACACTAATAAAAGGAGACTAATAAAAGGCCCTCAGTTGTGAGGTGTTGAGTGTTCTCCACACATCAGGGCACATGACTGCTCAGAGGAGTAAGCATTATGGGCCTGATCCTGCTCCCATCAAAGCCAATGGCAAAATTCCCATTTCACTTCAATACTGCCCCATTGAGTCTTACATGCCTGATCCTGCCCCCATTGAAGGCAATGGAAACTTTATGATTGATATAAATGGGCAAAAAGATCAAGCCTCATGCCCAACAGCAAGTGCTTGCAGGATCCAGCTCTAGATCAGTGGCATACAAGATTTTTTACACCAGCCATTCAGAAAAATAAAGCTTTTCCTCCCCAAATCAAGATTTTCAACTTATAACAGATGTGCAGCCTTTAAAGAATACCACTTTAATTAGCAACTGTAACTAAGCAAGCCACACTTTTGCTTTGGGTTTCTTAGCATGATTTACCATGATTAGCATAGCAATTTTTTACGAATTTTCATAAAGGGCTGATCAGTTTTAGTTCAAAATGGATTGAAAAAATACCCGCATAAACTGCTCCCACAGTTCAAAAATGCTAATTGCGTGTGAAAGTTTAAATCAACCCTGCAATGGGAAAATAATGTCAAAAATTAATAGCTGCCTTGACAACGGGTTTCTGGTGTATTAAATGAAATGACAAAAGTGATATATTTAAAGCAGCTACGGTGTGACTTACCGCCACCAAAAAAATGTGTGCTTTGTCTGCATGAGGAAAATTACCCATTGCTGACAAAGAGTGCATCTGAACCAGTTCTGAATCCAGTTTAGCTGCAAGATAGTCCATGTCCATCAGCAGTTCAGAAACGATAGTTGACGTTTCTGAAACAGTGCAGGACAAGGTGGTTCTGGTTTAGGCTTGTGTCGAACCCTTTTTCACACATGTTCAGTTGCATCCACTGCTGACACCCACTGTCAGCAAAGGGTAGCTTCTGAATGCTTTTATAGACAACCTTTGATAAGTTTGGTTTCTATTCATAATTACTCAGGGGGGCAGAGTTCTGTACTCATATGTCTGTCCTCAAAAAACAGAATTAAGCACTTTCCGTTTAAAAACAGTAACTGAGATGTAAGATCACCCTGTAAGTAACAATGGAAATAACCAGTAAAAGGAGCATCTCAGCATGGAAGAGCTTTCAGTAGCCCTGGTTTCTGCAATATTATGAAATGTTATACAAGAGAGACCTCATCAAATCTAAGCTCTTTTGCTTTCTTTAAAAGTACTGAAGTACTGCCCTTCAAATGCTCAAGTTTTCAGTGCCGTGCAGAATCTAACAGGGCTTTATTCAAGTTGAAACCTTTCACAAGGTTCATTTTAAACAATTAAAGAGCATGGCAACCTGTAATTACTGAAAATAAAGCCAGACCGCTGGGGAAAGGACGCATCTTTAATAAGTAACATGATACTACATTTTCTCTGTTAGGGAATTTAGCTATCAAATATCTAACTTCCATTAAATTAATTTGGTTTTAAACAGTCTAAAAAATTTTTTAAAGTATGTATGTACTACTTCTGCTATTGCCTTAGAGAGCAGCACTAAATCCTTTGAAAATGAAAAGGTAGCGCTCAAAGCACTTATTTAGCATGAATTAGAAAAACATCTCTCTGCCTGTGAAAAGAGACAGACTTACAGAGGCAAGAGGTTCCAGTACACATGGCATTTTAGACAACAATACTACACTTTGCAAAGGTGTTTCCATAGTCTGAATTTCACTGCTGTAATTTCTATCACCTATCAGAAAAATTAAAGCAAGAAGTTTTTTTAAAAGTAACTTACCATTCATCAATAGTTCAAACATTTTCTCCTGTTGTGTTTCACAAGCTCTTACAGCCCGTAACAGAAATGAGGAAGCGTCAGTGTTTCATTCCGCTTCTGGCTCAGACAGTGGGTGTAACTTGTTAAGTTTCATGCCAAGATGAGATGGGTCAACTGGGTGTGTTTGAAACCTTGGTTTTCGCCTCCCCTCTTCCCCCTCCCACCCAAGTTTAATGCTCCATTTGGTATTCTTCACACAAACAACTCTGGCTGGTGGGAACTTCTGTCATTCAATGTCTCAACCCCCTGTGGCTCCTCAGATCTAAATTCCTGCAGACACCTCTGCAGGGTGCTTTTAATTCACAAGTGTAAAACAATGTGAGAATAGCCAATAATTGAAATATCAAATCTACTGTTACAACATAGTAGACTTTCAGAGTGACTTATTAACATCTGAAATGGCAGCTTGGCTACTTTGTGCCTTGTCAGAGTCTCTCCACATATAGTAAAATAGGTGCAGTGCATCAAATTCATCCCTGGTGTAACAGCAATTGGTGTTTCACCAGGGCTGAATTTGATTCTCATTAGCTTTATACTGCTCGAATCAATGTTTTCTTTCTTTCTTTCACGTTTTCAGGAAAGCATGTGCTAATGAGACATAAGTCAAGAAGATTAGACGCATTCTGACCTATTCTGCATTTCTTAATGGACTCTGTACTCTGATGGAGAATGCTATCTGACATGTAAATAGTGCTTTCCATCTTGAAAGCTCCCAAAATATTATACATTTAGGCCAGTGGTTCTCAACCTGCATCCCGTGGTCTGCTTGCAGCCCATCAGCACACAGCTGCGGCCCAAGTGACATCATCAGGACCATACAGGTAGTATTGGATGCGGGCTGCAGCCCACAATGGTAAATAGGTTGAGAACCACTGATTTTGGTTCTGATCCTAAAAACACTTATGCACATAATTATGAGACTATTCTGATTTGTAAAGTTGCTCGTGTGTAAGTGCTTGTAAGATCAGCACCTTAAACTGGTACACAGCAATTACCTTACTGACCACTGAAATGCAGCGACCTCTGAGATAAAATGCAACAACTGTCTAACAGTGAACAGAAACACTACATAACATAAATATTAAAGACAGGATGTAAACAGCTTATCCATCTGAAACAGAGGGGAAATTTAGGAAAGCTAATTTATAGAAAATCCTCCAGAATCTAATTTTAAGTATTGCTGTTCCGGAGAAATTTCAAAACAAAACCCACCAATAACTGTTGTTTATCTACCACCCTGCACTATTTTGATTCCTCACACAGCCATACAGCAGAGCAAATGATGAAAACGATTTTTTCAGAACTAAACTGACATCATGGATAATATTTTGACAGGTGAAGAGGTATAAAATTAGTTAATTAATGGATTAATATTTATATCTTTGTACACTACTTTGAACATACTGAGCTAAGTATATTCTTCTTATTGTGTTTCTTTGTGACTCAAATCTATGTTTACCAACTGCAAAAATCGAAAAAATGATTAAGGACAAGTTATTGTTTGTTTCTAGTTGGGCACTGTAAGTAATGGAGAATAATAAAACAAAATCTGTCATTAAAATGAGTTAAAATGCACTTTCAGTGTTGTTTGTCCTTGTTGAACTGATATTGATTAAATTGCTCAACACTTTTTCTTCTAGATTACAGTGGAAAATGCTTAAACAATTATCACTTTGCCTTCTGAATATGGATGTTTGAAACGAAGCAAGTACAGTATACTTTTAGTTCTCTTTGAGAAAGGTCTCAAATCAGCTGTATGGATAATGTTTGAATCAGTGTGACTGATTTAGCAATCAGAATGTCCCTCTTTCTTGCTTAATAACTTTGGTGCGAAGTCTCCTTAATGTGTACAGGACAAAACACCCCACAATCATGTTTGGTTCACCAAGCAACAGCATACTAGTTACAAGGTAACCAAAAATCCCCTCAAAGAACCAGTGTTTTCCCTTGAACTTCTATTAGATAGAGTCTAGTAAGAGTGCTGCTTAACACCATCAGATAACTGAATCTAAATGAAATGAACATTTTGTAGCACAATCCTAGAACGTATTTATAAATTAGGCTATTTATTGATACAATTTGAAATCAATGACTCACTGCAGCTACACATTGCAGATATAAACATTTATATTCAGGATGGACTAAAACGGTGGTGGGCAATCTGCAGCCTGTGGGCTGCACGCGACCCATCAGGGTAATCCACTGGCGGGGTGCGAAACAGTTTGTTTACATTAACATGGCCGCCCGCAGCTCCCAGTGGCCACGGTTCGCCGTTCCCGGACAATGGGAGCTGCAGGAAGCGGTGGCCAGGGTGGTCACTGGGAGCTGCAGGCTGCTGTGCCAATGTAAACAAACTGTCTCAGAGCCTGCCAGTAGATTACCCTGATGGGCCGCGTGCAGCCCAAGGGTTGCCCACCACTGGACTAAAATCTCAGTGTGATCACTTCGATCCTCAAAGGGATGAAACTAGCCCTGGACTGTCCTTGAAGGAGCACTAGGCAGCATGACTCTGAATGTTCTGCATAAACTTTGGCATTCAGTGGAACACTGCATGACTCCGGCTTATAACGTGACCCTTTGGAAGCAGATATTTTGAGTGTTATAACAAGGTGCAATAGGAAGTTACAAATAATTTTAATGTCGATCTGTGTAGGAAATGCTGTATCAGAAATGTGTAATAACAAAAGGGGTATTCCAGTTCTGGACTTCCATGAGGCATCTCAGTCATGCCTCAGTAGAAGTTATGTCATTTAGGTAGAAGGCCAATGGGGATCTAGATGAGATTAATAAATTCACTTCAGATGTAAGTT